>NW_027660119.1:350000-1095650 GCF_963210335.1 Falco punctatus
CTCACACACACACTCACACTCACCATCACACTCACCCTCACCCTAACCCTCACACTCACACTCACAATCACACTCACCCTCACCCTAACCCTAACCCTAACCCTCACACTCACACTTACAGTCACCCTCACACTCATCCTCACACTCACACTCAAACTCACACTCACCCTCACACTCACACTCAAACTCACACTCACACTCACACTCACACTCACCCTCACCCTCACCCTCTCCCTCACACTCACCCTCACACTCACCCTCGCACTCACACTCACCATCACACTCACACTCGCACTCACACTCACACTCACCCTCACACTAACACTCGCACTCACAGTAACACTCACCCTCACACTCACCCTCACCCTCACCCTCACACTAACCCTAACCCTCACACTCACAGTTACCGTCACCCTCACCCTCACACTCACACTCACCCTCACACCCACACTCACACTCACACTCACCCTCACACTCACCCTCCCCCTCACACTCACGATCACACTCACCCTCACCCTAACCCTAACCCTCACACTCACACTTACCGTCACCCTCACCCTCACACTCACACTCACCCTCACACCCACACTCACACTCACACTCACTCTCACACTCACCCTCCCCCTCACACTCACGATCACACTCACCCTAACCCTAACCCTAACCCTCACACTCACCCTCACCCTCACACTCACACTCATACTCATACTCACACTCACCCTCACACTCACGCTATCCCTAAACCTAACCCTCACACTCAAATTCACACTCACACTCACACTCACCCTCACACTCACACTCATACTCACACTCACACTCACCCTCACACTCACACACACACTCGCACTCATTCTCACCCTCACACTCACACTCACTTTCACCTTCACACTCACACTTATCCTCACACTCACCCTCACAATCATACTCAGTCTCATCCTCAAACTCACATTCACACTCATACTCACACTCACACTCACACTCACGCTAACCCTAAACCTAACCCTCACACTCAAACTCACACTAACACTCACACTCACACTCACCCTAACCCTCACACTCACCCTAACCCTAACCCTCACCCTCACCCTCACACTCACACACACACCCACACTCACCCTCACACTCACACTTACCGTCACCCTCACACTCACCCTCCGCCTCACACTCACACTCACACTCACACTCACCCTCACACTCACACTCACACTCACCCTCACCCTCTCCCTCACACTCACCCTCATCCTCACCCTCACACTCACACTCACACTCACACTCAGCCTCACACTCACCCTCACACTCACCCTAACCCTAACCCTAACCCTAACCCTAACCCTAACCCTCACACTTACACTCACCCTCACACTCACACTCACACTCAGCCTCACACTCACACTCACATTAACCCTAACCCTCACACTCACACTCACACTCACCCTCACCCTCACACTCACACTCACCCTCACACTCACCCTCACACTCACCCTCACCCTCACCCTCACACTCACACTCACTCTCACCCTCACACTCACACTCACCCTAACCCTAATCCTAACCCTCACCCTCACACTCAGCCTCACACTCACACTAACACTCACACTCGTGGTGTCTTTCAGCTGCCTAGCGGAGCAATGTAAAAACTACCAGAGAACTCCTTGCTGGCACCTTCCCCGGTGGAGTTGTGCATGGGGTGTGTTTGGAACGTTTTGTCACCGGCCGACTCCAAAAGTCAGCGATTCCCCATCTCAGCCCAGAGAGCAGGTAGAACCACTTTTGTGGTGTCTTTCATCTGGCTACCGGGGCAGTGTCAGAACTACCAACAGAACTCCTTTCTGGCTCCTTCCCCGGTGGAGTTGTGCATGGGGTGTGGATGCAACATTTTGTCACCAGCCGACTCCAAAATTCAGCGATTCCCCATCTCAGCCCAGAAAGCAGGTAGAACCACTTTTGTGGTGTCTTTCATCTGGCTACCGGGGCAGTGTCAGAACTACCAACAGAACTCCTTTCTGGCACCTTCACCGGTGGAGTTGTGCATGGGGTGTGTTTGCAAAATTTGTCACCAGCCGACTCCAAAAGTCAGCGATTCCCCATCTCAGCCCAGAAAGCAGGTAGAACCACTTTTGTGGTGTCTTTCATCTGGCTACCGGGGCAGTGTAAGAACAACCATAAGAACCCCTTTCTGGCACCTTCCCCGGTGGAGTTGTGCATGGGGTGTGTTTGCAACATTTTGTCACCAGCCGACTCCAAAAACAGCGATTGCCCATCTCAGCCCAGAAAGCAGGTAGAACCACTTTTGTGGTGTCTTTCATCTGGCTACCGGGGCAGTGTCAGAACTACCAACAGAACTCCTTTCTGGCACCTTCCCCGGTGGAGTTGTGCATGGGGTGTGTTTGGAACGTTTTGTCACCGGCCGACTCCAAAAGTCAGCCGTTCCCCATCTCAGCCCAGAAAGCAGGTAGAACCACTTTTGTGGTGTCTTTCAGCTACCTAGCAGAGCAATGTAAAAACTACCAGAGAACTCCTTGCTGGCACCTTCCCCGGTGTAGTTGTGCATGGGGTGTGTTTGGAACGTTTTGTCACCAGCCGACTCCAAAAGTCAGCGATTCCCCATCTCAGCCCAGCAAGCAGGTAAAACAACTTTTGTGGTGTCTTTCATCTGGCTACCGGGGCAGTGTCAGAACTACCAACAGAACTTTCACCTTCACACTCACACTCACACTCATCCTCACACTCACACTCACACTCACACTCATACTCACACTCACCCTCACACTCACGCTAAGCCTAAACCTAACCCTCACACTCAAACTCACACTCACACTCACACTAACACTCACACTCACACTCACACTCACCCTAACCCTAACCCTAACCCTCACCCTCACCCTCACACACACACTCACACTCACCCTCACCCTAACCCTCACACTTACACTCACAATCACACTCACCCTCACCCTAACCCTCACACTCACACTTACCGTCACCCTCACACTCACACTCACACTCACACTCACCCTCACACTCACACTCAAACTCACACTCAAACTCACACTCACTTTCACCTTCACACTCACACTTATCCTCACACTCACCCTCACAATCATACTCATCTCATCCACACACTCACCCTCACACTCACCCTCACACTCACCCTCACCCTCACACTCACCCTAACCCTAACCCTAACCCTCAAACTCACCCTCACACTCACCCTCGCACTCACACTCACCATCACACTCACACTCGCACTCACACTCACCCTCACACTAACACTCGCACTCACAGTAACACTCACCCTCACACTCACCCTCGCACTCACACTCACCCTATCCCTAACCCTCACACTCACACTTACCGTCACCCTCACCCTCACACTCACCCTCCCCCTCACACTCACACTCACACTCATACTCACACTCACCCTCACACTCACGCTAACCCTAAACCTAACCCTCACACTCAAATTCACACTCACACTCACCCTCACACTCACCCTCAAACTCACACTCACACTCACCCTCACACACACACTCGCACTCACACTCACCCTCACACTGACACTCACTTTCACCTTCACACTCACACTTATCCTCACACTCACCCTCACACTCTTACTCACACTCATCCTCACACTCACACTCATACTCACACTCACCCTCACACTCACCCTAACTCTCACACTCACCCTAACCCTAACCCTCACACTCACCCTCACACTCACACACACACTCACACTCACCCTCACACTCACCCTCACCCTAACCCTCACACTCACACTCACAATCACACTCACCCTAACCCTAACCCTAACCCTCACACTCAGACTTACCGTCACCCTCACACTCACCCTCACCCTCACGCTCACACTAAAACTCACCCTCACACTCACCCTCACACTCACCCTCCTCCTCACCCTCACACTCACACTCACACTCACCCTCACCCTCACCCTCACACTCACCCTCACCCTCACACTCACCCTAACCCTAACCCTAACCCTCAAACTCACCCTCACACTCACCCTCGCACTCACACTCACCATCACACTCACACTCGCACTCACACTCACACTCACCCTCACACTCACGCTAACCCTAAACCTAACCCTCACACTCAAATTCACACTCACACTTACACTCACCCTCACACTCACACTCATACTCACACTCACACACACACTCGCACTCACACTCACTCTCACACTCACACTCATTTTCACCTTCACACTCACACTTATCCTCACACTCACCCTCACACTCATACTCAGTCTCATCCTCAAACTCACACTCACCCTCACCCTCACACTCACCCTCACACGCACCCTCACCCTCACACTTACCCTCACCCTCACACTCACCCTCACACTCACCCTCACCCTCACCCTCACACTCACACTCACTCTCACCCTCACACTCACACTCACCCTAACCCTAATCCTAACCCTCACCCTCACACTCACCCTCACCCTCACACTAACACTCACACTCGTGGTGTCTTTCAGCTGCCTAGCGGAGCAATGTAAAAACTACCAGAGAACTCCTTGCTGGCACCTTCCCCGGTGGAGTTGTGCATGGGGTGTGTTTGGAACGTTTTGTCACCGGCCGACTCCAAAAGTCAGCCGTTCCCCATCTCAGCCCAGAAAGCAGGTAGAACCACTTTTGTGGTGTCTTTCATCTGGCTACCGGGGCAGTGTCAGAACTACCAACAGAACTCCTTTCTGGCACCTTCCCCGGTAGAGTTGTGCATGGGGTGTGTTTGCAACATTTTGTCACCGGCCGACTCCAAAAGTCAGCGATTCCCCATCTCAGCCCAGAGAGCAGGTAGAACCACTTTTGTGGTGTCTTTCATCTGGCTACCGGGGCAGTGTCAGAACTACCAACAGAACTCCTTTCTGGCTCCTTCCCCGGTGGAGTTGTGCATGGGGTGTGGATGCAACATTTTGTCACCAGCCGACTCCAAAATTCAGCGATTCCCCATCTCAGCCCAGAAAGCAAGTAGAACCACTTTTGTGGTGTCTTTCATCTGGCTACGGGGGCAGTGTCAGAACTACCAACAGAACTCCTTTCTGGCACCTTCACCGGTGGAGTTGTGCATGGGGTGTGGATGCAACATTTTGTCACCAGCCGACTCCAAAAGTCAGCGATTGCCCATCTTATCCCAGAAAGCAGGTAGAACCACTTTTGTGGTGTCTTTCATCTGGCTACCGGGGCAGTGTCAGAACTACCAACAGAACTCCTTTCTGGCACCTTCCCCGGTGGAGTTGTGCATGGGGTGTGGATGCAACATTTTGTCACCGGCCGACTCCAAAAGTCAGCCGTTCCCCATCTCAGCCCAGAAAGCAGGTAGAACCACTTTTGTGGTGTCTTTCAGCTACCAACAGAGCAATGTAAAAACTACCAGAGAATTCCTTGCTGGCACCTTCCCCGGTGTAGTTGTGCATGGGGTGTATTTGGAACGTTTTGTCACCAGCCGACTCCAAAAGTCAGCGATTCCCCATCTCAGCCCAGCAAGCAGGTAGAACCACTTTTGTGGTGTCTTTCATCTGGCTACCGGGGCAGTGTCAGAACTACCAACAGAACTTTCACCTTCACACTCACACTCACACTCATCCTCACACTCAGACTCACACTCACACTCATACTCACACTCACCCTCACACTCACGCTAACCCTAAACCTAACCCTCACACTCACACTCACACTAACACTCACACTCACACTCACACTCACCCTAACCCTAACCCTAACCCTCACCCTCACCCTCACACACACACTCACACTCACCCTCACCCTAACCCTCACACTCACACTCACAATCACACTCACCCTCACCCTAACCCTCACACTCACACTTACCGTCACCCTCACACTCACACTCACACTCACACTCACCCTCACACTCACACTCAAACTCACACTCAAACTCACACTCACTTTCACCTTCACACTCACACTTATCCTCACACTCACCCTCACAATCATACTCATCTCATCCTCACACTCACCCTCACACTCACCCTCACCCTCACACTCACCCTAACCCTAACCCTAACCCTCAAACTCACCCTCACACTCACCCTCGCACTCACACTCACCATCACACTCACACTCGCACTCACACTCACATTCACACTAACACTCGCACTCACAGTAACACTCCCCCTCATACTCACCCTCGCACTCACACTCACCCTATCCCTAACCCTCACACTCACACTTACCGTCACCCTCACCCTCACACTCACCCTCCCCCTCACACTCACACTCACACTCATACTCACACTCACCCTCACACTCACGCTAACCCTAAACCTAACCCTCACACTCAAATTCACACTCACACTCACCCTCACACTCACCCTCAAACTCACACTCACACTCACCCTCACACACACACTCGCACTCACACTCACCCTCACACTCACACTCACACTCACTTTCACCTTCACACTCACACTTATCCTCACACTCACCCTCACTCTCTTACTCACACTCATCCTCACACTCACACTCATACTCACACTCACCCTCACACTCACCCTAACTCTCACACTCACCCTAACCCTAACCCTCACCCTAACACTCACACTCACACTCACACTCACACTCGCCCTAACCCTCACACTCACCCTAACCCTAACCCTCACACTCACCCTCACACTCAAACACACACTCACCCTCACACTCACCCTCACCCTAACCCTCACACTCACACTCACACTCACAATCACACTCACCCTAACCCTAACCCTAACCCTCACACTCAGACTTACCGTCACCCTCACACTCACCCTCACCCTCACACTCACACTCAAACTCACCCTCACACTCACCCTCACACTCACCCTCCTCCTCACCCTCACACTCACCCTCACACTCACACTCACACTCACCCTCACACTCACCCTCACACTCACCCTCACCCTCACACTCACCCTAACCCTAACCCTAACCCTCAAACTCACCCTCACACTCACCCTCGCACTCACACTCACCATCACACTCACACTCGCACTCACACTCACACTCACCCTCACACTCACTCTAACCCTAAACCTAACCCTCACACTCAAATTCACACTCACACTCACCCTCACCCTCACACTCACACTCATACTCACACTCACACTCGCACTCACACTCACTCTCACACTCACACTCACTTTCACCTTCACACTCACACTTATCCTCACACTCACCCTCACACTCATACTCAGTCTCATCCTCAAACTCACACTCACACTCATACTCACACTCACCCTCACACTCACGCTAACCCTAAACCTAACCCTCACACTCAAACTCACACTCACACTCACACTCACACTCACACTAACACTCACACTCACACTCACCCTAACCCTCACACTCACCCTAACCCTCACACTCACCCTAACCCTAACCCTCACCCTCACCCTCACACTCACACACACACTCACACTCACCCTCACACTCACCCTCACCCTAACCCTCACACTCACACTCACAATCACACTCACCCTCACCCTAACCCTAACCCTAACCCTCACACTCACACTTACCGTCACCCTCACACTCACCCTCACACTCACACTCAAACTCACACTCACACTCACCCTCCGCCTCACACTCACACTCACACTCACCCTCACCCTCTCCCTCACACTCACCCTCACACTCACCCTCACACTCACACTCAGCCTCACACTCACCCTCACACTAACCCTAAACCTCACACTCACACTCACACTCACCCTCACACTCACCCTCACCCTCACACTCACACTCACCCTCACCCTCACACTCACTCTCACCCTCACACTCACACTCACCCTAACCCTAATCCTAACCCTCACCCTCACACTCACCCTCACACTCACACTAACACTCACACTCGTGGTGTCTTTCAGCTGCCTAGCGGAGCAATGTAAAAACTACCAGAGAACTCCTTGCTGGCAACTTCCCCGGTGGAGTTGTGCATGGGGTGTGTTTGGAACGTTTTATCACCGGCCGACTCCAAAACTCAGCGATTCCCCATCTCAGCCCAGAAAGCAGGTAGAACCACTTTTGTGGTGTCTTTCATCTGACTACCGGGGCAGTGTAAGAACAAGCAACAGAACTCCTTTCTGGCACCTTCCCCGGGGGAGTTGTGCATGGTGTGTGTTTGGAACATTTTGTCACCAGCCGACTCCAAAAGTCAGCGATTCCCCATCTCAGCCCAGAAAGCAGGTAGAACTACTTTTGTGATGTCTTTCATCTGGCTACAGGGACAGTGTAAGAACTATAAACACAACTCCTTTCTTGCACCTTCCCCGGTGGAGTTGTGCATGGGGTGTGTTTGCAACATTTTGTCACCAGCCGACTCCAAAAGTCATCGAATCCCCATCTCAGCCCAGAAAGCAGGTAGAACCACTTTTGTGGTGTCTTTCATCTGGCTACCGGGGCAGTGTCAGAACTACCAACAGAACTCCTTTCTGGCACCTTCCCCGGTGGAGTTGTGCATGGGGTGTCTTTGCAACATTTTGTCACCGGCCGACTCCAAAATTCAGCGATTCCCCATCTCAGCCCAGAAAGCAGGTAGAACCACTTTTGTGGTGTCTTTCATCTGGCTACCGGGGCAGTGTCAGAACAACCATAAGAACCCCTTTCTAGCCCCTTCCCCGGTGGAGTTGTGCATGGGGTGTCTTTGCAACATTTTGTCACCGGCCGACTCCAAAATTCAGCGATTCCCCATCTCAGCCCAGAAAGCAGGTAGAACCACTTTTGTGGTGTCTTTCATCTGGCTACCGGGGCAGTGTCAGAACAACCATAAGAACCCCTTTCTAGCCCCTTCCCCGGTGGAGTTGTGCATGGGGTGTCTTTGCAACATTTTGTCACCGGCCGACTCCAAAAGACAGCGATTGCCCATCTCAGCCCAGAAAGCAGGTAGAACCACTTTTGTGGTGTCTTTCATCTGGCTACCGGAGCACTGTAAGAACTACCAACAGAACTCCTTTCTGGCTCCTTCCCCGGGGGAGTTGTGCATGGGGTATGGATGCAACATTTTGTCACCGGCCGACTCCAAAAGTCAGCGATTGCCCATCTCAGCCCAGAAAGCAGGTAGAACCACTTTTGTGGTGTCTTTCATCTGGCTACCGGGGCAGTGTCAGAACTACCAACAGAACTCCTTTCTGGCACCTTCCCCGGGGGAGTTGTGCATGGGGTGTGTTTGCAACATTTTGTCACCGGCCGACTCCAAAATTCAGCGATTCCCCATCTCAGCCCAGCAAGCAGGTAGAACCACTTTTGTGGTGTCTTTCATCGGGCTACCGGGGCAGTGTAAGAACTACCAACAGAACTCCTTTCTGGCACCTTCCCCAGTGGAGTTGTGCATGGGGTGTGTTTGGAACATTTTGTCACCAGCCGACTCCAAAAGTCAGCGATTGCCCATCTCAGCCCAGAAAGCAGGTAGAACCACTTTTGTGGTGTCTTTCATCTGGCTACCGGGGCAGTGTCAGAACTACCAACAGAACTCCTTTCTGACACCTTCCCCGCTGGAGTTGTGCATGGGGTGTGTTTTTACATTTTGTCACCGTCCGACTCCAAAAGTCAGCGATTGCCCATCTCAGCCCAGAAAGCAGGTAGAACCACTTTTGTGGTGTCTTTCATCTGGCTACCGGGGCAGTGTCAGAACTACCAACAGAACTCCTTTCTGGCTCCTTCCCCGGTGGAGTTGTGCATGGGGTGTGTTTGGAACATTTTGTCACCAGCCGACTCCAAAAGTCAGCGATTGCCCATCTCAGCCCAGAAAGCAGGTAGAACCACTTTTGTGGTGTCTTTCATCTGGCTACCGGGGCAGTGTCAGAACTACCAACAGAACTCCTTTCTGGCTCCTTCCCCGGGGGAGTTGTGCATGGGGTGTGTTTGGAACACGTCGTCACCAGCCGACTCCAAAAGTCAGCGATTCCCCATCTCAGCCCAGAAAGCAGGTAGAACCACTTTTGTGGTTTCTTTCATCTGGCTACCGGGGCAGTGTAAGAACTACTAAAGGAACTCCTTTCTGGCGCCTTCCCCGGGAGCTGTGCATGGGGTGTGTTTGGAACAATTTCTATCCAGCCGAGTCCAAAACCCAGCTATTCCCCATCTCAGCCCAGAAAGCAGGGAGAACCACTTTTGTGGTGTCTTTCATCTGGCTACCGGGGCAGTGTAGGAACTACCAAGCGAACTCCTTTCTGGCACCTTCCCCGGTGGAGTTGTGCATGGGGTGTGTTTTCAGCATTTTGTCAGCAGCCGACTCCAAAAGTCAGCGATTCCGCATCTCAGCCCAACAAACAGGTAGAACAACTTTTGTGGTGTCTTTCAGCTGGCTACCGGGGCAGTGTAAGAACAAGCAACAGAACTCCTTTCTGGCACCTTCACCGGTAGAGTTCTGCATGGGGTGTGTTTGGAACACTTTGTCTCCAGCCGACTCCAAAAGTCAGCAATTCTCCATCTCAGCCCAGAAAGCAGGTAGAACCACTTTTGTGGTGTCTTTCAGCTGGCTACCGGGGCAGTGTAAGAACTACCAACAGATCTCCTTTCTGGCACCTACCCCGGGGGAGTTGTGCATGGGGTGTGTTTGGAACATTTTATCACCAGCCGAGTCCAAAACTCAGCTATTCCCCATCTCAGCCCAGAAAGCAGGTAGAACCACTTTTGTGGTGTCTTTCAGCTGGCTACCGGGGCAGTGTAAGAACTACCAACAGAACTTCTTTTTTGGCACCTTTCCCCGTGGAGTTGTGCATGGGGTGTTCCTTGGAACACTTTGTCTCCAGCCGACTCCAAAAGTCAGCAATTCTCCATCTCAGCCCAGAAAGCAGGTAGAACCAATTTTGTGGTGTCTTTCAGCTGGCTACCGGGGCAGTGTAGGAACTACCAGCAGAACTCCTTTCTGGCACCTTCCCCGGTGGAGTTGTGCATGGGGTGTCTTTGGAACACTTTGTCACCAGCCAACTCCAAAAGTCAGCGATTCCACATCTCAGCCCTGAAAAGAGAAAGAACAACTTTTGTGGTGTCTTTCAGCTGGCTACCGGGGCAGTGTAAGAACTACCAACAGAACTCCTTTCTGGCACCTTCACCGGTAGAGTTCTGCATGGGGTGTGTTTGGAACACTTCGTCACCAGCCGACTCCAAAAGTCAGCGATTCCACATCTCAGCCCAGAAAGCAGGTAGAACCACTTTTGTGGTGTCTTTCATCTGGCTACCGGGGCAGTGTCAGAACTACCAACAGAACTCCTTTCTGGCACCTTCCCCGGTGGAGTTGTGCATGGGGTGTATTTGCAACAATTTGTCTCCAGCCGACTCCAAAAGTCAGCGATTCCCCATCTCAGCCCAGAAAGCAGATAGAACAACTTTTGTGGTGTCTTTCAGCTGGCTACTTGGGCAGTGTAAGAACTACAAGGACAACTCCTTTCTGGCACCTTCCCCGGGGGAGTAGTGCATGGGGTGTGTTTGGAACACTTTCTCACCAATCTACTACAAAGGTCAGCTATTCCCCATCTCAGCCCAGAGCAGGTAGAACCACCTTTGTGGTGTCTTTCATCTGGCTACCGGGGCAGTGTAAGAACTACCAACAGAACTCTTTTCTGGCACCTTTCCCGGGGGAGTTGTGCATGGGGTGTGTTTGGAACACTTCGTCACCAGCCGACTCCAAAAGTCAGCGATTGCCCATCTCAGCACAGACAACAGGGAGAACCACTTTTGTGGTGTCTTTCATCTGGCTACCGGGGCAGTGTAGGAACTACCAAGCAAACTCCTTTCTGGCACCTTCCCCGGTGGAGTTGTGCATGGGGTGTGTTTTCAGCATTTTGTCAGCAGCCGACTCCAAAAGTCAGCGATTCCGCATCTCAGCCCAACAAACAGGTAGAACAACTTTTGTGGTGTCTTTCAGCTGGCTACCGGGGCAGTGTAAGAACAAGCAACAGAACTCCTTTCTGGCACCTTCACCGGTAGAGTTCTGCATGGGGTGTGTTTGGAACACTTTGTCTCCAGCCGACTCCAAAAGTCAGCAATTCTCCATCTCAGCCCAGAAAGCAGGTAGAACCACTTTTGTGGTGTCTTTCATCTGGCTACCGGGGCAGTGTAAGAACTACCAACAGATCTCCTTTCTGGCACCTACCCCGGGGGAGTTGTGCACGGGGTGTGTTTGGAACATTTTATCACCAGCCGAGTCCAAAACTCAGCTATTCCCCATCTCAGCCCAGAAAGCAGGTAGAACCACTTTTGTGGTGTCTTTCAGCTGGCTACCGGGGCAGTGTAAGAACTACCAACAGAACTTCTTTTTTGGCACCTTTCCCCGTGGAGTTGTGCATGGGGTGTTCCTTGGAACACTTTGTCTCCAGCCGACTCCAAAAGTCAGCAATTCTCCATCTCAGCCCAGAAAGCAGGTAGAACCAATTTTGTGGTGTCTTTCAGCTGGCTACCGGGGCAGTGTAGGAACTACCAGCAGAACTCCTTTCTGGCACCTTCCCCGGTGGAGTTGTGCATGGGGTGTCTTTGGAACACTTTGTCACCAGCCAACTCCAAAAGTCAGCGATTCCACATCTCAGCCCTGAAAAGAGAAAGAACAACTTTTGTGGTGTCTTTCAGCTGGCTACCGGGGCAGTGTAAGAACTACCAACAGAACTCCTTTCTGGCACCTTCACCGGTAGAGTTCTGCATGGGGTGTGTTTGGAACACTTCGTCACCAGCCGACTCCAAAAGTCAGCGATTCCACATCTCAGCCCAGAAAGCAGGTAGAACCACTTTTGTGGTGTCTTTCAGCTGGCTACCGGGGCAGTGTCAGAACTACCAACAGAACTCCTTTCTGGCACCTTCCCCGGTGGAGTTGTGCATGGGGTGTATTTGCAACAATTTGTCTCCAGCCGACTCCAAAAGTCAGCGATTCCCCATCTCAGCCCAGAAAGCAGATAGAACAACTTTTGTGGTGTCTTTCAGCTGGCTACTTGGGCAGTGTAAGAACTACAAGGACAACTCCTTTCTGGCACCTTCCCCGGGGGAGTAGTGCATGGGGTGTGTTTGGAACACTTTCTCACCAATCTACTACAAAGGTCAGCTATTCCCCATCTCAGCCCAGAGCAGGTAGAACCACCTTTGTGGTGTCTTTCATCTGGCTACCGGGGCAGTGTAAGAACTACCAACAGAACTCTTTTCTGGCACCTTCCCCGGGGGAGTTGTGCATGGGGTGTGTTTGGAACACTTCGTCACCAGCCGACTCCAAAAGTCAGCGATTCCCCATCTCAGCCCAGAAAGCAGGTAGAACCACTTTTGTGGTGTCTTTCATCTGGCTACCGGGGCAGTGTAAGAACTACCAACAGAACTCCTTTCTGGCACCTTCCCCGGTGGAGTTCTGCATGGGGTGTGTTTGGAACACTTCGTCACCAGCCGACTCCAAAAGTCAGCGATTCCCCATCTCAGCCCAGAAAGCAGGTAGAACCACTTTTGTGGTGTCTTTCATCTGGCTACCGGGGCAGTGTCGGAACTACCAAGCGAACTCCTTTCTGGCACCTTCCCCGGTGGAGTTGTGCATGGGGTGTGTTTGGAACACTTCGTCACCAGCCGACTCCAAAAGTCAGCGATTCCACATCTCAGCCCAGAAAACAGGTAGAACCACTTTTGTGGTGTCTTTCATCTGGCTACCGGGGCAGTGTCAGAACTACCAACAGAACTCCTTTCTGGCACCTTCCCCGGTGGAGTTCTGCATGGGGTGTGTTTGGAACACGTCGTCACCAGCCGACTCCAAAAGTCAGCGATTCCCCATCTCAGCCCAGAAAGCAGGTAGAACCACTTTTGTGGTGTCTTTCATCTGGCTACCGGGGCAGTGTAAGAACTACCAACAGAACTCCTTTCTGGCGCCTTCCCCGGGAGCTGTGCATGGGGTGTGTTTGGAACAATTTCTATCCAGCCGAGTCCAAAACCCAGCTATTCCCCATCTCAGCCCAGAAAGCAGGTAGAACAACTTTTGTGGTGTCTTTCAGCTGGCTACCGGGGCAGTGTAAGAACTACTAAGAAAACTCTTTTCTGGCACCTTCCCCGGGGGAGTTGTGCATGGGGTGTGTTTGGAACAATTTCTAACCAGCCGAGTCCAAAACCCAGCTATTCCCCATCTCAGCCCAGAAAGCAGGGAGAACAACTTTTGTGGTGTCTTTCAGCTGGCTACCGGGGCAGTGTAAGAACTACCAACAGAACTCCTTTCTGGCACCTTCCCCGGTGGAGTTCTGCATGGGGTGTTTTTGGAACACTTCGTCACCAGCCGACTCCAAAAGTCAGCGATTCCCCATCTCAGCCCAGAAAGCAGGTAGAACCACTTTTGTGGTGTCTTTCATCTGGCTACCGGGGCAGTGTCGGAACTACCAAGCGAACTCCTTTCTGGCACCTTCCCCGGTGGAGTTGTGCATGGGGTGTGTTTGGAACACTTCGTCACCAGCCGACTCCAAAAGTCAGCGATTCCACATCTCAGCCCAGAAAACAGGTAGAACAACTTTTGTGGTGTCTTTCATCTGGCTACCGGGGCAGTGTAAGAACTACCAACAGAACTCCTTTCTGGCACCTTCCCCGGTGGAGTTGTGCATGGGGTGTATTTGCAACAATTTGTCTCCAGCCGACTCCAAAAGTCAGCGATTCCCCATCTCAGCCCAGAAAGCAGATAGAACAACTTTTGTGGTGTCTTTCAGCTGGCTACCCGGGCAGTGTAAGAACAAGCAACAGAACTCCTTTCTGGCACCTTCCCCGGTGGAGTTGTGCATGGGGTGTGTTTGGAACACTTCGTCACCAGCCGACTCCAAAAGTCAGCGATTCCCCATCTCAGCCCAGAAAGCAGGTAGAACCACTTTTGTGGTGTCTTTCATCTGGCTACCGGGGCAGTGTCAGAACTACCGACAGAACTCCTTTCTGGCACCTTCCCCGGTGGAGTTCTGCATGGGGTGTGTTTGGAACACGTCGTCACCAGCCGACTCCAAAAGTCAGCGATTCCCCATCTCAGCCCAGAAAGCAGGTAGAACCACTTTTGTGGTGTCTTTCATCTGGCTACCGGGGCAGTGTAAGAACTACTAAAGGAACTCCTTTCTGGCGCCTTCCCCGGGAGCTGTGCATGGGGTGTGTTTGGAACAATTTCTATCCAGCCGAGTCCAAAACCCAGCTATTCCCCATCTCAGCCCAGAAAGCAGGTAGAACAACTTTTGTGGTGTCTTTCAGCTGGCTACCGGGGCAGTGTAAGAACTACCAACAGAACTCCTTTCTGGCACCTTCCCCGGTGGAGTTGTGCATGGGGTGTGTTTGGAACACTTTGTCACCAGCCGACTCCAAAAGTCAGCGATTCCACATCTCAGCACAGACAACAGGGAGAACCACTTTTGTGGTGTCTTTCATCTGGCTACCGGGGCAGTGTAGGAACTACCAAGCGAACTCCTTTCTGGCACCTTTCCCGGTGGAGTTGTGCATGGGGTGTGTTTTCAGCATTTTGTCAGCAGCCGAGTCCAAAAGTCAGCGATTCCGCATCTCAGCCCAACAAACAGGTAGAACAACTTTTGTGGTGTCTTTCAGCTGGCTACCGGGGCAGTGTAAGAACAAGCAACAGAACTCCTTTCTGGCACCTTCACCGGTAGAGTTCTGCATGGGGTGTGTTTGGAACACTTTGTCTCCAGCCGACTCCAAAAGTCAGCAATTCTCCATCTCAGCCCAGAAAGCAGGTAGAACCACTTTTGTGGTGTCTTTCATCTGGCTACCGGGGCAGTGTAAGAACTACCAACAGAACTTCTTTTTTGGCACCTTTCCCCGTGGAGTTGTGCATGGGGTGTTCCTTGGAACACTTTGTCTCCAGCCGACTCCAAAAGTCAGCAATTCTCCATCTCAGCCCAGAAAGCAGGTAGAACCAATTTTGTGGTGTCTTTCAGCTGGCTACCGGGGCAGTGTAGGAACTACCAGCAGAACTCCTTTCTGGCACCTTCCCCGGTGGAGTTGTGCATGGGGTGTCTTTGGAACACTTTGTCACCAGCCAACTCCAAAAGTCAGCGATTCCACATCTCAGCCCTGAAAAGAGAAAGAACAACTTTTGTGGTGTCTTTCAGCTGGCTACCGGGGCAGTGTAAGAACTACCAAGAGAACTCTTTTCTAGCACCTTCCCCGGGGGAGTTGTGCGTGGGGTGTGTTTGGAACAATTTCTATCCAGCCGAGTCCAAAACCCAGCTATTCCCCATCTCAGCCCAGAAAGCAGGTAGAACAACTTTTGTGGTGTCTTTCATCTGGCTACCGGGGCAGTGTAAGAACTACTAAGAAAACTCTTTTCTGGCACCTTCCCCGGGGGAGTAGTGCATGGGGTGTGTTTGGAACACTTTGTCTCCAGCCGACTCCAAAAGTCAGCGATTCCCCATCTCAGCCCAGAAAGCAGGTAGAACCACTTTTGTGGTGTCTTTTAGCTGGCTACCGGCGCAGTGTAAGAACTACCAACAGAACTTCTTTTTTGGCACCTTTCCCCGTGGAGTTGTGCATGGGGTGTGCCTTGGAACACTTTGTCTCCAGCCGACTCCAAAAGTCAGCAATTCTCCATCTCAGCCCAGAAAGCAGGTATAACCACTTTTGTGGTGTCTTTCATCTGGCTACCGGGGCAGTGTAAGAACTACCAACAGAACTCTTTTCTAGCACCTTCCCCGGGGGAGTTGTGCATGGGGTGTGTTTGGAACACTTTGTCACCAGCCGACTCCAAAAGTCAGCGATTCCACATCTCAGCCCAGAAAAGAGGTAGAACCACTTTTGTGGTGTCTTTCATCTGGCTACCGGGGCAGTGTAAGAACTACTAAGAGAACTCCTTTTTGAGGCCTTCCCCGGGGAGTTGTGCATGGGGTGTGTTTGGAACACTTTGTCTCCAGCCGACTCCAAAAGTCAGCGATTCCACATCTCAGCCCAGAAAACAGGTAGAACAACTTTTGTGGTGTCTTTCAGCTGGCTACCGGGGCAGTGGAAGAACAAGCAACAGAACTCCTTTCTGGCACCTTCCCCGGTGGAGTTCTGCATGGGCTGTTTTTGGAACATTTTGTCACTAGCCGAGTCCAAAAGTCAGCGATTCCCCATCTCAGCCCAGAAAGCAGGTAGAACCACTTTTGTGGTGTCTTTCATCTGGCTACCGGGGCAGTGTAAGAACAAGCAACAGAACCCCTTTCTGGCACCTTCCCCGGGGGAGTTCTGCATGGGGTGTGTTTGGAACACTTCGTCACCAGCCGACTCCAAAAGTCAGCGATTCCCATCTCAGCCCAGAAAGCAGGGAGAACAACTTTTGTGGTGTCTTTCAGCTGGCTACCGGGGCAGTGTCAGAACTACCAGCAGAACTCCTTTCTGGCACCTTCACCGGTAGAGTTCTGCATGGCGTGTGTTTGGAACACTTTCTCACCAGTCTACTACGAAGGTTAGCGATTTCCCATCTCAGCCCAGAAAGCAGGTAGAACCACCTTTGTGGTGTCTTTCATCTGGCTACCGGGGCAGTGTAAGAACTACAAGGAGAACTCTTTTCTGGCACCTTCCCCGGGGAGTAGTGCATGGGGTGTGTTTGTAACACTTTGTCTCCAGCCGACTCCAAAAGTCAGCGATTCCCCATCTCAGCCCAGAAAGCAGATAGAACAACTTTTGTGGTGTCTTTCAGCTGGCTACCGGGGCAGTGTAAGAACTACCAAGAGAACTCCTTTCTGGCACCTTCACCGGTAGAGTTCTGCATGGGGTGTCTTTGGAACACTTTCTCACCAGTCTACTACGAAAGTTAGCGATTTCCCATCTCAGCCCAGAGCAGGTAGAACCACCTTTGTGGTGTCTTTCATCTGGCTACCGGGGCAGTGTCAGAACTACCAACAGAACTCCTTTCTGGCACCTTCCCCGGGGGAGTAGTGCATGGGGTGTGTTTGGAACACTTTCTCACCAATCTACTACAAAGGTCAGCAATTCTCCATCTCAGCCCAGCAAGCAGGGAGAACGACTTTTGTGGTGTCTTTCAGCTGGCTACCGGGGCAGTGTAAGAACTACCAGGAGAACTCTTTTCGGGCACCTTCCCCGGGGGAGTAGTGCATGGGGTGTGTTTGGAACACTTTGTCACCAGCCGACTCCAAAAGTCAGCGATTCCCCATATCAGCCGAGAAAAGAGGTAGAACAACATTTGTGGTGTCTTTCAGCTGGCTACCGGGGCAGTGTAAGAACTACTAACGGAACTCCTTTCTGGCGCCTTCCCCGGGGAGTAGTGCATGGGGTGTGTTTTCAGCATTTTGTCACCAGCCGAGTCCAAAAGCCAGCGATTCCCCATCTCAGCCCAGCAAGCAGGTAGAACAACTTTTGTGGTGTCTTTCATCTGGCTTCCGGGGCAGTGTAAGAACTACCAACAGAACTCCTTTCTGGCACCTTCCCCGGTGGAGTTGTGCATGGGGTGTATTTGCAACATTTTGTCAGCAGCCGACTCCAAAAGTCAGCGATTCCCCATCTCAGCCCAGAAAGCAGGTAGAACAACTTTTGTGGTGTCTTTTAGCTGGCTACCGGGGCAGTGTAAGAACTACCAACAGAACTCCTTTCTGACACCTTCCCCGGTGGAATTGTGCATGGAGTGTGTTTGGAACAATTTCTATCCAGCCGACCCCAAAAGTCAGCTATTCCCCATCTCAGCCCAGGAATCATGTAGATCAACTTTTGTGGTGTCTTTCATCTGGCTACCGGCGCAGTGTCAGAACTACCAACAGAACTCCTTTCTGGCACCTTCCCCGGGGGAGTTGTGCATGGGGTGTGTTTGGAACACTTTGTCACCAGCCGACCCCAAAAGTCAGCGATTCCCCATCTCAGCCCAGAAAGCAGGTAGAACCACTTTTGTGGTGTCTTTCATCTGGCTACCGGGGCAGTGTAAGAACTACTAACGGAACTCCTTTCTGGCGCCTTCCCCGGGGAGTTGTGCATGGGGTGTGTTTGGAACAATTTCTATCCAGCCAAGTCCAAAACCCAGCTATTCCACATCTCAGCCCAGAAAGCAGGTAGAACAACTTTTGTGGTGTCTTTCATCTGGCTACCGGGGCTGTGTAAGAACTACAAGGAGAACTCTTTTCTGGCACCTTCCCCGGTGGAGTTGTGCATGGGGTGTGTTTGGAACACTTTGTCACCAGCCGACTCCAAAAGTCAGCGATTCCACATCTCAGCCCAGAAAAGAGGTAGAACCACTTTTGTGGTGTCTTTCATCTGGCTACCGGGGCAGTGTAAGAACTACTAATGGAACTCCTTTTTGACGCCTTCCCCGGGGAGTTGTGCATGGGGTGTGTTTGGAACACTTTGTCTCCAGCCGACTCCAAAAGTCAGCGATTCCACATCTCAGCCCAGAAAAGAGGAAGAACAACTTTTGTGGTGTCTTTCATGTAGCTACCGGGGCAGTGGAAGAACAAGCAACAGAACTCCTTTCTGGCACCTTCTCCGGTAGAGTTGTGCATGGGGTGTGTTTGGAACACTTTCTCCCCAATCTACTACGAAGGTTAGCGATTTCCCATCTCAGCCCAGAAAGCAGGGAGAACAACTATTGTGGTGTCTTTCAGCTGGCTACCGGGGCAGTGGAAGAACAAGCAACAGAACTCCTTTCTGGCACCTTCCCCGGTAGAGTTGTGCATGGGGTGTGTTTGGAACACTTTCTCCCCAATCTACTACGAAGGTTAGCGATTTCCCATCTCAGCCCAGAAAGCAGGGAGAACAACTATTGTGGTGTCTTTCAGCTGGCTACCGGGGCAGTGGAAGAACTACCAACAGAACTCCTTTCTGGCACCTTCCCCGGGGGAGTTGTGCATGGGGTGTGTTTCGAACATTTTGTCACCAGCCGACTCCAAAAGTCAGCGATTCCACATCTCAGCCCAGAAAGCAGGTAGAACCACTTTTGTGGTGTCTTTCATCTGGCTACCGGGGCAGTGTCAGAACTACCAACAGAACTCCTTTCTGGCACCTTCCCCGGTGGAGTTGTGCATGGGGTGTATTTGCAACAATTTGTCTCCAGCCGACTCCAAAAGTCAGCGATTCCCCATCTCAGCCCAGAAAGCAGATAGAACAACTTTTGTGGTGTCTTTCAACTGGCTACCGGGGCAGTGTAAGAACTACAAGGACAACTCCTTTCTGGCACCTTCCCCGGGGGAGTAGTGCATGGGGTGTGTTTGGAACACTTTCTCACCAG
Organism: Falco punctatus; assembly: GCF_963210335.1. NCBI lineage: Eukaryota > Metazoa > Chordata > Aves > Falconiformes > Falconidae > Falco > Falco punctatus. The sequence goes on from NW_027660119.1 coordinate 370,158, forward strand.
TCTACTACAAAGGTCAGCTATTCCCCATCTCAGCCCAGAGCAGGTAGAACCACCTTTGTGGTGTCTTTCATCTGGCTACCGGGGCAGTGTAAGAACTACCAACAGAACTCCTTTCTGGCACCTTCCCCGGGGGAGTTCTGCATGGGGTGTGTTTGGAACACTTCGTCACCAGCCGACTCCAAAAGTCAGCGATTCCCATCTCAGCCCAGAAAGCAGGGAGAACAACTTTTGTGGTGTCTTTCAGCTGGCTACCGGGGCAGTGTCAGAACTACCAGCAGAACTCCTTTCTGGCACCTTCCCCGGTGGAGTTGTGCATGGGGTGTGTTTGGAACACTTTGTCACCAGCCGACTCCAAAAGTCAGCGATTCCAAATCTCAGCCCTGAAAAGAGGAAGAACAACTTTTGTGGTGTCTTTCATCTGGCTACCGGGGCAGTGTAAGAACTACCATCACAACTCCTTTCGGGCACCTTCACCGGTAGAGTTCTGCATGGCGTGTGTTTGGAACACTTTCTCACCAGTCTACTACGAAGGTTAGCGATTTCCCATCTCAGCCCAGAAAGCAGGTAGAACCACCTTTGTGGTGTCTTTCATCTGGCTACCGGGGCAGTGTAAGAACTACAAGGAGAACTCTTTTCTGGCACCTTCCCCGGGGAGTAGTGCATGGGGTGTGTTTGTAACACTTTGTCTCCAGCCGACTCCAAAAGTCAGCGATTCCCCATCTCAGCCCAGAAAGCAGATAGAACAACTTTTGTGGTGTCTTTCAGCTGGCTACCGGGCAGTGTAAGAACTACCAAGAGAACTCCTTTCTGGCACCTTCACCGGTAGAGTTCTGCATGGGGTGTCTTTGGAACACTTTCTCACCAGTCTACTACGAAAGTTAGCGATTTCCCATCTCAGCCCAGAGCAGGTAGAACCACCTTTGTGGTGTCTTTCATCTGGCTACCGGGGCAGTGTAAGAACTACTAACGGAACTCCTTTCTGGCGCCTTCCCCGGGGAGTAGTGCATGGGGTGTGTTTGGAACAATTTCTATCCAGCCAAGTCCAAAACCCAGCTATTCCACATCTCAGCCCAGAAAGCAGGTAGAACAACTTTTGTGGTGTCTTTCATCTGGCTTCCGGGGCAGTGTAAGAACTACCAACAGAACTCCTTTCTGGCACCTTCCCCGGTGGAGTTGTGCATGGGGTGTATTTGCAACATTTTGTCAGCAGCCGACTCCAAAAGTCAGCGATTCCCCATCTCAGCCCAGAAAGCAGGTAGAACAACTTTTGTGGTGTCTTTTAGCTGGCTACCGGGGCAGTGTAAGAACTACCAACAGAACTCCTTTCTGACACCTTCCCCGGTGGAATTGTGCATGGAGTGTGTTTGGAACAATTTCTATCCAGCCGACCCCAAAAGTCAGCTATTCCCCATCTCAGCCCAGGAATCATGTAGATCAACTTTTGTGGTGTCTTTCATCTGGCTACCGGCGCAGTGTCAGAACTACCAACAGAACTCCTTTCTGGCACCTTCCCCGGGGGAGTTGTGCATGGGGTGTGTTTGGAACACTTTGTCACCAGCCGACCCCAAAAGTCAGCGATTCCCCATCTCAGCCCAGAAAGCAGGTAGAACCACTTTTGTGGTGTCTTTCATCTGGCTACCGGGGCAGTGTAAGAACTACTAACGGAACTCCTTTCTGGCGCCTTCCCCGGGGAGTTGTGCATGGGGTGTGTTTGGAACACTTTGTCACCAGCCGACTCCAAAAGTCAGCGATTCCACATCTCAGCCCAGAAAAGAGGTAGAACCACTTTTGTGGTGTCTTTCATCTGGCTACCGGGGCAGTGTAAGAACTACTAAGAGAACTCCTTTTTGAGGCCTTCCCCGGGGAGTTGTGCATGGGGTGTGTTTGGAACACTTTGTCTCCAGCCGACTCCAAAAGTCAGCGATTCCACATCTCAGCCCAGAAAACAGGTAGAACAACTTTTGTGGTGTCTTTCAGCTGGCTACCGGGGCAGTGGAAGAACAAGCAACAGAACTCCTTTCTGGCACCTTCCCCGGTGGAGTTCTGCATGGGCTGTTTTTGGAACATTTTGTCACTAGCCGAGTCCAAAAGTCAGCGATTCCCCATCTCAGCCCAGAAAGCAGGTAGAACCACTTTTGTGGTGTCTTTCATCTGGCTACCGGGGCAGTGTAAGAACAAGCAACAGAACTCCTTTCTGGCAGCTTCCCCGGTAGAGTTGTGCATGGGGTGTGTTTGGAACACTTTCTCCCCAATCTACTACGAAGGTTAGCGATTTCCCATCTCAGCCCAGAAAGCAGGGAGAACAACTATTGTGGTGTCTTTCAGCTGTCTACCGGGGCATTGGAAGAACTACCAACAGATCTCCTTTCTGGCACCTTCCCCGGGGGAGTTGTGCATGGGGTGTGTTTGGAACACTTTCTCACCAATCTACTACGAAGGTTAGCGATTTCCCATCTCAGCCCAGAAAGCAGGTAGAACAACTTTTGTGGTGTCTTTCAGCTGGCTACCGGGGCAGTGTAAGAACTACCAAGAGAACTCCTTTCTGGCACCTTCACCGGTGGAGTTCTGCATGGGCTGTTTTTGGAACACTTTGTCACCAGCCGACTCCAAAAGTCAGCGATTCCAAATCTCAGCCCTGAAAAGAGGAAGAACAACTTTTGTGGTGTCTTTCATCTGGCTACCGGGGCAGTGTAAGAACTACCATCACAACTCCTTTCTGGCACCTTCACCGGTAGAGTTCTGCATGGCGTGTGTTTGGAACACTTTCTCACCAATCTACTACGAAGGTTAGCGATTTCCCATCTCAGCCCAGAAAGCAGGTAGAACCACCTTTGTGGTGTCTTTCATCTGGCTACCGGGGCAGTGTAAGAACTACAAGGAGAACTCTTTTCTGGCACCTTCCCCGGGGAGTAGTGCATGGGGTGTGTTTGTAACACTTTGTCTCCAGCCGACTCCAAAAGTCAGCGATTCCCCATCTCAGCCCAGAAAGCAGATAGAACAACTTTTGTGGTGTCTTTCAGCTGGCTACCGGGGCAGTGTAAGAACTACCAATAGAACTCCTTTCTGGCACCTTCACCGGTAGAGTTCTGCATGGGGTGTCTTTGGAACACTTTCTCACCAGTCTACTACGAAAGTTAGCGATTTCCCATCTCAGCCCAGAGCAGGTAGAACCACCTTTGTGGTGTCTTTCATCTGGCTACCGGGGCAGTGTCAGAACTACCAACAGAACTCCTTTCTGGCACCTTCCCCGGGGGAGTAGTGCATGGGGTGTGTTTGGAACACTTTCTCACCAATCTACTACAAAGGTCAGCAATTCTCCATCTCAGCCCAGCAAGCAGGGAGAACGACTTTTGTGGTGTCTTTCAGCTGGCTACCGGGGCAGTGTAAGAACTACCAGGAGAACTCTTTTCTGGCACCTTCCCCGGGGGAGTAGTGCATGGGGTGTGTTTGGAACACTTTGTCACCAGCCGACTCCAAAAGTCAGCGATTCCCCATATCAGCCGAGAAAAGAGGTAGAACAACATTTGTGGTGTCTTTCAGCTGGCTACCGGGGCAGTGTAAGAACTACTAACGGAACTCCTTTCTGGCGCCTTCCCCGGGGAGTAGTGCATGGGGTGTGTTTTCAGCATTTTGTCACCAGCCGAGTCCAAAAGCCAGCGATTCCCCATCTCAGCCCAGCAAGCAGGTAGAACAACTTTTGTGGTGTCTTTCATCTGGCTTCCGGGGCAGTGTAAGAACTACCAACAGAACTCCTTTCTGGCACCTTCCCCGGGGGAGTTGTGCATGGGGTGTTTGGAACACTTTCTCACCAATCTACTACAAAGGTCAGCAATTCTCCATCTCAGCCCAGCAAGCAGGGAGAACGACTTTTGTGGTGTCTTTCATCTGGCTTCCGGGGCAGTGGAAGAACTACCAGGAGAACTCTTTTCTGGCACCTTCCCCGGGGGAGTAGTGCATGGGGTGTTTGGAACACTTTCTCAAAAATCTACTACAAAAGTCAGCCATTTCCCCTCTCAGCCCAGAAAGCAGGTAGAACCACTTTTGTGGTGTCTTTCATCTGGCTACCGGAGCAGTGTAAGAACTACTAACGGAACTCCTTTCTGGCGCCTTCCCCGGGGAGTTGTGCATGGGGTGTGTTTGGAACACTTTGTCTCCAGCCGACTCCAAAAGTCAGCGATTCCCCATCTCAGCCCACAAAGCAGGTAGAACAACTTTTGTGGTGTCTTTCACCTGGCTACAGGGGCATTGTAAGAACTACCAAGAGAACTCCTTTCTGGCACCTTCCCCGGGGGAGTAGTGCATGGGGTGTGTTTTCAGCATTTTGTCACCAGCCGAGTCCAAAAGCCAGCGATTCCCCATCTCAGCCCAGCAAGCAGGTAGAACAACTTTTGTGGTGTCTTTCATCTGGCTTCCGGGGCAGTGTAAGAACTACCAAGAGAACTCCTTTCTGGCACCTTCCCCGGTGGAGTTGTGCATGGGGTGTATTTGCAACATTTTGTCAGCAGCCGACTCCAAAAGTCAGCGATTCCCCATCTCAGCCCAGAAAGCAGGTAGAACAACTTTTGTGGTGTCTTTTAGCTGGCTACCGGGGCAGTGTAAGAACTACCAACAGAACTCCTTTCTGACACCTTCCCCGGTGGAATTGTGCATGGAGTGTGTTTGGAACAATTTCTATCCAGCCGACCCCAAAAGTCAGCTATTCCCCATCTCAGCCCAAGAATCATGTAGATCAACTTTTGTGGTGTCTTTCATCTGGCTACCGGAGCAGTGTAAGAATACCAACAGAACTCTTTTCTGGCACCTTCCCCGGGGGAGTTGTGCATGGGGTGTGTTTGGAACAATTTCTAACCAGCCGAGTCCAAAACCCAGCTATTCCCCATCTCAGCCCAGAAAGCAGGGAGAACAACTTTTGTGGTGTCTTTCATCTGGCTACCGGGGCAGTGTAAGAACTACCAACAGAACTCCTTTCTGGCACCTTCCCCGGGGGAGTTGTGCATGGGGTGTGTTTCGAACATTTTGTCACCAGCCGACTCCAAAAGTCAGCAATTCTCCATCTCAACCCAGAAAGCAGGTAGAACCACTTTTGTGGTGTCTTTCAGCTGGCTACCGGGGCAGTGTAAGAACTACTAAGAAAACTCTTTTCTGGCACCTTCCCCGGGGGAGTAGTGCATGGGGTGTGTTTGGAACACTTTCTCACCAATCTACTACAAAGGTCAGCAATTCTCCATCTCAGCCCAGCAAGCAGGGAGAACGACTTTTGTGGTGTCTTTCAGCTGGCTACCGGGGCAGTGTAAGAACTACCAACAGAACTCTTTTCTGGCACCTTCCCCGGGGGAATAGTGCATGGGGTGTGTTTGGAACACTTTGTCACCAGCCGACTCCAAAAGTCAGCGATTCCCCATATCAGCCGAGAAAAGAGGTAGAACAACATTTGTGGTGTCTTTCAGCTGGCTACCGGGGCAGTGTAAGAACTACTAACGGAACTCCTTTCTGGCGCCTTCCCCGGGGAGTTGTGCATGGGGTGTGTTTGGAACACTTTGTCTCCAGCCGACTCCAAAAGTCAGCGATTCCCCATCTCAGCCCACAAAGCAGGTAGAACAACTTTTGTGGTGTCTTTCATCTGGCTTCCGGGGCAGTGTAAGAACTACCAACAGAACTCCTTTCTGGCACCTTCCCCGGTGGAATTGTGCATGGAGTGTGTTTGGAACAATTTCTATCCAGCCGACCCCAAAAGTCAGCTATTCCCCATCTCAGCCCAGGAATCATGTAGATCAACTTTTGTGGTGTCTTTCATCTGGCTACCGGCGCAGTGTCAGAACTACCAACAGAACTCCTTTCTGGCACCTTCCCCGGGGGAGTTGTGCATGGGGTGTGTTTGGAACACTTTGTCACCAGCCGACTCCAAAAGTCAGCGATTCCACATCTCAGCCCAGAAAAGAGGAAGAACCACTTTTGTGGTGTCTTTCAGCTGGCTACCGGGGCAGTGTAAGAACAAGCTAAAGAAGTCCTTTCTGGCACCTTCCCCGGGGGAGTTGTGCATGGGGTGTGTTTGGAACACTTTGTCACCAGCCGACCCTAAAAGTCAGCGATTCTCCATCTCAGCCCAGAAAGCAGGTAGAACCACTTTTGTGGTGTCTTTCATCTGGCTACCGGAGCAGTGTAAGAACTACTAACGGAACTCCTTTCTGGCGCCTTCCCCGGGGAGTTGTGCATGGGGTGTGTTTGGAACAATTTCTATCCAGCCGAGTCCAAAACCCAGCTATTCCACATCTCAGCCCAGAAAGCAGGTAGAACAACTTTTGTGGTGTCTTTCATCTGGCTACCGGGGCAGTGTAAGAACTACAAGGAGAACTCTTTTCTGGCACCTTCCCCGGTGGAGTTGTGCATGGGGTGTGTTTGGAACACTTTGTCACCAGCCGACTCCAAAAGTCAGCGATTCCACATCTCAGCCCAGAAAAGAGGTAGAACCACTTTTGTGGTGTCTTTCATCTGGCTACCGGGGCAGTGTAAGAACTACTAACGGAACTCCTTTTTGACGCCTTCCCCGGGGAGTTGTGCATGGGGTGTGTTTGGAACACTTTGTCTCCAGCCGACTCCAAAAGTCAGCGATTCCACATCTCAGCCCAGAAAAGAGGAAGAACAACTTTTGTGGTGTCTTTCAGCTGGCTACCGGGGCAGTGTAAGAACTACTAACGGAACTCCTTTCTGGCGCCTTCCCCGGGGAGTAGTGCATGGGGTGTGTTTTCAGCATTTTGTCACCAGCCGAGTCCAAAAGCCAGCGATTCCCCATCTCAGCCCAGCAAGCAGGTAGAACAACTTTTGTGGTGTCTTTCATCTGGCTTCCGGGGCAGTGTAAGAACTACCAACAGAACTCCTTTCTGGCACCTTCCCCGGGGGAGTTGTGCATGGGGTGTTTGGAACACTTTCTCACCAATCTACTACAAAGGTCAGCAATTCTCCATCTCAGCCCAGCAAGCAGGGAGAACGACTTTTGTGGTGTCTTTCATCTGGCTTCCGGGGCAGTGGAAGAACTACCAGGAGAACTCTTTTCTGGCACCTTCCCCGGGGGAGTAGTGCATGGGGTGTTTGGAACACTTTCTCAAAAATCTACTACAAAAGTCAGCCATTTCCCCTCTCAGCCCAGAAAGCAGGTAGAACCACTTTTGTGGTGTCTTTCATCTGGCTACCGGAGCAGTGTAAGAACTACTAACGGAACTCCTTTCTGGCGCCTTCCCCGGGGAGTTGTGCATGGGGTGTGTTTGGAACACTTTGTCTCCAGCCGACTCCAAAAGTCAGCGATTCCCCATCTCAGCCCACAAAGCAGGTAGAACAACTTTTGTGGTGTCTTTCACCTGGCTACAGGGGCATTGTAAGAACTACCAAGAGAACTCCTTTCTGGCACCTTCCCCGGGGGAGTAGTGCATGGGGTGTGTTTTCAGCATTTTGTCACCAGCCGAGTCCAAAAGCCAGCGATTCCCCATCTCAGCCCAGCAAGCAGGTAGAACAACTTTTGTGGTGTCTTTCATCTGGCTTCCGGGGCAGTGTAAGAACTACCAAGAGAACTCCTTTCTGGCACCTTCCCCGGTGGAGTTGTGCATGGGGTGTATTTGCAACATTTTGTCAGCAGCCGACTCCAAAAGTCAGCGATTCCCCATCTCAGCCCAGAAAGCAGGTAGAACAACTTTTGTGGTGTCTTTTAGCTGGCTACCGGGGCAGTGTAAGAACTACCAACAGAACTCCTTTCTGACACCTTCCCCGGTGGAATTGTGCATGGAGTGTGTTTGGAACAATTTCTATCCAGCCGACCCCAAAAGTCAGCTATTCCCCATCTCAGCCCAAGAATCATGTAGATCAACTTTTGTGGTGTCTTTCATCTGGCTACCGGAGCAGTGTAAGAATACCAACAGAACTCTTTTCTGGCACCTTCCCCGGGGGAGTTGTGCATGGGGTGTGTTTGGAACAATTTCTAACCAGCCGAGTCCAAAACCCAGCTATTCCCCATCTCAGCCCAGAAAGCAGGGAGAACAACTTTTGTGGTGTCTTTCATCTGGCTACCGGGGCAGTGTAAGAACTACCAACAGAACTCCTTTCTGGCACCTTCCCCGGGGGAGTTGTGCATGGGGTGTGTTTCGAACATTTTGTCACCAGCCGACTCCAAAAGTCAGCAATTCTCCATCTCAACCCAGAAAGCAGGTAGAACCACTTTTGTGGTGTCTTTCAGCTGGCTACCGGGGCAGTGTAAGAACTACTAAGAAAACTCTTTTCTGGCACCTTCCCCGGGGGAGTAGTGCATGGGGTGTGTTTGGAACACTTTCTCACCAATCTACTACAAAGGTCAGCAATTCTCCATCTCAGCCCAGCAAGCAGGGAGAACGACTTTTGTGGTGTCTTTCAGCTGGCTACCGGGGCAGTGTAAGAACTACCAACAGAACTCTTTTCTGGCACCTTCCCCGGGGGAATAGTGCATGGGGTGTGTTTGGAACACTTTGTCACCAGCCGACTCCAAAAGTCAGCGATTCCCCATATCAGCCGAGAAAAGAGGTAGAACAACATTTGTGGTGTCTTTCAGCTGGCTACCGGGGCAGTGTAAGAACTACTAACGGAACTCCTTTCTGGCGCCTTCCCCGGGGAGTTGTGCATGGGGTGTGTTTGGAACACTTTGTCTCCAGCCGACTCCAAAAGTCAGCGATTCCCCATCTCAGCCCACAAAGCAGGTAGAACAACTTTTGTGGTGTCTTTCATCTGGCTTCCGGGGCAGTGTAAGAACTACCAACAGAACTCCTTTCTGGCACCTTCCCCGGTGGAATTGTGCATGGAGTGTGTTTGGAACAATTTCTATCCAGCCGACCCCAAAAGTCAGCTATTCCCCATCTCAGCCCAGGAATCATGTAGATCAACTTTTGTGGTGTCTTTCATCTGGCTACCGGCGCAGTGTCAGAACTACCAACAGAACTCCTTTCTGGCACCTTCCCCGGGGGAGTTGTGCATGGGGTGTGTTTGGAACACTTTGTCACCAGCCGACTCCAAAAGTCAGCGATTCCACATCTCAGCCCAGAAAAGAGGAAGAACCACTTTTGTGGTGTCTTTCAGCTGGCTACCGGGGCAGTGTAAGAACAAGCTAAAGAAGTCCTTTCTGGCACCTTCCCCGGGGGAGTTGTGCATGGGGTGTGTTTGGAACACTTTGTCACCAGCCGACCCTAAAAGTCAGCGATTCTCCATCTCAGCCCAGAAAGCAGGTAGAACCACTTTTGTGGTGTCTTTCATCTGGCTACCGGAGCAGTGTAAGAACTACTAACGGAACTCCTTTCTGGCGCCTTCCCCGGGGAGTTGTGCATGGGGTGTGTTTGGAACAATTTCTATCCAGCCGAGTCCAAAACCCAGCTATTCCACATCTCAGCCCAGAAAGCAGGTAGAACAACTTTTGTGGTGTCTTTCATCTGGCTACCGGGGCAGTGTAAGAACTACAAGGAGAACTCTTTTCTGGCACCTTCCCCGGTGGAGTTGTGCATGGGGTGTGTTTGGAACACTTTGTCACCAGCCGACTCCAAAAGTCAGCGATTCCACATCTCAGCCCAGAAAAGAGGTAGAACCACTTTTGTGGTGTCTTTCATCTGGCTACCGGGGCAGTGTAAGAACTACTAACGGAACTCCTTTTTGACGCCTTCCCCGGGGAGTTGTGCATGGGGTGTGTTTGGAACACTTTGTCTCCAGCCGACTCCAAAAGTCAGCGATTCCACATCTCAGCCCAGAAAAGAGGAAGAACAACTTTTGTGGTGTCTTTCAGCTGGCTACCGGGGCAGTGTAAGAACAAGCAACAGAACTCCTTTCTGGCACCTTCCCCGGTAGAGTTGTGCATGGGGTGTGTTTGGAACACTTTGTCACCAGCCGACTCCAAAAGTCAGCGATTCCAAATCTCAGCCCAGAAAACAGGTAGAACAACTTTTGTGGTGTCTTTCATCTGGCTACCGGGGCAGTGTCAGAACTACCAGCAGAACTCCTTTCTGGCACCTTCACCGGTAGAGTTCTGCATGGCGTGTGTTTGGAACACTTTCTCACCAGTCTACTACGAAGGTTAGCGATTTCCCATCTCAGCCCAGCAAGCAGATAGAACCACTTTTGTGGTGTCTTTCAGCTGGCTACCGGGGCAGTGTAAGAACTACAAGGAGAACTCTTTTCTGGCACCTTCCCCGGGAGAGTTGTGCATGGGGTGTGTTTGTAACACTTTGTCTCCAGCCGACTCCAAAAGTCAGCGATTCCACATCTCAGCCCAGAAAACAGGTAGATCAACTTTTTTGGTGTCTTTCATCTGGCTACCGGGGCAGTGTCAGAACTACCAACAGAACTCCTTTCTGGCACCTTCCCCGGGGGAGTAGTGCATGGGGTGTGTTTGGAACACTTTCTCACCAATCTACTACAAAGGTCAGCAATTCTCCATCTCAGCCCAGCAAGCAGGGAGAACGACTTTTGTGGTGTCTTTCAGCTGGCTACCGGGGCAGTGTAAGAACTACCAGGAGAACTCTTTTCTGGCACCTTCCCCGGGGGAGTAGTGCATGGGGTGTGTTTGGAACACTTTGTCACTAGCCGACTCCAAAAGTCAGCTATTCCCCATCTCAGCCCAGAAAGCAGGTAGAACCACTTTTGTGGTGTCTTTCAGCTGGCTACCTCGGCAGTGTAAGAACTACCAAGAGAACTCCTTTCTGGTAGCTTCCCCGGTAGAGTTCTGCATGGCGTGTGTTTGGAACACTTTCTCAACAATCTACTACAAAAGTCAGCCATTTCCCATCTCAGCCCAGAAAGCAGGGAGAACAACTTTTGTGGTGTCTTTCATCTGGCTACCTCGGCAGTGTCAGAACTACCAGGAGAACTCCTTTCTGGCACCTTCCCCGGGGGAGTTGTGCATGGGGTGTGTTTGGAACACTTTCTCAAAAATCTACTACAAAGGTCAGCCATTACCCATCTCAGCCCAGAAAGCAGGGAGAACAACTATTGTGGTGTCTTTCATCTGGCTACCGGAGCAGTGTAAGAACTACTAACAGAACTCCTTTCTGGCACTTTCCCCGGTGGAGTTGTGCATGGGGTGTGTTTGGAACACTTCGTCACCAGCCGACTCCAAAAGTCAGCGATTCCCCATCTCAGCCCAGAAAGCAGGTAGAACCACTTTTGTGGTGTCTTTCATCTGGCTACCGGGGCAGTGTAAGAACTACCAACAGAACTCCTTTCTGGCACCTTCCCCGGGGGAGTTGTGCATGGGGTGTGTTTCGAACATTTTGTCACCAGCCGACTCCAAAAGTCAGCAATTCTCCATCTCAACCCAGAAAGCAGGTAGAACCACTTTTGTGGTGTCTTTCAGCTGGCTACCGGGGCAGTGTAAGAACTACTAAGAAAACTCTTTTCTGGCACCTTCCCCGGGGGAGTAGTGCATGGGGTGTGTTTGGAACACTTTCTCACCAATCTACTACAAAGGTCAGCAATTCTCCATCTCAGCCCAGCAAGCAGGGAGAACGACTTTTGTGGTGTCTTTCAGCTGGCTACCGGGGCAGTGTAAGAACTACTAACGGAACTCCTTTCTGGCGCCTTCCCCGGGGAGTTGTGCATGGGGTGTGTTTGGAACACTTTGTCTCCAGCCGACTCCAAAAGTCAGCGATTCCCCATCTCAGCCCACAAAGCAGGTAGAACAACTTTTGTGGTGTCTTTCACCTGGCTACAGGGGCATTGTAAGAACTACCAAGAGAACTCCTTTCTGGCACCTTCCCCGGGGGAGTAGTGCATGGGGTGTGTTTTCAGCATTTTGTCACCAGCCGAGTCCAAAAGCCAGCGATTCCCCATCTCAGCCCAGCAAGCAGGTAGAACAACTTTTGTGGTGTCTTTCATCTGGCTTCCGGGGCAGTGTAAGAACTACCAACAGAACTCCTTTCTGGCACCTTCCCCGGTGGAGTTGTGCATGGGGTGTATTTGCAACATTTTGTCAGCAGCCGACTCCAAAAGTCAGCGATTCCCCATCTCAGCCCAGAAAGCAGGTAGAACAACTTTTGTGGTGTCTTTTAGCTGGCTACCGGGGCAGTGTAAGAACTACCAACAGAACTCCTTTCTGACACCTTCCCCGGTGGAATTGTGCATGGAGTGTGTTTGGAACAATTTCTATCCAGCCGACCCCAAAAGTCAGCTATTCCCCATCTCAGCCCAAGAATCATGTAGATCAACTTTTGTGGTGTCTTTCATCTGGCTACCGGCGCAGTGTCAGAACTACCAAGAGAACTCCTTTCTGGCACCTTCACCGGTAGAGTTCTGCATGGGGTGTCTTTGGAACACTTTCTCACCAGTCTACTACGAAAGTTAGCGATTTCCCATCTCAGCCCAGAGCAGGTAGAACCACCTTTGTGGTGTCTTTCATCTGGCTACCGGGGCAGTGTCAGAACTACCAACAGAACTCCTTTCTGGCACCTTCCCCGGGGGAGTAGTGCATGGGGTGTGTTTGGAACACTTTCTCACCAATCTACTACAAAGGTCAGCAATTCTCCATCTCAGCCCAGCAAGCAGGGAGAACGACTTTTGTGGTGTCTTTCAGCTGGCTACCGGGGCAGTGTAAGAACTACCAGGAGAACTCTTTTCTGGCACCTTCCCCGGGGGAGTAGTGCATGGGGTGTGTTTGGAGCACTTTGTCACTAGCCGACTCCAAAAGTCAGCTATTCCCCATCTCAGCCCAGAAAGCAGGTAGAACCACTTTTGTGGTGTCTTTCAGCTGGCTACCTCGGCAGTGTAAGAACTACCAAGAGAACTCCTTTCTGGTAGCTTCCCCGGTAGAGTTCTGCATGGCGTGTGTTTGGAACACTTTCTCAACAATCTACTACAAAAGTCAGCCATTTCCCATCTCAGCCCAGAAAGCAGGGAGAACAACTTTTGTGGTGTCTTTCATCTGGCTACCTCGGCAGTGTCAGAACTACCAGGAGAACTCCTTTCTGGCACCTTCCCCGGGGGAGTTGTGCATGGGGTGTGTTTGGAACACTTTCTCAAAAATCTACTACAAAAGTCAGCCATTTCCCATCTCAGCCCAGAAAGCAGGTAGAACCACTTTTGTGGTGTCTTTCATCTGGCTACCGGAGCAGTGTAAGAACTACTAACGGAACTCCTTTCTGGCGCCTTCCCCGGGGAGTTGTGCATGGGGTGTGTTTGGAACACTTTGTCTCCAGCCGACTCCAAAAGTCAGCGATTCCCCATCTCAGCCCACAAAGCAGGTAGAACAACTTTTGTGGTGTCTTTCACCTGGCTACAGGGGCATTGTAAGAACTACCAAGAGAACTCCTTTCTGGCACCTTCCCCGGGGGAGTAGTGCATGGGGTGTGTTTTCAGCATTTTGTCACCAGCCGAGTCCAAAAGCCAGCGATTCCCCATCTCAGCCCAGCAAGCAGGTAGAACAACTTTTGTGGTGTCTTTCATCTGGCTTCCGGGGCAGTGTAAGAACTACCAACAGAACTCCTTTCTGGCACCTTCCCCGGTGGAGTTGTGCATGGGGTGTATTTGCAACATTTTGTCAGCAGCCGACTCCAAAAGTCAGCGATTCCCCATCTCAGCCGAGAAAAGAGGTAGAACAACATTTGTGGTGTCTTTCAGCTGGCTACCGGGGCAGTGTAAGAACTACCAACAGAACTCCTTTCTGACACCTTCCCCGGTGGAATTGTGCATGGAGTGTGTTTGGAACAATTTCTATCCAGCCGACCCCAAAAGTCAGCTATTCCCCATCTCAGCCCAGAAAGCAGGTAGAACAACTTTTGTGGTGTCTTTCAGCTGGCTACCGGAGCAGTGTAAGAATACCAACAGAACTCTTTTCTGGCACCTTCCCCGGGGGAGTTGTGCATGGGGTGTGTTTGGAACAATTTCTATCCAGCCGAGTCCAAAACCCAGCTATTCCCCATCTCAGCCCAGAAAGCAGGGAGAACAACTTTTGTGGTGTCTTTCATCTGGCTACCGGGGCAGTGTAAGAACTACCAACAGAACTCCTTTCTGGCACCTTCCCCGGGGGAGTTGTGCATGGGGTGTGTTTCGAACATTTTGTCACCAGCCGACTCCAAAAGTCAGCAATTCTCCATCTCAACCCAGAAAGCAGGTAGAACCACTTTTGTGGTGTCTTTCATCTGGCTACCGGGGCAGTGTAAGAACTACTAAGAAAACTCTTTTCTGGCACCTTCCCCGGGGGAGTAGTGCATGGGGTGTGTTTGGAACACTTTCTCACCAATCTACTACAAAGGTCAGCAATTCTCCATCTCAGCCCAGCAAGCAGGGAGAACGACTTTTGTGGTGTCTTTCAGCTGGCTACCGGGGCAGTGTAAGAACTACCAACAGAACTCTTTTCTGGCACCTTCCCCGGGGGAGTAGTGCATGGGGTGTGTTTGGAACACTTTGTCACCAGCCGACTCCAAAAGTCAGCGATTCCCCATATCAGCCGAGAAAAGAGGTAGAACAACATTTGTGGTGTCTTTCAGCTGGCTACCGGGGCAGTGTAAGAACTACTAACGGAACTCCTTTCTGGCGCCTTCCCCGGGGAGTTGTGCATGGGGTGTGTTTGGAACACTTTGTCTCCAGCCGACTCCAAAAGTCAGCGATTCCCCATCTCAGCCCACAAAGCAGGTAGAACAACTTTTGTGGTGTCTTTCATCTGGCTTCCGGGGCAGTGTAAGAATTACCAACAGAACTCCTTTCTGGCACCTTCCCCGGTGAAATTGTGCATGGAGTGTGTTTGGAACAATTTCTATCCAGCCGACCCCAAAAGTCAGCTATTCCCCATCTCAGCCCAGGAATCATGTAGATCAACTTTTGTGGTGTCTTTCATCTGGCTACCGGCGCAGTGTCAGAACTACCAACAGAACTCCTTTCTGGCACCTTCCCCGGGGGAGTTGTGCATGGGGTGTGTTTGGAACACTTTGTCACCAGCCGACTCCAAAAGTCAGCGATTCCACATCTCAGCCCAGAAAAGAGGAAGAACCACTTTTGTGGTGTCTTTCAGCTGGCTACCGGGGCAGTGTAAGAACAAGCTAAAGAAGTCCTTTCTGGCACCTTCCCCGGGGGAGTAGTGCATGGGGTGTGTTTGGAACATTTTGTCACCAGCCGACCCCAAAAGTCAGCGATTCTCCATCTCAGCCCAGAAAGCAGGTAGAACCACTTCTGTGGTGTCTTTCATCTGGCTACCGGAGCAGTGTAAGAACTACCAACGGAACTCCTTTCTGGCACCTTCCCCGGGGGAGTAGTGCATGGGGTGTGTTTGGAACACTTTCTCACCAATCTACTACGAAGGTTAGCGATTTCCCATCTCAGCCCAGAAAGCAGGGAGAACAACTATTGTGGTGTCTTTCAGCTGGCTACCGGGGAAGTGGAAGAACTACCAGGAGAACTCTTTTCTGGCACCTTCCCCGGGGGAGTAGTGCATGGGGTGTGTTTGGAACACTTTGTCACTAGCCGACTCCAAAAGTCAGCGATTCCCCATCTCAGCCCAGAAAGCAGGTAGAACCACTTTTGTGGTGTCTGTCAGCTGGCTACCTCGGCAGTGTAAGAACTACCAACAGAACTCCTTGCTGGCACCTTCCCCGGTAGAGTTGTGCATGGGGTGTGTTTGGAACACTTTCTCAACAATCTACTACAAAGGTCAGCCATTTCCCATCTCAGCCCAGAAAGCAGGGAGAACAACTTTTGTGGTGTCTTTCATCTGGCTACCGGCGCAGTGTCAAAACTACCAACAGAACTCCTTTCTGGCACCTTCCCCGGGGGAGTTGTGCATGGGGTGTGTTTGGAACACTTTCTCAAAAATCTACTACAAAGGTCAGCCATTACCCATCTCAGCCCAGCAAGCAGGTAGAACAACTTTTGTGGTGTCTTTCAGCTGGCTACCGGGGCAGTGTCAGAACTACCAAGAGAACTCTTTTCTAGCACCTTCCCCGGGGGAGTTGTGCATGGGGTGTGTTTGGAACAATTTCTATCCAGCCGAGTCCAAAACCCAGCTATTCCCCATCTCAGCCCAGAAAGCAGGTAGAACAACTTTTGTGGTGTCTTTCATCTGGCTACCGGGGCAGTGTAAGAACTACTAACGGAACTCCTTTCTGGCGCCTTCCCCGGGGAGTTGTGCATGGGGTGTGCCTTGGAACACTTTGTCTCCAGCCGACTCCAAAAGTCAGCAATTCTCCATCTCAGCCCAGAAAGCAGGTATAACCACTTTTGTGGTGTCTTTCATCTGGCTACCGGGGCAGTGTAAGAACTACCAACAGAACTCTTTTCTAGCACCTTCCCCGGGGGAGTTGTGCATGGGGTGTGTTTGGAACACTTTGTCACCAGCCGACTCCAAAAGTCAGCGATTCCACATCTCAGCCCAGAAAAGAGGTAGAACCACTTTTGTGGTGTCTTTCAGCTGGCTACCGGGGCAGTGTAAGAACTACTAACGGAACTCCTTTTTGACGCCTTCCCCGGGGAGTTGTGCATGGGGTGTGTTTGGAACACTTTGTCTCCAGCCGACTCCAAAAGTCAGCGATTCCACATCTCAGCCCAGAAAACAGGTAGAACAACTTTTGTGGTGTCTTTCAGCTGGCTACCGGGGCAGTGTAAGAACAAGCAACAGAACTCCTTTCTGGCACCTTCCCCGGTGGAGTTCTGCATGGGCTGTTTTTGGAACATTTTGTCACTAGCCGAGTCCAAAAGTCAGCGATTCCCCATCTCAGCCCAGAAAGCAGGTAGAACCACTTTTGTGGTGTCTTTCATCTGGCTACCCGGGCAGTGTAAGAACAAGCAACAGAACTCCTTTCTGGCACCTTCCCCGGTAGAGTTGTGCATGGGGTGTGTTTGGAACACTTTCTCCCCAATCTACTACGAAGGTTAGCGATTTCCCATCTCAGCCCAGAAAGCAGGGAGAACAACTATTGTGGTGTCTTTCAGCTGGCTACCGGGGCAGTGGAAGAACTACCAACAGAACTCCTTTCTGGCACCTTCACCGGTAGAGTTGTGCATGGGGTGTGTTTGGAACACTTTCTCACCAATCTACTACGAAGGTTAGCGATTTCCCATCTCAGCCCAGAAAGCAGGTAGAACAACTTTTGTGGTGTCTTTCAGCTGGCTACCGGGGCAGTGTAAGAACTACCAAGAGAACTCCTTTCTGGCACCTTCACCGGTGGAGTTCTGCATGGGCTGTTTTTGGAACATTTTGTCACCAGCCAACTCCAAAAGTCAGCGATTTCCCATCTCAGCCCAGAAAGCAGGGAGAACAACTATTGTGGTGTCTTTCAGCTGGCTACCGGGGCAGAGGAAGAACTACCAACAGAACTCCTTTCTGGCACCTTCACCGGTAGAGTTGTGCATGGGGTGTGTTTGGAACACTTTCTCACCAATCTACTACGAAGGTTAGCGATTTCCCATCTCAGCCCAGAAAGCAGGTAGAACAACTTTTGTGGTGTCTTTCAGCTGGCTACCGGGGCAGTGTAAGAACTACCAAGAAAACTCCTTTCTGGCACCTTCCCCGGTAGAGTTGTGCATGGGCTGTGTTTGGAACACTTTCTCAAAAATCTACTACAAAGGTCACCCATTTCCCATCTCAGCCCAGAAGGAAAAGAGGAAGAACAACTTTTGTGGTGTCTTTCATCTGGCTACCGGGGCAGTGTAAGAACTACCAGCAAAACTCCTTTCTGGCACCTTCCCCGGGGGAGTTGTGCATGGGGCGTGTTTGGAACACTTTGTCACCAGCCGACTCCAAAAGTCAGCGATTCCACATCTCAGCCCAGACAACAGGTAGAACCACTTTTGTGGTGTCTTTCAGCTGGCTACCGGGGCAGTGTAAGAACTATCAACAGAACTCCTTTCTGGCACCTTCCTCGGTGGAGTTGTGCATGGGGTGTGTTTTCAGCATTTTGTCAGCAGCCGACTCCAAAAGTCAGCAATTCTCCATCTCAGCCCAGAAAGCAGGTAGAACAACTTTTGTGGTGTCTTTCAGCTGGCTACCGGGGCAGTGGAAGAACAAGCAACAGAACTCCTTTCTGGCACCTTCCCCGGTGGAGTTCTGCATGGGCTGTTTTTGGAACATTTTGTCACTAGCCGAGTCCAAAAGTCAGCGATTCCCCATCTCAGCCCACAAAGCAGGTAGAACAACTTTTGTGGTGTCTTTCACCTGGCTACAGGGGCATTGTAAGAACTACCAAGAGAACTCCTTTCTGGCACCTTCCCCGGGGGAGTAGTGCATGGGGTGTGTTTTCAGCATTTTGTCACCAGCCGAGTCCAAAAGCCAGCGATTCCCCATCTCAGCCCAGCAAGCAGGTAGAACAACTTTTGTGGTGTCTTTCATCTGGCTTCCGGGGCAGTGTAAGAACAAGCAACAGAACTCCTTTCTGGCACCTTCCCCGGTGGAGTTGTGCATGGGGTGTATTTGCAACATTTTGTCAGCAGCCGACTCCAAAAGTCAGCGATTCCCCATCTCAGCCCAGAAAGCAGGTAGAACAACTTTTGTGGTGTCTTTTAGCTGGCTACCGGGGCAGTGTAAGAACTACCAACAGAACTCCTTTCTGACACCTTCCCCGGTGGAATTGTGCATGGAGTGTGTTTGGAACAATTTCTATCCAGCCGACCCCAAAAGTCAGCTATTCCCCATCTCAGCCCAAGAATCATGTAGATCAACTTTTGTGGTGTCTTTCATCTGGCTACCGGCGCAGTGTCAGAACTACCAAGAGAACTCCTTTCTGGCACCTTCACCGGTAGAGTTCTGCATGGGGTGTCTTTGGAACACTTTCTCACCAGTCTACTACGAAAGTTAGCGATTTCCCATCTCAGCCCAGAGCAGGTAGAACCACCTTTGTGGTGTCTTTCAGCTGGCTACCGGGGCAGTGTAAGAACTACTAAGAAAACTCTTTTCTGGCACCTTCCCCGGGGGAGTAGTGCATGGGGTGTGTTTGGAACACTTTCTCACCAATCTACTACAAAGGTCAGCAATTCTCCATCTCAGCCCAGCAAGCAGGGAGAACGACTTTTGTGGTGTCTTTCAGCTGGCTACCGGGGCAGTGTAAGAACTACCAACAGAACTCTTTTCTGGCACCTTCCCCGGGGGAGTTGTGCATGGGGTGTGTTTGGAACACTTTCTCAACAATCTACTACAAAGGTCAGCCATTTCCCATCTCAGCCCAGAAAGCAGGGAGAACAACTTTTGTGGTGTCTTTCATCTGGCTACCAGCGCAGTGTCAGAACTACCAACAGAACTCCTTTCTGGCACCTTCCCCGGTGGAGTTGTGCATGGGGTGTGTTTGGAACACTTTCTCAAAAATCAACTACAAAGGTCAGCCATTACCCATCTCAGCCCAGCAAGCAGGGAGAACAACTTTTGTGGTGTCTTTCAGCTGGCTACCGG
Source organism: Falco punctatus (assembly GCF_963210335.1). Taxonomy (NCBI): domain Eukaryota; kingdom Metazoa; phylum Chordata; class Aves; order Falconiformes; family Falconidae; genus Falco; species Falco punctatus. The sequence goes on from NW_027660119.1 coordinate 389,518, forward strand.
GGCAGTGTCAGAACTACCAAGAGAACTCTTTTCTAGCACCTTCCTCGGGGGAGTTGTGCATGGGGTGTGTTTGGAACAATTTCTATCCAGCCGAGTCCAAAACCCAGCTATTCCCCATCTCAGCCCAGAAAGCAGGTAGAACAACTTTTGTGGTGTCTTTCATCTGGCTACCGGGGCAGTGTAAGAACTACTAAGAAAACTCTTTTCTGGCACCTTCCCCGGGGGAGTAGTGCATGGGGTGTGTTTGGAACACTTTGTCTCCAGCCGACTCCAAAAGTCAGCGATTCCCCATCTCAGCCCAGAAAGCAGGTAGAACAACTTTTGTGGTGTCTTTTAGCTGGCTACCGACGCAGTATAAGAACTACCAACAGAACTTCTTTTTTGGCACCTTTCCCCGTGGAGTTGTGCATGGGGTGTGCCTTGGAACACTTTGTCTCCAGCCGACTCCAAAAGTCAGCGATTCCCCATCTCAGCCCAGAAAGCAGGTAGAACCACTTTTGTGGTGTCTGTCAGCTGGCTACCTCGGCAGTGTAAGAACTACCAAGAGAACTCCTTTCTGGCAGCTTCCCCGGTAGAGTTGTGCATGGGGTGTGTTTGGAACACTTTCTCAACAATCTACTACAAAGGTCAGCCATTTCCCATCTCAGCCCAGAAAGCAGGGAGAACAACTTTTGTGGTGTCTTTCATCTGGCTACCGGCGCAGTGTCAGAACTACCAACAGAACTCCTTTCTGGCACTTTCCCCGGGGGAGTTGTGCATGGGGTGTGTTTGGAACACTTTCTCAAAAATCAACTACAAAGGTCAGCCATTACCCATTTCAGCCCAGCAAGCAGGGAGAACAACTTTTGTGGTGTCTTTCAGCTGGCTACCGGGGCAGTGTCAGAACTACCAAGAGAACTCTTTTCTAGCACCTTCCTCGGGGGAGTTGTGCATGGGGTGTGTTTGGAACAATTTCTATCCAGCCGAGTCCAAAACCCAGCTATTCCCCATCTCAGCCCAGAAAGCAGGTAGAACAACTTTTGTGGTGTCTTTCATCTGGCTACCGGGGCAGTGTAAGAACTACTAAGAAAACTCTTTTCTGGCACCTTCCCCGGGGGAGTAGTGCATGGGGTGTGTTTGGAACACTTTGTCTCCAGCCGACTCCAAAAGTCAGCGATTCCCCATCTCAGCCCAGAAAGCAGGTAGAACAACTTTTGTGGTGTCTTTTAGCTGGCTACCGGCGCAGTATAAGAACTACCAACAGAACTTCTTTTTTGGCACCTTTCCCCGTGGAGTTGTGCATGGGGTGTGCCTTGGAACACTTTGTCTCCAGCCGACTCCAAAAGTCAGCAATTCTCCATCTCAGCCCAGAAAGCAGGTATAACCACTTTTGTGGTGTCTTTCATCTGGCTACCGGGGCAGTGTAAGAACTACCAACAGAACTCCTTTCTGGCACCTTCCCCGGGGGTGTTGTGCATGGGGTGTTTTTGGAACACTTTGTCACCAGCCGACTCCAAAAGTCAGCGATTCCACATCTCAGCCCAGAAAAGAGGTAGAACCACTTTTGTGGTGTCTTTCATCTGGCTACCGGGGCAGTGTAAGAACTACTAACGGAACTCCTTTTTGACGCCTTCCCCGGGGAGTTGTGCATGGGGTGTGTTTGGAACACTTTGTCTCCAGCAGACTCCAAAAGTCAGCGATTCCACATCTCAGCCCAGAAAACAGGTAGAACAACTTTTGTGGTGTCTTTCAGCTGGCTACCGGGGCAGTGGAAGAACAAGCAACAGAACTCCTTTCTGGCACCTTCCCCGGTGGAGTTCTGCATGGGCTGTTTTTGGAACATTTTGTCACTAGCCGAGTCCAAAAGTCAGCGATTCCCCATCTCAGCCCAGAAAGCAGGTAGAACCACTTTTGTGGTGTCTTTCATCTGGCTACCCGGGCAGTGTAAGAACAAGCAACAGAACTCCTTTCTGGCACCTTCCCCGGTAGAGTTGTGCATGGGGTGTGTTTGGAACACTTTCTCCCCAATCTACTACGAAGGTTAGCGATTTCCCATCTCAGCCCAGAAAGCAGGGAGAACAACTATTGTGGTGTCTTTCAGCTGGCTACCGGGGCAGTGGAAGAACTACCAACAGAACTCCTTTCTGACACCTTCCCCGGTGGAATTGTGCGTGGAGTGTGTTTGGAACAATTTCTATCCAGCCGACCCCAAAAGTCAGCTATTCCCCATCTGAGCCCAGGAATCATGTAGATCAACTTTTTTGGTGTCTTTCATCTGGCTAGCGGGGTAGTGTAAGAACTACCAAGAGAACTCCTTTCTGGCACCTTCACCGGGGGAGTTGTGCATGGAGTGTGTTTGGAAAAATTTCTAACCAGCCGAGTCCAAAAGTCAGCGATTCCCCATCTCACCCCAGGAATCATGTAGATCAACTTTTTTGGTGTCTTTCATCTGGCTACCGGGGCAGTGTAAGAACAAGCAAGAGAACTCCTTTCTGGCACCTTCCCCGGGGGAGTTGTGCATGGGGTGTGTTTGGAACACTTTCTCACCAATCTACTACGAAGGTTAGCGATTTCCCATCTCAGCCCAGAAAGCAGGTAGAACAACTTTTGTGGTGTCTTTCATCTGGCTACCGGGGCAGTGTAAGAACTACCAAGAGAACTCCTTTCTGGCACCTTCCCCGGTAGAGTTGTGCATGGGGTGTGTTTGGAACACTTTCTCAAAAATCTACTACAAAGGTCACCCATTTCCCATCTCAGCCCAGAAGGCAGGGAGAACAACTTTTGTGGTGTCTTTCATCTGGCTACCGGGGCAGTGTAAGAACTACCAGCAAAACTCCTTTCTGGCACCTTCCCCGGGGGAGTTGTGCATGGGGCGTGTTTGGAACACTTTGTCACCAGCCGACTCCAAAAGTCAGCGATTCCACATCTCAGCCCAGACAACAGGTAGAACCACTTTTGTGGTGTCTTTCAGCTGGCTACCGGGGCAGTGTAAGAACTATCAACAGAACTCCTTTCTGGCACCTTCCTCGGTGGAGTTGTGCATGGGGTGTGTTTTCAGCATTTTGTCAGCAGCCGACTCCAAAAGTCGCAATTCTCCATCTCAGCCCAGAAAGCAGGTAGAACAACTTTTGTGGTGTCTTTCAGCTGGCTACCTCGGCAGTGGAAGAACTACCAACAGAACTCTTTTCTGGCACCTTCCCCGGGGGAGTTGTGCATGGGGTGTGTTTGGAACACTTTGTCACCAGCCGACTCCAAAAGTCAGCGATTCCACATCTCAGCCCAGAAAAGAGGAAGAACCACTTTTGTGGTGTCTTTCAGCTGGCTACCGGGGCAGTGTAAGAACAAGCTAAAGAAGTCCTTTCTGGCACCTTCCCCGGGGGAGTAGTGCATGGGGTGTGTTTGGAACATTTTGTCACCAGCCGACCCCAAAAGTCAGCAATTCTCCATCTCAGCCCAGAAAGCAGGTAGAACCACTTTTGTGGTGTCTTTCATCTGGCTACCGGGGCAGTGTAAGAACTACTAAGAAAACTCTTTTCTGGCACCTTCCCCGGTGGAGTTGTGCGTGGGGTGTGTTTGGAACACTTTGTCACCAGCCGACTCCAAAAGTCAGCGATTCCCCATCTCAGCCGAGAAAAGAGGTAGAACAACATTTGTGGTGTCTTTCAGCTGGCTACCGGGGCAGTGTAAGAACTACTAACGGAACTCCTTTCTGGCGCCTTCCCCGGGGAGTTGTGCATGGGGTGTGTTTGGAATACTTTGTCTCCAGCCGACTCCAAAAGTCAGCGATTCCCCATCTCAGCCTACAAAGCAGGGAGAACGACTTTTGTGGTGTCTTTCAGCTGGCTACCGGGGCAGTGGAAGAACTACCAAGAGAACTCCTTTCTGGCACCTTCCCCGGGGGAGTAGTGCATGGGGTGTGTTTTCAGCATTTTGTCACCAGCCGAGTCCAAAAGCCAGCGATTCCCCATCTCAGCCCAGCAAGCAGGTAGAACAACTTTTGTGGTGTCTTTCATCTGGCTTCCGGGGCAGTGTAAGAACTACCAACAGAACTCCTTTCTGGCACCTTCCTCGGGGGAGTTGTGCATGGGGTGTTTTGCAACATTTTGTCAGCAGCCGACTCCAAAAGTCAGCGATTCCCCATCTCAGCCCAGAAAGCAGATAGAACAACTTTTGTGGTGTCTTTCATCTGGCCTCCGTGGCAGTGTAAGAACTACCAACAGAACTCCTTTCTGGCACCTTCCCCGGTGGAGTTGTGCATGGGGTGTATTTGCAACATTTTGTCAGCAGCCGACTCCAAAAGTCAGCGATTCCCCATCTCAGCCCAGAAAGCAGGTAGAACAACTTTTGTGGTGTCTTTTAGCTGGCTACCGGGGCAGTGTAAGAACTACCAACAGAACTCTTTTCTAGCACCTTCCCCGGGGGAGTTGTGCATGGGGTGTGTTTGGAACACTTTGTCACCAGCCGACTCCAAAAGTCAGCGATTCCACATCTCAGCCCAGAAAAGAGGTAGAACCACTTTTGTGGTGTCTTTCATCTGGCTACCGGGGCAGTGTAAGAACTACCAACAGAAATTCTTTTTTGGCACCTTTCCCCGTGGAGTTGTGCATGGGGTGTGTTTGGAACACTTTGTCTCCAGCCGACTCCAAAAGTCAGCGATTCCACATCTCAGCCCAGAAAAGAGGAAGAACAACTTTTGTGGTGTCTTTCAGCTGGCTACCGGGGCAGTGGAAGAACAAGCAACAGAACTCCTTTCTGGCACCTTCCCCGGTGGAGTTCAGCATGGGCTGTTTTTGGAACATTTTGTCACTAGCCGAGTCCAAAAGTCAGCGATTCCCCATCTCAGCCCAGAAAGCAGGTAGAACCACTTTTGTGGTGTCTTTCATCTGGCTACCTCGGCAGTGTCAGAACTACCAGGAGAACTCCTTTCTGGCACCTTCCCCGGGGGAGTTGTGCATGGGGTGTGTTTGGAACACTTTCTCAAAAATCTACTACAAAGGTCAGCCATTACCCATCTCAGCCCAGAAAGCAGGGAGAACAACTATTGTGGTGTCTTTCATCTGGCTACCGGAGCAGTGTAAGAACTACTAACGGAACTCCTTTCTGGCGCCTTCCCCGGGGAGTTGTGCATGGGGTGTGTTTGGAACACTTTGTCTCCAGCCGACTCCAAAAGTCAGCGATTCCCCATCTCAGCCCACAAAGCAGGTAGAACAACTTTTGTGGTGTCTTTCACCTGGCTACAGGGGCATTGTAAGAACTACCAAGAGAACTCCTTTCTGGCACCTTCCCCGGGGGAGTAGTGCATGGGGTGTGTTTTCAGCATTTTGTCACCAGCCGAGTCCAAAAGCCAGCGATTCCCCATCTCAGCCCAGCAAGCAGGTAGAACAACTTTTGTGGTGTCTTTCATCTGGCTTCCGGGGCAGTGTAAGAACTACCAACAGAACTCCTTTCTGGCACCTTCCCCGGTGGAGTTGTGCATGGGGTGTATTTGCAACATTTTGTCAGCAGCCGACTCCAAAAGTCAGCGATTCCCCATCTCAGCCGAGAAAAGAGGTAGAACAACATTTGTGGTGTCTTTCAGCTGGCTACCGGGGCAGTGTAAGAACTACCAACAGAACTCCTTTCTGACACCTTCCCCGGTGGAATTGTGCATGGAGTGTGTTTGGAACAATTTCTATCCAGCCGACCCCAAAAGTCAGCTATTCCCCATCACAGCCCAAGAATCATGTAGATCAACTTTTGTGGTGTCTTTCATCTGGCTACCGGAGCAGTGTAAGAATACCAACAGAACTCTTTTCTGGCACCTTCCCCGGGGGAGTTGTGCATGGGGTGTGTTTGGAACAATTTCTATCCAGCCGAGTCCAAAACCCAGCTATTCCCCATCTCAGCCCAGAAAGCAGGGAGAACAACTTTTGTGGTGTCTTTCAGCTGGCTACCGGGGCAGTGTCAGAACTACCAAGAGAACTCTTTTCTAGCACCTTCCCCGGGGGAGTTGTGCATGGGGTGTGTTTGGAACAATTTCTATCCAGCCGAGTCCAAAACCCAGCTATTCCCCATCTCAGCCCAGAAAGCAGGTAGAACCACTTTTGTGGTGTCTTTTAGCTGGCTACCGGCGCAGTGTAAGAACTACCAACAGAACTCTTTTCTAGCACCTTCCCCGGGGGAGTTGTGCATGGGGTGTGTTTGGAACACTTTGTCACCAGCCGACTCCAAAAGTCAGCGATTCCACATCTCAGCCCAGAAAAGAGGTAGAACCACTTTTGTGGTGTCTTTCAGCTGGCTACCGGGGCAGTGTAAGAACTACTAACGGAACTCCTTTTTGACGCCTTCCCCGGGGAGTTGTGCATGGGGTGTGTTTGGAACACTTTGTCTCCAGCCGACTCCAAAAGTCAGCGATTCCACATCTCAGCCCAGAAAACAGGTAGAACAACTTTTGTGGTGTCTTTCAGCTGGCTACCGGGGCAGTGTAAGAACAAGCAACAGAACTCCTTTCTGGCACCTTCCCCGGTGGAGTTCTGCATGGGCTGTTTTTGGAACATTTTGTCACTAGCCGAGTCCAAAAGTCAGCGATTCCCCATCTCAGCCCAGAAAGCAGGTAGAACCACTTTTGTGGTGTCTTTCATCTGGCTACCCGGGCAGTGTAAGAACAAGCAACAGAACTCCTTTCTGGCACCTTCCCCGGTAGAGTTGTGCATGGGGTGTGTTTGGAACACTTTCTCCCCAATCTACTACGAAGGTTAGCGATTTCCCATCTCAGCCCAGAAAGCAGGGAGAACAACTATTGTGGTGTCTTTCAGCTGGCTACCGGGGCAGTGGAAGAACTACCAACAGAACTCCTTTCTGGCACCTTCACCGGTAGAGTTGTGCATGGGGTGTGTTTGGAACACTTTCTCACCAATCTACTACGAAGGTTAGCGATTTCCCATCTCAGCCCAGAAAGCAGGTAGAACAACTTTTGTGGTGTCTTTCAGCTGGCTACCGGGGCAGTGTAAGAACTACCAAGAGAACTCCTTTCTGGCACCTTCACCGGTGGAGTTCTGCATGTGCTGTTTTTGGAACATTTTGTCATTAGCCGAGTCCAAAAGTCAGCGATTCCCCATCTCAGCCCAGAAAGCAGGTAGAACCACTTTTGTGGTGTCTTTCATCTGGCTACCGGGGCAGTGTAAGAACAAGCAACAGAACTCCTTTCTGGCACCTTCCCCGGTAGAGTTGTGCATGGGCTGTGTTTGGAACACTTTCTCAAAAATCTACTACAAAGGTCACCCATTTCCCATCTCAGCCCAGAAGGCAGGGAGAACAACTTTTGTGGTGTCTTTCATCTGGCTACCGGGGCAGTGTAAGAACAACCAGCAAAACTCCTTTCTGGCACCTTCCCCGGGGGAGTTGTGCATGGGGCGTGTTTGGAACACTTTGTCTCCAGCCGACTCCAAAAGTCAGCGATTCCACATCTCAGCCCAGACAACAGGTAGAACCACTTTTGTGGTGTCTTTCAGCTGGCTACCGGGGCAGTGTAAGAACTATCAACAGAACTCCTTTCTGGCACCTTCCTCGGTGGAGTTGTGCATGGGGTGTGTTTTCAGCATTTTGTCAGCAGCCGACTCCAAAAGTCAGCGATTCCCCATCTCAGCCCAGAAAGCAGGTAGAACCACTTTTGTGGTGTCTTTTAGCTGGCTACCGGCGCAGTGTAAGAACTACCAACAGAACTCTTTTCTAGCACCTTCCCCGGGGGAGTTGTGCATGGGGTGTGTTTGGAACACTTTGTCACCAGCCGACTCCAAAAGTCAGCGATTCCACATCTCAGCCCAGAAAAGAGGTAGAACCACTTTTGTGGTGTCTTTCAGCTGGCTACCGGGGCAGTGTAAGAACTACTAACGGAACTCCTTTTTGACGCCTTCCCCGGGGAGTTGTGCATGGGGTGTGTTTGGAACACTTTGTCTCCAGCCGACTCCAAAAGTCAGCGATTCCACATCTCAGCCCAGAAAACAGGTAGAACAACTTTTGTGGTGTCTTTCAGCTGGCTACCGGGGCAGTGTAAGAACAAGCAACAGAACTCCTTTCTGGCACCTTCCCCGGTGGAGTTCTGCATGGGCTGTTTTTGGAACATTTTGTCACTAGCCGAGTCCAAAAGTCAGCGATTCCCCATCTCAGCCCAGAAAGCAGGTAGAACCACTTTTGTGGTGTCTTTCATCTGGCTACCCGGGCAGTGTAAGAACAAGCAACAGAACTCCTTTCTGGCACCTTCCCCGGTAGAGTTGTGCATGGGGTGTGTTTGGAACACTTTCTCCCCAATCTACTACGAAGGTTAGCGATTTCCCATCTCAGCCCAGAAAGCAGGGAGAACAACTATTGTGGTGTCTTTCAGCTGGCTACCGGGGCAGTGGAAGAACTACCAACAGAACTCCTTTCTGGCACCTTCACCGGTAGAGTTGTGCATGGGGTGTGTTTGGAACACTTTCTCACCAATCTACTACGAAGGTTAGCGATTTCCCATCTCAGCCCAGAAAGCAGGTAGAACAACTTTTGTGGTGTCTTTCAGCTGGCTACCGGGGCAGTGTAAGAACAAGCAACAGAACTCCTTTCTGGCACCTTCCCCGGTGGAGTTCTGCATGGGCTGTTTTTGGAACATTTTGTCACTAGCCGAGTCCAAAAGTCAGCGATTCCCCATCTCAGCCCAGAAAGCAGGTAGAACCACTTTTGTGGTGTCTTTCATCTGGCTACCCGGGCAGTGTAAGAACAAGCAACAGAACTCCTTTCTGGCACCTTCCCCGGTAGAGTTGTGCATGGGGTGTGTTTGGAACACTTTCTCCCCAATCTACTACGAAGGTTAGCGATTTCCCATCTCAGCCCAGAAAGCAGGGAGAACAACTATTGTGGTGTCTTTCAGCTGGCTACCGGGGCAGTGGAAGAACTACCAACAGAACTCCTTTCTGGCACCTTCCCCGGGGGAGTTGTGCATGGGGCGTGTTTGGAACACTTTGTCTCCAGCCGACTCCAAAAGTCAGCGATTCCACATCTCAGCCCAGACAACAGGTAGAACCACTTTTGTGGTGTCTTTCAGCTGGCTACCGGGGCAGTGTAAGAACTATCAACAGAACTCCTTTCTGGCACCTTCCTCGGTGGAGTTGTGCATGGGGTGTGTTTTCAGCATTTTGTCAGCAGCCGACTCCAAAAGTCAGCGATTCCCCATCTCAGCCCAGAAAGCAGGTAGAACCACTTTTGTGTTGTCTTTTAGCTGGCTACCGGCGCAGTGTAAGAACTACCAACAGAACTCTTTTCTAGCACCTTCCCCGGGGGAGTTGTGCATGGGGTGTGTTTGGAACACTTTGTCACCAGCCGACTCCAAAAGTCAGCGATTCCACATCTCAGCCCAGAAAAGAGGTAGAACCACTTTTGTGGTGTCTTTCAGCTGGCTACCGGGGCAGTGTAAGAACTACTAACGGAACTCCTTTTTGACGCCTTCCCCGGGGAGTTGTGCATGGGGTGTGTTTGGAACACTTTGTCTCCAGCCGACTCCAAAAGTCAGCGATTCCACATCTCAGCCCAGAAAACAGGTAGAACAACTTTTGTGGTGTCTTTCAGCTGGCTACCGGGGCAGTGTAAGAACAAGCAACAGAACTCCTTTCTGGCACCTTCCCCGGTGGAGTTCTGCATGGGCTGTTTTTGGAACATTTTGTCACTAGCCGAGTCCAAAAGTCAGCGATTCCCCATCTCAGCCCAGAAAGCAGGTAGAACCACTTTTGTGGTGTCTTTCATCTGGCTACACGGGCAGTGTAAGAACAAGCAACAGAACTCCTTTCTGGCACCTTCCCCGGTAGAGTTGTGCATGGGGTGTGTTTGGAACACTTTCTCCCCAATCTACTACGAAGGTTAGCGATTTCCCATCTCAGCCCAGAAAGCAGGGAGAACAACTATTGTGGTGTCTTTCAGCTGGCTACCGGGGCAGTGGAAGAACTACCAACAGAACTCCTTTCTGGCACCTTCACCGGTAGAGTTGTGCATGGGGTGTGTTTGGAACACTTTCTCACCAATCTACTACGAAGGTTAGCGATTTCCCATCTCAGCCCAGAAAGCAGGTAGAACAACTTTTGTGGTGTCTTTCAGCTGGCTACCGGGGCAGTGTAAGAACTACCAAGAGAACTCCTTTCTGGCACCTTCACCGGGGGAGTTCTGCATGGGCTGTTTTTGGAACATTTTGTCACCAGCCAACTCCAAAAGTCAGCGATTCCCCATCTCAGCCCAGAAAGCAGGTAGAACCACTTTTGTGGTGTCTTTCATCTGGCTACCGGGGCAGTGTAAGAACAAGCAACAGAACTCCTTTCTGGCACCTTCCCCGGTAGAGTTGTGCATGGGCTGTGTTTGGAACACTTTCTCAAAAATCTACTACAAAGGTCACCCATTTCCCATCTCAGCCCAGAAGGCAGGGAGAACAACTTTTGTGGTGTCTTTCATCTGGCTACCGGGGCAGTGTAAGAACAACCAGCAAAACTCCTTTCTGGCACCTTCCCCGGGGGAGTAGTGCATGGGGTGTGTTTGGAACACTTTGTCTCCAGCCGACTCCAAAAGTCAGCGATTCCCCATCTCAGCCCAGAAAGCAGGTAGAACCACTTTTGTGGTGTCTTTCATCTGGCTACCGGGGCAGTGTAAGAACTACTAACGGAACTCCTTTCTGGCGCCTTCCCCGGGGAGTTGTGCATGGGGTGTGTTTGGAACAATTTCTATCCAGCCGAGTCCAAAACCCAGCTATTCCACATCTCAGCCCAGAAAGCAGGTAGAACAACTTTTGTGGTGTCTTTCAGCTGGCTACCGGGGCAGTGTAAGAACTACTAAGAAAACTCTTTTCTGGCACCTTCCCCGGGGGAGTTGTGCATGGGGTGTGTTTGGAACACTTTGTCACCAGCCGACTCCAAAAGTCAGCGATTCCACATCTCAGCCCAGAAAAGAGGTAGAACCACTTTTGTGGTGTCTTTCATCTGGCTACCGGGGCAGTGTAAGAACTACTAACGGAACTCCTTTTTGACGCCTTCCCCGGGGAGTTGTGCGTGGGGTGTGTTTGGAACACTTTGTCTCCAGCCGACTCCAAAAGTCAGCGATTCCACATCTCAGCCCAGAAAAGAGGAAGAACAACTTTTGTGGTGTCTTTCAGCTGGCTACCGGGGCAGTGGAAGAACAAGCAACAGAACTCCTTTCTGGCACCTTCCCCGGTGGAGTTCTGCATGGGCTGTTTTTGGAACATTTTGTCACTAGCCGAGTCCAAAAGTCAGCGATTCCCCATCTCAGCCCAGAAAGCAGGTAGAACCACTTTTGTGGTGTCTTTCATCTGGCTACCGGGGCAGTGTAAGAACAAGCAACAGAACTCCTTTCTGGCACCTTCCCCGGTAGAGTTGTGCATGGGGTGTGTTTGGAACACTTTCTCCCCAATCTACTACGAAGGTTAGCGATTTCCCATCTCAGCCCAGAAAGCAGGGAGAACAACTATTGTGGTGTCTTTCAGCTGGCTACCGGGGCAGTATAAGAACTACCAACAGAACTCCTTTCTGGCACCTTCCCCGGGGGAGTTGTGCATGGGGTGTGTTTCGAACATTTTGTCACCAGCCGACTCCAAAAGTCAGCAATTCTCCATCTCAACCCAGAAAGCAGGTAGAACCACTTTTGTGGTGTCTTTCAGCTGGCTACCGGGGCAGTGTAAGAACTACTAAGAAAACTCTTTTCTGGCACCTTCCCCGGGGGAGTAGTGCATGGGGTGTGTTTGGAACACTTTCTCAACAATCTACTACAAAGGTCAGCAATTCTCCATCTCAGCCCAGCAAGCAGGGAGAACGACTTTTGTGGTGTCTTTCAGCTGGATACCTCGGCAGTGTAAGAACTACCAACAGAACTCTTTTCTGGCACCTTCCCCGGGGGAGTAGTGCATGGGGTGTGTTTGGAACACTTTGTCACTAGCCGACTCCAAAAGTCAGCGATTCCCCATCTCAGCACAGAAAGCAGGTAGAACCACTTTTGTGGTGTCTGTCAGCTGGTTACCTCGGCAGTGTAAGAACTACCAAGAGAACTCCTTTCTGGCAGCTTCCCCGGTAGAGTTGTGCATGGGGTGTGTTTGGAACACTTTCTCAACAATCTACTACAAAGGTCAGCCATTACCCATCTCAGCCCAGCAAGCAGGGAGAACAACTTTTGTGGTGTCTTTCAGCTGGCTACCGGGGCAGTGTCAGAACTACTAAGAAAACTCTTTTCTGGCACCTTCCCCGGGGGAGTTGTGCATGGGGTGTGTTTGGAACACTTTGTCTCCAGCCGACTCCAAAAGTCAGCGATTCCCCATCTCAGCCCAGAAAGCAGGTAGAACAACTTTTGTGGTGTCTTTCAGCTGGCTACCGGGGCAGTGGAAGAACAAGCAACAGAACTCCTTTCTGGCACCTTCCCCGGTGGAGTTCTGCATGGGCTGTTTTTGGAACATTTTGTCACTAGCCGAGTCCAAAAGTCAGCGATTCCCCATCTCAGCCCAGAAAGCAGGTAGAACCACTTTTGTGGTGTCTTTCATCTGGCTACCCGGGCAGTGTAAGAACAAGCAACAGAACTCCTTTCTGGCACCTTCCCCGGTAGAGTTGTGCATGGGGTGTGTTTGGAACACTTTCTCCCCAATCTACTACGAAGGTTAGCGATTTCCCATCTCAGCCCAGAAAGCAGGGAGAACAACTATTGTGGTGTCTTTCAGCTGGCTACCGGGGCAGTGGAAGAACTACCAACAGAACTCCTTTTGGGCACCTTCCCCGGTGGAATTGTGCATGGAGTGTGTTTGGAACAATTTCTATCCAGCCGACCCCAAAAGTCAGCTATTCCCCATCTCAGCCCAGGAATCATGTAGATCAACTTTTTTGGTGTCTTTCATCTGGCTAGCGGGGTAGTGTAAGAACTACCAAGAGAACTCCTTTCTGGCACCTTCACCGGGGGAGTTGTGCATGGAGTGTGTTTGGAAAAATTTCTAACCAGCCGAGTCCAAAAGTCAGCGATTCCCCATCTCAGCCCAGGAATCATGTAGATCAACTTTTTTGGTGTCTTTCATCTGGCTACCGGGGCAGTGTAAGAACAAGCAAGAGAACTCCTTTCTGGCACCTTCCCCGGGGGAGTTGTGCATGGGGTGTGTTTGGAACACTTTCTCACCAATCTACTACGAAGGTTAGCGATTTCCCATCTCAGCCCAGAAAGCAGGTAGAACAACTTTTGTGGTGTCTTTCAGCTGGCTACCGGGGCAGTGTAAGAACTACCAACAGAACTCTTTTCTGGCACCTTCCCCGGGGGAGTTGTGCATGGGGCGTGTTTGGAACACTTTGTCACCAGCCGACTCCAAAAGTCAGCGATTCCACATCTCAGCCCAGACAACAGGTAGAACCACTTTTGTGGTGTCTTTCATCTGGCTACCGGGGCAGTGTAAGACCTACCTACAGAACTCCTTTCTGGCACCTTCCCCAGTAGAGTTGTGCATGGGGTGTGTTTGGAACACTTTCTCCCCAATCTACTACGAAGGTTAGCGATTTCCCATCTCAGCCCAGAAAGCAGGGAGAACAACTATTGTGGTGTCTTTCATCTGGCTACCGGGGCAGTGTAAGAACTACCAGCAAAACTCCTTTCTGGCACCTTCCCCGGGGGAGTTGTGCATGGGGCGTGTTTGGAACACTTTGTCACCAGCCGACTCCAAAAGTCAGCGATTCCACATCTCAGCCCAGACAACAGGTAGAACCACTTTTGTGGTGTCTTTCAGCTGGCTACCGGGGCAGTGTAAGAACTATCAACAGAACTCCTTTCTGGCACCTTCCTCGGTGGAGTTGTGCATGGGGTGTGTTTTCAGCATTTTGTCAGCAGCCGACTCCAAAAGTCGCAATTCTCCATCTCAGCCCAGAAAGCAGGTAGAACAACTTTTGTGGTGTCTTTCAGCTGGCTACCTCGGCAGTGGAAGAACTACCAACAGAACTCTTTTCTGGCACCTTCCCCGGGGGAGTTGTGCATGGGGTGTGTTTGGAACACTTTGTCACCAGCCGACTCCAAAAGTCAGCGATTCCACATCTCAGCCCAGAAAAGAGGAAGAACCACTTTTGTGGTGTCTTTCAGCTGGCTACCGGGGCAGTGTAAGAACAAGCTAAAGAAGTCCTTTCTGGCACCTTCCCCGGGGGAGTAGTGCATGGGGTGTGTTTGGAACATTTTGTCACCAGCCGACCCCAAAAGTCAGCAATTCTCCATCTCAGCCCAGAAAGCAGGTAGAACCACTTTTGTGGTGTCTTTCATCTGGCTACCGGGGCAGTGTAAGAACTACTAACGGAACTCCTTTCTGGCGCCTTCCCCGGGGAGTTGTGCATGGGGTGTGTTTGGAACAATTTCTATCCAGCCGAGTCCAAAACCCAGCTATCCCCCATCTCAGCCCAGAAAGCAGGTAGAACAACTTTTGTGGTGTCTTTCATCTGGCTACCGGGGCAGTGTAAGAACTACTAAGAAAACTCTTTTCTGGCACCTTCCCCGGTGGAGTTGTGCGTGGGGTGTGTTTGGAACACTTTGTCACCAGCCGACTCCAAAAGTCAGCGATTCCCCATCTCAGCCGAGAAAAGAGGTAGAACAACATTTGTGGTGTCTTTCAGCTGGCTACCGGGGCAGTGTAAGAACTACTAACGGAACTCCTTTCTGGCGCCTTCCCCGGGGAGTTGTGCATGGGGTGTGTTTGGAACACTTTGTCTCCAGCCGACTCCAAAAGTCAGCGATTCCCCATCTCAGCCTACAAAGCAGGGAGAACGACTTTTGTGGTGTCTTTCAGCTGGCTACCGGGGCAGTGGAAGAACTACCAAGAGAACTCCTTTCTGGCACCTTCCCCGGGGGAGTAGTGCATGGGGTGTGTTTTCAGCATTTTGTCACCAGCCGAGTCCAAAAGCCAGCGATTCCCCATCTCAGCCCAGCAAGCAGGTAGAACAACTTTTGTGGTGTCTTTCATCTGGCTTCCGGGGCAGTGTAAGAACTACCAACAGAACTCCTTTCTGGCACCTTCCTCGGGGGAGTTGTGCATGGGGTGTTTTGCAACATTTTGTCAGCAGCCGACTCCAAAAGTCAGCGATTCCCCATCTCAGCCCAGAAAGCAGATAGAACAACTTTTGTGGTGTCTTTCATCTGGCCTCCGGGGCAGTGTAAGAACTACCAACAGAACTCCTTTCTGGCACCTTCCCCGGTGGAGTTGTGCATGGGGTGTATTTGCAACATTTTGTCAGCAGCCGACTCCAAAAGTCAGCGATTCCCCATCTCAGCCCAGAAAGCAGGTAGAACAACTTTTGTGGTGTCTTTTAGCTGGCTACCGGGGCAGTGTAAGAACTACTAACGGAACTTCTTTTTTGGCACCTTTCCCCGTGGAGTTGTGCATGGGGTGTGCCTTGGAACACTTTGTCTCCAGCCGACTCCAAAAGTCAGCAATTCTCCATCTCAGCCCAGAAAGCAGGTATAACCACTTTTGTGGTGTCTTTCATCTGGCTACCGGGGCAGTGTAAGAACTACCAACAGAATTCTTTTCTAGCACCTTCCCCGGGGGAGTTGTGCATGGGGTGTGTTTGGAACACTTTGTCACCAGCCGACTCCAAAAGTCAGCGATTCCACATCTCAGCCCAGAAAAGAGGTAGAACCACTTTTGTGGTGTCTTTCATCTGGCTACCGGGGCAGTGTAAGAACTACTAAGAGAACTCCTTTTTGACGCCTTCCCCGGGGAGTTGTGCATGGGGTGTGTTTGGAACACTTTGTCTCCAGCCGACTCCAAAAGTCAGCGATTCCACATCTCAGCCCAGAAAAGAGGAAGAACAACTTTTGTGGTGTCTTTCAGCTGGCTACCGGGGCAGTGGAAGAACAAGCAACAGAACTCCTTTCTGGCACCTTCCCCGGTGGAGTTCTGCATGGGCTGTTTTTGGAACATTTTGTCACTAGCCGAGTCCAAAAGTCAGCGATTCCCCATCTCAGCCCAGAAAGCAGGTAGAACCACTTTTGTGGTGTCTTTCATCTGGCTACCGGGGCAGTGTAAGAACAAGCAACAGAACTCCTTTCTGGCAGCTTCCCCGGTAGAGTTGTGCATGGGGTGTGTTTGGAACACTTTCTCCCCAATCTACTACGAAGGTTAGCGATTTCCCATCTCAGCCCAGAAAGCAGGGAGAACAACTATTGTGGTGTCTTTCAGCTGTCTACCGGGGCATTGGAAGAACTACCAACAGATCTCCTTTCTGGCACCTTCCCCGGGGGAGTTGTGCATGGGGTGTGTTTGGAACACTTTCTCACCAATCTACTACGAAGGTTAGCGATTTCCCATCTCAGCCCAGAAAGCAGGTAGAACAACTTTTGTGGTGTCTTTCAGCTGGCTACCGGGGCAGTGTAAGAACTACCAAGAGAACTCCTTTCTGGCACCTTCACCGGTGGAGTTCTGCATGGGCTGTTTTTGGAACACTTTGTCACCAGCCGACTCCAAAAGTCAGCGATTCCAAATCTCAGCCCTGAAAAGAGGAAGAACAACTTTTGTGGTGTCTTTCATCTGGCTACCGGGGCAGTGTAAGAACTACCATCACAACTCCTTTCTGGCACCTTCACCGGTAGAGTTCTGCATGGCGTGTGTTTGGAACACTTTCTCACCAATCTACTACGAAGGTTAGCGATTTCCCATCTCAGCCCAGAAAGCAGGTAGAACCACCTTTGTGGTGTCTTTCATCTGGCTACCGGGGCAGTGTAAGAACTACAAGGAGAACTCTTTTCTGGCACCTTCCCCGGGGAGTAGTGCATGGGGTGTGTTTGTAACACTTTGTCTCCAGCCGACTCCAAAAGTCAGCGATTCCCCATCTCAGCCCAGAAAGCAGATAGAACAACTTTTGTGGTGTCTTTCAGCTGGCTACCGGGGCAGTGTAAGAACTACCAATAGAACTCCTTTCTGGCACCTTCACCGGTAGAGTTCTGCATGGGGTGTCTTTGGAACACTTTCTCACCAGTCTACTACGAAAGTTAGCGATTTCCCATCTCAGCCCAGAGCAGGTAGAACCACCTTTGTGGTGTCTTTCATCTGGCTACCGGGGCAGTGTCAGAACTACCAACAGAACTCCTTTCTGGCACCTTCCCCGGGGGAGTAGTGCATGGGGTGTGTTTGGAACACTTTCTCACCAATCTACTACAAAGGTCAGCAATTCTCCATCTCAGCCCAGCAAGCAGGGAGAACGACTTTTGTGGTGTCTTTCAGCTGGCTACCGGGGCAGTGTAAGAACTACCAGGAGAACTCTTTTCTGGCACCTTCCCCGGGGGAGTAGTGCATGGGGTGTGTTTGGAACACTTTGTCACCAGCCGACTCCAAAAGTCAGCGATTCCCCATATCAGCCGAGAAAAGAGGTAGAACAACATTTGTGGTGTCTTTCAGCTGGCTACCGGGGCAGTGTAAGAACTACTAACGGAACTCCTTTCTGGCGCCTTCCCCGGGGAGTAGTGCATGGGGTGTGTTTTCAGCATTTTGTCACCAGCCGAGTCCAAAAGCCAGCGATTCCCCATCTCAGCCCAGCAAGCAGGTAGAACAACTTTTGTGGTGTCTTTCATCTGGCTTCCGGGGCAGTGTAAGAACTACCAACAGAACTCCTTTCTGGCACCTTCCCCGGGGGAGTTGTGCATGGGGTGTTTGGAACACTTTCTCACCAATCTACTACAAAGGTCAGCAATTCTCCATCTCAGCCCAGCAAGCAGGGAGAACGACTTTTGTGGTGTCTTTCATCTGGCTTCCGGGGCAGTGGAAGAACTACCAGGAGAACTCTTTTCTGGCACCTTCCCCGGGGGAGTAGTGCATGGGGTGTTTGGAACACTTTCTCAAAAATCTACTACAAAAGTCAGCCATTTCCCCTCTCAGCCCAGAAAGCAGGTAGAACCACTTTTGTGGTGTCTTTCATCTGGCTACCGGAGCAGTGTAAGAACTACTAACGGAACTCCTTTCTGGCGCCTTCCCCGGGGAGTTGTGCATGGGGTGTGTTTGGAACACTTTGTCTCCAGCCGACTCCAAAAGTCAGCGATTCCCCATCTCAGCCCACAAAGCAGGTAGAACAACTTTTGTGGTGTCTTTCACCTGGCTACAGGGGCATTGTAAGAACTACCAAGAGAACTCCTTTCTGGCACCTTCCCCGGGGGAGTAGTGCATGGGGTGTGTTTTCAGCATTTTGTCACCAGCCGAGTCCAAAAGCCAGCGATTCCCCATCTCAGCCCAGCAAGCAGGTAGAACAACTTTTGTGGTGTCTTTCATCTGGCTTCCGGGGCAGTGTAAGAACTACCAAGAGAACTCCTTTCTGGCACCTTCCCCGGTGGAGTTGTGCATGGGGTGTATTTGCAACATTTTGTCAGCAGCCGACTGCAAAAGTCAGCGATTCCCCATCTCAGCCCAGAAAGCAGGTAGAACAACTTTTGTGGTGTCTTTTAGCTGGCTACCGGGGCAGTGTAAGAACTACCAACAGAACTCCTTTCTGACACCTTCCCCGGTGGAATTGTGCATGGAGTGTGTTTGGAACAATTTCTATCCAGCCGACCCCAAAAGTCAGCTATTCCCCATCTCAGCCCAAGAATCATGTAGATCAACTTTTGTGGTGTCTTTCATCTGGCTACCGGAGCAGTGTAAGAATACCAACAGAACTCTTTTCTGGCACCTTCCCCGGGGGAGTTGTGCATGGGGTGTGTTTGGAACAATTTCTAACCAGCCGAGTCCAAAACCCAGCTATTCCCCATCTCAGCCCAGAAAGCAGGGAGAACAACTTTTGTGGTGTCTTTCATCTGGCTACCGGGGCAGTGTAAGAACTACCAACAGAACTCCTTTCTGGCACCTTCCCCGGGGGAGTTGTGCATGGGGTGTGTTTCGAACATTTTGTCACCAGCCGACTCCAAAAGTCAGCAATTCTCCATCTCAACCCAGAAAGCAGGTAGAACCACTTTTGTGGTGTCTTTCAGCTGGCTACCGGGGCAGTGTAAGAACTACTAAGAAAACTCTTTTCTGGCACCTTCCCCGGGGGAGTAGTGCATGGGGTGTGTTTGGAACACTTTCTCACCAATCTACTACAAAGGTCAGCAATTCTCCATCTCAGCCCAGCAAGCAGGGAGAACGACTTTTGTGGTGTCTTTCAGCTGGCTACCGGGGCAGTGTAAGAACTACCAACAGAACTCTTTTCTGGCACCTTCCCCGGGGGAATAGTGCATGGGGTGTGTTTGGAACACTTTGTCACCAGCCGACTCCAAAAGTCAGCGATTCCACATCTCAGCCCAGAAAAGAGGTAGAACCACTTTTGTGGTGTCTTTCATCTGGCTACCGGGGCAGTGTAAGAACTACTAACGGAACTCCTTTTTGACGCCTTCCCCGGGGAGTTGTGCATGGGGTGTGTTTGGAACACTTTGTCTCCAGCCGACTCCAAAAGTCAGCGATTCCACATCTCAGCCCAGAAAAGAGGAAGAACAACTTTTGTGGTGTCTTTCAGCTGGCTACCGGGGCAGTGTAAGAACAAGCAACAGAACTCCTTTCTGGCACCTTCCCCGGTAGAGTTGTGCATGGGGTGTGTTTGGAACACTTTGTCACCAGCCGACTCCAAAAGTCAGCGATTCCAAATCTCAGCCCAGAAAACAGGTAGAACAACTTTTGTGGTGTCTTTCATCTGGCTACCGGGGCAGTGTCAGAACTACCAGCAGAACTCCTTTCTGGCACCTTCACCGGTAGAGTTCTGCATGGCGTGTGTTTGGAACACTTTCTCACCAGTCTACTACGAAGGTTAGCGATTTCCCATCTCAGCCCAGCAAGCAGATAGAACCACTTTTGTGGTGTCTTTCAGCTGGCTACCGGGGCAGTGTAAGAACTACAAGGAGAACTCTTTTCTGGCACCTTCCCCGGGAGAGTTGTGCATGGGGTGTGTTTGTAACACTTTGTCTCCAGCCGACTCCAAAAGTCAGCGATTCCACATCTCAGCCCAGAAAACAGGTAGATCAACTTTTTTGGTGTCTTTCATCTGGCTACCGGGGCAGTGTCAGAACTACCAACAGAACTCCTTTCTGGCACCTTCCCCGGGGGAGTAGTGCATGGGGTGTGTTTGGAACACTTTCTCACCAATCTACTACAAAGGTCAGCAATTCTCCATCTCAGCCCAGCAAGCAGGGAGAACGACTTTTGTGGTGTCTTTCAGCTGGCTACCGGGGCAGTGTAAGAACTACCAGGAGAACTCTTTTCTGGCACCTTCCCCGGGGGAGTAGTGCATGGGGTGTGTTTGGAACACTTTGTCACTAGCCGACTCCAAAAGTCAGCTATTCCCCATCTCAGCCCAGAAAGCAGGTAGAACCACTTTTGTGGTGTCTTTCAGCTGGCTACCTCGGCAGTGTAAGAACTACCAAGAGAACTCCTTTCTGGTAGCTTCCCCGGTAGAGTTCTGCATGGCGTGTGTTTGGAACACTTTCTCAACAATCTACTACAAAAGTCAGCCATTTCCCATCTCAGCCCAGAAAGCAGGGAGAACAACTTTTGTGGTGTCTTTCATCTGGCTACCTCGGCAGTGTCAGAACTACCAGGAGAACTCCTTTCTGGCACCTTCCCCGGGGGAGTTGTGCATGGGGTGTGTTTGGAACACTTTCTCAAAAATCTACTACAAAGGTCAGCCATTACCCATCTCAGCCCAGAAAGCAGGGAGAACAACTATTGTGGTGTCTTTCATCTGGCTACCGGAGCAGTGTAAGAACTACTAACAGAACTCCTTTCTGGCACTTTCCCCGGTGGAGTTGTGCATGGGGTGTGTTTGGAACACTTCGTCACCAGCCGACTCCAAAAGTCAGCGATTCCCCATCTCAGCCCAGAAAGCAGGTAGAACCACTTTTGTGGTGTCTTTCATCTGGCTACCGGGGCAGTGTAAGAACTACCAACAGAACTCCTTTCTGGCACCTTCCCCGGGGGAGTTGTGCATGGGGTGTGTTTCGAACATTTTGTCACCAGCCGACTCCAAAAGTCAGCAATTCTCCATCTCAACCCAGAAAGCAGGTAGAACCACTTTTGTGGTGTCTTTCAGCTGGCTACCGGGGCAGTGTAAGAACTACTAAGAAAACTCTTTTCTGGCACCTTCCCCGGGGGAGTAGTGCATGGGGTGTGTTTGGAACACTTTCTCACCAATCTACTACAAAGGTCAGCAATTCTCCATCTCAGCCCAGCAAGCAGGGAGAACGACTTTTGTGGTGTCTTTCAGCTGGCTACCGGGGCAGTGTAAGAACTACTAACGGAACTCCTTTCTGGCGCCTTCCCCGGGGAGTTGTGCATGGGGTGTGTTTGGAACACTTTGTCTCCAGCCGACTCCAAAAGTCAGCGATTCCCCATCTCAGCCCACAAAGCAGGTAGAACAACTTTTGTGGTGTCTTTCACCTGGCTACAGGGGCATTGTAAGAACTACCAAGAGAACTCCTTTCTGGCACCTTCCCCGGGGGAGTAGTGCATGGGGTGTGTTTTCAGCATTTTGTCACCAGCCGAGTCCAAAAGCCAGCGATTCCCCATCTCAGCCCAGCAAGCAGGTAGAACAACTTTTGTGGTGTCTTTCATCTGGCTTCCGGGGCAGTGTAAGAACTACCAACAGAACTCCTTTCTGGCACCTTCCCCGGTGGAGTTGTGCATGGGGTGTATTTGCAACATTTTGTCAGCAGCCGACTCCAAAAGTCAGCGATTCCCCATCTCAGCCCAGAAAGCAGGTAGAACAACTTTTGTGGTGTCTTTTAGCTGGCTACCGGGGCAGTGTAAGAACTACCAACAGAACTCCTTTCTGACACCTTCCCCGGTGGAATTGTGCATGGAGTGTGTTTGGAACAATTTCTATCCAGCCGACCCCAAAAGTCAGCTATTCCCCATCTCAGCCCAAGAATCATGTAGATCAACTTTTGTGGTGTCTTTCATCTGGCTACCGGCGCAGTGTCAGAACTACCAAGAGAACTCCTTTCTGGCACCTTCACCGGTAGAGTTCTGCATGGGGTGTCTTTGGAACACTTTCTCACCAGTCTACTACGAAAGTTAGCGATTTCCCATCTCAGCCCAGAGCAGGTAGAACCACCTTTGTGGTGTCTTTCATCTGGCTACCGGGGCAGTGTCAGAACTACCAACAGAACTCCTTTCTGGCACCTTCCCCGGGGGAGTAGTGCATGGGGTGTGTTTGGAACACTTTCTCACCAATCTACTACAAAGGTCAGCAATTCTCCATCTCAGCCCAGCAAGCAGGGAGAACGACTTTTGTGGTGTCTTTCAGCTGGCTACCGGGGCAGTGTAAGAACTACCAGGAGAACTCTTTTCTGGCACCTTCCCCGGGGGAGTAGTGCATGGGGTGTGTTTGGAGCACTTTGTCACTAGCCGACTCCAAAAGTCAGCTATTCCCCATCTCAGCCCAGAAAGCAGGTAGAACCACTTTTGTGGTGTCTTTCAGCTGGCTACCTCGGCAGTGTAAGAACTACCAAGAGAACTCCTTTCTGGTAGCTTCCCCGGTAGAGTTCTGCATGGCGTGTGTTTGGAACACTTTCTCAACAATCTACTACAAAAGTCAGCCATTTCCCATCTCAGCCCAGAAAGCAGGGAGAACAACTTTTGTGGTGTCTTTCATCTGGCTACCTCGGCAGTGTCAGAACTACCAGGAGAACTCCTTTCTGGCACCTTCCCCGGGGGAGTTGTGCATGGGGTGTGTTTGGAACACTTTCTCAAAAATCTACTACAAAAGTCAGCCATTTCCCATCTCAGCCCAGAAAGCAGGTAGAACCACTTTTGTGGTGTCTTTCATCTGGCTACCGGAGCAGTGTAAGAACTACTAACGGAACTCCTTTCTGGCGCCTTCCCCGGGGAGTTGTGCATGGGGTGTGTTTGGAACACTTTGTCTCCAGCCGACTCCAAAAGTCAGCGATTCCCCATCTCAGCCCACAAAGCAGGTAGAACAACTTTTGTGGTGTCTTTCACCTGGCTACAGGGGCATTGTAAGAACTACCAAGAGAACTCCTTTCTGGCACCTTCCCCGGGGGAGTAGTGCATGGGGTGTGTTTTCAGCATTTTGTCACCAGCCGAGTCCAAAAGCCAGCGATTCCCCATCTCAGCCCAGCAAGCAGGTAGAACAACTTTTGTGGTGTCTTTCATCTGGCTTCCGGGGCAGTGTAAGAACTACCAACAGAACTCCTTTCTGGCACCTTCCCCGGTGGAGTTGTGCATGGGGTGTATTTGCAACATTTTGTCAGCAGCCGACTCCAAAAGTCAGCGATTCCCCATCTCAGCCGAGAAAAGAGGTAGAACAACATTTGTGGTGTCTTTCAGCTGGCTACCGGGGCAGTGTAAGAACTACCAACAGAACTCCTTTCTGACACCTTCCCCGGTGGAATTGTGCATGGAGTGTGTTTGGAACAATTTCTATCCAGCCGACCCCAAAAGTCAGCTATTCCCCATCTCAGCCCAGAAAGCAGGTAGAACAACTTTTGTGGTGTCTTTCAGCTGGCTACCGGAGCAGTGTAAGAATACCAACAGAACTCTTTTCTGGCACCTTCCCCGGGGGAGTTGTGCATGGGGTGTGTTTGGAACAATTTCTATCCAGCCGAGTCCAAAACCCAGCTATTCCCCATCTCAGCCCAGAAAGCAGGGAGAACAACTTTTGTGGTGTCTTTCATCTGGCTACCGGGGCAGTGTAAGAACTACCAACAGAACTCCTTTCTGGCACCTTCCCCGGGGGAGTTGTGCATGGGGTGTGTTTCGAACATTTTGTCACCAGCCGACTCCAAAAGTCAGCAATTCTCCATCTCAACCCAGAAAGCAGGTAGAACCACTTTTGTGGTGTCTTTCATCTGGCTACCGGGGCAGTGTAAGAACTACTAAGAAAACTCTTTTCTGGCACCTTCCCCGGGGGAGTAGTGCATGGGGTGTGTTTGGAACACTTTCTCACCAATCTACTACAAAGGTCAGCAATTCTCCATCTCAGCCCAGCAAGCAGGGAGAACGACTTTTGTGGTGTCTTTCAGCTGGCTACCGGGGCAGTGTAAGAACTACCAACAGAACTCTTTTCTGGCACCTTCCCCGGGGGAGTAGTGCATGGGGTGTGTTTGGAACACTTTGTCACCAGCCGACTCCAAAAGTCAGCGATTCCCCATATCAGCCGAGAAAAGAGGTAGAACAACATTTGTGGTGTCTTTCAGCTGGCTACCGGGGCAGTGTAAGAACTACTAACGGAACTCCTTTCTGGCGCCTTCCCCGGGGAGTTGTGCATGGGGTGTGTTTGGAACACTTTGTCTCCAGCCGACTCCAAAAGTCAGCGATTCCCCATCTCAGCCCACAAAGCAGGTAGAACAACTTTTGTGGTGTCTTTCATCTGGCTTCCGGGGCAGTGTAAGAATTACCAACAGAACTCCTTTCTGGCACCTTCCCCGGTGAAATTGTGCATGGAGTGTGTTTGGAACAATTTCTATCCAGCCGACCCCAAAAGTCAGCTATTCCCCATCTCAGCCCAGGAATCATGTAGATCAACTTTTGTGGTGTCTTTCATCTGGCTACCGGCGCAGTGTCAGAACTACCAACAGAACTCCTTTCTGGCACCTTCCCCGGGGGAGTTGTGCATGGGGTGTGTTTGGAACACTTTGTCACCAGCCGACTCCAAAAGTCAGCGATTCCACATCTCAGCCCAGAAAAGAGGAAGAACCACTTTTGTGGTGTCTTTCAGCTGGCTACCGGGGCAGTGTAAGAACAAGCTAAAGAAGTCCTTTCTGGCACCTTCCCCGGGGGAGTAGTGCATGGGGTGTGTTTGGAACATTTTGTCACCAGCCGACCCCAAAAGTCAGCGATTCTCCATCTCAGCCCAGAAAGCAGGTAGAACCACTTCTGTGGTGTCTTTCATCTGGCTACCGGAGCAGTGTAAGAACTACCAACGGAACTCCTTTCTGGCACCTTCCCCGGGGGAGTAGTGCATGGGGTGTGTTTGGAACACTTTCTCACCAATCTACTACGAAGGTTAGCGATTTCCCATCTCAGCCCAGAAAGCAGGGAGAACAACTATTGTGGTGTCTTTCAGCTGGCTACCGGGGAAGTGGAAGAACTACCAGGAGAACTCTTTTCTGGCACCTTCCCCGGGGGAGTAGTGCATGGGGTGTGTTTGGAACACTTTGTCACTAGCCGACTCCAAAAGTCAGCGATTCCCCATCTCAGCCCAGAAAGCAGGTAGAACCACTTTTGTGGTGTCTGTCAGCTGGCTACCTCGGCAGTGTAAGAACTACCAACAGAACTCCTTGCTGGCACCTTCCCCGGTAGAGTTGTGCATGGGGTGTGTTTGGAACACTTTCTCAACAATCTACTACAAAGGTCAGCCATTTCCCATCTCAGCCCAGAAAGCAGGGAGAACAACTTTTGTGGTGTCTTTCATCTGGCTACCGGCGCAGTGTCAAAACTACCAACAGAACTCCTTTCTGGCACCTTCCCCGGGGGAGTTGTGCATGGGGTGTGTTTGGAACACTTTCTCAAAAATCTACTACAAAGGTCAGCCATTACCCATCTCAGCCCAGCAAGCAGGTAGAACAACTTTTGTGGTGTCTTTCAGCTGGCTACCGGGGCAGTGTCAGAACTAC
Organism: Falco punctatus; assembly: GCF_963210335.1. NCBI lineage: Eukaryota > Metazoa > Chordata > Aves > Falconiformes > Falconidae > Falco > Falco punctatus. The sequence continues at coordinate 415,087 of NW_027660119.1, forward strand.
CAAGAGAACTCTTTTCTAGCACCTTCCCCGGGGGAGTTGTGCATGGGGTGTGTTTGGAACAATTTCTATCCAGCCGAGTCCAAAACCCAGCTATTCCCCATCTCAGCCCAGAAAGCAGGTAGAACAACTTTTGTGGTGTCTTTCATCTGGCTACCGGGGCAGTGTAAGAACTACTAACGGAACTCCTTTCTGGCGCCTTCCCCGGGGAGTTGTGCATGGGGTGTGCCTTGGAACACTTTGTCTCCAGCCGACTCCAAAAGTCAGCAATTCTCCATCTCAGCCCAGAAAGCAGGTATAACCACTTTTGTGGTGTCTTTCATCTGGCTACCGGGGCAGTGTAAGAACTACCAACAGAACTCTTTTCTAGCACCTTCCCCGGGGGAGTTGTGCATGGGGTGTGTTTGGAACACTTTGTCACCAGCCGACTCCAAAAGTCAGCGATTCCACATCTCAGCCCAGAAAAGAGGTAGAACCACTTTTGTGGTGTCTTTCAGCTGGCTACCGGGGCAGTGTAAGAACTACTAACGGAACTCCTTTTTGACGCCTTCCCCGGGGAGTTGTGCATGGGGTGTGTTTGGAACACTTTGTCTCCAGCCGACTCCAAAAGTCAGCGATTCCACATCTCAGCCCAGAAAACAGGTAGAACAACTTTTGTGGTGTCTTTCAGCTGGCTACCGGGGCAGTGTAAGAACAAGCAACAGAACTCCTTTCTGGCACCTTCCCCGGTGGAGTTCTGCATGGGCTGTTTTTGGAACATTTTGTCACTAGCCGAGTCCAAAAGTCAGCGATTCCCCATCTCAGCCCAGAAAGCAGGTAGAACCACTTTTGTGGTGTCTTTCATCTGGCTACCCGGGCAGTGTAAGAACAAGCAACAGAACTCCTTTCTGGCACCTTCCCCGGTAGAGTTGTGCATGGGGTGTGTTTGGAACACTTTCTCCCCAATCTACTACGAAGGTTAGCGATTTCCCATCTCAGCCCAGAAAGCAGGGAGAACAACTATTGTGGTGTCTTTCAGCTGGCTACCGGGGCAGTGGAAGAACTACCAACAGAACTCCTTTCTGGCACCTTCACCGGTAGAGTTGTGCATGGGGTGTGTTTGGAACACTTTCTCACCAATCTACTACGAAGGTTAGCGATTTCCCATCTCAGCCCAGAAAGCAGGTAGAACAACTTTTGTGGTGTCTTTCAGCTGGCTACCGGGGCAGTGTAAGAACTACCAAGAGAACTCCTTTCTGGCACCTTCACCGGTGGAGTTCTGCATGGGCTGTTTTTGGAACATTTTGTCACCAGCCAACTCCAAAAGTCAGCGATTTCCCATCTCAGCCCAGAAAGCAGGGAGAACAACTATTGTGGTGTCTTTCAGCTGGCTACCGGGGCAGAGGAAGAACTACCAACAGAACTCCTTTCTGGCACCTTCACCGGTAGAGTTGTGCATGGGGTGTGTTTGGAACACTTTCTCACCAATCTACTACGAAGGTTAGCGATTTCCCATCTCAGCCCAGAAAGCAGGTAGAACAACTTTTGTGGTGTCTTTCAGCTGGCTACCGGGGCAGTGTAAGAACTACCAAGAAAACTCCTTTCTGGCACCTTCCCCGGTAGAGTTGTGCATGGGGCGTGTTTGGAACACTTTGTCACCAGCCGACTCCAAAAGTCAGCGATTCCACATCTCAGCCCAGACAACAGGTAGAACCACTTTTGTGGTGTCTTTCAGCTGGCTACCGGGGCAGTGTAAGAACTATCAACAGAACTCCTTTCTGGCACCTTCCTCGGTGGAGTTGTGCATGGGGTGTGTTTTCAGCATTTTGTCAGCAGCCGACTCCAAAAGTCAGCAATTCTCCATCTCAGCCCAGAAAGCAGGTAGAACAACTTTTGTGGTGTCTTTCAGCTGGCTACCGGGGCAGTGGAAGAACAAGCAACAGAACTCCTTTCTGGCACCTTCCCCGGTGGAGTTCTGCATGGGCTGTTTTTGGAACATTTTGTCACTAGCCGAGTCCAAAAGTCAGCGATTCCCCATCTCAGCCCACAAAGCAGGTAGAACAACTTTTGTGGTGTCTTTCACCTGGCTACAGGGGCATTGTAAGAACTACCAAGAGAACTCCTTTCTGGCACCTTCCCCGGGGGAGTAGTGCATGGGGTGTGTTTTCAGCATTTTGTCACCAGCCGAGTCCAAAAGCCAGCGATTCCCCATCTCAGCCCAGCAAGCAGGTAGAACAACTTTTGTGGTGTCTTTCATCTGGCTTCCGGGGCAGTGTAAGAACAAGCAACAGAACTCCTTTCTGGCACCTTCCCCGGTGGAGTTGTGCATGGGGTGTATTTGCAACATTTTGTCAGCAGCCGACTCCAAAAGTCAGCGATTCCCCATCTCAGCCCAGAAAGCAGGTAGAACAACTTTTGTGGTGTCTTTTAGCTGGCTACCGGGGCAGTGTAAGAACTACCAACAGAACTCCTTTCTGACACCTTCCCCGGTGGAATTGTGCATGGAGTGTGTTTGGAACAATTTCTATCCAGCCGACCCCAAAAGTCAGCTATTCCCCATCTCAGCCCAAGAATCATGTAGATCAACTTTTGTGGTGTCTTTCATCTGGCTACCGGCGCAGTGTCAGAACTACCAAGAGAACTCCTTTCTGGCACCTTCACCGGTAGAGTTCTGCATGGGGTGTCTTTGGAACACTTTCTCACCAGTCTACTACGAAAGTTAGCGATTTCCCATCTCAGCCCAGAGCAGGTAGAACCACCTTTGTGGTGTCTTTCAGCTGGCTACCGGGGCAGTGTAAGAACTACTAAGAAAACTCTTTTCTGGCACCTTCCCCGGGGGAGTAGTGCATGGGGTGTGTTTGGAACACTTTCTCACCAATCTACTACAAAGGTCAGCAATTCTCCATCTCAGCCCAGCAAGCAGGGAGAACGACTTTTGTGGTGTCTTTCAGCTGGCTACCGGGGCAGTGTAAGAACTACCAACAGAACTCTTTTCTGGCACCTTCCCCGGGGGAGTTGTGCATGGGGTGTGTTTGGAACACTTTCTCAACAATCTACTACAAAGGTCAGCCATTTCCCATCTCAGCCCAGAAAGCAGGGAGAACAACTTTTGTGGTGTCTTTCATCTGGCTACCAGCGCAGTGTCAGAACTACCAACAGAACTCCTTTCTGGCACCTTCCCCGGTGGAGTTGTGCATGGGGTGTGTTTGGAACACTTTCTCAAAAATCAACTACAAAGGTCAGCCATTACCCATCTCAGCCCAGCAAGCAGGGAGAACAACTTTTGTGGTGTCTTTCAGCTGGCTACCGGGGCAGTGTCAGAACTACCAAGAGAACTCTTTTCTAGCACCTTCCTCGGGGGAGTTGTGCATGGGGTGTGTTTGGAACAATTTCTATCCAGCCGAGTCCAAAACCCAGCTATTCCCCATCTCAGCCCAGAAAGCAGGTAGAACAACTTTTGTGGTGTCTTTCATCTGGCTACCGGGGCAGTGTAAGAACTACTAAGAAAACTCTTTTCTGGCACCTTCCCCGGGGGAGTAGTGCATGGGGTGTGTTTGGAACACTTTGTCTCCAGCCGACTCCAAAAGTCAGCGATTCCCCATCTCAGCCCAGAAAGCAGGTAGAACAACTTTTGTGGTGTCTTTTAGCTGGCTACCGACGCAGTATAAGAACTACCAACAGAACTTCTTTTTTGGCACCTTTCCCCGTGGAGTTGTGCATGGGGTGTGCCTTGGAACACTTTGTCTCCAGCCGACTCCAAAAGTCAGCGATTCCCCATCTCAGCCCAGAAAGCAGGTAGAACCACTTTTGTGGTGTCTGTCAGCTGGCTACCTCGGCAGTGTAAGAACTACCAAGAGAACTCCTTTCTGGCAGCTTCCCCGGTAGAGTTGTGCATGGGGTGTGTTTGGAACACTTTCTCAACAATCTACTACAAAGGTCAGCCATTTCCCATCTCAGCCCAGAAAGCAGGGAGAACAACTTTTGTGGTGTCTTTCATCTGGCTACCGGCGCAGTGTCAGAACTACCAACAGAACTCCTTTCTGGCACTTTCCCCGGGGGAGTTGTGCATGGGGTGTGTTTGGAACACTTTCTCAAAAATCAACTACAAAGGTCAGCCATTACCCATTTCAGCCCAGCAAGCAGGGAGAACAACTTTTGTGGTGTCTTTCAGCTGGCTACCGGGGCAGTGTCAGAACTACCAAGAGAACTCTTTTCTAGCACCTTCCTCGGGGGAGTTGTGCATGGGGTGTGTTTGGAACAATTTCTATCCAGCCGAGTCCAAAACCCAGCTATTCCCCATCTCAGCCCAGAAAGCAGGTAGAACAACTTTTGTGGTGTCTTTCATCTGGCTACCGGGGCAGTGTAAGAACTACTAAGAAAACTCTTTTCTGGCACCTTCCCCGGGGGAGTAGTGCATGGGGTGTGTTTGGAACACTTTGTCTCCAGCCGACTCCAAAAGTCAGCGATTCCCCATCTCAGCCCAGAAAGCAGGTAGAACAACTTTTGTGGTGTCTTTTAGCTGGCTACCGGCGCAGTATAAGAACTACCAACAGAACTTCTTTTTTGGCACCTTTCCCCGTGGAGTTGTGCATGGGGTGTGCCTTGGAACACTTTGTCTCCAGCCGACTCCAAAAGTCAGCAATTCTCCATCTCAGCCCAGAAAGCAGGTATAACCACTTTTGTGGTGTCTTTCATCTGGCTACCGGGGCAGTGTAAGAACTACCAACAGAACTCCTTTCTGGCACCTTCCCCGGGGGTGTTGTGCATGGGGTGTTTTTGGAACACTTTGTCACCAGCCGACTCCAAAAGTCAGCGATTCCACATCTCAGCCCAGAAAAGAGGTAGAACCACTTTTGTGGTGTCTTTCATCTGGCTACCGGGGCAGTGTAAGAACTACTAACGGAACTCCTTTTTGACGCCTTCCCCGGGGAGTTGTGCATGGGGTGTGTTTGGAACACTTTGTCTCCAGCAGACTCCAAAAGTCAGCGATTCCACATCTCAGCCCAGAAAACAGGTAGAACAACTTTTGTGGTGTCTTTCAGCTGGCTACCGGGGCAGTGGAAGAACAAGCAACAGAACTCCTTTCTGGCACCTTCCCCGGTGGAGTTCTGCATGGGCTGTTTTTGGAACATTTTGTCACTAGCCGAGTCCAAAAGTCAGCGATTCCCCATCTCAGCCCAGAAAGCAGGTAGAACCACTTTTGTGGTGTCTTTCATCTGGCTACCCGGGCAGTGTAAGAACAAGCAACAGAACTCCTTTCTGGCACCTTCCCCGGTAGAGTTGTGCATGGGGTGTGTTTGGAACACTTTCTCCCCAATCTACTACGAAGGTTAGCGATTTCCCATCTCAGCCCAGAAAGCAGGGAGAACAACTATTGTGGTGTCTTTCAGCTGGCTACCGGGGCAGTGGAAGAACTACCAACAGAACTCCTTTCTGACACCTTCCCCGGTGGAATTGTGCGTGGAGTGTGTTTGGAACAATTTCTATCCAGCCGACCCCAAAAGTCAGCTATTCCCCATCTGAGCCCAGGAATCATGTAGATCAACTTTTTTGGTGTCTTTCATCTGGCTAGCGGGGTAGTGTAAGAACTACCAAGAGAACTCCTTTCTGGCACCTTCACCGGGGGAGTTGTGCATGGAGTGTGTTTGGAAAAATTTCTAACCAGCCGAGTCCAAAAGTCAGCGATTCCCCATCTCACCCCAGGAATCATGTAGATCAACTTTTTTGGTGTCTTTCATCTGGCTACCGGGGCAGTGTAAGAACAAGCAAGAGAACTCCTTTCTGGCACCTTCCCCGGGGGAGTTGTGCATGGGGTGTGTTTGGAACACTTTCTCACCAATCTACTACGAAGGTTAGCGATTTCCCATCTCAGCCCAGAAAGCAGGTAGAACAACTTTTGTGGTGTCTTTCATCTGGCTACCGGGGCAGTGTAAGAACTACCAAGAGAACTCCTTTCTGGCACCTTCCCCGGTAGAGTTGTGCATGGGGTGTGTTTGGAACACTTTCTCAAAAATCTACTACAAAGGTCACCCATTTCCCATCTCAGCCCAGAAGGCAGGGAGAACAACTTTTGTGGTGTCTTTCATCTGGCTACCGGGGCAGTGTAAGAACTACCAGCAAAACTCCTTTCTGGCACCTTCCCCGGGGGAGTTGTGCATGGGGCGTGTTTGGAACACTTTGTCACCAGCCGACTCCAAAAGTCAGCGATTCCACATCTCAGCCCAGACAACAGGTAGAACCACTTTTGTGGTGTCTTTCAGCTGGCTACCGGGGCAGTGTAAGAACTATCAACAGAACTCCTTTCTGGCACCTTCCTCGGTGGAGTTGTGCATGGGGTGTGTTTTCAGCATTTTGTCAGCAGCCGACTCCAAAAGTCGCAATTCTCCATCTCAGCCCAGAAAGCAGGTAGAACAACTTTTGTGGTGTCTTTCAGCTGGCTACCTCGGCAGTGGAAGAACTACCAACAGAACTCTTTTCTGGCACCTTCCCCGGGGGAGTTGTGCATGGGGTGTGTTTGGAACACTTTGTCACCAGCCGACTCCAAAAGTCAGCGATTCCACATCTCAGCCCAGAAAAGAGGAAGAACCACTTTTGTGGTGTCTTTCAGCTGGCTACCGGGGCAGTGTAAGAACAAGCTAAAGAAGTCCTTTCTGGCACCTTCCCCGGGGGAGTAGTGCATGGGGTGTGTTTGGAACATTTTGTCACCAGCCGACCCCAAAAGTCAGCAATTCTCCATCTCAGCCCAGAAAGCAGGTAGAACCACTTTTGTGGTGTCTTTCATCTGGCTACCGGGGCAGTGTAAGAACTACTAAGAAAACTCTTTTCTGGCACCTTCCCCGGTGGAGTTGTGCGTGGGGTGTGTTTGGAACACTTTGTCACCAGCCGACTCCAAAAGTCAGCGATTCCCCATCTCAGCCGAGAAAAGAGGTAGAACAACATTTGTGGTGTCTTTCAGCTGGCTACCGGGGCAGTGTAAGAACTACTAACGGAACTCCTTTCTGGCGCCTTCCCCGGGGAGTTGTGCATGGGGTGTGTTTGGAATACTTTGTCTCCAGCCGACTCCAAAAGTCAGCGATTCCCCATCTCAGCCTACAAAGCAGGGAGAACGACTTTTGTGGTGTCTTTCAGCTGGCTACCGGGGCAGTGGAAGAACTACCAAGAGAACTCCTTTCTGGCACCTTCCCCGGGGGAGTAGTGCATGGGGTGTGTTTTCAGCATTTTGTCACCAGCCGAGTCCAAAAGCCAGCGATTCCCCATCTCAGCCCAGCAAGCAGGTAGAACAACTTTTGTGGTGTCTTTCATCTGGCTTCCGGGGCAGTGTAAGAACTACCAACAGAACTCCTTTCTGGCACCTTCCTCGGGGGAGTTGTGCATGGGGTGTTTTGCAACATTTTGTCAGCAGCCGACTCCAAAAGTCAGCGATTCCCCATCTCAGCCCAGAAAGCAGATAGAACAACTTTTGTGGTGTCTTTCATCTGGCCTCCGTGGCAGTGTAAGAACTACCAACAGAACTCCTTTCTGGCACCTTCCCCGGTGGAGTTGTGCATGGGGTGTATTTGCAACATTTTGTCAGCAGCCGACTCCAAAAGTCAGCGATTCCCCATCTCAGCCCAGAAAGCAGGTAGAACAACTTTTGTGGTGTCTTTTAGCTGGCTACCGGGGCAGTGTAAGAACTACCAACAGAACTCTTTTCTAGCACCTTCCCCGGGGGAGTTGTGCATGGGGTGTGTTTGGAACACTTTGTCACCAGCCGACTCCAAAAGTCAGCGATTCCACATCTCAGCCCAGAAAAGAGGTAGAACCACTTTTGTGGTGTCTTTCATCTGGCTACCGGGGCAGTGTAAGAACTACCAACAGAAATTCTTTTTTGGCACCTTTCCCCGTGGAGTTGTGCATGGGGTGTGTTTGGAACACTTTGTCTCCAGCCGACTCCAAAAGTCAGCGATTCCACATCTCAGCCCAGAAAAGAGGAAGAACAACTTTTGTGGTGTCTTTCAGCTGGCTACCGGGGCAGTGGAAGAACAAGCAACAGAACTCCTTTCTGGCACCTTCCCCGGTGGAGTTCAGCATGGGCTGTTTTTGGAACATTTTGTCACTAGCCGAGTCCAAAAGTCAGCGATTCCCCATCTCAGCCCAGAAAGCAGGTAGAACCACTTTTGTGGTGTCTTTCATCTGGCTACCTCGGCAGTGTCAGAACTACCAGGAGAACTCCTTTCTGGCACCTTCCCCGGGGGAGTTGTGCATGGGGTGTGTTTGGAACACTTTCTCAAAAATCTACTACAAAGGTCAGCCATTACCCATCTCAGCCCAGAAAGCAGGGAGAACAACTATTGTGGTGTCTTTCATCTGGCTACCGGAGCAGTGTAAGAACTACTAACGGAACTCCTTTCTGGCGCCTTCCCCGGGGAGTTGTGCATGGGGTGTGTTTGGAACACTTTGTCTCCAGCCGACTCCAAAAGTCAGCGATTCCCCATCTCAGCCCACAAAGCAGGTAGAACAACTTTTGTGGTGTCTTTCACCTGGCTACAGGGGCATTGTAAGAACTACCAAGAGAACTCCTTTCTGGCACCTTCCCCGGGGGAGTAGTGCATGGGGTGTGTTTTCAGCATTTTGTCACCAGCCGAGTCCAAAAGCCAGCGATTCCCCATCTCAGCCCAGCAAGCAGGTAGAACAACTTTTGTGGTGTCTTTCATCTGGCTTCCGGGGCAGTGTAAGAACTACCAACAGAACTCCTTTCTGGCACCTTCCCCGGTGGAGTTGTGCATGGGGTGTATTTGCAACATTTTGTCAGCAGCCGACTCCAAAAGTCAGCGATTCCCCATCTCAGCCGAGAAAAGAGGTAGAACAACATTTGTGGTGTCTTTCAGCTGGCTACCGGGGCAGTGTAAGAACTACCAACAGAACTCCTTTCTGACACCTTCCCCGGTGGAATTGTGCATGGAGTGTGTTTGGAACAATTTCTATCCAGCCGACCCCAAAAGTCAGCTATTCCCCATCACAGCCCAAGAATCATGTAGATCAACTTTTGTGGTGTCTTTCATCTGGCTACCGGAGCAGTGTAAGAATACCAACAGAACTCTTTTCTGGCACCTTCCCCGGGGGAGTTGTGCATGGGGTGTGTTTGGAACAATTTCTATCCAGCCGAGTCCAAAACCCAGCTATTCCCCATCTCAGCCCAGAAAGCAGGGAGAACAACTTTTGTGGTGTCTTTCAGCTGGCTACCGGGGCAGTGTCAGAACTACCAAGAGAACTCTTTTCTAGCACCTTCCCCGGGGGAGTTGTGCATGGGGTGTGTTTGGAACAATTTCTATCCAGCCGAGTCCAAAACCCAGCTATTCCCCATCTCAGCCCAGAAAGCAGGTAGAACCACTTTTGTGGTGTCTTTTAGCTGGCTACCGGCGCAGTGTAAGAACTACCAACAGAACTCTTTTCTAGCACCTTCCCCGGGGGAGTTGTGCATGGGGTGTGTTTGGAACACTTTGTCACCAGCCGACTCCAAAAGTCAGCGATTCCACATCTCAGCCCAGAAAAGAGGTAGAACCACTTTTGTGGTGTCTTTCAGCTGGCTACCGGGGCAGTGTAAGAACTACTAACGGAACTCCTTTTTGACGCCTTCCCCGGGGAGTTGTGCATGGGGTGTGTTTGGAACACTTTGTCTCCAGCCGACTCCAAAAGTCAGCGATTCCACATCTCAGCCCAGAAAACAGGTAGAACAACTTTTGTGGTGTCTTTCAGCTGGCTACCGGGGCAGTGTAAGAACAAGCAACAGAACTCCTTTCTGGCACCTTCCCCGGTGGAGTTCTGCATGGGCTGTTTTTGGAACATTTTGTCACTAGCCGAGTCCAAAAGTCAGCGATTCCCCATCTCAGCCCAGAAAGCAGGTAGAACCACTTTTGTGGTGTCTTTCATCTGGCTACCCGGGCAGTGTAAGAACAAGCAACAGAACTCCTTTCTGGCACCTTCCCCGGTAGAGTTGTGCATGGGGTGTGTTTGGAACACTTTCTCCCCAATCTACTACGAAGGTTAGCGATTTCCCATCTCAGCCCAGAAAGCAGGGAGAACAACTATTGTGGTGTCTTTCAGCTGGCTACCGGGGCAGTGGAAGAACTACCAACAGAACTCCTTTCTGGCACCTTCACCGGTAGAGTTGTGCATGGGGTGTGTTTGGAACACTTTCTCACCAATCTACTACGAAGGTTAGCGATTTCCCATCTCAGCCCAGAAAGCAGGTAGAACAACTTTTGTGGTGTCTTTCAGCTGGCTACCGGGGCAGTGTAAGAACTACCAAGAGAACTCCTTTCTGGCACCTTCACCGGTGGAGTTCTGCATGTGCTGTTTTTGGAACATTTTGTCATTAGCCGAGTCCAAAAGTCAGCGATTCCCCATCTCAGCCCAGAAAGCAGGTAGAACCACTTTTGTGGTGTCTTTCATCTGGCTACCGGGGCAGTGTAAGAACAAGCAACAGAACTCCTTTCTGGCACCTTCCCCGGTAGAGTTGTGCATGGGCTGTGTTTGGAACACTTTCTCAAAAATCTACTACAAAGGTCACCCATTTCCCATCTCAGCCCAGAAGGCAGGGAGAACAACTTTTGTGGTGTCTTTCATCTGGCTACCGGGGCAGTGTAAGAACAACCAGCAAAACTCCTTTCTGGCACCTTCCCCGGGGGAGTTGTGCATGGGGCGTGTTTGGAACACTTTGTCTCCAGCCGACTCCAAAAGTCAGCGATTCCACATCTCAGCCCAGACAACAGGTAGAACCACTTTTGTGGTGTCTTTCAGCTGGCTACCGGGGCAGTGTAAGAACTATCAACAGAACTCCTTTCTGGCACCTTCCTCGGTGGAGTTGTGCATGGGGTGTGTTTTCAGCATTTTGTCAGCAGCCGACTCCAAAAGTCAGCGATTCCCCATCTCAGCCCAGAAAGCAGGTAGAACCACTTTTGTGGTGTCTTTTAGCTGGCTACCGGCGCAGTGTAAGAACTACCAACAGAACTCTTTTCTAGCACCTTCCCCGGGGGAGTTGTGCATGGGGTGTGTTTGGAACACTTTGTCACCAGCCGACTCCAAAAGTCAGCGATTCCACATCTCAGCCCAGAAAAGAGGTAGAACCACTTTTGTGGTGTCTTTCAGCTGGCTACCGGGGCAGTGTAAGAACTACTAACGGAACTCCTTTTTGACGCCTTCCCCGGGGAGTTGTGCATGGGGTGTGTTTGGAACACTTTGTCTCCAGCCGACTCCAAAAGTCAGCGATTCCACATCTCAGCCCAGAAAACAGGTAGAACAACTTTTGTGGTGTCTTTCAGCTGGCTACCGGGGCAGTGTAAGAACAAGCAACAGAACTCCTTTCTGGCACCTTCCCCGGTGGAGTTCTGCATGGGCTGTTTTTGGAACATTTTGTCACTAGCCGAGTCCAAAAGTCAGCGATTCCCCATCTCAGCCCAGAAAGCAGGTAGAACCACTTTTGTGGTGTCTTTCATCTGGCTACCCGGGCAGTGTAAGAACAAGCAACAGAACTCCTTTCTGGCACCTTCCCCGGTAGAGTTGTGCATGGGGTGTGTTTGGAACACTTTCTCCCCAATCTACTACGAAGGTTAGCGATTTCCCATCTCAGCCCAGAAAGCAGGGAGAACAACTATTGTGGTGTCTTTCAGCTGGCTACCGGGGCAGTGGAAGAACTACCAACAGAACTCCTTTCTGGCACCTTCACCGGTAGAGTTGTGCATGGGGTGTGTTTGGAACACTTTCTCACCAATCTACTACGAAGGTTAGCGATTTCCCATCTCAGCCCAGAAAGCAGGTAGAACAACTTTTGTGGTGTCTTTCAGCTGGCTACCGGGGCAGTGTAAGAACAAGCAACAGAACTCCTTTCTGGCACCTTCCCCGGTAGAGTTGTGCATGGGGTGTGTTTGGAACACTTTCTCCCCAATCTACTACGAAGGTTAGCGATTTCCCATCTCAGCCCAGAAAGCAGGGAGAACAACTATTGTGGTGTCTTTCAGCTGGCTACCGGGGCAGTGGAAGAACAAGCAACAGAACTCCTTTCTGGCACCTTCCCCGGGGGAGTTGTGCATGGGGCGTGTTTGGAACACTTTGTCTCCAGCCGACTCCAAAAGTCAGCGATTCCACATCTCAGCCCAGACAACAGGTAGAACCACTTTTGTGGTGTCTTTCAGCTGGCTACCGGGGCAGTGTAAGAACTATCAACAGAACTCCTTTCTGGCACCTTCCTCGGTGGAGTTGTGCATGGGGTGTGTTTTCAGCATTTTGTCAGCAGCCGACTCCAAAAGTCAGCGATTCCCCATCTCAGCCCAGAAAGCAGGTAGAACCACTTTTGTGTTGTCTTTTAGCTGGCTACCGGCGCAGTGTAAGAACTACCAACAGAACTCTTTTCTAGCACCTTCCCCGGGGGAGTTGTGCATGGGGTGTGTTTGGAACACTTTGTCACCAGCCGACTCCAAAAGTCAGCGATTCCACATCTCAGCCCAGAAAAGAGGTAGAACCACTTTTGTGGTGTCTTTCAGCTGGCTACCGGGGCAGTGTAAGAACTACTAACGGAACTCCTTTTTGACGCCTTCCCCGGGGAGTTGTGCATGGGGTGTGTTTGGAACACTTTGTCTCCAGCCGACTCCAAAAGTCAGCGATTCCACATCTCAGCCCAGAAAACAGGTAGAACAACTTTTGTGGTGTCTTTCAGCTGGCTACCGGGGCAGTGTAAGAACAAGCAACAGAACTCCTTTCTGGCACCTTCCCCGGTGGAGTTCTGCATGGGCTGTTTTTGGAACATTTTGTCACTAGCCGAGTCCAAAAGTCAGCGATTCCCCATCTCAGCCCAGAAAGCAGGTAGAACCACTTTTGTGGTGTCTTTCATCTGGCTACCCGGGCAGTGTAAGAACAAGCAACAGAACTCCTTTCTGGCACCTTCCCCGGTAGAGTTGTGCATGGGGTGTGTTTGGAACACTTTCTCCCCAATCTACTACGAAGGTTAGCGATTTCCCATCTCAGCCCAGAAAGCAGGGAGAACAACTATTGTGGTGTCTTTCAGCTGGCTACCGGGGCAGTGGAAGAACTACCAACAGAACTCCTTTCTGGCACCTTCACCGGTAGAGTTGTGCATGGGGTGTGTTTGGAACACTTTCTCACCAATCTACTACGAAGGTTAGCGATTTCCCATCTCAGCCCAGAAAGCAGGTAGAACAACTTTTGTGGTGTCTTTCAGCTGGCTACCGGGGCAGTGTAAGAACTACCAAGAGAACTCCTTTCTGGCACCTTCACCGGGGGAGTTCTGCATGGGCTGTTTTTGGAACATTTTGTCACCAGCCAACTCCAAAAGTCAGCGATTCCCCATCTCAGCCCAGAAAGCAGGTAGAACCACTTTTGTGGTGTCTTTCATCTGGCTACCGGGGCAGTGTAAGAACAAGCAACAGAACTCCTTTCTGGCACCTTCCCCGGTAGAGTTGTGCATGGGCTGTGTTTGGAACACTTTCTCAAAAATCTACTACAAAGGTCACCCATTTCCCATCTCAGCCCAGAAGGCAGGGAGAACAACTTTTGTGGTGTCTTTCATCTGGCTACCGGGGCAGTGTAAGAACAACCAGCAAAACTCCTTTCTGGCACCTTCCCCGGGGGAGTAGTGCATGGGGTGTGTTTGGAACACTTTGTCTCCAGCCGACTCCAAAAGTCAGCGATTCCCCATCTCAGCCCAGAAAGCAGGTAGAACCACTTTTGTGGTGTCTTTCATCTGGCTACCGGGGCAGTGTAAGAACTACTAACGGAACTCCTTTCTGGCGCCTTCCCCGGGGAGTTGTGCATGGGGTGTGTTTGGAACAATTTCTATCCAGCCGAGTCCAAAACCCAGCTATTCCACATCTCAGCCCAGAAAGCAGGTAGAACAACTTTTGTGGTGTCTTTCAGCTGGCTACCGGGGCAGTGTAAGAACTACTAAGAAAACTCTTTTCTGGCACCTTCCCCGGGGGAGTTGTGCATGGGGTGTGTTTGGAACACTTTGTCACCAGCCGACTCCAAAAGTCAGCGATTCCACATCTCAGCCCAGAAAAGAGGTAGAACCACTTTTGTGGTGTCTTTCATCTGGCTACCGGGGCAGTGTAAGAACTACTAACGGAACTCCTTTTTGACGCCTTCCCCGGGGAGTTGTGCGTGGGGTGTGTTTGGAACACTTTGTCTCCAGCCGACTCCAAAAGTCAGCGATTCCACATCTCAGCCCAGAAAAGAGGAAGAACAACTTTTGTGGTGTCTTTCAGCTGGCTACCGGGGCAGTGGAAGAACAAGCAACAGAACTCCTTTCTGGCACCTTCCCCGGTGGAGTTCTGCATGGGCTGTTTTTGGAACATTTTGTCACTAGCCGAGTCCAAAAGTCAGCGATTCCCCATCTCAGCCCAGAAAGCAGGTAGAACCACTTTTGTGGTGTCTTTCATCTGGCTACCGGGGCAGTGTAAGAACAAGCAACAGAACTCCTTTCTGGCACCTTCCCCGGTAGAGTTGTGCATGGGGTGTGTTTGGAACACTTTCTCCCCAATCTACTACGAAGGTTAGCGATTTCCCATCTCAGCCCAGAAAGCAGGGAGAACAACTATTGTGGTGTCTTTCAGCTGGCTACCGGGGCAGTATAAGAACTACCAACAGAACTCCTTTCTGGCACCTTCCCCGGGGGAGTTGTGCATGGGGTGTGTTTCGAACATTTTGTCACCAGCCGACTCCAAAAGTCAGCAATTCTCCATCTCAACCCAGAAAGCAGGTAGAACCACTTTTGTGGTGTCTTTCAGCTGGCTACCGGGGCAGTGTAAGAACTACTAAGAAAACTCTTTTCTGGCACCTTCCCCGGGGGAGTAGTGCATGGGGTGTGTTTGGAACACTTTCTCAACAATCTACTACAAAGGTCAGCAATTCTCCATCTCAGCCCAGCAAGCAGGGAGAACGACTTTTGTGGTGTCTTTCAGCTGGATACCTCGGCAGTGTAAGAACTACCAACAGAACTCTTTTCTGGCACCTTCCCCGGGGGAGTAGTGCATGGGGTGTGTTTGGAACACTTTGTCACTAGCCGACTCCAAAAGTCAGCGATTCCCCATCTCAGCACAGAAAGCAGGTAGAACCACTTTTGTGGTGTCTGTCAGCTGGTTACCTCGGCAGTGTAAGAACTACCAAGAGAACTCCTTTCTGGCAGCTTCCCCGGTAGAGTTGTGCATGGGGTGTGTTTGGAACACTTTCTCAACAATCTACTACAAAGGTCAGCCATTACCCATCTCAGCCCAGCAAGCAGGGAGAACAACTTTTGTGGTGTCTTTCAGCTGGCTACCGGGGCAGTGTCAGAACTACTAAGAAAACTCTTTTCTGGCACCTTCCCCGGGGGAGTTGTGCATGGGGTGTGTTTGGAACACTTTGTCTCCAGCCGACTCCAAAAGTCAGCGATTCCCCATCTCAGCCCAGAAAGCAGGTAGAACAACTTTTGTGGTGTCTTTCAGCTGGCTACCGGGGCAGTGGAAGAACAAGCAACAGAACTCCTTTCTGGCACCTTCCCCGGTGGAGTTCTGCATGGGCTGTTTTTGGAACATTTTGTCACTAGCCGAGTCCAAAAGTCAGCGATTCCCCATCTCAGCCCAGAAAGCAGGTAGAACCACTTTTGTGGTGTCTTTCATCTGGCTACCCGGGCAGTGTAAGAACAAGCAACAGAACTCCTTTCTGGCACCTTCCCCGGTAGAGTTGTGCATGGGGTGTGTTTGGAACACTTTCTCCCCAATCTACTACGAAGGTTAGCGATTTCCCATCTCAGCCCAGAAAGCAGGGAGAACAACTATTGTGGTGTCTTTCAGCTGGCTACCGGGGCAGTGGAAGAACTACCAACAGAACTCCTTTTGGGCACCTTCCCCGGTGGAATTGTGCATGGAGTGTGTTTGGAACAATTTCTATCCAGCCGACCCCAAAAGTCAGCTATTCCCCATCTCAGCCCAGGAATCATGTAGATCAACTTTTTTGGTGTCTTTCATCTGGCTAGCGGGGTAGTGTAAGAACTACCAAGAGAACTCCTTTCTGGCACCTTCACCGGGGGAGTTGTGCATGGAGTGTGTTTGGAAAAATTTCTAACCAGCCGAGTCCAAAAGTCAGCGATTCCCCATCTCAGCCCAGGAATCATGTAGATCAACTTTTTTGGTGTCTTTCATCTGGCTACCGGGGCAGTGTAAGAACAAGCAAGAGAACTCCTTTCTGGCACCTTCCCCGGGGGAGTTGTGCATGGGGTGTGTTTGGAACACTTTCTCACCAATCTACTACGAAGGTTAGCGATTTCCCATCTCAGCCCAGAAAGCAGGTAGAACAACTTTTGTGGTGTCTTTCAGCTGGCTACCGGGGCAGTGTAAGAACTACCAACAGAACTCTTTTCTGGCACCTTCCCCGGGGGAGTTGTGCATGGGGCGTGTTTGGAACACTTTGTCACCAGCCGACTCCAAAAGTCAGCGATTCCACATCTCAGCCCAGACAACAGGTAGAACCACTTTTGTGGTGTCTTTCATCTGGCTACCGGGGCAGTGTAAGACCTACCTACAGAACTCCTTTCTGGCACCTTCCCCAGTAGAGTTGTGCATGGGGTGTGTTTGGAACACTTTCTCCCCAATCTACTACGAAGGTTAGCGATTTCCCATCTCAGCCCAGAAAGCAGGGAGAACAACTATTGTGGTGTCTTTCATCTGGCTACCGGGGCAGTGTAAGAACTACCAGCAAAACTCCTTTCTGGCACCTTCCCCGGGGGAGTTGTGCATGGGGCGTGTTTGGAACACTTTGTCACCAGCCGACTCCAAAAGTCAGCGATTCCACATCTCAGCCCAGACAACAGGTAGAACCACTTTTGTGGTGTCTTTCAGCTGGCTACCGGGGCAGTGTAAGAACTATCAACAGAACTCCTTTCTGGCACCTTCCTCGGTGGAGTTGTGCATGGGGTGTGTTTTCAGCATTTTGTCAGCAGCCGACTCCAAAAGTCGCAATTCTCCATCTCAGCCCAGAAAGCAGGTAGAACAACTTTTGTGGTGTCTTTCAGCTGGCTACCTCGGCAGTGGAAGAACTACCAACAGAACTCTTTTCTGGCACCTTCCCCGGGGGAGTTGTGCATGGGGTGTGTTTGGAACACTTTGTCACCAGCCGACTCCAAAAGTCAGCGATTCCACATCTCAGCCCAGAAAAGAGGAAGAACCACTTTTGTGGTGTCTTTCAGCTGGCTACCGGGGCAGTGTAAGAACAAGCTAAAGAAGTCCTTTCTGGCACCTTCCCCGGGGGAGTAGTGCATGGGGTGTGTTTGGAACATTTTGTCACCAGCCGACCCCAAAAGTCAGCAATTCTCCATCTCAGCCCAGAAAGCAGGTAGAACCACTTTTGTGGTGTCTTTCATCTGGCTACCGGGGCAGTGTAAGAACTACTAACGGAACTCCTTTCTGGCGCCTTCCCCGGGGAGTTGTGCATGGGGTGTGTTTGGAACAATTTCTATCCAGCCGAGTCCAAAACCCAGCTATCCCCCATCTCAGCCCAGAAAGCAGGTAGAACAACTTTTGTGGTGTCTTTCATCTGGCTACCGGGGCAGTGTAAGAACTACTAAGAAAACTCTTTTCTGGCACCTTCCCCGGTGGAGTTGTGCGTGGGGTGTGTTTGGAACACTTTGTCACCAGCCGACTCCAAAAGTCAGCGATTCCCCATCTCAGCCGAGAAAAGAGGTAGAACAACATTTGTGGTGTCTTTCAGCTGGCTACCGGGGCAGTGTAAGAACTACTAACGGAACTCCTTTCTGGCGCCTTCCCCGGGGAGTTGTGCATGGGGTGTGTTTGGAACACTTTGTCTCCAGCCGACTCCAAAAGTCAGCGATTCCCCATCTCAGCCTACAAAGCAGGGAGAACGACTTTTGTGGTGTCTTTCAGCTGGCTACCGGGGCAGTGGAAGAACTACCAAGAGAACTCCTTTCTGGCACCTTCCCCGGGGGAGTAGTGCATGGGGTGTGTTTTCAGCATTTTGTCACCAGCCGAGTCCAAAAGCCAGCGATTCCCCATCTCAGCCCAGCAAGCAGGTAGAACAACTTTTGTGGTGTCTTTCATCTGGCTTCCGGGGCAGTGTAAGAACTACCAACAGAACTCCTTTCTGGCACCTTCCTCGGGGGAGTTGTGCATGGGGTGTTTTGCAACATTTTGTCAGCAGCCGACTCCAAAAGTCAGCGATTCCCCATCTCAGCCCAGAAAGCAGATAGAACAACTTTTGTGGTGTCTTTCATCTGGCCTCCGGGGCAGTGTAAGAACTACCAACAGAACTCCTTTCTGGCACCTTCCCCGGTGGAGTTGTGCATGGGGTGTATTTGCAACATTTTGTCAGCAGCCGACTCCAAAAGTCAGCGATTCCCCATCTCAGCCCAGAAAGCAGGTAGAACCACTTTTGTGGTGTCTTTTAGCTGGCTACCGGGGCAGTGTAAGAACTACTAACGGAACTTCTTTTTTGGCACCTTTCCCCGTGGAGTTGTGCATGGGGTGTGCCTTGGAACACTTTGTCTCCAGCCGACTCCAAAAGTCAGCAATTCTCCATCTCAGCCCAGAAAGCAGGTATAACCACTTTTGTGGTGTCTTTCATCTGGCTACCGGGGCAGTGTAAGAACTACCAACAGAATTCTTTTCTAGCACCTTCCCCGGGGGAGTTGTGCATGGGGTGTGTTTGGAACACTTTGTCACCAGCCGACTCCAAAAGTCAGCGATTCCACATCTCAGCCCAGAAAAGAGGTAGAACCACTTTTGTGGTGTCTTTCATCTGGCTACCGGGGCAGTGTAAGAACTACTAAGAGAACTCCTTTTTGACGCCTTCCCCGGGGAGTTGTGCATGGGGTGTGTTTGGAACACTTTGTCTCCAGCCGACTCCAAAAGTCAGCGATTCCACATCTCAGCCCAGAAAAGAGGAAGAACAACTTTTGTGGTGTCTTTCAGCTGGCTACCGGGGCAGTGGAAGAACAAGCAACAGAACTCCTTTCTGGCACCTTCCCCGGTGGAGTTCTGCATGGGCTGTTTTTGGAACATTTTGTCACTAGCCGAGTCCAAAAGTCAGCGATTCCCCATCTCAGCCCAGAAAGCAGGTAGAACCACTTTTGTGGTGTCTTTCATCTGGCTACCGGGGCAGTGTAAGAACAAGCAACAGAACTCCTTTCTGGCACCTTCCCCGGTAGAGTTGTGCATGGGGTGTGTTTGGAACACTTTCTCCCCAATCTACTACGAAGGTTAGCGATTTCCCATCTCAGCCCAGAAAGCAGGGAGAACAACTATTGTGGTGTCTTTCAGCTGGCTACCGGGGCAGTGGAAGAACTACCAACAGAACTCCTTTTGGGCACCTTCCCCGGTGGAGTTGTGCATGGAGTGTGTTTGGAACAATTTCTATCCAGCCGACCCCAAAAGTCAGCTATTCCCCATCTCAGCCCAGGAAATATGTAGATCAACTTTTTTGGTGTCTTTCATCTGGCTAGCGGGGTAGTGTAAGAACTACCAAGAGAACTCCTTTCTGGCACCTTCACCGGGGGAGTTGTGCATGGAGTGTGTTTGGAAAAATTTCAAACCAGCCGAGTCCAAAAGTCAGCGATTCCCCATCTCAGCCCAGGAATCATGTAGATCAACTTTTTTGGTGTCTTTCATCTGGCTACCGGGGCAGTGTAAGAACAAGCAAGAGAACTCCTTTCTGGCACCTTCCCCGGGGGAGTTGTGCATGGGGTGTGTTTGGAACACTTTCTCACCAATCTACTACGAAGGTTAGCGATTTCCCATCTGAGCCCAGAAAGCAGGGAGAACAACTTTTGTGGTGTCTTTCAGCTGGCTACCGGGGCAGTGTAAGAACTACCAACAGAACTCTTTTCTGGCACCTTCCCCGGGGGAGTTGTGCATGGGGCGTGTTTGGAACACTTTGTCACCAGCCGACTCCAAAAGTCAGCGATTCCACATCTCAGCCCAGACAACAGGTAGAACCACTTTTGTGGTGTCTTTCATCTGGCTACCGGGGCAGTGTAAGAACAAGCAACAGAACTCCTTTCTGGCACCTTCCCCAGTAGAGTTGTGCATGGGGTGTGTTTGGAACACTTTCTCCCCAATCTACTACGAAGGTTAGCGATTTCCCATCTCAGCCCAGAAAGCAGGGAGAACAACTATTGTGGTATCTTTCAGCTGGCTACCGGGGCAGTGGAAGAACTACCAACAGAACTCCTTTCTGGCACCTTCCTCGGTGGAATTGTGCATGGAGTGTGTTTGGAACAATTTCTATCCAGCCGACCCCAAAAGTCAGCTATTCTCCATCTCAGCCCAGGAATCATGTAGATCAACTTTTTTGGTGTCTTTCATCTGGCTAGCGGGGTAGTGTAAAAACTACCAAGAGAACTCCTTTCTGGCACCTTCACCGGGGGAGTTGTGCATGGAGTGTGTTTGGAAAAATTTCTAACCAGCCGAGTCCAAAAGTCAGCGATTCCCCATCTCAGCCCAGGAATCATGTAGATCAACTTTTTTGGTGTCTTTCATCTGGCTACCGGGGCAGTGTAAGAACAAGCAAGAGAACTCCTTTCTGGCACCTTCCCCGGGGGAGTTGTGCATGGGGTGTGTTTGGAACACTTTCTCACCAATCTACTACGAAGGTTAGCGATTTCCCATCTCAGCCCAGAAAGCAGGTAGAACAACTTTTGTGGTGTCTTTCAGCTGGCTACCGGGGCAGTGTAAGAACTACCAAGAGAACTCCTTTCTGGCACCTTCACCGGTGGAGTTCTGCATGGGCTGTTTTTGGAACATTTTGTCACTAGCCGAGTCCAAAAGTCAGCGATTCCCCATCTCAGCCCAGAAAGCAGATAGAACCACTTTTGTGGTGTCTTTCATCTGGCTACCGGGGCAGTGTAAGAACAAGCAACAGAACTCCTTTCTGGCACCTTCCCCGGTAGAGTTGTGCATGGGCTGTGTTTGGAACACTTTCTCAAAAATCTACTACAAAGGTCACCCATTTCCCATCTCAGCCCAGAAGGCAGGGAGAACAACTTTTGTGGTGTCTTTCATCTGGCTACCGGGGCAGTGTAAGAACTACCAGCAAAACTCCTTTCTGGCACCTTCCCCGGGGGAGTTGTGCATGGGGCGTGTTTGGAACACTTTGTCACCAGCCGACTCCAAAAGTCAGCGATTCCACATCTCAGCCCAGACAACAGGTAGAACCACTTTTGTGGTGTCTTCCAGCTGGCTACCGGGGCAGTGTAAGAACTATCAACAGAACTCCTTTCTGGCACCTTCCTCGGTGGAGTTGTGCATGGGGTGTGTTTTCAGCATTTTGTCACCAGCCGACTCCAAAAGTCGCAATTCTCCATCTCAGCCCAGAAAGCAGGTAGAACAACTTTTGTGGTGTCTTTCAGCTGGCTACCTCGGCAGTGGAAGAACTACCAACAGAACTCTTTTCTGGCACCTTCCCCGGGGGAGTTGTGCATGGGGTGTGTTTGGAACACTTTGTCACCAGCCGACTCCAAAAGTCAGCGATTCCACATCTCAGCCCAGAAAAGAGGAAGAACCACTTTTGTGGTGTCTTTCAGCTGGCTACCGGGGCAGTGTAAGAACAAGCTAAAGAAGTCCTTTCTGGCACCTTCCCCGGGGGAGTAGTGCATGGGGTGTGTTTGGAACATTTTGTCACCAGCCGACCCCAAAAGTCAGCAATTCTCCATATCAGCCCAGAAAGCAGGTAGAACCACTTTTGTGGTGTCTTTCATCTGGCTACCGGGGCAGTGTAAGAACTACTAACGGAACTCCTTTCTGGCGCCTTCCCCGGGGAGTTGTGCATGGGGTGTGTTTGGAACAATTTCTATCCAGCCGAGTCCAAAACCCAGCTATCCCCCATCTCAGCCCAGAAAGCAGGTAGAACAACTTTTGTGGTGTCTTTCATCTGGCTACCGGGGCAGTGTAAGAACTACTAAGAAAACTCTTTTCTGGCACCTTCCCCGGTGGAGTTGTGCGTGGGGTGTGTTTGGAACACTTTGTCACCAGCCGACTCCAAAAGTCAGCGATTCCCCATCTCAGCCGAGAAAAGAGGTAGAACAACTTTTGTGGTGTCTTTCAGCTGGCTACCGGGGCAGTGGAAGAACAAGCAACAGAACTCCTTTCTGGCACCTTCCCCGGTGGAGTTCTGCATGGGCTGTTTTTGGAACACTTTGTCTCCAGCCGACTCCAAAAGTCAGCGATTCCACATCTCAGCCCAGAAAAGAGGAAGAACAACTTTTGTGGTGTCTTTCAGCTGGCTACCGGGGCAGTGGAAGAACAAGCAACAGAACTCCTTTCTGGCACCTTCCCCGGTGGAGTTCTGCATGGGCTGTTTTTGGAACATTTTGTCACTAGCCGAGTCCAAAAGTCAGCGATTCCCCATCTCAGCCCAGAAAGCAGGTAGAACCACTTTTGTGGTGTCTTTCATCTGGCTACCGGGGCAGTGTAAGAACAAGCAACAGAACTCCTTTCTGGCAGCTTCCCCGGTAGAGTTGTGCATGGGGTGTGTTTGGAACACTTTCTCCCCAATCTACTACGAAGGTTAGCGATTTCCCATCTCAGCCCAGAAAGCAGGGAGAACAACTATTGTGGTGTCTTTCAGCTGGCTACCGGGGCAGTGGAAGAACTACCAACAGAACTCCTTTTGGGCACCTTCCCCGGTGGAGTTGTGCATGGAGTGTGTTTGGAACAATTTCTATCCAGCCGACCCCAAAAGTCAGCTATTCCCCATCTCAGCCCAGGAATCATGTAGATCAACTTTTTTGGTGTCTTTCATCTGGCTAGCGGGGTAGTGTAAGAACTACCAAGAGAACTCCTTTCTGGCACCTTCACCGGGGGAGTTGTGCATGGAGTGTGTTTGGAAAAATTTCTAACCAGCCGAGTCCAAAAGTCAGCGATTCCCCATCTCAGCCCAGGAATCATGTAGATCAACTTTTTTGGTGTCTTTCATCTGGCTACCGGGGCAGTGTAAGAACAAGCAAGAGAACTCCTTTCTGGCACCTTCCCCGGGGGAGTTGTGCATGGGGTGTGTTTGGAACACTTTCTCACCAATCTACTACGAAGGTTAGCGATTCCCCATCTCAGCCCAGAAAGCAGGTAGAACAACTTTTGTGGTGTCTTTCAGCTGGCTACCGGGGCAGTGTAAGAACTACCAAGAGAACTCCTTTCTGGCACCTTCAGCGGTGGAGTTCTGCATGGGCTGTTTTTGGAACATTTTGTCACTAGCCGAGTCCAAAAGTCAGCGATTCCCCATCTCAGCCCAGAAAGCAGGTAGAACCACTTTTGTGGTGTCTTTCATCTGGCTACCGGGGCAGTGTAAGAACAAGCAACAGAACTCCTTTCTGGCACCTTCCCCGGTAGAGTTGTGCATGGGCTGTGTTTGGAACACTTTCTCAAAAATCTACTACAAAGGTCACCCATTTCCCATCTCAGCCCAGAAGGCAGGGAGAACAACTTTTGTGGTGTCTTTCATCTGGCTACCGGGGCAGTGTAAGAACTACCAGCAAAACTCCTTTCTGGCACCTTCCCCGGGGGAGTTGTGCATGGGGCGTGTTTGGAACACTTTGTCACCAGCCGACTCCAAAAGTCAGCGATTCCACATCTCAGCCCAGACAACAGGTAGAACCACTTTTGTGGTGTCTTTCAGCTGGCTACCGGGGCAGTGTAAGAACTATCAACAGAACTCCTTTCTGGCACCTTCCTCGGTGGAGTTGTGCATGGGGTGTGTTTTCAGCATTTTGTCAGCAGCCGACTCCAAAAGTCGCAATTCTCCATCTCAGCCCAGAAAGCAGGTAGAACAACTTTTGTGGTGTCTTTCAGCTGGCTACCTCGGCAGTGGAAGAACTACCAACAGAACTCTTTTCTGGCACCTTCCCCGGGGGAGTTGTGCATGGGGTGTGTTTGGAACACTTTGTCACCAGCCGACTCCAAAAGTCAGCGATTCCACATCTCAGCCCAGAAAAGAGGAAGAACCACTTTTGTGGTGTCTTTCAGCTGGCTACCGGGGCAGTGTAAGAACAAGCTAAAGAAGTCCTTTCTGGCACCTTCCCCGGGGGAGTAGTGCATGGGGTGTGTTTGGAACATTTTGTCACCAGCCGACCCCAAAAGTCAGCAATTCTCCATCTCAGCCCAGAAAGCAGGTAGAACCACTTTTGTGGTGTCTTTCATCTGGCTTCCGGGGCAGTGTAAGAACTACCAACAGAACTCCTTTCTGGCACCTTCCTCGGGGAGTTGTGCATGGGGTGTATTTGCAACATTTTGTCAGCAGCCGACTCCAAAAGTCAGCGATTCCCCATCTCAGCCCAGAAAGCAGGTAGAACAACTTTTGTGGTGTCTTTTAGCTGGCTACCGGGGCAGTGTAAGAACTACCAACAGAACTTCTTTTTTGGCACCTTTCCCCGTGGAGTTGTGCATGGGGTGTGCCTTGGAACACTTTGTCTCCAGCCGACTCCAAAAGTCAGCAATTCTCCATCTCAGCCCAGAAAGCAGGTATAACCACTTTTGTGGTGTCTTTCATCTGGCTACCGGGGCAGTGTAAGAACTACCAGCAAAACTCCTTTCTGGCACCTTCCCCGGGGGAGTTGTGCATGGGGCGTGTTTGGAACACTTTGTCACCAGACGACTCCAAAAGTCAGCGATTCCCCATCTCAGCCCAGACAACAGGTAGAACCACTTTTGTGGTGTCTTTCAGCTGGCTACCGGGGCAGTGTAAGAACTATCAACAGAACTCCTTTCTGGCACCTTCCTCGGTGGAGTTGTGCATGGGGTGTGTTTTCAGCATTTTGTCAGCAGCCGACTCCAAAAGTCAGCAATTCTCCATCTCAGCCCAGAAAGCAGGTAGAACAACTTTTGTGGTGTCTTTCAGCTGGCTACCGGGGCAGTGAAAGAACTACTAAAGGAACTCCTTTCTGGCGCCTTCCCCGGGGAGTTGTGCATGGGGTGTGTTTGGAACAATTTCTATCCAGCCGAGTCCAAAACCCAGCTATTCCCCATCTCAGCCCAGCAAGCAGGTAGAACAACTTTTGTGGTGTCTTTCATCTGGCTACCGGGCAGTGTAAGAACTACCAGCAAAACTCCTTTCTGGCACCTTCCCCGGGGGAGTTGTGCATGGGGTGTGTTTGGAACATTTTGTCACCAGCCGACCCCAAATGTCAGCGATTGCCCATCTCAGCCCAGAAAGCAGGTAGAACAACTTTTGTGGTGTCTTTCAGCTGGATACCTCGGCAGTGTAAGAACTACCAACAGAACTCTTTTCTGGCACCTTCCCCGTGGGAGTTGTGCATGGGGTGTGTTTGGAACACTTTGTCTCCAGCCGACTCCAAAAGTCAGCGATTCCACATCTCAGCCCAGAAAAGAGGAAGAACAACTTTTGCGGTGTCTTTCAGCTGGCTACCGGGGCAGTGTAAGAACAAGCTAAAGAAGTCCTTTCTGGCACCTTCCCCGGGGGAGTTGTGCATGGGGTGTGTTTGGAACATTTTGTCACCAACCGACCCCAAAAGTCAGCAATTCTCCATCTCAGCCCAGAAAGCAGGTAGAACCACTTTTGTGGTGTCTGTCAGCTGGCTACCTCGGCAGTGTAAGAACTACCAAGAGAACTCCTTTCTGGCGCTTTCCCCGGGGAGTTGTGCATGGGGTGTGTTTGGAACAATTTCTATCCAGCCGAGTCCAAAACCCAGCTATTCCCCATCTCAGCCCAGAAAGCAGGTAGAACCACTTTTGTGGTGTCTTTCAGCTGGCTACCTGGGCAGTGTAAGAACTACCAGCAAAACTCCTTTCTGGCACCTTCCCCGGGGGAGTTGTGCATGGGGTGTGTTTGGAACATTTTGTCACCAGCCGACCCCAAAAGTCAGCGATTCCACATCTCAGCCCAGAAAGCAGGTAGAACCATTTTTGTGGTGTCTTTCATCTGGCTACCTCGGCAGTGTAAGAACTACCGTCAGAACTCCTTCATGGCACCTTCCCCGGGGGGGTTGTGCATGGGCTGTATTTGGAACACTTTGTCACCAGCCGACTCCAAAAGTCAGCGATTCCCCATCTCAGCCCAGAAAGCAGGTAGAACCACTTTTTGGTGTCTTTCATCTGGCTACCGGGGCAGTGTAAGAACAAGCAACAGAACTCCTTTCTGGCACCTTCCCCGGTAGAGTTGTGCATGGGCTGTGTTTGGAACACTTTCTCAAAAATCTACTACAAAGGTCACCCATTTCCCATCTCAGCCCAGAAGGCAGGGAGAACAACTTTTGTGGTGTCTTTCATCTGGCTACCGGGGCAGTGTAAGAACTACCAGCAAAACTCCTTTCTGGCACCTTCCCCGGGGGAGTTGTGCATGGGGCGTGTTTGGAACACTTTGTCACCAGCCGACTCCAAAAGTCAGCGATTCCACATCTCAGCCCAGACAACAGGTAGAACCACTTTTGTGGTGTCTTTCAGCTGGCTACCGGGGCAGTGTAAGAACTATCAACAGAACTCCTTTCTGGCACCTTCCTCGGTGGAGTTGTGCATGGGGTGTGTTTTCAGCATTTTGTCAGCAGCCGACTCCAAAAGTCGCAATTCTCCATCTCAGCCCAGAAAGCAGGTAGAACAACTTTTGTGGTGTCTTTCAGCTGGCTACCTCGGCAGTGGAAGAACTACCAACAGAACTCTTTTCTGGCACCTTCCCCGGGGGAGTTGTGCATGGGGTGTGTTTGGAACACTTTGTCACCAGCCGACTCCAAAAGTCAGCGATTCCACATCTCAGCCCAGAAAAGAGGAAGAACCACTTTTGTGGTGTCTTTCAGCTGGCTACCGGGGCAGTGTAAGAACAAGCTAAAGAAGTCCTTTCTGGCACCTTCCCCGGGGGAGTAGTGCATGGGGTGTGTTTGGAACATTTTGTCACCAGCCGACCCCAAAAGTCAGCAATTCTCCATCTCAGCCCAGAAAGCAGGTAGAACCACTTTTGTGGTGTCTTTCATCTGGCTTCCGGGGCAGTGTAAGAACTACCAACAGAACTCCTTTCTGGCACCTTCCTCGGGGAGTTGTGCATGGGGTGTTTTGCAACATTTTGTCAGCAGCCGACTCCAAAAGTCAGCGATTCCCCATCTCAGCCCAGAAAGCAGATAGAACAACTTTTGTGGTGTCTTTCATCTGGCCTCCGGGGCAGTGTAAGAACTACCAACAGAACTCCTTTCTGGCACCTTCCACGGTGGAGTTGTGCATGGGGTGTATTTGCAACATTTTGTCAGCAGCCGACTCCAAAAGTCAGCGATTCCCCATCTCAGCCCAGAAAGCAGGTAGAACAACTTTTGTGGTGTCTTTTAGCTGGCTACCGGGGCAGTGTAAGAACTACCAACAGAACTTCTTTTTTGGCACCTTTCCCCGTGGAGTTGTGCATGGGGTGTGCCTTGGAACACTTTGTCTCCAGCCGACTCCAAAAGTCAGCAATTCTCCATCTCAGCCCAGAAAGCAGGTATAACCACTTTTGTGGTGTCTTTCATCTGGCTACCGGGGCAGTGTAAGAACTACCAAAAGAACTCCTTTCTGGCACCTTCCTCGGGGAGTTGTGCATGGGGTGTTTTGCAACATTTTGTCAGCAGCCGACTCCAAAAGTCAGCGATTCCCCATCTCAGCCCAGAAAGCAGATAGAACAACTTTTGTGGTGTCTTTCATCTGGCCTCCGGGGCAGTGTAAGAACTACCAACAGAACTCCTTTCTGGCACCTTCCCCGGTGGAGTTGTGCATGGGGTGTATTTGCAACATTTTGTCAGCAGCCGACTCCAAAAGTCAGCGATTCCCCATCTCAGCCCAGAAAGCAGGTAGAACAACTTTTGTGGTGTCTTTTAGCTGGCTACCGGGGCAGTGTAAGAACTACTAACGGAACTTCTTTTTTGGCACCTTTCCCCGTGGAGTTGTGCATGGGGTGTGCCTTGGAACACTTTGTCTCCAGCCGACTCCAAAAGTCAGCAATTCTCCATCTCAGCCCAGAAAGCAGGTATAACCACTTTTGTGGTGTCTTTCATCTGGCTACCGGGGCAGTGTAAGAACTACCAACAGAACTCTTTTCTAGCACCTTCCCCGGGGGAGTTGTGCATGGGGTGTGTTTGGAACACTTTGTCACCAGCCGACTCCAAAAGTCAGCGATTCCACATCTCAGCCCAGAAAAGAGGTAGAACCACTTTTGTGGTGTCTTTCATCTGGCTACCGGGGCAGTGTAAGAACTACTAAGAGAACTCCTTTTTGACGCCTTCCCCGGGGAGTTGTGCATGGGGTGTGTTTGGAACACTTTGTCTCCAGCCGACTCCAAAAGTCAGCGATTCCACATCTCAGCCCAGAAAAGAGGAAGAACAACTTTTGTGGTGTCTTTCAGCTGGCTACCGGGGCAGTGTAAGAACAAGCAACAGAACTCCTTTCTGGCACCTTCCCCGGTAGAGTTGTGCATGGGGTGTGTTTGGAACACTTTCTCCCCAATCTACTACGAAGGTTAGCGATTTCCCATCTCAGCCCAGAAAGCAGGGAGAACAACTATTGTGGTGTCTTTCAGCTGGCTACCGGGGCAGTGGAAGAACTACCAACAGAACTCCTTTCTGACACCTTCCCCGGTGGAATTGTGCATGGAGTGTGTTTGGAACAATTTCTATCCAGCCGACCCCAAAAGTCAGCTATTCCCCATCTCAGCCCAGGAATCATGTAGATCAACTTTTTTGGTGTCTTTCATCTGGCTACCGGGGCAGTGTAAGAACTACCAAGAGAACTCCTTTCTGGCACCTTCACCGGGGGAGTTGTGCATGGAGTGTGTTTGGAAAAATTTCTAACCAGCCGAGTCCAAAAGTCAGCGATTCCCCATCTCAGCCCAGGAATCATGTAGATCAACTTTTTTGGTGTCTTTCATCTGGCTACCGGGGCAGTGTAAGAACAAGCAAGAGAACTCCTTTCTGGCACCTTCCCCGGGGGAGTTGTGCATGGGGTGTGTTTGGAACACTTTCTCACCAATCTACTACGAAGGTTAGCGATTTCCCATCTCAGCCCAGAAAGCAGGTAGAACAACTTTTGTGGTGTCTTTCAGCTGGCTACCGGGGCAGTGTAAGAACTACCAACAGAACTCCTTTCTGGCACCTTCACCGGTGGAGTTCTGCATGGGCTGTTTTTGGAACATTTTGTCATTAGCCGAGTCCAAAAGTCAGCGATTCCCCATCTCAGCCCAGAAAGCAGGTAGAACCACTTTTGTGGTGTCTTTCATCTGGCTACCGGGGCAGTGTAAGAACAAGCAACAGAACTCCTTTCTGGCACCTTCCCCGGTAGACTTGTGCATGGGGTGTGTTTGGAACACTTTCTCAAAAATCTACTACAAAGGTCACCCATTTCCCATCTCAGCCCAGAAGGCAGGGAGAACAACTATTGTGGTGTCTTTCATCTGGCTACCGGGGCAGTGTAAGAACTACCAGCAAAACTCCTTTCTGGCACCTTCCCCGGGGGAGTTGTGCATGGGGCGTGTTTGGAACACTTTGTCACCAGACGACTCCAAAAGTCAGCGATTCCACATCTCAGCCCAGACAACAGGTAGAACCACTTTTGTGGTGTCTTTCAGCTGGCTACCGGGGCAGTGTAAGAACTATCAACAGAACTCCTTTCTGGCACCTTCCTCGGTGGAGTTGTGCATGGGGTGTGTTTTCAGCATTTTGTCAGCAGCCGACTCCAAAAGTCAGCAATTCTCCATCTCAGCCCAGAAAGCAGGTAGAACAACTTTTGTGGTGTCTTTCAGCTGGCTACCGGGGCAGTGAAAGAACTACTAAAGGAACTCCTTTCTGGCGCCTTCCCCGGGGAGTCGTGCATGGGGTGTGTTTGGAACAATTTCTATCCAGCCGAGTCCAAAACCCAGCTATTCCCCATCTCAGCCCAGCAAGCAGGTAGAACAACTTTTGTGGTGTCTTTCATCTGGCTACCGGGGCAGTGTAAGAACTACCAGCAAAACTCCTTTCTGGCACCTTCCCCGGGGGAGTTGTGCATGGGGTGTGTTTGGAACATTTTGTCACCAGCCGACCCCAAATGTCAGCGATTGCCCATCTCAGCCCAGAAAGCAGGTAGAACAACTTTTGTGGTGTCTTTCAGCTGGATACCTCGGCAGTGTAAGAACTACCAACAGAACTCTTTTCTGGCACCTTCCCCGGGGGAGTTGTGCATGGGGTGTGTTTGGAACACTTTGTCTCCAGCCGACTCCAAAAGTCAGCGATTCCACATCTCAGCCCAGAAAAGAGGAAGAACAACTTTTGCGGTGTCTTTCAGCTGGCTACCGGGGCAGTGTAAGAACAAGCTAAAGAAGTCCTTTCTGGCACCTTCCCCGGGGGAGTTGTGCATGGGGTGTGTTTGGAACATTTTGTCACCAGCCGACCCCAAAAGTCAGCAATTCTCCATCTCAGCCCAGAAAGCAGGTAGAACCACTTTTGTGGTGTCTGTCAGCTGGCTACCTCGGCAGTGTAAGAACTACCAAGAGAACTCCTTTCTGGCGCTTTCCCCGGGGAGTTGTGCATGGGGTGTGTTTGGAACAATTTCTATCCAGCCGAGTCCAAAACCCAGCTATTCCCCATCTCAGCCCAGAAAGCAGGTAGAACCACTTTTGTGGTGTCTTTCAGCTGGCTACCTGGGCAGTGTAAGAACTACCAGCAAAACTCCTTTCTGGCACCTTCCCCGGGGGAGTTGTGCATGGGGTGTGTTTGGAACATTTTGTCACCAGCCGACCCCAAAAGTCAGCGATTCCACATCTCAGCCCAGAAAGCAGGTAGAACCATTTTTGTGGTGTCTTTCATCTGGCTACCTCGGCAGTGTAAGAACTACCGTCAGAACTCCTTCATGGCACCTTCCCCGGGGGGGTTGTGCATGGGCTGTATTTGGAACACTTTGTCACCAGCCGACTCCAAAAGTCAGCGATTCCCCATCTCAGCCCAGAAAGCAGGTAGAACCACTTTTTGGTGTCTTTCAGCTGGCTACCGGGGCAGTGTAAGAACAAGCAACAGAACTCCTTTGTGGCACCTTCCCCGGTGGAGTTGTGCATGGGGTGTGTTTTCAGCATTTTGTCACCAGCCGACTCCAAAAGTCAGCGATTCCCCATCTCAGCCCAGAAAGCAGATAGAACCACTTTTGTGGTGTCTTTTAGATGGCTACCGGGGCAGTGTAAGAACAAGCAACAGAACTTCTTTTTTGGCACCTTTCCCCGTGGAGTTGTGCATGGGGTGTTTTTGGAACATTTTATCACCAGCCGACTACAAAAATCACCTATTCCCCATCTCAGCCCAGAAAGCAGATAGAACCACTTTTGTGGTGTCTTTTAGATGGCTACTGGGGCAGTGTCAGAACAAGCAAGAGAACTCCTTTCTGGCACCTTCCCCGGGGGAGTTGTGCATGGGGTGTGTTTGGAACAATTTCTATCCAGCCGAGTCCAAAACGCAGCTATTCCCCATCTCAGCCCAGAAAGCAGGGAGAACAACTTTTGTGGTGTCTTTCATCTGGCTACCGGGGCAGTGTAAGAACTACTAAGAAAACTCTTTTCTGGCGCCTTCCCCGGGGGAGTAGTGCATGGGGTGTGTTTGGAACACTTTGTCACCAGCCGACTCCAAAAGTCAGCGATTCCACATCTCAGCCCAGAAAACAGGTAGAACAACTTTTGTGGTGTCTTTTAGATGGCTACTGGGGCAGTGTAAGAACTACCAACAGAACTTCTTTTTTGGCACCTTTCCCCGGGGAGTTGTGCATGGGGTGTGCCTTGGAACACTTTGTCTCCAGCCGACTCCAAATGTCAGCAATTCTCCATCTCAGCCCAGAAAGCAGGGAGAACAACTTTTGTAGTGTCTTTCATCTGGCTACCGGGGCAGTGTAAGAACTACTAAGAAAACTCTTTTCTGGCACCTTCCCCGGGGGAGTAGTGCATGGGGTGTGTTTGGAACACCTTGTCTCCAGCCGACTCCAAAAGTCAGCAATTCTCCATCTCAGCCCAGAAAGCAGGTAGAACCACTTCTGTGGTGTCTTTCAGCAGGCTACCGGGGCAGTGTAAGAACTACCAACAGAACTCCTTTCTTGCACCTTCCCCGGGGGAGTTCTGCATGGGGTGTGTTTGCAACACTTTCTCACCAGTCTACTACAAAAGTCAGCAATTCCCCATCTCAGGCAAAAAGCAGGTAGAACCACTTCTGTGGTGTCTTTCAGCTGGCTACCGGGGCAGTGTAAGAACTACCAACAGAACTCCTTTCTGGAACCTTCCCCGGGGGAGTTGTGCATGGGGTGTGTTTCGAACACTTTGTCACCAGTCTACTACAAAAGTCAGCGATTCCACATCTCAGCCCAGAAAACAGGTAGAACAACTTTTGTGGTGTCTTTCAGCTGGCTACCATGGCAGTGTAAGAACAAGCAACAGAACTCCTTTCTGGCACCTTCCCCGGGGGAGTTGTGCATGGAGTGTGTTTGGAACAATTTCTAACCAGCCGAGTCCAAAAGTCAGCGATTCCCCATCTCAGCCCAGAAAGCAGGTAGAACCACTTTTGTGGTGTCTTTCATCTGGCTACCGGGGCAGTGTAAGACCTACCTACAGAACTCCTTTCTGGCACCTTCCCCGGGGGAGTTGTGCATGGGGTGTGTTTCGAACATTTTGTCAGCAGCCGACTCCAAAAGTCAGCGATTCCCCATCTCAGCCCAGAAAGCAGGGAGAACCACTTTTGTGGTGTCTTTCATCTGGCTACCGGGGCAGTGTAAGAACTACCAACAGAACTCCTTTTGGGCACCTTCCCCAGGGGAGTTGTGCATGGAGTGTGTTTGGAACACTTTCTCAACAATCTACTACAAAAGTCATCGATTCCCCATCTCAGCCCAGAAAGCAGGTAGAACAACTTTTGTGGTGTCTTTCAGCTGGCTACCAGGGCAGTGTAAGAACAAGCAACAGAACTCCTTTCTGGCACCTTCCCCGGGGGAGTTCTGCATGGGGTGTGTTTGGAACATTTTGTCACCAGCCGACCCCAAAAGTCAGCGATTCCCCATCTCAGCCCAGAAATCATGTAGAACAACTTTTGTGGTGTCTTTCAGCTGGCTTCCGGGGCAGTGTAAGAACTACCAAGAGAACTCCTTTCTGGCACCTTTCCCAGTGGAGTATTGAACGCAGTAGATAAGGACAGGCTTATCTCTCTACATGGGTGCCAATATTTTCTGTTAAAACCTGTATGCTTAAGGTTTTAAAACAGCCCCGGTCAACACCACTTTTAATACTTTACTGTCCTTACTACTAGAAAGGATTTCATAAGGCTGAGTATCTTCTTTTGATATCTTTAGTACCTAATACAAATTTCCCTTAAGATTATTAGTTGTCCTATCCACTCTGGACATGAAAATTGCTCTCATTTTATGCAGCAACCTTTTGCACATGTGGTACACATTTGCACATCACATCTCTCTCTAATTTTTTCCTTTCTTCAGATAAACTGGTTAAATTCAATTTATTTATTATATTTTCCTAAAGCTAGAAACCATTATCACCACTCCTGGTATTTCCCCTACCTCCATTTTGCTCAGAACTTTCTTGAAGGAGAGAGCCCAAACTATATGCAGTACTGCTGGGCTTCTTTTCTAAAGTTGCTTTATAATATTGTTTACACAGCTATAACAGTCAACTCGCCTAATAATTCCTCTAGAGCCTGTGAGACTCTATTCCTCTGCTGAACTTTGTTCCAGTCTCAAAGCAAGCTGTGCAGTGACACCATCTGGTTTGTTTTTGCCTATAGATTTCTTCCGCATTTAAATTGCTGTTTCAACCTAATTCAGTTTAAGCTGCTTTATAAAAACTCTCTCCTTTCCTTGTAATAGCTTTCTGTCCTCATTCGGTGCTGCCCACACAAGACTTCTGTTTTCAGGAATAGAGCTGGCGTTTCTCCCACACAAAACGTTTGTGGGGAGGGGGCTCAAAGGCTGTTGTCTTACGCAAGCAGCTTCTTTCTTACAGACGTCCATGAAACTCCATTTTATCTTTTTTTCTTTGTCAGTAATCCAGATTAAAAGGTTAACAGGAACTGTAGAGTTACATATAGATTTACAAGCAAGAACTTAAATAGTTAGGCATACTGACTTCAAGGGGGAAGTCAGGATAAAAAAAAATGTAAACCAAATAATACTGTGGCTAAGAGATGAAAAACATATTACTGTTACTGCATTTGTGAAAATGGCAGCAATTTTTATGGTAAGTAATATTTTTTTCTCAAAGTACTACAGTTGAATGTGATTTACAGAAATGAGCTGTGGTGTTTTGTTGGGGTTTTTTCCCCCTTTTCCCTGTTAGTGGGCAGGAAAGAAAGTGCAGGGAGGTTTTTATTGCTGCATTTGAGTATGGTCTTTTTGAACAACCTGCCTGCCAAGTTTGTTAGGAATCTTACTTAGATGGCACTGTTTGCTACACTTGCTAATAAAATATTGCCAAATAATAGCTTGAAATTTGTAGGTGAAGTTGCACTGATAGCTGAGCTGATTTAACAGCTCAACAGTGCCAAACAAAAATCTTCCTTTTTTCTACCTGTGTGCCTTCCACCTCCCCTTGTATAAGCTTCATTCAGAATGCTCGTAAAATGCTGCAGCTCACTAGACTATTAGACCAAAGAAAAGTTCTTTGCCAGATTGTGGAGCTGGATCAGCTTAGCAGAAGGGCTAAAGAGCACTAGACTATTAGACCAAAGTAAAGTTCTTTGCCAGATTGTGGAGCTGGATCAGCTTAGCAGAAGGGCTAAAGAGCACCAAAAATGGCTTAATGCTGGGAGGTATCATGGAACTAAAAGTTGGTGCATGGGGAGGAAGGAGGGGTTTAGGTTTTGAAGAGGAGCTGATTCTTCATCCTTTAGTGGACCTGAGCTATTAAGTTGGCTCCAAGGTATGTAATGCTACCCTTTGAGAAGCTGAATTGTACAACATGTTTTTCAGGAAAAAATGTTGTTCCCAGAAGTTGTGGTAAATTCTTCTGAGTCCCTATCATGTGTCCGCCTGCCCCCCAGTCAAAACTAAATGCATGATTTGAGTCGATCTGCCCTCTTTAAGACTATACATATTTTCTTCTGATATGTTTCTGTTATTTTTTAGAAAGTCTTGTCTTTTTTTTGTTGTTGTTGTTGTTTGAATTGCTGATGCAGTAGCTACCAGAAGGCGGAAGATGACCTCACCAAAGCCAAGAAAGGCACAGCATCCAGAAGCGGAGTCCAGAAGTAAATTATAGATGGAACAACAGATTAAGCTGCTCTTTGGCTTACCTCTGGGTTGTCTTTTTTTTTTTGGTTACCGTAGCACTGGAATCTATCTCTTTCCTTTTAAAGTGATGAATCCTGAAAACATTAATGTTGTTTGTACCTGTTTTGAAGAACAGATGTTTTATTAAAATAGATGTTTATTAATTAGCTTTTTTATTAAAATATTTGCATAATTTATGAATACTTCAATACGAATGCAAAGTTTTGCCAACTTTGAAGTGAGGATGTGTTTTCTTTATATACACAAATCCATATCTTAAAGGCAAACTAAAGTGCTTTTTTCTGCTTTACAATGTAGAAATAAAGCTTTATTTACTTTTGTTGTGGGTACTTTATAAAGAACAGTGGTGTTGCATCTGATTTCTTCTAATTTTGAGAAAGTCCTATTGAAGGACACTTAGATGTACACCAAGAGGAAGTCTGAAATGGTAGAGACACCTTTTAAATATTTTTCAAGTGTTTGAATTAAAAAAAGAGAATGCAAGACAAAAATCACATCCTTGCATTCCAGTTTGTTACAAAATATGTTTAAACAATTATTTGGAGAACAGGTAGTGAATGTTAGTTATTTTTTTCATAGTATTTGTGTCACTTTTCTAATTATTCAGATTTTCTCTGGAAAGGAGGAGACCAGAATTTCAGACATAGGGCCCAGGGCAAAGAAAAGGACAAACCAAAACCCAAGGTCCATTCTCAACTGCCCCCTCAGGTTTTCTTTTTATGTTAGTGAAAAGCTGTAATTATTGATAATTTTGTAAAGTGTCTAGTTCCAGTGAAAGCTTGACTCACATGTGCTTCTCATAACAAAATAATGGTTTACCTTTTTTGCATAGTTGAGAAGCATGTAACCTTCCAAAACCTTTCTTAAAAGTACTTCCTTGCCTGGCTTTGAGTCTTGTTTTCAGAGTTGTAAGTA
The DNA here is from genome assembly GCF_963210335.1 of Falco punctatus. NCBI lineage: Eukaryota > Metazoa > Chordata > Aves > Falconiformes > Falconidae > Falco > Falco punctatus. The sequence continues at coordinate 451,209 of NW_027660119.1, forward strand.
AAAAAAATGCAGTGTTTAATTTTGGTGTGAAATGCCACTACTCTACATTTAGATACTGCAAAAAAGAAAAAAAAATGTTAGGGCATGAACATTATTCTTATCAGGGAGACTGCTTTATGAAGTTCGGCAAACCAAAACGAATGCATGTGAGCCAGTGGGTGGTGTATTTGTGTGGATGTCCAGTGCTCTGCTAGCTTGATTTTATGTCCGAAATAAATATGTTGTAGCATAAAATGTTGAATGAATGCCGAGGTTATGTTTTGAAAACAAGGGAATCCATTTTTTTGAAATAAAACTGGAATAACATATTTAAAAGTTCGTTTCTACTCTGACTGCTATACAGACTCAATCAGCCAAGTGTGGCTGGTGACTTTAAGCATAGCATTCTTTTCATTTCAGATGCAAAAATAGGACTGCTAAAGCCTTTCTCATATTTAAAGCTCCTCAAACCAAACTATCATTTTAATGACTTCATTTAATCATTTTGTTCAAAAAGTATGTTATACTATTCCGAAGAACTGTTGTCAGGAAAGCATATTGTATTCTCTTGCTGTCTTGCATACTCAAAGTTAATGTCATTCTTTTGTACTTTAGTTGTTTGACATTTTAATTGTTTTAGAAACTTATTTACCAGTAAACTTTCTCTCTTTATTTTGAAGTTTAAAAGCAGTGTGTTTTCTTTTGAGACTGCCAAAGCCAAATGCAGGAAACACAGATATTTCCATATATTTGAAAAGAATGTTCTGAGGTGCAGATTTCGTAAGCCACCCCTGCCTCTTCCCACCCCAAAAAAGTCCTGGAAAAAGTTTGTACCGACAAGTGTTCTGCGAAGAAAAAGGGTGCTTTCCATCCTAGGTGAATGTTGTTTCAGGGCTTGCCTTTGCTCACAAGAGACTGCAAAACTACAGTCTTGGCAAGCAAGAATGTCTTTGGCTCACTGTGAACTGCAATAATGTTTTAAAGCGTGGGATGGTCAGGATAAGCGAAATGGAATTCTGTGATAATCCCTGCAGTACTACTGTACATACCGCATACTGTATGTGCTTGCACACGTGTGTGCTGTTTTGCAAAACAGGGATAGGGAAACGGTAGGATTTTGTTGCCATCCCTGTTTGAAAGTAAAGCCCCCAACACAAAAGAAGCAAGCTGCCTTTAGACTGTATTTACGGCTCTTGGTGACTGCAGGTGTGTGTAAATATTAGAGAACAGCAGGGTCCTGCATTCCCAGAGCCACTTGAGCAGTGCCGTGAAGACAAGTGTCCTTACTGGTATTGCAGTCATACTCCCAAGCTCTCCTGCTCTTTCCAATCTGTGCGCACAGCTGTGAAAAAAACGGACTGGCATTTACAGCACAGCAGGGAGACTCTTGAGTAGGGAATGTTAAAGTCTCCGCTACCTATGTTTCAAAGTGGCCACTATACATGATAAATCTTCACAGGAGAACTAGTCGGCACTTCAGCTGATGGTGTAATAAGGCTATTGATAATGAAGCACAGAATGCTTCTTTTAGTGCTTGAACACTTTGCAGACAGATTGTTTCTATTTTTTTTTCCTTAACCTAAAATATCTGGCGAAAGAATCAAATTCAGGATGGGTATAAGATATTTTTTAGATGGTGCTGCTTTGCTAATTTTTATAGGAATATTTGCCAATAAGTTAATATAAAATGATAGCGTAATTCCCGATGTCTGTTACAGCTAACATTAAGAAGAGGGTCAGTTGCTTTCCTGAGTAGTTTGACAGACTTTACTCACTGTTTTATCCTAGTGAGCTGCCAGATTTGGGATACCATAATAACAGTAATGCAATTAGGTTTTCTGCACATTGTGTGGTTGACTTCTTAGTTAAGAGTTTCTTTCCCTTTGGGAATAAGACTAGACAGACTGTCATTTGCTATTACTAGTTCTGCTTAGCATTATCACTGGAGCTTTTTTGTAATTAGCTGTCTTAGTTGGCTCTTAAATTTTAATAGCCAATTGAAGCTACATTTTAGCCAAGTTCCATATCTAAATTGCATTCAGTCCATTAACAAAGTTGGTTAAAAAGCTCTTAAAACAAAAGCCAATAGATGTGGTTAGCACTTCCATGTTTGCAGCGGTAGCAGTACCAGCCTCCAATGAATATTCTCAAGAAATGGCACTTCCTTCTAGCAAAGGAAGTGAACAAAGAATGACCAAAATTTGTTTTGGGAACAAAGGCTGATTATGCAGAATACTCGTAGAAAAAAAATAAAATTGAAGTGCGACTTTTCTGGAAGAAGGTGGGGGAGATGCAGAAGGGGGAAATTAATAGTTCTGCTCAGACTTGACAGGTTCTGGAAAAGCCAAATAAATGAAGTTATGTTTTTCTCCATTTCAGCTGATCAAAATTATTAGCAAAACCATCTGAAGCACCTTCTAGTGGAATTGTCATCTTGCTGAGTTTAGTTTGTAAAACAACCTGCCAGACATGAAAAAAAATGTAAGCATGCCAGCATATAGGCTCAGAGCACCGCTTCTCTGGTTGATAACCCTATAATTTTCTTTTATACTGAAGACCATGGCTTGATACCTCAGCCTCCCAAACAACTTAATGTAACATCAGTCTGAATTTTTTATCCCTAATAACACTTGTTTAAATTAGATTTTTCTCCTCTTTTCTTTCTTTAAGGTGTAGACAGGAGATTAACAGCCTTTGGATCATCCCGTGACAAATAATGGCTTTCTCAGACTTTTCTGCTTTTTAAAAAATAAATAAATCTTTACTGTTGTGAAGACATCAAATATTAATATTGCTACAGTTTTAATACAGAGTCTACTAGTTGCTGATGAGTTGTTTCAAGGATGGTTTGCGATAGGTAAGTATCAGTAGCTTCATTGCAGGAGGTGTGAGGCAAACCCCAGATTAAGTCTTAATAATCAGTGTGTGTGTGTATATATATATGTATATGTGTGTATATATATATATGTATGTGTGTATATATATATATATGCTTTTACCAGCATATATAGTGGGACATCTAAATTAGAGTTTCCAGAGTGCACCACTTCCATTGTTCAATAAGACGTAGAGCTGGAGCTCTTTGAACATGAGTTGGATCCTGTTGCTTGTAGCTGACCTGCAGTATCAAACCAATTGGAAGTGCTTTGTGGCAGTAAGTGCCGGTTCCTTCATCTCTCTTGCTGTTTTGGGGGTGCTGGGCTCTCTGTGATAATGCAGTACTCAAAGGGAGAAGGAATCTTATCTGTCTGAAGGTTGATTTTCACGATGTCCTTTCTCACAGGTAGGGAGAAAGCAGATGTGGTGGGATCAACTTCTTTGGAAATTCCTAGAGTCCTAGTTGATCTCATGGATAGCTTTATGCAACCGCATGCTAACTCACGTGCATTTCAGTTTTCTTCCTCCATATTTTCAAGACTGAGCAGCTGAAGATTTAGAAAGGTGATTCTATGAATTCTTCCTTCATTTTAGGCCTTCTTTATCTCTGTAGATGATACCTCTGTAGCAACAGTTTTGGGGGTTTGTGTGTCGTCTTGCCTGTTGTTTTTTCTTTCCTTTTCTCCTGAAGTGATACGTAAAAAAGGGAATATACTATTTCTGTGAACTGTTTTGCCTGGATGCAGAGTAAGCCGGACAGCTTAGAAAAATGCAGCAGCTCTAATTGGATGCTACAGACTAGTTTTTCTCTGCACTGATGTGCCATGTTTTTAAACATGAAGTCAACCAGCAGTATTGCACTTGTACTTCTTTCTAGTTGTCTGTGTTTCATTTTATCTCAATCCAAACTGCAGGAGCGGTCTGCAAACTAGGACCATGCGTGGCAATCAGTTAGCTGAGGGGAATGTGCTTGAGCTTGTCTAGACAACAATTAACATGATGAGGCATGTTTGCAGAGCACAGGGGAGTGGGAGACAGGTGGCGCCAAGGATGGCTCCAAGGAAAGGTAACACCTTGCTGTTAATTGATGGCAGTTAACCACCAATCAGGGATTGCCTAGTATGCAAGGCTTAGCTTCAAGAACCAATCTGTTTAAAAACGCGCAGCTTCTGAAAGTGTATAAAAACTCGTGCTTCTGTACAATAAATTGACATTTGCTTGCATCAAGCTGCGTCCCGTCTCTTCATTCATGGCACCAAACCTGTCTTCTTTCAGACTAGAGCATATCCTGCTCATATAGGCTTTCATGCCAGATTTTAATGCCCTTGCATCTAGGTCTACTACATACAAATAACTGAAGTATTTTCAAATGGACCTCAAGTTCCACAACTGCCTACGCTGCTGACAAGTGAATCCTGACAGCTTTTTCTCCATCATTGTGAATGCTGCAACAAGCCAAAATTGAGGTTTTGCATTTTCTCAGGGATATCCCAAACAGTAAAAGAGTTGTGGAGGAACTGTTATTTGATGGGAGAAAGATTGCCTCCCGTATTTCTGCCCCTTGTGTTGGAAGGTCAGCTTTCCAACCCTGCAGACCTTAGCTGCTGTGATGGGTTTTCATACGGCATCATACCCTCTTTCCTCCTCCTTTTGGCCACTCTTTGCAGGGTCATGGTGGGTCTCCTCAGCGTCATCCACCTGGGTCTTGTGGGCAACTCCTCCTGAGTGCTTGGGCGAGGGCATTTCCCCCAGCTCAGAGCTCTCGTTTCTCACCCCTCCAGGCAGCCTCATCTGTCACTGCAGCTCTGGAGGACTTTGTCAAACCTGAGCGGCTGGCTGGTGAAAACAGCTTTCAATGTAACAGGTAAGAGGATGTCTAACACCAGATTAAGACTTGTGCCTGTGTGGAGATGCTGCATGTCATCGAGCCTCAGGAGGTTCGATGCACAATCAGGAGGCACAGCTTTTCTTTCTTACGGCCTAATGGTTCTGAAGAGTCTTGAAGTGGCTTGAGGACGTGTGAGATGGCTACGGTTGTCTGGCTGCCTTGGGGCAAGCTAGGGTGCATTTCAGTGCTTGGCTCTCTGCTTGCTTTCAAGGTGTGATGAGATGGTTACTGCCCTCAAGAGGTTTACAATCGATCGCGCGCCCAGGGTGCTGACGCTGTGCCTGAAACGCTTTGATTTCTCCGGCAAGAAGATCAGCAAGGTGTGTACGCAATTGGAGGGCAACTCTCTTTCTCTTCCTGGAGCAGGAGATTTCCCAAAGCAGGATGCTCTGTCACAAGCTGTTCAGGTGGAGCTTTTGGTGTTTCCCTTCTGGGGAGAGGAGAGCTCCTGTGGCAAGGCAAGCACATGGTCTGCTGCGACAGAGCTGCTCTGGCCGAGAACAGTTTCCTGCCACCCAAGGCGTTACCTGCTGCTTCAGGGACAAGAAGTGTTGATGAGCCCCAGAGATGTATTTTAACATGGCTGGGCCCCGGTCTTGGCAGGCCGTTTCACGTTGTATGCCAGGATCACTTATGAGCCCTCTTGGTCTCTCCGCAGTTTGTGCAGTATCCCCAGTACTTGGATCTCCGGCCATACATGTCTCAGGGAGCTGCAGAACCGCTCCTCTACACCTTATATGCTGTCCTGGTGCACAGCGGTGGCAGCTCTCAGGCAGGACACTATTTCTGCTACACAAAGGTAAAGAGCCACTTCCTTTGTCACGGGGAAGAATGTGTGCTGGGGAAGGCAAACTTTTCTGGTAGCCAAGCTTTTGGGGGAGAAGGTCTCCTGACTGGCTGGATGGGATTTGCACTGGTGGACTCTTGCTTCTGTAGTTTGCTGCCTGTGTTTTTCTGGAGAAACCATGCAGTTCATCTCCAGATATCATTGCCTTTATTTACAGGCCAGCGATGGACTGTGGTACCAGATGGACGATACGTTGGTGGATCATTGCGACATAAACACAGTTCTCGCGCAGCAAGCCTATTTACTTTTCTATGTCAGGTAATAGCCACTACTAAAATGTGTCGAGAATGCATTTCCCTTTCCCAGTTTGGCTATTTTCCTTCCGACCCTCCTGAGTCTTTCTGTCCTAGCAGACAGTTACTACCCGCATCATTCAGTGCTGTCCAACGTGAACTGCCCCCTGTCAGTCTTTCCCTTCCCTTGCTGGGCTTTAGGCTGCTGCCCCGATGTAAACTGCTACTTGTCTGCTCTCTGTAGCTGTTTGATACAGAGAAGAGTCCCTAAAGGGGCCTACAGGGAAGATTTGGGGGGCTCCTGATCAGGATGTGTAGTGATTGGGTGAGGGGCAGCAGTTTTAAACTTCAAGAGGGTAGATTTAGAGTCAATCTTAGGAAGAACTTGTTTACGGTGAGTGTGGAGAGACACTGGCAGAGGTTGCCCAGAGAAGCTGTGGATGCCCCATCCCTGGAAGTGTTCAAGGCCAGGCTGGACAGGGCTTTGAGCAACCTGGTCTGTTGGAAGGTGCCCCTGCCCATGTCAGGTGATTGGATCTAGATGACCGTTAAGGTCCCTTCCAAGCCAAACCATCCTGTGATGCTATGATTCTATGAAATGGAGGCCGTAGGGGGTATGAAGGCGAGGTATTGCTGTGACAGGGGCAGACCTAGTGGGAAGACCCCAACTGAATTTCCCATATTCTTGTCTTGACATGTCTTCTCTCTGTCATAGAAACCACTCCAAGTAAATGAGTGAAGCCCAGAGGGGGCTGCAAAACAGCTCTAAACAAACATTGATCCTTGTTTGTTCTTTTTCTCCTGCACATGCTCTGATTTGCAAATCAGTCAGCGGATTTCATCCTCACCAAGAGGATCATATGCCCGCTCCTTCCTCAGTCAGTGGGGGACGAGCAGCCAGCAGATGGGTCCTGTGGGACCACAGGATCAGCCTCGTTGGACTAAGGTAACCCCGGGGAGGTGGGTCAGGGCACCAGATGCAATGTGGATTTCTTGCTGGGGTATTGGCATTGCTCTCCTTGCCCCCACACACTGCAGCTCTCTTCACGGCTGCAACACTGCTCCCGCTCAAAGCATCCCACCTAGATCCATCCTACTTATGTGCCTTTGCAAGACGTCCAGGAGGGCCTTTGGGAGGTCTTTAGCTGTCCCCTCAGAGAGCTCTGGGGGTTCCCCACTGCTCTGGTCCTTTCAGGAGGAAAGGACAGGACCTTTTCACAGCTCTCTTGGCAGGACATGGCGACGAGCATGGAGGACACTCCAGAGGACAGCAGCTCCTTCACAGGAGCCAGCACCAACCAGCTAACTGCAACAGGTCCATGGGAGGCAGCTGCAGGCTGGCTGTGGCCCCTCTGGGCAGGCGGGCTCAGCATCGCCTCCTACATGGGCTCACGCTTGCATCGCTTCTTCTGTGGCTGTGGAAGGCTGCTGGCTAGACAAAAAGCTGCATGCCCAGACTGGTGTCAACCAAGACACTGTGCACTTCACAGTGTACGAGAACAGGATGACAAAGAGGAGCACGGATTCAGCGCTTCTTCCCGCTGCCAGAGGAACAGTGCCAGGGAGAGGACCCGGAGCAGGTCCCTACAGTGGGGAAACAATCTCCGCAGCTGGTTCGTGCACACCATGGATTATGACCACTCAGCAAGGAGGACAAGGAGAACAAGTCTCCCAAGTCGTGACCACGCTCCCAATGATAACCCAGTTCCAGGGTGCTCCAGTGGCAGCTCCCAGTATTCTCCTGCACCCAGGGATGCTCGGGAGCAAACTCTGGTGAGGAAGAGAGAGCGGAGCAGATCTCCACGGCGTGGCTACAGTCTCCGCAGCCGGTTTGTGGAGTACAAAGAGTACGCCCCCTCAGCAAGGCGGAGGAGAACAACAAGTCCTCCAAGTTATGACCATGCTCCCAGTGATAACGCAACTCCAGGGACCTCTAACAGCAGCTCCCAAAATCCTGCACCCAGCGCTACTTGGGAGCAAACCCTGCTGAGGCAGAGAGAGATCAGATCCCCACGGTGCAGCTATGATCACTGCAGCCAATTAGGGGAGCACAGAGAGTACCACCAGTCATCAAAGAGGAGGAGAACGAGTCCTCCAAGGCATCGTCATGCTCCCAGGATTGACACAACTCAAGGGCTTTCCAACAGTTTTTCCGAGTCACCTCTTGCACCCAGGACTGCTCAGGAGCAAACCCTGCTGAGGCAGAGAGAGCGGAGCAGATCTCCACAGCGTGGCTATGATCTCCACAGCTGGTTTGTGGAGTACACAGAGTACCACCACTCAGCAAGGAGGAGGAGGAGCATTTCAGTGCACTACAGATGCAGCTGAGAGAAATACTCAGGGTGCTGTGGTGGAGACACGGGCGGTTTGCAAGCCTGGATGAGCGTGGAGCACAGCATCTGTATCATGGAAAATCAGAGAGGAGGAGGAGGAGGAGGAAGATCCAGGAAGCACCGCAAGTGACTCCAACTTTGAACAAGCTGCACAAAAAACACCAGCAGCCCACCCTGTCCCTCCTCCCAGTGCTGCCTGTGGTCACCAAGAGCTCAGAGGGAGCTTCCAGAGACTGGGACAGCTCCACCAGCTGGCCCACCTGCCCACAGGACCATTGAGGAAGAGCTTTAATCTCTCTTCTGCTTTGGGGATCACCTTGCAAAAACAACACTCATTTGGAACCCACCGGCAGAGAAGCCAAAGCCAGAATTAAAAGCAGTTGCTGGCCTTGCACAAGTCACTGAGGGGGCATGTACTTCTCTAGGTTTTGGGGGAGTTGGTGGAAATACCCAGTGTGGGAAGTTTATGCCATGGGGTTTTGAAAGCTGTGTGCTTGCATGGGCCCCTCTTGACATCTCTTCCTTTTAAACATGGAGTTCAAGTCACTCAAATGGAAAAGGGCTGGGTGAGCTGACAGCGAGCGGGACTGAAAAGGACTGAACAGCCGGGCCCAGCGGGTGCTGCTCGGTGGCACCAAGTCTGGTGTGAGGCCAGGAACTAGCGGTGGCACCCAGGGGTCAGTACTGGCTGCAAACCTCTTTGACACCTTCCTTAATTAATGGTCTCCATGATGGGGCAGAAGGCACCCTCACTTTGGTAAATGACACCAAAGCAGGAGGAGCAGCACTTAGGCCAGGGCATCGTGGTGCCATCCCAAGGGACCTGGGCAGGCTGGAGAGAGGGGCTGACTGGGACCTCATCTAGTTCAGACCTCCTTCAGCATACACAAGCCAAGCCTGTGTATAACAACGAATATGAAATGTACCATGAAGCCTAAAGACTGAACAAAGGAGGGGAGAAGTTAGAGGAGAGTCCATCGTAACTTTGTCCCATGGGTCTCCAGGTACCCAGTGAAAGCACAGCAGCTCCTTTGACTGCTCTGCCATGTCCCTGCCACATGACGCACTCAGCAATTTTTCCAGGCAGAGTACAGAGGCGCTAAGGGGGCCAGAGGGACCCTGCAGGGCTCCTTGAGGGACTGTGGGACAAACAGAGTGCCTGGGTCACCATGACTGCCTCGGGAGGGCTCCCATGATCTGGCTAGAGAGCAACACAAGGCTCTGGGGCATTACAGGCACCTATGGAGGGGTGCCGTGGAGACTCAAGGGGAATGGCCGAATTTAGGGGGCCAGGCCCCGAGTCCAGTGGGCTTTCTTTTGGTGCTAGAGTCCCTGCAGAGGGGTCTGGGGTGCAAGGAAGGGCTCAGGATCTGGGTGGACTAGCGCGAGCCTGAGACAGCTCCAGGGCAAAGACAGCTCCAGCGCACCCTGGGGCAGAGGGTGCCCAGGGCCAGGTGGCCTCCACAGCCATCAGGGACCTGGCAAGAGGCATTGTGATGCGTGGGGGGAGGGAGCGTGGCATGGGCTTGTTGTGCTCATCATCTCCCTGCCCCTTTGCAGTGCCTTGATGTTGCAGCTGGTACAGGCACTGCCCCCCACCAGCGCAGGGACCCTTGCACAGCGCTCCAACTAACATCACTGGCACAAGCTGCCCAGAAAGGCCTCTGGAGACGTTCCAATGCCACCTGCACAGAATTTTGTGCAATCTGCTCTAGCACAGACTGCTTTTACAGGGGGGTGGACTAGATAATCTCCGGAGGTTCCCTCCAACAACGACCACTGTGTGATTCTGGAACTCGTGGCACTTTGGCTGAGGAAGAAGATGTCAGGATCCTCAGGCAACCCAACGTCTGACTGCCCTCCCAGTCTCCCTGTCCAAGAAACCTGCCAGTCCTCACTAGCAGAAATTGGAACTCCACACGTGGGCTTGCAGATGTGCATGAGCACTGCAGGGCAACAGCCTTCTCTCTCTTCCCCGTCCTCCACTGCAGGGCAAGTGCAGATGTTCTGCGGAGGGAGCACCAGTCCCCACGGGCCCTGCTGCCCTCCCTGTCATGCAGTGGCTCCTCTACCCTGGGCTCCCTCTACCGTATCCCAGACCACTGGCCTGCTGTGATGGCACAGCTAGTGGCACTAACCTGCATAGCACATTCCCAGTCCCTCAGGGCCACTCGGTGCCAGTGGGGAAGCTGGGAATTGCCCCTGGCCAGGACCCAGCAGGAGTTCCTCATGGATGTCAGTGAAACAGCACAGAGCCCCATCCATGTGAAGCCACCCCCGGCAGCCCCTCAGCCATAGCTGTGGTTACACAGAACCTCACCAAGGAGCTCATCTGCATCGTCCAGGATACCCTCATCGTGACCAAGCAGTACAAAAAGTTTTTCCAAGTGATGATGGCCAAGTTGCGAAAGGAAGCCTGTGGTAGGACCCCCCCCCCCGCCCCGCAGTGCCCTCCTCCCCCCCGCCAGGAAAGAGGAGCAGCTCTAACCAGGCCTGCTGCAGCCCAGAGGGTGGCCCCAGGGCCTTCGAGTGGAGCTGCTGGGGGCAGATGTAGACTCAGGGAAGACAGCAGATGGGGACAAAGACCAAGGGCAGGACACGGTGCCAAGCAGAAGCAGCCCTATGCGGATGGGCAGAAGGAGCCTGGTGGGGGTGACGAAGAGGAGCCCCTTGGCGCCAGACAGAATCAGCTCCATGGGTCTGGGCAGCACCATCCATGTGGGGCCAGGCAGCAGCACCCCAGCAGAGCCCAGGCCCCAGCACCGGGTGCCCGTGGGCAGGGCACATGGGCAGGCGGCCTCAGGACTGTGCTGGGCAGGACTGTGCCTGCAGGAGGGCTGCTCCTGGCTGTGGGGCTGCTCAAAGCTTTGGTGGAGATGCGACTGCTGGCCCCACTGCATCCGCTTCTGCAAGCCCCCGTGGTGGCAGCGCTGCTCCCAGAAGAGCAATGGGTTTCCCTGCGAGTGAGCGGCTGGCAGGGTGCAGGGCTGGGAACCCCCTGGGCTGCCCCCCATCTGAAATGTTCAGTCTTTTTTCTATCCTGGTGCTGGGGCTCATCCATCCGTCCCGCAGCTGGGGCTGTGTCACTCTGAGTGCCTGAACCCAGTGGGGACAAGCAGGCATTGGGCACGGCTTGCACCCACAAAACAGGGGGTGGGGGTGTCTGGTACCACAGTGGGTGGCGTGTGGGGACCGGGCTGGGCTGGAGAAAGGGGCCAGAAGAAACCTCATCAAGTCCAACAAGTGCCGAGTCTGGTGCCTGTGGAGGAACAAGCCCAGGCCCCGGCACAGTCAGGGGTCACCTTGCTGGAAAGCAGCTTGGCAGAGGAGGTCCTGGTGGGCCCCTCAACGAGATGCCTACTGGGCAGGGGACTTGGACCTCTTGCAAAGGGGGGATCCAGTATGTATTGAGACGCCACAGTTAATCCATACACCACAAAAGTCCTGTTGTTCCCGGGTTGGCATATTCAAATGCTTAACAAATGGGGTAGGGGCTTGGTCCCTTAAACACTTTTTGTCCAATACAGATAATAGAGTTGAAACACGGGAAATAAATCCCTTACCCCAGGAGAATACTCTCCTCAGGAATTGTTTGTGAACAATTAGTTGTGAGTCGTGGAATAGAACCATGGTATACCCCAGACTTGCAAACCTTTATTCCAGACATGTGACCTTGTTGGGGTTTTCTTGCACCAGGGTTTAAACCTGGAGATCCCATATGTTGGGCAAAAACTACCAATCGAGAAAACACATTGAAATATATGTGGTTTCACTTACTATCAAAACAAAGTGGAATTTTGTGAGGGAAGGAAAAGAAAAGACCTGTGACCTATCAACATGCTCCACCGTTCAATATCCAGCCCCTCAGGGTCCTTTCTGGGCATGTTCAGATGGCAAGTTTTACTTCACACTAAATAGTTCCTTGAAATTATTTACATATGCATAAGGCACTTGTGTATGTCACTTTGCTCCTGTGGGGCTTTCTTGGGGTCTTTTGAGACTACTGGTGGTCAACAAGTTGCTGAACTTTCTTGGGGCACATGCACTCTGCTTGTATTATAGAACCTCATTTATTCTCGGTGCTATATGGTTTTGACAGCAGTGCTCTGTTACCCCACTTCCCTTGGCTATTGTTATAGCCCAGGTGCCTCAGAAGGCTTGCCACCCTTTGCTGAGTTTACTCAATAGGTCTAGTTAATCACTGCTTTAGCTGCAGCCTCTCCTGATGACTCTTTACAACTTCATCCTGTCAGCGAGAAGCATCCAGCTCTGCCACTGAAGGGCAGCAGGCTCCAGTCACCAGGCTGCTCCCCACAGGGCACAATCCCTACTGCCTGGATCTCGGTGGTGAGAGGCTGTATATAAAAATGAACTATTTTCCAGCAAGGGAAGCAAGGCCTGAACACGCATACTCTGGCTGGTAATTCTCCCAGGCAGCTGCATATTCCCAGTCCCTCAAGGGGACTGGGCTTCCCCCAGGGCTGCCCCAGCCCAGCCTGACTCCAGCTGCCCGGGGGCCCGGCACGCTGGGGGGTGGGAGCTCCCCCCCACACACACCCTCGAGCAGCCAGCAGGCAGGAGACACCCCTGCGCCGGCCCAAGGGCCTCCCTCGCCCCATGGCCGGCCCTAGCCCCCACTCAGCCTGGCCGCAGACCCAACACAGGCTGCGACCCCCCAGCCCAACGTGGCTACCAGGAGGCGGAGGGTGGGCAATTACAGCTGCCAGCACAGCCTGGGAACAACATGGCCATGGGGCAGCCCCGGGCCTACAGCTCCCAGCATGCCCTGGGAACAACATGGCCATGGGGCAGCCCCGGGCCTACAGCTCCCAGCATGCCCTGGGAACAACATGGCCATGGGGCAGCCCCGGGCCTACAGCTCCCAGCACGCCCTGGGAACAACCTGGCCATGGGGCAGCCCCGGGCCTACAGCTCCCAGCATGCCCTGCGAACAACCTGGCCATGGGGCAGCCCCAGGCCTACAGCTCCCAGCATGCCCTGGGAACAACCTGGCCGTGGGATGGCCCCGGGCCTACAGCTCCCAGCATGCCCTGGGAACACCATGGCCATGGGGCAGCCCCGGGCCTACAGCTCCCAGCATGCCCTGGGAACAACATGGCCACCTGGCATCCCCAGGCCTACAGCTCCCAGCATGCCCTGGTATGTAAGGACAGAAAATAAAATTGTCTCAACATCACTGTTTCACGACCGCCATTTTCCTGTTGCCGAGCAGAAGGGACTTTGTTTACCTACTTTGTGACCACAGCATCCTGTTGTTGGCGAGAAAAAGCCTCAGTCGGGATGGCTGCCGCCGGAGACACGCTGCCCGTCGGAACTGGGGCTGGGGAGCCAGCACAGTAACACCTGGGCGCGCGGGCAAAAATGGTGCGAACTAAACTATTTCAGAGAACTGGGCGGTTTTTCGGGGAAATGGTGTGGACTGAAACCTATAACTGCTGGGGCTCCGCTCACTCTTGTGCTCGGCCACTCAGAGGTCTCCACGGACTTCACCAACTCCACCTGCTCCACCCGCTCGCTCACCTCCACAGAGTCTGGGACTTGGACAACCGCGCCGAGACAATACATCACTGGAGTCCTATATTGGTGGTGATGAATAGATGCGCCTCTCCCGTTCTCTTGCTTAGGGATTCTGACTTTCTCTTTTCCTCTCTGTCCTATCGCAAGTATCAGTTGTTGTAGAGAATAAAACTTGTAAGCTTGTATGGCATCCGGCCTCGTTTGTGCCTTAATCTAATTCTTGGGATTGTTTAAGAACCGTCCCCAATATCGACTTCCGATATCCGATCGGGACAGTACCTCAGGTGGGACCGCAGTGTGAGCCCTGCGCTAGGAGCCGTGTATCCCAAGTGTGAATGTAGAGGTTGGGCCTTGTTTTTAGCTTGGTTCAAAGTGAACTGTGCTGACTGATTCTCTGATCAGAGCAGGCAAGTCTGATCCCTGAGAGAATATTGTCATGGGTGGAAGAGTTGAAGTGCAGGGACTGTGTCAACAAACAGGTGGTTTGAAAAGTCTTTTGGTCAAGGATCTGGTACGGTTGTGTAATGCCTTTTGCTTTTACAAAGGTGTCTAGTAAATCCAAGTGTTCCTGCCTGTGTCCTAGTAGTGCAGAGACCTCTGTCTTTGGACTGATTGATGTGTAAGATCTGGGTTTTTTTTGGACAGCTCTGAAAATTGTTCAGAAGGTGGCTTGTATGTTGGGTGAAATCAGTCGTCACTTCCATAAACCTCTCGCCTGGGAAGAAGACCTGTGGAAGCAAGGAGGGTTTTTTTTTTTTTTCCCTTTTTTTTTTTTTTATGCTTTGTTTTGGTTTGGGTTTTTTGTTTTGTTTCCTTTTGTTTTGTTTTGTTATTATTGGGAGGAAAAGCAGTGATTAAGTATCACTCTGTGATACCCCCAGGTGCAAGCTGCGTAGTTCATTTGAGGTGGGTCATTCCTGTACAGCCAAGACGGAGCCCAGACTCCTCAATGCTTTGCACACTGGCAGTGGAAGCCTTTGTGCAGCTGTGGGGACTGGCTTTCTGTGCTGCAGCATGAAAAATAAGAAACACTAGGGTAAGGCTGACAGAGAAGTGGAAAGGAATGGAATATTTTTTGCTGAAAAGAGTATGTCCTGTAGTTTTCAAGCTCTGAATATCTCCACGTGGAATTTAAAACCTGCTTTTAACTATGCTGTTCTGTTTCAATGAGAGGGAAGGTGTCTTGTAGTCGCAGATGATCTGTTCTGTTAATAAGGTTCTTTGCCTTCTGAGTTGAGCTTTCTTGGCTTTACATGAAAAGTGCCTCAAGCTGTACGATTTCAGGAATTACATCTACATGGGGATTTAGAGACAAATGAAAAAGTATGTCATCTTATTGTTTCAGTATATGAATACTTTTAAACAGTATTTGCTGTGTTTTGAGCAACAGACCTGCTTCCCATGCACCTACATAAACCCCAGTTTCTCGTGAAGCCACATGCAGTATGGTTTGTAATGTGATATTTACTTGATTCGTAAGCCGTACTATGCTGTGCTCTTCTGGGCTTGTCATAGTCCTTTGAAACACAGCCCTGCACATCAAACGAGCAAGCTGTGTAATCTGCTTTCCCTCATAATGTAGAGCCATGCAACTGTCATCAATACAGGCAGAACAAATCTAGTTGAGGGATTTGTGGGCTACTGTGCGAATCATGGTGTGCCAGGAATTAGCCCATGCTTACTCATAAGTTCCTGTATTTGAATAGGAATGGGAACATGACGGTACCACAGAGCTGATCAGATGTCCACTGCCATGATTTTCCCTTTTTTTACAAACTATACCAGGGCTGAGCAATGACAGAAAAGGCAAGAATACGGTTACACCAGAATGCAAACTTGTAGTTCCAGCATACTAGGTGGATTGTGCCCAGATGCTTTCTGTTCCAGTGTCTCTGGTGCAACAGAGGCAGCTCCTCTAACCCACCCAGACTCCTTGGAATCTACCTTCTTGTGCTGGCCCTTGGCACTTTGATTCTGGGACTTTGAGTCCAACTTGATCAGTGTTTCCCAAATGGTTTTCATTGTCTCTCTAATGCTTTCTGTCCCTTCTCACCCGCTGAGGATTCCATCAATGTACCGATACACTGTGATGCCAGGTGGAATAGATCTGTGCTAAGACTACAGCCAGAGCATTGTGAGCAATAGCAGGGCAGTGTTTATATCCTTACAGAGGCCTATTGAGAACGTACTGAGTCCCTTTCCAGGTAAAGGCACACTGGGCTTTATCTTGGATGTGGAGCGGAATCTAGAGGAACTTATCTCCCATATCAAAAGAAGCCTTCCAAATCAGGGAGGCTCCCTGTATTTGTGTCACCAGCTGGGTCTTGTTGGGCACTGCCACACTAAAAGGGAGTTAGCATTTAACTTGCGGCTATCGAGAGTTAGGTGCCATTGCCCGTAAGGCTTTCTGACTGGTCAGAGCAGAAAACTGTATGGAGAGTGGGCTCTAGTGCTGATACCTCTCTTTTCTAAATGTGCCACCACCCCATCCATAGCGGAGTTTGCTGCTGCTGGCAAGGGGCATTGTTTTAACTGGTAACTGGAGAGCGAGGAAGAGGTGTGGATGGTTGTAACAGACAAATTAATTTCCCTGTTCCATTTTTCTCCCACATCCACCCAGTAATTATGTGGGTCTCCCTATTGTCTTCCTCATCTGCTGTCACCAAAGAAGCAAAAGACCATACAGACCAGCCGGGCGTTTTCCAGCACCGACCATATGGCAGGTCAGATCCCAAAATGTTACTCTCAGCTTCTCCAGCGAGCACTTCTGCATCTGCCATTTGTTTTTCCTGGGCAGGGTAGCCATAAATTAATTTTGGCCACTTAGCTTTCCTTACTTACTCCCTCTATTCCGGTATACCTTACTTTGGGGCAGCCAGGTTGTGTATGTAATGCCTTGGCCGGGTCAGCAGTGACTACTGACATTTGGACAGCTCCATCAATTAAAAAGCACACAGAAATTTTTTTGATCCAGTTGGAATACTGAGAAGGGTTTCGAGGCCTTTCTCAGAGTGCCATATATTGCATAGTCATGTGTCATACACGGTTTGGTTACTGGTTTTTCACTTCTAATGCAAATACGTATGCATCCTCAATAGCACTACTGACGTGTTTTACCAAACGACACATGTTCTCCGAGCAGGGTCTTGGCCTCTTTCGGGTGGAACTATTTGAGTTGGAGGTCGCCATCTCCCACTGCCGCAATTATCTTTGTCCTATTTTTAACTCATTTTCTGTTGGTGTCAGTGGATCCCAAGACCTTACCAGCTTGTGTTCTCTTGCAGCCAGAACTTTCCTCATTGGAAGGCTTCTTCCTGCGTAACTTAGCTAATGGTGTTCTTTTCACGACCTGGTCTTTGTTTCTCACCCCTGCCAAGGCTGCCTCCCTTGATGGGAAGTCCCTTCATTTGAAACTGCTTTAGAGTGTGGATCATGTCGGTGGAGGTGTCACCTAGACAGGGGTGTGTGGAAGGTCAGTTCTCTGCATGCGGCAGGGGCTGCATTAATCCCTGTCTCCCACTGCGTGAATGACCGCAGGCAGAGGCACTGTGCACGGAACATCAAGCCTTTAATGAATTAAGAAGGAGAGATATGGGAGAGGGCTGGGGCTGTAAGTGGGCGGGTGCAGGTCACACGTCAGAGGGATCTGTGCTCCACACCTTCTCTATCAATATATCAACAGCGGTCAGGGCGGTGTGGGGCACTTTGTCTCCTGGAGTCCCTCAGGGTTCTGGCTCACTTGGTGAGCACGGAGTCGCTGTTGGATGCCCTCTGCTTGCTGCCGCCCACCTGCTGCCCACTACAGCCCACAGTTGTGCCGTCCCTGTCCAGGTTCCCCTCCCAGAGGGTTTTGGAGCTTTTTGCCACCTAGCAGACCACCATCTTCTTGCACTTCCTGGGTGTCATGCTGTCTCGTAGGGAGGTCTTTAGCATCCTGGGGGTACCAGCCAGTGCAGGGTGCTTGGCTTTTTTGCCAGAAGCCTTGCTCGATCTGGGCACCACCCGTCTGGAGGGGACACCCAGTGGTGACTGCAAGTGGGTCAAAATGACCCGGGGCTGCCTCTGCAGTGCCTCCTCCACCAATTGGGCCATGTGGGGCAGATGATGCTGAACGGCAGCCATGGGTCTGGCCAGGGGACTCTGAAGCAGGATCTGCAGGAGACTGTCTGGGGGACCATTCTGGGGACCCTCTGGTCTTCTGGTCTTTTGGACCCTTCTGGTTTTCTGGACACTTCAGCTCTCCTCTGAAGTGTCCATCGTACCCACCTGAAAGAGCTCCATGGGACTCCCTGGCAGGCAGGTGGGGAGGAGCGCTGCCAGCCCACCCTGCTTCCCCTTGGGGTCCAGGAAGGGGGTGTGAGAAACTGCACCGGTGAGACCCACCATCGCCATAGCAGATGTGTTTTCTCAACATTGCTATGGCAGGAAGCTCATGCCATCACCGCAGTGAATGATCTGTACGTTGTTAAGGCAGGAAGATATCACTGCTACAGAAGAGATTTAAGGCAGGAAGATCACACCACTGCCACTGCAGAGGTTTAAGGAGGAAGCTGACTGACGCCATGGAGCAACAGGGGAGGCTGATCCTGCAAAACTTAACCAAACCCCTGTGCTTGTGCCCAGACCGGGGGTCGGGGGGATAAAGGTGCCCAGAGGCCCCTGAGGAATGTTGGGCATGTACACCATTGCTGGGTGGAAGGTGTGGTGTAGCAGAACAGCTTGTAACAGCTCTATAAAAAACGGAACCACCTAACATTGGACGGAACGTTCTGCCACTGGACTTGGAAACGAATCGGACTGTCGGGATGCTGCAGCTCCGGGTGGTAGCTATTGCTCTGAACTCTCTATTTTTCCTTCTTTCTTTCCTTTTTTTCTGTCTTTCTCTCTCGCTCTCTCTCCCTTTGCATTCGCAGACTGATTGTTGGGCAAATAAAGTTCCTTGGCTCTTGACTCTGTTTTGAGTCTTAATTCTGTTCCTGAGAAGACAAACAGAACAATGCTCAGACCAGCATGCGGCAGGGGGATGTTGCCACCTTCCACCAGGAGGAATTGGTGTCGTCCTGCGTCGTGGCCGCCAATTTTTTCTTTTGGACATTCGCCCTCCATCATGTACTCCAAGAGGTCAGGTGAGGGTGGTGGTCAAGACAGGGACATCAGGGACACCACTGTCGGTGTCTTTGCTGTCCCCTAGCCCTGCAGTCACTGTCTGCTCTATGGAGCAGCCACCATTTGCCACGTTTTCTGAGAGCTCTGGGAGCTTGTTGAGAAAGGTTGTCAAACAGCAGCTGTTGAGAACTTCAGGGAGCTCCAGGATGCTGTCAAGCCACGTGAGCGGGTCACTGCTGTCCATGGTGGACAAATGTTCATCCTGAAACTGCAGGCTGTCCTCTGCCAGCCCAGGAGAGCCCTCATTGAAGGCATCTGGCCACAGCTCGGGCAGGTCCAGGGGCTTCTCTGGGCTTGCTGGGGTGGTCCCCACTTCTCAAAAATGACAACAAATCCAAGCCACCTCCAGGGCAATGCAAGCTTTCCTTGGCACGGCCACCCATCTGCGGGCTCTTCCACTCCCAGACCTCACCTTGGGGCTTTGTTGTGGTTTTGGCAGAGGGCAGCATGCCAGCAGTGACTGGTGGTGGCATGGTCGGAGTGTTGAAGCTCATGCCGAGCACCTCTGACACCATCGGCAGCTGGAGGGGGAACATCTCTCTTGGGGGAAGCAAAGGGGGGTGATGGGGTGAGATTCTGGCCGGCAGAGCTGGTTGGGGGTTACCCGGAGGGCAGGAGCACCACGAGGAGTTTGCTGCAATATGTGCCGTGGTGGCTGGCCAGTTGGCATTTGTTGGGGCAAACAGTGTTCTGTCCCCATGGTGATCATTCTACCAGCACCTGCTTCAGCCAGCATTGTGATGGTTTGACTTTTAATTCTGGAACAACTTCCCATCTCAACGGTTTCCCATCCTGCTGATGCTTTCCTGTGCTCAGTGCAGATTTCCCATTCCCACCGTAGTTTCCTATTTCAGCTGTGTTTTGTTTTGGGAGTTGAATTTCATGTGAAAGGGGAAGACACGGGGCCAGCACCACCAACCCTGCAATGCCAACATCTGTGTGCTGGCCAGCCTTCCTTGAGGGTGGAGTTGGGAGGGGACCTTGGGGTACTTTTGGGTTGTTTTTGTCCTCTCCACTCTCTGGTCTGGGCCAGAGGTCAATCTTGGTCTTGCTGTCAGGGTAGCAAAGCTGTGTGGCGTTCACATGCCCCTTCCCGGGGAACGCTGGTGGGGCTGTACTGGGGGTCTGTCGTGGCTGTGGAGAAGCATCATGGGGTAGTGGGCAAGCACCCTTCCCTGCAGGGTCTGCCAGTGCAAGGGGTCCACCAGCGGTGAGTGAGAGCTGCAAGGAGCCTTCCCCTGCACCTCAACGTTTCTTTTGAAGTGAGGGGCCCAAAATGACAACACAGTGTCTTAGGTTTGGCTTCAGCCATTTACAAGGGGTCGAACACTGCCTTGGTCCTGCTGGCCACACTGTTTCTGATATGCCTTTGTTCTGATACAAGCCAGGATGATAT
Source organism: Falco punctatus (assembly GCF_963210335.1). Classification (NCBI taxonomy): domain Eukaryota; kingdom Metazoa; phylum Chordata; class Aves; order Falconiformes; family Falconidae; genus Falco; species Falco punctatus. Next base: position 471,466 of record NW_027660119.1, read on the forward strand.
TGGCCACCTGGGCACACTGCTGGCTCATGCTCAACCATCTGTCAACCTGCACCCTCTGGATACTTTCCCACCAGGCAGCCTGCCAGCCACTCTGCCCCACGCCTGTAGCGTTGTGTGGGCTTGTTGTGACCCAAGTGCAGAACTGGCACTTCTCCTGGTTGAACTTCATACAACTTGACTCATTGAAATTGTCCAACCCGTGCAGATCCCTCTGCAGAACCTTCCTGCCCTCAAGAACATCAGCCCTCCCACCCAACTTGTTGTTGTATGCAAACTCACTGAGGGTGCACTCAATCCCCCTGGCTGCATCATTGATAAAGTTCTGAAGCAGGACCGGCCCCAACACTGAGCCCTGGGGAACACCACTCCTTATGGGCCGTCACCTGGATGTCACTCCATTTACTACCACTCCTGGGGCTTGGCTGTCCAGCCAGCTCTAACCCAGCATAGAGAGTTTCCCCTCCCAGGAAAGTGTTCCAGCCCCTGAGCATCTCAGTGACTCTTCACTGACCTCACTCCCAGTCATACACATCTTCCTTGCTGTTATGGGGAGAAAGATTGTCTTCCCTTGCTTCAGCTGATGCCCATTGCCTTCATCCTCCCATCATGCACAAGAGGCATAAACCTGTTTGCCTTTTCTTGCTGATATGACCCAAGAACACATGGGAAAGCTGTTATCAGGTGTCCCCAAAACCTCTTCTTCTCCTGGCTTTGCACCTTTCAAATAAGGCCAATGGCATCCTGGGCTGCATTAGGAAGAGCTCTGCCCAGGGGTTGGTGGAGGTGATCTTTCCTCTCTACTCAGCCCTGCTACAATTTGTCTTGCTGACTTCCCTTGCTTTCTACCCTTCCACTTCCACCCATACTTGACTCAAAGTTGTCATCCAGAATTTTCACCACTCCTACATTGTCCTTTTGTTCAAAACAAGTCCATGAGAGCATTTGCACCATATTGGTGAGGGATCATCTTCCACTTTCTCTTCAACCAAGGCCTTCAAGTAAAGGTCTCTTTCTCTAGCAGTCTAAAGGAGATGTTCTCCTTCTAACCTTCATCAGGAGGTTCAGAGAATGTGAGCAGAAGACCTTTGTACATGAAGGAGTTAGTGATGAGTGTCACAGGAAACCTGAGCAGGCCTGTGCTGTGCTCCACGTACCTCTTGGCCTTCAGGCTGTGCTGTGCTGAGTGTGTCCCTGGGTTGCAGAACAAGCCATATTGGAAGAAGAAATCTGCAGGAAGCTGCTGGTGAATGGCCAACCCCACGCCCCTACCTTTGCCTGGGACTGCAGTTACCGACTCCCAAGTGAACATCTCCTCTTAGAACACGAGAAGTGATGACTAGAATGGGTTTCCCTGGCAGAAAGCACTTCAAGAGCTGACAGGAGCAGTGTGGGATAACCCTTCTGCAGGCAGGATCTGCACCACTTGCTGCACCACCCTCCCAACACTGTACACTCTGTGTTTCCAGCCTCAGAAGGGACGGCATACAGCTGACACGATTGTCTCCATGTGAGGAGAGTTTGCTCTAACCAAGGCCATTTGAAATGACACTTTGTCTCAGAGTCCAAGTGCCTTTCTTACTGCAGCCATAACCAGCTGGGCTGCTGATGGCCAATCCCCCAAGGAAGCTGGAGACTCCAGGGACCTCAAACTTGCTTTCATGACCATGTGCCTCCTAGTGGCCTATGAGCTTCTCAGGTGTAATGGATGTCAATGACAGCCCAGATCATCAGCCTTCTTGTGGCCTTGGTTACTCCTTGGTTAGCGGCTCCTGAATGGGAGAAGGCAGTGATAAAGAGATGCGCAGCAATGGAAGAGATGGGCAAGGACCCTGCAGGTTCCATGAAGGCTTTGCAGGAAGGAGTTTGAGGAATAGCCCCTATAGCTGCGCAAAATGGAATGGCACTAGATATGAAGCTGGCGTCTCAAGGCAGACTCTGTACTGTTGTCAATACCGTTCATTGTGTATATGTAGTTCAAAGTGGGGGAATTTCTACAGATATAAAAAAGATTTGTAAACATCCTCGTATTTTTCATGAGTTCCCAAAAGTTCACACCTTCTATGGAATTCAAGACATTTGGAATACGCTGACATCCTGGTTTCCTGATTTACAGCTCTGGGTTAAGAAGTCCATCTCCAGATGCCTTTCTCCTCTTCCTCTGTGATCACGCCAATCCATTTTACCTATGCAGCTTCTCCTTTAAGGTTCAGAGAGGAAAAGTTGGACTGTCTTTCAGTAGTGTCTGAAATATTCCCTATGGGCAACTCTTCAGTTGTGGCAATAGACCTCATGGGGATCTGCTTGAGTATCTGAGAAATGTATTTTTTATTTAGTAATTTCTAATCCTCTCCCCCACACACTCCTTGACAAGCAATCCCACTTTTATTTCTGTTTATACCACTTTCTCTAAGGAAAGTAGGCAATAATTACTGCCAAGCACTTGCTATATTCATCTGCCGAGTTGGCTGAAGAAGTCTCATGTAAAGTGATGTAAGTCCCATGGGGCTGAGGAAAGAAATAGTAGGGCTGGAGAGTTGAGGAGCAAGGCTGTCCAAACAGTGTTTAGCTCCAGGGACTGATTTCCCACCTGGCCACGCCTATTAAGGAGACACTCTGCATCAAGAGCAATTGGAAAAGCCTTCTATCACTTCTCCAGAGTGGTCATTACCTGCTTTCCTCTATCACTGTACTTCTGAAACTTATCTCATTACCTGTGCAAGCAAGACTTGAAGACCAGATGTCCCTGATGGGAGAGACATGGCTTGTCAGGGCTTTCTGATTCGTAATGAGCCCAGGGTGTCTTTGGTGCTGTGAACTTGAGGTCTTCAGAGGAGACTGAAGAAACCTCTCAAGAACACCAAGTCAGAAGCAAACCCCAATGTCCCTGGAAGCATTAACAGGCCCCACTGAGGGCCATGACCGAGAAAGTGTCCTCATGGCCTTGTTAGAGCCCACCCTTGGAGGCTGTGAGTGCAGGAAGGCAAAGGCGCTGTGCAGGCAGCTCTGCTGCTGAGCAAAGCCTTGGCTTGCTTGATGAAGCAGAAAGGCCAAGCCGTGACCTTCAGCCTGTGGGAAGGTCGGTGCTGTCCCTCACACAGGGCTCAGGGCTCTTCCTGGGGACCATGGAAGGTGGGGGATCCAATGCAATGTTAAGGACAACAATGGCACAACAACTTCCAGCTTCCCCATGGGGCTGCAAGGAGGCAACGATGACCCAGTGCCATGAGGACAACATGTCTTCTCACAGGCCTCAGTGTCAGAGACAACTGCCATAGCCAAGGGGACAAAGAGCTGGGTTCTCTTCATGCTTTCTAGCCTTGCTAAAACCCTTTTCCATCTCCACCACAGGCTGTTCTACATGGTTGGACACCTGCCCCTGTTTCCGTGCAGGCTGTAGGCACCATCTCGCTGCCCTACCTTGCTCTCACCCCAAGAGTTCCATGAGTTCACTGATGTACCTCAACTCTCACTTGCTGTTCCTTGAAACACAAAGCCATGGCCTGACCCAGACTCCCTCTGGCTGAGCTCTTGCACCACAGCAGGACCCTCGGAGTGACAGTTCTTCCTCTTGAAAGCCACTCTCAATTTTCAACATTATGCTTTGTGAAATATTTTCCTCTCTCCTGCTTTTTCCCACTACCCAGGAAAGCTTTATGGTCGCAGGAACCCCCCTTTATGCAGGGAACCAACAATGTTTGCTTTTTCTCGTGATCTTTCCCCTCAACAAAGTGAAGTCACCTGCACATGGTCTTCTACACCACGTGACTCCTGCTGGCCTTTCAGCTTCTCCAGGGACATGACCAAGCCACATGCCTGCTGCTGTCCTGTCGTGTCCACAGGCAAAATGGACATGACAACCTGTATCCCAGCCCTTTTCCTGGAGAGGTCCTATGCTGTACCTTGGCAGAGGGACTTCCCCAGCCACATGTTCCTGTCGCTGGCCTGTCACCTCCAGAGACAGAACTGGCCTCACAGGCCCCTTCAAAGCCATGAACTTCCTCCTGCGTTAGGGGTTCCTGAGACACGATTGCCCTCCTAATACCATACCTCCCCATCACCCTCCTCCTGGCCCACCACCTGACCATAGAAAAGAGGCTTGCTTCTCCCGGATTGGTCAAATACATTTCATAAAAGTAATTTGAATGGAGAAACATTCTTCACATGAAGTCCTGTATTGGTGCTGACACAATTTATATATGTTCTTTTAGCTCTATGGTTTTTTTCAGGTTGGACTGACCTCTGGAGATCATCTAGTCCAACCCCCATACTGAGGCAGGCTAAGCTGGACCAGCTTTCTCAGCATCTGGTCTAGGTAGGCTTGCAGTGTCATAGAATCATGGAAACAGAATGATTTAGGATGGAAAAGACCATCAAGATCATCAAATCCAACCATTACCACAGGATAGTCAATTCCATCACTAAATCATGTCCCCAAGCACTGCGTCTATGTATTTCTGAAACACCTCCAGGGCTGGTGATTCCACCGCCTCCCTGGGCAGCCTGTTCCAATGCTTGACCACCCTTGTAGTGAAGATGTTTTGCCTCATGCCGAAGGTAAACCTCTCCTGGTGCAAATTGAGGCCGTTTCCTTTTTTCCCTTTTCTCTTGTTATGCGGGAGAAGAGACCTACCCCCACCCATCTACAACATCCTTTCAGGTACTTCTAGAGAGCAGTAAGAACCCCCCTGAGACTCCTCTTCTCCACAGTAAAGAACCCAAGTCCTCTCAGCTGCTCCTCAACATACCAGGGCTCCAGACCCTTCACCAGCTTTGCTGCTCATCTCTGGACATACTCCAGCACGTCAAGGTTTCTCTTGAAGTAAGGAGTCCAAGACAGAAACACGGTGTTCAAGGTGTGGCTTCAGGAGTGCCGACTACAGGGAAGCAATTCTGACTACAGGGGGTCGATCACTGCCCTGGTCCTGCTGGCCACACTGTTTCTGATACCAGCCAGGATGATATTGGCCACCTGGGCACACTGCTGGCTCATGCTCAACCATCCATCGATCATCACCCTCAGGGTACTTTCCCACCAGGCAGCCTGCCAGCCACTCTGCCCCACGCCTGTAGCGTTGTGTGGGCTTGTTGTGACCCAAGTGCAGAACTGGCACTTCTCCTGGTTGAACTTCATACAACTTGACTCATTGAAATTGTCCAACCCGTGCAGATCCCTCTGCAGAACCTTCCTGCCCTCAAGAACATCAGCCCTCCCACCCAACTTGTTGTTGTATGCAAACTCACTGAGGGTGCACGCAATCCCCCTGGCCGGATCATTGATAAAGTTCTGGAGCAGGACTGACCCCAACACTGAGCCCTGGGGAACACCACTCCTTATGGGCCGTCACCTGGATGTCACTCCATTTACTACCACTCCTGGGGCTTGGCTGTCCAGCCAGCTTTAACCCAGCATAGAGAGCATGCAGCCAAGCCATAAGCAGGCGGTTTCTGCACAAGAATGCTGTGGGAGATGAAGTCAAAAGCCTTTCCTAAGGTCCAGGTAGGCAGCATGCACAGCCTTTCCCTCACCCACTAGGCAGATCACCTTGTCACAGAAGGAGATCAGATTCATCATGTAAGACCTGCCTTTCATAAACCCATGCTGGCTAGTCCTGATCTCCTGGTTTTCCTCCACCTGCTGATTGATGGTGCTCAGGATGATTTGCTCACAGCCTTCCCTGGCACTAAGACGAGGTTGATCCACCTGTAGTTATCCGCATCCTCCTTCCTACCCTTCTTGTAGTTGGGCACCACTCTGAATAACCTTCAGTCTCCTAGGACCTCCCCACTTAGCCAGCACTGTAGATAGTCATCCCCGTGGTGATGCAGATGAGGAGCAGACCAATTGTTTTCACATTGATCTTGGATCATGGGTTGTCCATAGACAAGGACACTTTCAAAAGCACTTGGTCCTACCTGGACATCAGCTTCACCTGAACCACAGGTCCTCTGGGGCTGCAGAGATATCACTTGCAGCAATGCCCTCTCCTGCCACCACTGCACAGTCCAGCCCTGCATCTCTCTGGTCCCAAGGACAGCATGGTTTGCCTTCCTGCGGGACATCTCATTTCACCTTTACAATGCCACCTGCCAACAACCCCAGCATGCTCTGCAGCAAACTTTTGCTTTCATGGGACCCTGGGCACTTGTTACCCCCATTTATTGTTACACATCTGATCTTGGCCCTGGTGCTACAGCTGAGGTCCAATGCATCTCTTCTCTGACATAAAGACCCTAAATCAAGGAGAGGAAGAGGAAAAAATTCTTATTTAACCAGCGTGAGGAAGCCTTAGGATGAAAAACCTCACATCTTATTGGGGACTTTAAAGATCCAGTGGGTTTAAATGGCAAGGGTTTAGGAGTACTCAGAGAGTTTGTAGGGCTGGCAAAGTTGACAAGGGATCAACAGCTGACTCCATGTCCATAAAAGACACTTTCATTTGGCTCTGAAACAGACCAGTCACCGCCCAAAGCTGAGCCAATAAGCAATACCAGTGGCACCTCTCTGATAACCTGTGGAAGAGAGGATAAAACACAGTGTGCAGCATCTGTAAGGGAGAGGAGTGAGAAATGTGTGAGAGAAACAACCCTACAGACACCAAAGTAAGTGAAGAAGGAGGGAGGGCAGGAAGAGAGAGTCTTGGAGGGATCCTACATGCCAGTGGTCAGGCCATCCCCCCCTTCCCCCCCGCGACAGTCACAGGACAGCACAGTGACAGTGCTCCTTTAGGTGTCTGCAGGTTCTTTGCATCGGCATTCTAGCACAGCTGACAGATGGGCCAACAACTGTGATGCTCAGCTGAATCTGAAACCCTGCATCATCCGTGTCCACCTTGGCTCTCGTAGCAAAGAAATGGTGGAGTCTCATCTCCTGGGGGGGGGGGGGTGAGTCAGGAGAGCAGCAGAGTGCAGGTGCCAGGAATCAGGGTGGCAGGCTGTGGCCAATGCTGGGAACTTTCACCGGGCAGTATCGCTCAAGGGGAGAAGAGTGTCCTGCAAGTGGCTGCAAGGAGGCCATGAGGCCCCAGGGGCTAAGAACAATTTACCTCTTCGTAGGCCTCGGTGGCAGAGACAATGGCTGTAACCACAAGGACAAAGACTTTGCTTCTCTTGGTGACTCCCAGCCTTGCCAGTGCCCTTTGCTATGTCCATCACAGGGTGTCCTACGCTGTCCCACAGCTGCTGCTTTTTCCCTGCAGGCTGCAGACACCCGCCTGGCTTCCCCACCTTGCTCTCACCCTGGTGTTTCCACACATGCACTGGTGTCTGTCCAGCCTCACACTCTGTTCCTTGAAACACAAAGACATGCACAGATCTTCTACTCCTTGTGGAGGACTTCTCTTACCACAGCATTAGCCCTTGAGTGACATTTCCTCCTTCTGATCTCCACTCTCCACTGTCCGAGATGCACTGTGTGGCTGTGCTTCTCTCCCCTGCTCTTTCCTAGCTCCAAGGAAAGCTCCACCACCTGGGAAACCACCCTTCAGGCAGGCATCCCGACCCAGCACCCTCCTTGTGGCCTTTCACCTGACCACGCCATGGCCTCACCACGCTCTTCCAAGGCTGCTAGCCTTTCAGCTTCTTGCCTAGACACGACCAACCTGTGTGCCTGCTGCTGTGCCTAACGTACTCAGGCAGCAGAGATGTGACAAGCAAGAAATAAGCCCCTTCCTGGAGGGAGCCCAGGTCCTTAGGCAGAGGGGATCTCACAGCCCATGTGCCACCCAGGGGCCTTCTGCTGGCCTGCCCGAGATACTGGCAGATGGAGCTTAACAGCACGTGTCCCAGCCATGAGGCAGGGGCTCACCTCTCTGCTCTTTCAGAGGTGACCTCACAGTCCCTTTCCCAGCCACATTCCTGCTCCTGGCCTGTCCCCTCCGCAGGCAGGAATGACCTCCCTGCTCCCTCCACAGCCGTTGCCTTCCCACTGGATGGTGAGTTCCTGAGACACAAGGGACCACAGGAAACTGTGCTCAGCCACCAGCCTCCTGCGGCGAATGAAGAGACGGGATGCAGCTTGATGCAAGCAAATGTCCATTTATTAGTGATTTTCTTACAATTATACGTTTCTACCTTCTACATATTACACACTGATTGGTTACATCTTAAGCGTAAAAAACACTGATTGGTTGACATTTAAGGCACACCGTTAGAACAATAGGAACTTATTAGTTTATCTTGACATAGCAATAATTTCTATTCCAAAGTTAGGGAGTTTCTTTCTGCACGGCTTTCTTGATTACATATCGGCGCCATCCGTTCCCTTATCTGGCTATTTGTTTCTCTGTCTGTCTGGCTGCCTCCTCAGCTGTAACGGCTCAGGGGTCTGCAGTTAGCTTGTTCCTTGGTTCCCAGTGATATGGAGAAATAGTGTGAAATGGGGACGCTTAACACCGACTGTGATTGTATATGTCTGCTCAGGAATGTGGGTATGGTGACTGGTCATGGGTGCGGTGTCTGGTCACATAGGCACACAGCTCTGAGGAGACAACTACACAACTACAGTTTTTGAGGAGACGCCTGCCCCTCTTCCTCTAACAAAGGGGAGACGGGGAGACGCCTGCCCTTCTTTCTCTAACAAAGGGGCTATTCAAAAGAGAATGAGAAAAGATGAGAGACATTCAAATGCTATCTAGAAGGAGGGAGTGCTAAGTCTCCTTGCTGGAGAAGATCGGATGGTCACAAGAACATGAATCACCTACAAACCTGCAGGACCACCACATTCCAGGAAACGGACTGATAAGCTAATTAACATACAAAGCGGGGTTTAGGTAACGAATATGTATAGGCGTTAATTGAATATTCATTTGTTTCGTTGTATAAATGTAGGATGGTTCCTCACTTCGGGTATGCACGCTTGTGGAGGAGCGATCCCCCGTGCATCTGCGCGCAATAAACATACCTACTTTATAACTTTCGAGTTATAGAGTCTAATTCCGCACGTCAGTTTTGGCGAGCCAGCCAGGAGGATTTCTGCTCGGCTGAGGGACCAGCTGCGGAGCGGACGCTCCTAGGCGCGCCCCGGGAGATTTCCTCGGAGGAGCCTCCTCTTCTCAGCTGTTCACCCGGGAGCAGAAGAGAAACCCCTGGATCCGCGGATAAAACGGTATGTTTAGTAACGGGGCGGCTGGTGAGACGCACGGAGACGTCCGGCGCGCAGCGCAGTCCCCAGGAGGAAAGGTACCTTGGGAGGGGGTTTGCTGACCAAGGGGTGGCCGCTAGCAATCTTGAGGGCAGATCGAGCAAACCCGAGGTTACTGCCATTCCTAAAAGCCCGGAGGCCTCGTGACGGAAAGCGGGGGGCGGGACGGAATAAGGCGGAATCTCACAGGAACAAGAGGGACCTCTTAGCAAAAGTAAAAGGGAAACTTTTGCGTAGGAAAAAAGGGGGAAGCTAAAAACTTCCATTGGGTTGTCTTAAGAATTGGGGAATTCCTAGAATGTAACAACTGAAATAGCGCTCTGTATCTTGTTTGTTCTGTGTGTTGTCTTGTTATATGGTCAAAACTTGGTGTTATGAAATGTATATTGAAAAATATTAATATTCTGGTAATTCGTGGCAAATAGCGGAAAACTTAACACTCTGCTTAAGACCAGGAAAAATTTGGTTTTTTGTTTGTTGTTTGTTTTTTGGCAATTGTTCATTGAAACGCATACTTTGTGAACTGTTAGTGTTCCTCAAAGTTGTACATAAGTGCACGGTACCATATAACATACTGCTTGTGTGACTGTGGGCTGCCCGGAGAGTGTGAATGGTGTGATTGAGATGCACATTTTGATTTTCCGTGTATAGCTTAATTATTTTGACTGAGTGTGAGTGCAAGAGTGCTTGAGACGCGCGTTTGAGTGCAAAACAAGTAAGGAGCTCTATCTGTGTTTCCGACCTTGGGTGGCTAAGGCGGCCGGAGAAAAAGTAATTAAAATTGCAAAATGGGAAATGGAAGGAGTAAGCCCTGTGAAAAATCGCCCTTGGGCTGTATATTAAAACATTGGAGGGATATCGTAGGACAGGGTGGTACCGAAAATAGAAGGAAATTGATTAAATATTGTAATCAGTGGTGGCCTTTGTATAAATTAGAGTGATGCGAAATGGCCTCAGGAGGGAGGAACGTTAGATTATAACACTCTCCTGCGATTAATGTTGTTTCTCAGAAGAGAGGGAAAATGGGATGAAGTATCATATGCAGACATGTTCTTCATCCTCCAGGACAAACCCGAGTGGCAAAAGGACTGTGGATTAGTACCCCCTCGGGATCCTATGGTACTAGCACTAGAAAGAGTGCGGGATTAACATCACCTGATCTTTGATTATGGCTCTAGAACAGGATAGGAAAAACCCTAAGACCTAAACTAGAAAGATGTTCTTGTTGCAATTTTTGTGTTTAAAAGCTCAGGTTGCGGTTCCTTCTGTGGAGCAACCAGAATGAAACACGTTGTAAGATATAAAAACTTGTACTGATGTATGTAAAACCTGAGGCAGGTGTGTGTGTGTGTGGAGAATCAAAGACCTTGTGAAAGTGTTAATGTATTGGGGTGAGTTTGTACAAACCCCCGTACCCCCTCGAAGGTGCGACTGAATCATGCTGGGATGCATGGCAGGATGTTTTCTGTTTGCCTGAAAAGGCACGATAAATAAGAACACAGACTTAAAGCAACAAGTAGCAGATTTGCATTCAGGGTAAGAAAGAGTTAAAACAGAAGTGCTGCTGCAGAGGCAGGCTTGTGTAACCTGCAGAGCAGGAACAGCAGCTCCTGCCCCGAATCCTTCTGATGGTGGGGAGGAGGGGATTGCTGTTGCTGACGATTGAGCAGAAGGACCTGACAATGTCACCCCGATTGCTGCAGCATTTGCAGTACAACAGGACCGGTAACGGCCCCTCTAGGGCAGGGAATGGGTATGAGGTGGAATTTTAGTGAATACAAAACCAATTTATTTGTTAAACTTCAGTAAAAAAATAATAATAATTTGTTACAGTTGTGGGAGCTGCTGGCCACCAGGAAAACATCCTGAAACCTTTAAAGTATAAACTAAGAAAACAAATAAGAATGCCAAATTCACCGAAATCTTCGTTGGGATGAGATTTATTAGAATATCTAGACATTTAAAAAAGGAGAAATGAAGCCAAAAGTTTAAAATGATCAAGTAATTGAAATACTAAGCTTATCTCTAATTCAACAGAAAAGAGGAAAAGAGGACCTCCCTGAAGTAAACTAAATTTTTAACCAGGTGTATCTGAAAATAAAAGGTGAAAAATGCTTTACCTGTTACAGTAAAAATGGTAAGGGGGAGGCTTGCCCAGTTCAGATAAAAACAATATCCCTTGGTCAGCAAGGCTGTGATATGGAGAAATAGTGTGAAATGGGGACAATGGACACCGACTGTGATTGTATATGTCTGCTCAAGGAATGTGGGTATGATGACTGGTCATGGGTGCGGTGTCTGGTCACATAGGCACACAGCTTTGAGGAGACAACTACAGTTTTGAGGAGACGCCTGCCCTTCTTCCTCTAACAAAGGGGAGACGGGGAGACGCCTGCCCTTCTTTCTCTAACAAAGGGGCTATTAAAAAAAGAATGAGAAAAGGATGAGAGATATTCCAATGCTATCTAGAGGGAGGAAGTGCTAAGTCTCCTTGCTGAAGAAGATTGGATGGTCACAAGGACATGAATCACCTTTCCTTGCTGAAGAAGATGGGATGGTCACAAGAACATGAATCACCTACAAACCTGCAAGACCACCACATTCCAAGAAACGGACTGATAAGCTAATTAACATACGAAGCGGGGTTTAGGTAACGAATATGTGTAGGCGTTAATTGAATATTCATTTGTTTCATTGTATAAATGTGGGATGGTTCGTCACTTCGGGTATGCACGCTTGTGGAGGAGCGATCCCCCATGCATCTTATACCCATCCTGAATTTGATTCAAAACATATGTTTTCAAAACATAACCTCGGCGTTCATTCAACATTTTATGCTACAACATATTTATTTCAGTAGCAATTCAGACATAAAATCAAGCAAGCATAGCACTGGGCATCCACACAAATACACCACCCACTGGCTCATATGCATTCGTTTTGGTTTGCCGAACTTCATAAAGCAGTCTCCCTGATAAGAATAATGTTCATGCCCTAACAATTTTTTTTTTTTTTTTGGCAGTATCTAAATGTAAAGTAGTGGTATTTCACACCAAAATTAAACACTGCATTTTTTTACTCACAACTCTGAAAACAAGACTCAAAGCCAGGCAAGGAAGTACTTTTAAGAAAGGTTTTGGAAGGTTACATGCTTCTCAACTATGAAAAAAAGGTAAACCATTATTTTGTTATGAGAAGCACATGTGAGTCAAGCTTTCACTGGAACTAGACACTTTACAAAATTATTAATAATTACAACTTTTCACTAACATAAAAAGAAAACCTGAGGGGGCAGTTGAGAATGGACCTTGGATTTTGGTTTGTTCTTTTCTTTGCCCTGGGCTCTATGTCTGAAATGCTGGTCTCCTCCTTTCCAGAGAAAAACTGAATAATTAGAAAAGTGACACAAACAAAAATACTATTGATATGGAGAAATAGTGTGAAATGGGGACGCTTAACACCGACTGTGATTGTATATGTCTACTCAGAAATGTGGGTATGGTGACTAGTCATGGGTGCGGTGTCTGGTCACATAGGCACACAGCTCTGAGGAGACAACTACAGTTTTTGAGGAGACGCCTGCCCCTCTTCCTCTAACAAAGGGGAGACGGGGAGATGCCTGCCCTTCTTTCTCTAACAAAAGGGGCTTTTTAAAAGAGAATGAGAGAAGATGAGAGACATTCCAATGCTATCTAGAGGGAGGGAGTGCTAAGAAGATTGGATGGTCACAAGGACATGAATCACCTTTCCTTGCTGAAGAAGATCAGATGGTCACAAGAACATGAATCACCTACAAACCTGCAGGACCACCACATTCCAGGAAACGGACTGATAAGCTAATTAACATACAAAGCGGGGTTTAGGTAACGAATATGTATAGGCGCTAATTGAATATTCATTTGTTTCATTGTATAAATGTGGGATGGTTCGTCACTTCGGGCATGCACGCTTGTGGAGGAGCGATCCCCCGTGCATCTGCGCGCAATAAACATACCTACTTTATAACTTTCGAGTTATAGAGTCTAATTCCGCACGTCAGTTTTGGCGAGCCAGCCAGGAGGATTTCTGCTCGGCTGAGGGACCAGCTGCGGAGCGGACGCTCCTAGGCGCGCCCTGGGAGATTTCCTCGGAGGAGCCTCCTCTTCTCAGCTGTTCACCCGGGAGCAGAAGAGAAACCCCTGGATCCGCGGATAAAACGGTATGTTTAGTAACGGGGCGGCTGGTGAGACGCACGGAGACGTCCGGCGCGCAGCGCAGTCCCCAGGAGGAAAGGTACCTTGGGAGGGGGTTTGCTGACCAAGGGGTGGCCGCTAGCGATCTTGAGGGCAGATCGAGCAAACCCGAGGTTACTGCCATTCCTAAAAGCCCGGAGGCCTCGTGACGGAAAGCGGGGGGCGGGACGGAATAAGGCGGAATCTCACAGGAACAAGAGGGACCTCTTAGCAAAAGTAAAAGGGAAACTTTTGCGTAGGAAAAAAGGGGGAAGCTAAAAACTTCCATTGGGTTGTCTTAAGAATTGGGGAACTCCTAGAATATAACAACTGAAATAGCGCTCTGTGTCTTGTTTGTTCTGTGTGTTGTCTTGTTACATGTTCAAAACTTGGAGTTATGAAATGTATGTTGAAAAATAATAATATTCTGGTAATTCGTGGCAAATAGCGGAAAACTTAACACTCTGCTTAAGATCAGGAAAAATGTGGTTTTTTGTTTGTTGTTTGTTTTTTTGGCAATTGTTCATTGAAATGCATACTTTGTGAACTGTCAGTGTTCCTAAAAGTTGTACATAAGTGCACGGTACCATATAACATATTGCTTGTGTGACTGAGGGCTGCCCGGAGAGTGTGAATGGTGTGATTGAGATGCGCATTTTGATTTTCCGTGTATAGCTTAATTATTTTGACTGAGTGTGAGTGCAAGAGTGCTTGAGACACGCGTTCGAGTGCAATACGAGTAAGGAGCTCTATCCGCGTTTCCGACCTTGGGTGGCTAAGGCGGCCAGAGAAAAACAAAGTAATTAAAATTGTAAAATGGGAAATGGAAGGAGTAAGCCCTGTGAAAAATCGCCCTTGGGTTGTATATTAAAACATTGGAGTGATATCGTAGGACATGGTGGTACCGAAAATAGAAGGAAATTGATTAAATATTGTAATCAGTGGTGGCCTTTGTATAAATTGGAGTGATGCGAAATGGCCTCAGGAGGGAGGAACGTTAGATTGTAACACTCTCCTGCGATTAATGTTGTTTCTGAGGAGAGAGGGAAAATCGGACAAAGTATCATATGCAGACATGTTCTTCGTCCTCCAGGACAAACCCGAGTGGCAAAAGGACTGTGGATCCTATGGTACTAGCACTAGAAAGAGTGCGGGATTAACATCACCTGATCTTTGATTATGGCTCTAGAAAAGGATGGGAAAAAACCCTAAGACCTAAACTAGAAAGATGTTCTTGTTGAAATTTTTGTGTTAAAAGCTCAGGTTGCGGTTCCTTCTGTGGAGCAACCAGAATGAAACACGTTGTAAGATAAAAATTTGTACTAATGTATGTAAAACCTGAGGGGGGTGGGGGGTGATGGAGAATCAAAGACCTTGTGAAAGTGTTAAAGTATTGGGGTGAGTTTGTACAAAGCCCCGTACCCCCTCGAAGGTGCAGCTGAGTCACGCTGGATGCATGGCAGGGTGTTTGCTATTTGCCTGCGAAGGCTGATATGTAATAACACAGACTTAAAGCAACAAGTAGCAGATTTGCATTCAGGGTAAGAAAGGGTTAAAACAGAAGTGCTGCTGCAGAGGCAGGCCTGTGTAACCTGCAGTGCAGGAACAGCATCTCCTGCCCCGAATCCTTCTGATGGTGGGGAGGAGGGGTTGCTGTTGCTGACAATTGAGCAGAAGGACCTGACAATGTCACCTCAATTGCTGCAGCATTTGCAGTACAACAGGACCCATAACTGCCCTTTAGGGCAGGGAATGGGTATGAGGTGGAATTTTAGTGAATACGAAACCAACTTATTTGTTGAACTTCAGTAAAAAATAATTATTTGTTACAGTTGTGGGAGCTGCTGGCCACCAGGAAAACATCCTGAAACCTTTAAAGTACAAACTAAGAAAACAAACAAGAATGCCAAATTCCCCAAAGGCCCTTCTTGGTAGGGACTTATTAGAACAATTGGAGGCAACAATCAAATTTAAAAAAGGGGAAGTTACTCTGGAAGTAAATGATCACCAATACATACAGGTTATGAGCCTATCTTTGGCCAGTACTCCTATAAAAAGGGAAATTGATACCAGAATTATTGATCAGGTATATCCCGGAGTATGGGCAATTGACATGCCGGGACGTGCCAAGAATGCATCACCTGTTATAGTAAAATTAAAGGAAGGACAGGGTGCGATAAGAATTAAACAATACCCACTGAAAAGGGAAGATAGGGAAGGAATTCGTCCAAACATAGAGCGATTCATAGAATTAAAACTACTAAAAGAATGTGAGTCAGAATTTCACACCTATCCTCCCAGTTAAAAAACCTGATGGGTCTTATAGGATAGTTCAAGATTTAAGGGCCATTAACAAAATAACAGAGGATCTGTATCCTGTAGTAGCTAACCCCTATACCTTACTAACCACCTTGACACCTGACCTAGCTTGGTTCACAGTTTTAGACTTAAAAGATGCCTTCTTTTGCCTCCCTCTCCATGAAGCCAGCCAAAGAATTTTTGCTTTTGAATGGGAAAATCCCAGAAGCGGTCGAAAGACCCAGCTCACATGGATGGTGTTGCCACAGGGGTTTAAAATAGCCCCACA
Source organism: Falco punctatus (assembly GCF_963210335.1). NCBI lineage: Eukaryota > Metazoa > Chordata > Aves > Falconiformes > Falconidae > Falco > Falco punctatus. The sequence goes on from NW_027660119.1 coordinate 487,403, forward strand.
ATTTTTGGAAACCAATTAGCAAAGGATTTGGAGTTATGGGAACCACCGTCAGGAGAAGGGAAAGTGTTACAATATGTAGACGATCTTCTTATTGCAACCAGAACCGAAGAATCTTGTTTTATTTGGACTGTGAGCCTGCTGAACTTTCTGGGACTACAAGGATATCGGGTTTCTAAGAAGAAGGCACAGGTGGTGTTACAACAAGTCACATACCTAGGGTACGAGATCAGTGCCGGACAACGGGTCCTAGGGAAGGCCCGAAAAGAAGCCATATGCCAAGCCCCCCGACCACGAACTGTAAAGGAACTGCAGACATTTCTGGGAATGACAGGATGGTGCAGGCTTTGGATATGTAATTATGGCTTGCTTGTTAAACCATTATATTCCCTGATAGCAGCTAATCAGAAGGATCTTCAGTGGGATGCTGAATCAGACAGAGCTTTCCATGAACTGAAGAAAGCCTTAATGTCGGCACCAGCACTAGGACTTCCTGATGTGAGTAAGCCATTTTTCCTATTTTCCCATGAGAAACAGGGAATGGCATTAGGAATACTGGCACAAGATTTGGGACCATACAGACGGGCAGTGGCATACTTCTCTAAACAGCTGGATGCCACTGCAAAAGGGTGGCCTGGTTGCCTGAGAGCAGTAGCAGCTGTCATCCTAAACATCCAGGAGGCCCGGAAGTTTACCTTGGGCCAGAAAATGACTGTCTTAGTATCCCACACAGGGTCTGCAGTCCTTGAAACAAAAGGGGGGCATTGGCTCTCCCCACAGAGATTCCTAAAATACCAGGCCATAATGATGTTGAGATCGTGACTACAAACATCGTCAATCCGGCCTTGTTTCTTAATGGGAATGTTGGCGAATCAGTCGATCATGACTGTCTAGAAACAATCGAAGCCACTTATTCTAGTAGGACAGATCTCAAGGATGTTCCTATTAATGGAGCTGAACATTGGTTCACGGATGGGAGCAGCTATATGCTGAATGGAAAGCGACATTCCGGATATGCTGTTACAACCTCTGAAGAAGCGATAGAATCGGGACCGCTACCAGCTGACACTTCGGCACAGAAGGCTGAAATCATAGCCCTTACTCGAGCTCTGGAAAGAGCTCAGGGAAAACCTATAAATATTTGGACTGATTCTAAATATGGCTTTGGAGTGGTACATGCTCATGGAGCAATATGGAAAGAAAGGGGACTATTAAACTCCCAAGGGAAAATCATCAAACATGCAGAAGAAATTTTGAAACTCCTAAATGCGGTCCAGCTTCCTGAAAGGGTGGCAATTATGCACACCAAGGCACACCAGAAAGTGAGCACAGAATTGGAAAGAGGAAATGAACTGGCGGACAGGGAAGCAAAACAGGCAGCCAGAAAAGCAATCAAGGTAGAGGGTGCGCTAATACCCGATGGACAAATATCTCTAGAAGGTAAACCAGACTATACTAAAGAAGATCGCAAACTGATTTCTGACCTAGAGGGATCATATAATGAGGAAGGGTGGGCTGTAATCTCACATGGGAGAATAGTGATTCCTTCCTACATGGTATGGTCAGTAGTTCGGGAAGAACATAGAAAAAGGCACTGGGGGGCAGAAGCTCTATATAAGGATCTCACTAAAAACATAATAGCACAAAATTCGTATACTCCTATTAGACAAGTAACCCAACAATGTGATCTTTGTCTCCAGACTAATCCTAAGATTACCAAGGGGCCAAAGTTGGGAAAATTGGGAAAGGAAATGTTCCAGGGCAACATTGGCAGATTGATTTCTCGGAACTTCCTAAAAAAGGGGGGTATCGATATTTATTGGTACTAACAGATACCTTTTCAGGTTGGCCAGAAGCCTTCCCGTGCAGAACTGCTAAAGCCCGGGAAGTGACCAAAATACTGCTCCAAGAGATAATACTTAGGTTTGGAGTCCCAGCAGTAATGTCCTCGGATAGAGGACCACATTTTGTGTCCAGAATAATGCAACAGATCAGCCACCATCTAGGAATAGATTGGCAATTACATACCCCATACCGACCACAATCGAGTGGCCAGGTGGAAAAGATGAATCATCTAATCAAACAACAGATTGTCAAGCTAGGTCAAGAAACAAATCTAACTTGGCCCCAATATTTGCCATTAGCTCTTACACGAATTCGAACTAGACCAAGAGCAAAAGAGGGGCTTAGCCCATTTGAAATTTTATATGGACGACCCTATGGGGTACAAAAGGGGACGTCTTCACAGATTGGTGAAGAAACAATGACTTCCTATATGGTGGCACTAAACAAACAATTAATGAGAATTGAGAAGCATGTGATGGGAACACGCAGTAGGGGTCTGGATGGACCTGTTCACGATATACGACCAGGGGACTATGTATACGTTAAGTGTTTTGCAGATAAAACCCTGGAACCACAGTGGACCGGACCTTTTCAAGTCCTACTCACCACCTACACTGCAATCAAGGTTGAGGGACAGAATTCTTGGATTCACCATACCCGGATCAAGAAAGCCCCTGCAACTTCGTGGAAAGTAACCCCAGATAAAAAAGAACTGAAACTCAAATTTACTCGGACAAATGGGAACAATGTGGGTGGCAAGTAAGTGAACCTGAGCGGTTGTGGATCCTCCATATGGGAAGGGCACCACAACAAACAATATAGAACAATAGAGTCTGGGACTGAGCCAGTGGCCAGTCTTGCCCAACTTGTTATCAGTAAGCCCCAACTCAAACAAAGATATTTTGATCAAAACAGATTTTATATGTATATGTGAGGAACGTTTAGATTCTTAAAATGATCAATAGTGGGTTTAAACCATTTGTGTTTTTTTGTACCCTCTCTCTTGCCTACAACCAAGAGCCTGATAACTGGCCTTGGAATCATGCCCGGAAAAAACACACTGGAATAATGGGAAAGGTGGACTCAAAGACGAAACTAGCTATGGTGTTTTTTTCTGAAAATGAGGTGTACCAAAGGAATCAATGGGATCGGGAGGATGTACACAAAGTCGACCGATTATGGGGAAAATTAGGAGATAGGATAAAAGTAGGGTGTCAAACGTATAATGAAAAAGATAACACCAAGATTTCAGGAGACACCCTGATTAATGTCAGAAAGGTAGATAAGGAATTTACCCTTCTAAATACAACCATGTGCTTTAATTCACGGGAATGCTGGCACAATTTTACCTTAACCGAGCCCATCTTTATAATATGCCTAGGAAAATATCCTTTTGAACATAGAACATGGGCCAGAAAGATAGGCGACAAGTGGCAAACCAGTAGATTTAGAATCTTGTATTATGCGAGAACAGCAGGGCTTCCTCTGTGAAGGCAATACTATAATGGCTCAGGATACTTGTTTAGATACAGATCAGAAAATATGCCATTTCGAGGCCCGACCAAATGCAAACTTGAAAACAGTAATTATATATGCAGGGAAGGGATGTGCGTGTTTGAGAACTTAAGTGTAACACAATAACTGTAGATGGGGAGGTAAAGGAGACTGCACAATATTCAAATTACTGTATCTATAATTTTACATCTAACTTTACCCTATCACAGATGATAATTCCTACCCCCATAGGACTAAATATAAGCAGTATAAAAGAACTATTAAAACATGTAGATTTTACAACGTATACTGGAAGAAACCAAAGAAAAGGGACACGAAACTATTCTTATGATCCATCATGATATAGAGGGGATCAAGAAAGTTTTTTAAAAAAAAAGGTAGAACAGGATGTAATTGGTGGGATACTCTCTTTGGCTGGTCACCTTCTGCAACAGGAATTCTTAACACTATGGTACACCCCATTGTGATCTTATTGATCAGTTTAGGAATTTCCTTAATACACTAACCATTATGTTCTATTTGTGGGTTTGGAGAATGTTTACAAGGGTAACACTTATGTATGATGCTTTATATCATTCGGGAAGACTGCTTAAGTAAAAGAATTTACTTAATTTAATAAAAAGGGGGGATTGATATGGAGAAATAGTGTGAAATGGGGACGCTTAACACCGACTGTGATTGTATATGTCTACTCAGAAATGTGGGTATGGTGACTAGTCATGGGTGCGGTGTCTGGTCACATAGGCACACAGCTCTGAGGAGACAACTACAGTTTTTGAGGAGACGCCTGCCCCTCTTCCTCTAACAAAGGGGAGACGGGGAGACGCCTGCCCTTCTTTCTCTAACAAAAGGGGCTATTTAAAAGAGAATGAGAGAAGATGAGAGACATTCCAATGCTATCTAGAGGGAGGGAGTGCTAAGAAGATTGGATGGTCACAAGGACATGAATCACCTTTCCTTGCTGAAGAAGATCAGATGGTCACAAGAACATGAATCACCTACAAACCTGCAGGACCACCACATTCCAGGAAACGGACTGATAAGCTAATTAACATACAAAGCGGGGTTTAGGTAACGAATATGTATAGGCGCTAATTGAATATTCATTTGTTTCATTGTATAAATGTGGGATGGTTCGTCACTTCGGGCATGCACGCTTGTGGAGGAGCGATCCCCCGTGCATCTGCGCGCAATAAACATACCTACCTTATAATTTTCGAGTTATAGAGTCTAATTCCGCACGTCACTATGAAAAAAATAACTAACATTCACTATCTGTTCTCCAAATAATTGTTTAAACTTATTTTGTAACAAACTGGAATGCAAGGACGTGATTTTTGTCTTACGTTCTCTTTTTTTAATTCAAACACTTCAAAAATATTTAAAAGGTGTCTCTACCATTTCAGACTTCCTCTTGGTGTACATCTAAGTGTCCCTCAATAGGACTTTCTCAAAATTAGAAGAAATCAGATGCAACACCACTGTTCTTTATAAAGTACCCACAACAAAAGTAAATAAAGCTTTATTTCTACATTAGAAAGCAGAAAAAAGCACTTTAGTTTGCCTGTAAGATATGGATTTGTGTGTATAAAGAAAACACATCCTCACTTCAAAGTTGGCAAAACTTTGCATTCGTATTGAAGTATTCATAAATTATGCAAATATTTTAATAAAAAATCTAATTAATAAACATCTATTTTAATAAAACATCTATTCTTCAAAACAGGTACAAACAACATTAATGTTTTCAGGATTCATCACTTTAAAAGGAAAGAAATAGATTCCAGTGCTACGGTAACCGAAAAAAAAAGACAACCCAGAGGTAAGCCAAAGAGCAGCTTAATTTGTTGTTCCATCTATAATTTACTTCTGGACTCCCCTTCTGGATGCTGTGCCTTTCTTGGCTTTTGGTGAGGTCATCTTCCGCCTTCTGGTAGCTACTGCATCAGCAATTCAAACAACAACAACAACAAAAGGCAAGACTTTCTAAAAAATAACAGAAACAGATCAGAAGAAAATACGTATAGTCTTAAAGAGGGCAGATCGACTCAAATCATGCATTTAGTTTTGACGGGGGGGGGGCAGGTGGACACATGATAGGGACTCAGGAGAATTTACCACAACTTCTGGGCGCAACATTTTTTCCTGAAAAACATGTTGTACAATTCAGCTTCTCAAAGGGTAGCATTGCATACCTTGGAGCCACCTTAATAGCTCAGGTCCACTAAAGGATGAAGAATCAGCTCCTCTTCAAAACCTAAACCCCTCCTTCCTCCCCATGCACCAACTTCTAATTCTGCATTAAGCCATTTTTGGTGCTCTTTAGCCCTTCTGCTAAGCTGATCCAGCTCCACAGTCTGGCAAAGAACTTTTCTTTTGTCTAATAGTTTAGCGAGCTGCAGCATCTTAGAGCATTCGGAATGAAGCTTATACAAGGGGAGGTGGAAGGCACACCGGCAGAAAAGAGGAAGATTTTTGTTTGGCACTGTTGAGCTGTTAAATCAGCTCAGCTATCAGTGCAACTTCACCTACACATTTCAAGCTACTCTTTGGCAATATTTTATTAACAAGTGTAACAAACAGTGCCATCTAAGTAAGATTCCTAACAAACTTGGCAGGCAGGTTGTTCAAAAAGACCATACTCAAATGCAGCAATAAAAACCTCCCTGCAGTTTGATTCTTTCCTGCCCACTAACAGGGAAAAGGGGGAAAAACCCAACAAAACACCACAGCTCATTTCTGTAAATCACATTCAACTGTAGTACTTTGAGAAAAAAATATTACTTACCATAAAAATTGCTACCATTTTCACAAATGCAGTAACAGTAATATGTTTTTCATCTCTTAGCCACAGTATTATTTGGTTTACATTTTTTTTTATCCTGACTTCCCCCTTGAAGTCAGTATGCCTAACTATTTAAGTAAGTTCTTGCTTGTAAATCTATATGTAAGTCTACAGTTCCTGTTAACCTTTTAATCTGGATTACTGACAAAGAAAAAAAGATAAAATGGAGTTTCATGGAAGTCTGTAAGAAAGAAGCTGCTTGCGTAAGACAACAGCCTTTGAGCCCCCTCCCCACAAACGTTTCGTGTGGGAGAAACGCCAGCTCTATTCCTGAAAACAGGAGAAGTCTTGTGTGGGCAGCACCGAATGAGGACACAAAGCTATTACAAGGAAAGGAGAGAGTTTTTATAAAGCAGCTTAAACTGAATTAGGTTGAAACAGCAATTTAAATGCAGAAGAAATCTATAGGCAAAACCAAACCAGATGGTGTCACTGCACAGCTTGCTTTGAGACTGGAACAAAGTTCAGCAGAGGCATAGAGTCTTACAGGCTCTAGAGGAATTATTAGACAAGTTGACCGTGATATCTGTGTAAACAATATTATAAAGCAACTTTAGAAAAGAAGCCCAACAGTACCATGTACAGTTCTGGGCTCTATCCTTCAAGAAAGTTCTGAGAAATATGGAGGTAGGGGAAATACCAGGAGTGGTGATCACGGTTTCTAGCTTTAGGAAAAGATAGATAAATTGAATTTAACCAGTTTATCTGAAGAAAGGAAAAAATTGGAGAGAGATGTGATGTGCAAATGTGTACCACATGTGCAAAAGGTTGCTGCATAAAGCGAGAGCAATTTTCCTGTCCACAGTGGATAGGACAACTAATAAGCTTAAGGGAAATTTGTATTAGCTACTAAAGCTATCAAAAGAAGATACTCATCCTTATGAAATCCTTTTTAGTAGTAAGGACAGTAAAGTATTACAAGTGGTGTTGACCGGGGCTGTTTTAAAACCTTAATCATAGAGGTTTTAACAGAAAATATTGGCACCCATGTAGAGAGATAAGCCTGTCCTTAGGCTGGTGTATAGAGCAGGTGACCTCTTCTCGTCCCTTCTCCTCCTGTTCTCCAAATCTACATACACTGTTTTAGAAACACACATAAGTGTTATAAGTAAAAGAAATAAAACTGTACTTGAATCAAAAAATGAGAGTTTTTATGAAATGACAGAAGTTCCTTTGGTAAAAATAAGCAGACACAGGAGTCCCCAAGTTTCCCACTCAACTGCCTGTTTTGATGGAAATGAAGACAGTGAGAGATTCTGAGCAAGAAAACGCAGCTAATGAGCAGATGAAATCAGGTATGATTTAGGTGATAATGGTGACTTCTAGGTTACATCACAGGCTAGCATATTTGAAAACATACATTTTTAGTCATACAGATTTTTAGACTCTAGGCAAACATCAGTAAGTGAAAAATCTCTATTGCAGGCGTGCTGGAGGTTAGCAGCTGCATCACTTGCATATGCTGAATTTACACCTGACAGAGACTGAGTACATGCCAGTCTCTGTATAATGGCTGAAGAGTTCCAGGAATTCTAGTTAATACAAGCTCTTGAACTAATCATCATTAAAAAGCACACCTAATACCTTTCACCCTCAAAAGAAGCATATGCATCCAAGTACATTGATCACACACCACCAGGTTTCCTTTCTTTAAAAAAAATAACCTAATGTGTGTTTACACATGTGTATAATCTCACGCATACACTCTGCTGTATGTTTATCTCTTTAAGAAATAAAGGTCAACAGACTGGGAGTGTTGGACCAGGCGCTGAAGAATTCTCAAGTGGTTTCTGGAAGAGATGTTCTCTAGACTCCACATAGATGGAGATAGATCATCATTTCTGTATAGATACCCAGTGTGCTACAGCAGGACACCTATGACAGAACCGACGTTTCTTTAATGCTGGTAACTTCATGCCACGTACACTGAACTGCCACAGTTAAGCTGAGAAGCGATGAAGTAGGAATGAGAGGATCGCTATGACCTAACACAACTCTCCCCAGTCAACTAGATATGATCTTACATATGTCACTAGATCAGATAAATTAATCCAAGAATATGTTTTGTTCATAGTGTAAGTAACTAGTTGTGGACTTGTAACCTCCAGAGGAGACAGATTTAGGACACTGTTCTTCAAAATTCCTCCATTGACCACAGCATCACTTTTTACTTGCAAAATGTGTTTCAGTCATATTTCAGTTGTCTCTGATGGTACCAAATAACCAAGTCATGTTGCTGGATGGCTCCATAAGAGACTCTTTTCCTTCAACAGACCCTTAAAAGGGTTCTACAATCATCAAACTGAAAAGGGAAAGCAAGAGAATAGAACCCATACAACTGCTATTTACATATGGAAGGAGTAAGGAAATGAGTAGCATTGGAAGCTGAAAGACTACACTCAGCGTCCAGCTGCAGACATCAAATGGGAACAGAAGCCAGGCTGTGCAGCATTTGAGGAGAGTTAAGCATCACACTAGTCTACCATTCCCAAACCAGTTTGGGCAGTTTGAATACGGTACCAAGGAAGAGCTACTTTTCTTTTAAGATAAAATAAGGCAGAGTATGTAGTCCTCTGACAAACCCTTTCCCAGCTTGGCCAGGGAACACTGCACAGCTGATAAACCTTGTAGTGTAACACTTCTTAACCAAGAAACCTTCAGTACTTTGAAGGCTGTTGAAGGAACTGCAAGGGCAACAAACAGTAGTTGTGCTTATTTGGCATTCTCTCAGCAGTTCTTTTCCTCTACAAAAAAAACCCAGAAGTATGATTCAGAAAAAAAGAACAGAGAGACCAGAAGAATGCAAATATGGATGGGAACTCCAGGAAATATGATTGCGGGGTGGGGATGAGAGAGGGAAAAGTAAGTTTGAAGAGTTATGGGATGGGATTTGGCTTTCGGTGCTCTGTTCCTTCAAGCCCTCTGTTTCCTGCAACAAATGAAGCTGACATGTTTCAGTATTATCATATGGAAAAAGATCAGGACACAAGAACATATTGTTTGATGACTTTATGCCTGTGTATTTCCTAAAGATAACATCGAATCTATGAGTGCTGTTTCAAAAATTTTAATATAGAATTGTTCCAGATAAAACTGACTTACTTCCATTTGTAAAAATTGCTTTACTGAAGACATTCCAAAACACAATTGTACGTACACATATAAATCAGCAGTTCCACACAGCATGCGTTTAAAATATCCCTCTTCACCTCCACAAAGCAATCTGAAGGAGGAACAAAAGTTTAATTCAAATATATTACTTGCAATCTTGAAAAAGGTTAGTCCCCTGTAAAAATCTGAGTCACTGCAGTACAATTTTTCTTTCTTTACTGTAGAAAAATTTCACTTGCAAATTTTATATCCGAGTTTGAATTGCAACACTTGTTCAGCATACTGCAACACATCTTCAGGTTACATAAAAACAACAAAAAAGCAGACATCACATTCATGCTTAAATGATTTAGTTCTACATGTAAAGTCATTATACAAAACCTTAATCCACGAAAAAATTTCCTCAGAAGGTTTTTTGTTTTGTTTCTTTTGTTTTAACACTTTTTTATTAGCAGCAAACACAAGACAATCCTGTGAAGTGTAACAAGGAACTTAAATGTATTTACATTTTAAATGTGTTTAAATGCTAGAAGCATTCTGAAGACATTGGATAGAAAGAAACTTAAAATACAAAGGAAGACTAAGTACAAAACTGTTCGAAGCAGAGACAGGAGTAAACAGAAACACTCTCATACTTTACACCTTGGACATTAATGTTGCCCCTTTATTATGAGTGGCACATGTTCAAGGTGCTTTTCAGCGAATGTGTCACTTGCAAATTGTCATGGAAAACCATTATTCAGGAAGAACCACAAAGATACATTTGTTCTGTACCTAACTTACTTTAACCTTCCTACCCACAATACTTCAGGAGCTTTATACTTTAAAAGCACTTTCTACCACCCCTCTTCTACTTTAAATAGCTTTTGAAGATCCTCAAACAATTTTGGAGCAGGCCATAAAAAGACAGATCACTTCATATCACGTTTGAATATACTTAATGAAAAATACAGAAGCAAGTTTGTCGATATTTCTGAGAACTAAGCACAGTATTTCTCGGCTTTAAAACCTAAATCTTGCTGTTAATTTCTAGATACAACATAGCAGCACATGCTTTTAATTTTAACTTCTAAAACCAGATCAGGTAACTTTCATACTAGAACATTTAACCTGCAGCGTTCCTGAGGCAGGGAAGGGCAGGCTAAGAATGGCACAGAAAGGGACAGAACTTTAGGTGACTAGTCAGAGAAACAGATACGCTGTTGTAAAACTGCTATCCACTTACTCCTGGAGCGTGTTACTGATAATAGTCAGTATCAACTCCTTCACAAGAAGGAAAAGATGAATAACAGACAATTAGAACTACTGTACAGCTACAGGTTTTGTTGGAAATGTCTGCATTAGGGTATAAAATTAAGAGGTAAAAAAAATCTACCTATAATGTGAGCATTGGTGTGGAGTAGAAAGACAAGTAACAAGCGGCGCCATAAACAAGCTCAGAAAACCCGTATGATTTGCCTTCTCCTAACGCTTGATGATAAGGCCAATAATTCTTTAAATATAAAAATGAGCCTAAGTGTAGATTTAATCCAACCTTAAGGAATAAATCTTGCTTGAATAAAGAAGCCATGCAATGTAAATAAACAAAGCCAAGTGCCTGTTAGTTGAGTAATACTAATAAACCTCCCTTTTGGAATGCCTTCTAACCAACCCATCAGTATAACCGTTTTTACATTGGAGCTTTTTACACAGTTTTTATTTAGACTGCAAGAGTAACCACAGACCCCAGTTAAGGCCTTACCATGCTAGATGCTATTCAGCAATGCAGACATGCACAATTCCTACCCTGAGAAGCACTGACTATTAAAAAAAAGTCGTTTAAAGAAATACGGTACTTTCGTTGTCATGATTACTTTAGTATTTCTCTATACTGCAAAATTGTTTTAAAAAAATGCACAACAGAAAATAAAACAGGCTGGTATTAAAAAAATCCTATTCTAAAAAAATTCTGTATTTCTATAACCCAATCTCCATCAACCCCGAGACTGAAAAAAAAAAAAAAAAAGACTAGGCTTTGGACCTAGGATTATTTAAAAATTCCCATTAAACTCTTCCAGCATTTATGCCATTTTCACCAAAGCTCCCTACACTAGCTTCCTATTCCATGCAAACTGATTAAAAATAAGCATATGAGTCTTATTAATATTACACAGTACAACCCTGCAGAAGTGTTGCTGGGTATGTACAGTGTGTATCAAAATCTGGTATTCTGCTTTAACAGTATCATCACTTATAAGCCTGTATTATTTTTACTATTATACATGAAGGCAGCTGATACAGAAAATAGAGCTGTGACAGGATGAAAAAAACTTCATTTAAATAAGAATAATTTCTTCTGATAGCATTTTTCCTGGTGGACAAACAGTGACTAATATAATACTTCAACATCATCCATATTACCTTAAAAAGATACCTCTTAAAATTCCAACTTTCAGGAAAGAATATGGGTTCCAGTTATCACGGGGGGGAAAAAGAGGAAACTGGTAACATGCTAATTTAAACAAAAACCAGTATCAGAATTCCACAAAATGTTGTGCATCTTAGTTTGGAAGCACAACAGAGCTTGTTTCTTGAGAGCTTTCTAGAATTCTGTGTCTAGAGAGTCTAACACTCTTGCTTGACAGCTCCAGAAACACTGATGGCCAACAGGACTGAAGAAGATGGCCTTCAGGGGACGCATCTGTGCGGCCACCCTTAGGCTGAGAGCAACCGGGGGAGCAGAAGGAAGAAGCAAGAATTCCCAGCTGCCTGTCCTTTCTTTTCTCAGTGCCATTCTTCCTCGCTCCTCCACCAAGCCTGGGGGCTCCCCCGCCTCAGCAGTAGCAGGTTTCATCGCTGGCAGAGTCCCTGGAGCCACTGAGCACCCTGGTGTACTCCAAGTGCTGCACAGCTGAGTAGGGTCTGTTTGGGACAATTGACCTTTTGACTGGGTTAGACAAACTGCACGGTCAGATGCGGTTCGTACTGAGCAGCTGAGCAGCAAGAGGCTGCGTGGCCGGCTCTTCTCGCCAGCGCTGGCAAGTCCAATAACTAAATAACTACCCTTCAAGTTCTGCGATTAATAGGTATCCAGAACTTACCCGTTTCACTGGACAGTAAATTTCAGGCTATTTCTTTAGTCACAGAACTAATTACATAACAGAGGAACAAGTCGATGGTAACAGAAACTAGCCAGATTTGGAAACGGAGTTTTAAATATTTCTATAATAGTCATTTTCAAATTATCAAAAGCATCAGAATCATAAGAGTATGAAACAGTTGCATTTCCCTTCAACAAAGATTTATGAATCATGTAATAAGTGGTAAAGTTTTTAATTCCAGATCTGGAGAGAACCAAATGAGTAAGTGCATGTATCACTTTTCACCTGAAATAATTTGATATACTTCCCCCACCTTGGTATTCATTCAATTGGGTAGTATAAAAAGGTGAAATTAGAACCATTTCACCTGTAATGCTATTGAACTGGCAAGAGGAGGTTTAAATTTAAGGTTATATCCCCCACTCCCTTTAAGCACTGGATGCTGAAAATAGATATATAACCTCCCAAATACCTTTGCTTAGTCTGAAAAAAACCTTAGCATTTATAAAAAGCTGACACCACCACTTGGATTGCAATTCCTCAAGTTCTTCTTCATCTCTATCCATGACAATTTCAATCTACCATCCCAGGAAAAGAGAAGTCTAATATATAATACTTAATATAAAATGAAAGTATATTCTGCTCATGTGTATCAAATCACAACCCGAATATAGTCAGCCATATCTAGTAATTTGTTATAAAGTCTTAAATAAAATCAAAAATGCTAAAACTATGAACAAGCATCGGCCTCTTCTCAAATAATTCATTTTTCCTTGAAAGAAAGCATAATCTAATTAACACTTTTTCAGTCACTGGTAGACTAGAAAATTCATAATAAATGGAAGTCAACAATACAAAAGGCATTCAAGTAAAGGAAATAATCACTGATGATAATGATCAGAATTCTATAATGTGAACAGCTGAAAATGACCAGAGCAGTGTCACCTCCTGGAACATTAGCTTAATTACTTGTACTTTGTACTATACTGTTTGAATAAATACATCAGCGTAAATCCATAACTCACCGATATTATTACTGTCTTTGAAATGCTACATCTTCCTGTATAATGCCATACTCCTTCACCAAACCTTTTTTAAACAAGTGGGTTTGTTTTGGGGTGGACTCCAGTGCTACTGCTTTACTATTTTTAGACTACTTGATCATGGACAACACCTGGTCTTGTACTTAATAGTCTGAATCAAAAACCTAACCCTAACCCCGGGTGGAGGGGGTGGGGGGTGCAGGGTGCAGTTCCTGCTAACACAGGTTTAATTACCTTAAAAGGTCCCCTTAAAATTAGAGGCTGTTGGCGTATGGTTCGCTCCGCTTCTCTGAGAGCAACACTCACTACAAACAATCCTTTTTCCCAATTAGAGTACCGTTTCTCAGCATCCCTAAAGCTCCTGGAGTAAAATCTGATTGGGCGGGCAGGACCTTCTGGTCCTTTTTGCCAAAGATGAACGGACAATCCTGAGTGTGCAAACCCCCACTCAATCTGGACAGGTCAGTGGGGTGAACAGGACCCAAAGCCCGGTGGGTGTTTGCTTCAGACACCAAAAGCTGTAATGCTTCATCGTGGGCCGGAGCCCATTCCCAAGCTGCTCCTTTTCGCAGCAGGTCATATAAGAGTCGTGCAATTATTGCAAAGTCTGGGATGTGTCTTCTCCAAAAGAACAATAAGCGTGAGGCATGCTGCAGCTCCTTTTTATTTTCTGGAATTTTTACCTGCTCTAGTGTTGAGAGGGTGTCCTGAGGAATACAGGCTGAACCTCCTCTCCACCATATCCCTCAAAATTTCACTTCATTTGCAGCAGTTTGTATCTTTCCCTCTGGTACCTGGAGTCCCAGAGACTCTAAGTGCTGTACAATCTTTCCTTGTGTCACCTGTACTGGAATAATTTCATCCCCTCCTATCAAAACATCATTGATGTATTGATAAACTCTAACTCCCTGTTCTGGGAGAATTTGGGCTCATCCTTGTGCCGAAGCATGACGTGCTAAGGTGGGAGAATGTTTATATCCCTGAGGGAGGCGAGTGAAGCTGTACTGCTGTCCCTCCCATGTGTAAAGCAAAACGATCACGGTCCTCCTCTTGCTGGGGACCCATGACAAACATCTCTTTCGCATCAGCTGTGGCCATCACCGCATGAGCCTGCTCCTGAACGAGTGAGATGCGCTCAGCTCCGTTAGGCACCGCTGCTGCCAAGGGACCAGTGTCTGCATTAAGTCGATGATCATCTACAGTCAGTCTCCACTTCCCATTTGATTTACCAACTGGCCACACTGGGGAATTGTATGGGGAGTGGGTGAATGTTAAAATGCCCTGGTGTTTAAGATCCTCAGTCACAGGAGCTATCCCCTCCGGGCCCCTAACGGCAAGGGACAGGCTGTCACATCAGTCATCCTGGAAGGGGGGAGCGTAGGTGCTGCTTGCAACAGGCGCACTTCTGCCCAGGACGTTTCAGCTAATTCTCTGATCTGAGGAGTGCCAAAGGACCATGCATTCCCCTGGGTATCATACCACTGCCTGCCCTTCAGCACATCTATGCCCAAAAGATTTGTTGGGAAAGGGCCTTTTGCAGCCTGGGTGTTACCTGGGTCTGCCTCCCCAGGCATCCATAATGTTACCAAGGCCACAGGGACCGACTGAGTTTTCCCTAAAGCATTTAGGACAATTGGGGTTTTAGGCAAAGTCAGAATTCCACATTGCTCTGCCTCACTCTGCGTCAGTGCAGTGATTTGTGCTCCTGTGTCAGTACTGTTTTTTTCTGTGTTCCAACGGCCACTGTAATCATTAAATCTCCTCTCAAATTTAAGGTGAGTTGCCTAATAAACATTCACCCTCCCTTCTCCCCCCACCTTCGGGGGATGGAGGATAGTTTCTTTACTTCATCAGCTTTTCCCCCGATGCCTATTGATGGTGGGGCACTAGGGGGTGGCTTGAAACTAACTTTGTGCCCTGACCATGTCTGTACAGATTTCTCCAGTTTCTGGGTCGGGAGCCCATCCATTAGATCCCAGTGAATACCTCTCTGGAGCCCCAGCTGCCACCAGTCCTGCCGGCTTAGGGGTCTCCCTCCCCCAGGATCAGTACATCGGACCGATTTAGAATTCTGACTTCCCTGAGCCTGTGCTAAGCGTCCCTCAGCTTTTCCCGCAGTTCTGCGGCTCTCGTTTCAGGTCTTTGCCAGGACCTACCAACGGGACCGTATTTTGTCCCAGAGTTAATTAGCTGTGGAGCAATTTCCCCTCACATAACTCTGCCTGATATGGGGGTATTTTGTATTTTCCCCTGTAGCTGGATCCCAGTGGGCTTTAAAGAATCAGGAAGTCCTCGAATTAGAGGAGTCATCCCTTCTGGGTCCACAGGCACCATCATGGGGGAGCCCTGGCGAGATTCAAGCCTCCTGTCATACATCATCTGCAGACAAGCTGCCTTTTGTACACTTCCTACCAGCTGATCCACCGCACCTGTTACGGCTAGGGGGTCTCCCCTTCCAGAGGGTTCACTGCCCCGGCCCAATACGCTGCCCTCTGCGTTAATGACCATGGGGCCTGATGGTTGCCAGCAGTTAAAAACACACCTGGGCCCCAGTATCCTTCTGCTTCCTTCTCTGACAACAAAATCCCATCCCCTCCTGACAAGGACACTTTCCAAACATATTCTGTTTCAGATTCTTTTGGAGTCTTTGCAAAATCCTGCCTTAATTTTACTAACTCAGGTGCTGTAAACTTTAATAAGCCTCTTTAATAACCATTTGGGCACAATTTGGGCACAAGTGTCATTGTCTGTCTCATACAAACACTCAGTCTTAACCAGGGGATACATGTGAGGAGGGTTTTCTGCTGCCTCTTTTTCCCCCTGGGCGTGTATTTGTCTAATCCCTTTCTCTGTTAACTTCAACTCCACCTCCCCAAACGAGTCACTTTGTTTCCACAATTCTTCTCTTAATGTGTCTTTTAACAAAGCATTCTGGTTTCTCTCCTGCTCTAATAGCTGTTTGGACTTTTCTAACTGCTCTGGCAGTGTTTTAACTGCCATTTTCAAGGAATCTACCATGCCATCATCTTGACACAATCTTTGGCTCCTATCTTCTATGGCTGCTGCAAACTTGCCCCTAAAACTGCACAAATTATGGATTTTTCCCTTGCCAGGCCTAACTTTAGCTTCCTTCTGCAATATTGTGATCCTATCCACTATGCTCTGCGGTTGGAACCACTGATTTTTTGCCCATTCTCGCCCTCAGGCAGCTGGGCGAGCATGATAGGTGCCCAAAAGTCATCCAGTTTATAGAAATCTTCGCCCCATACTTCAGTGGGGGAAACATCATGAACATCTGTAGAAGTGTGGGCACACGCTTCACCAAAGAGGGGTTATTTCATCCTGAGAGGGCCTCACTGTAAATTCTCTTACCACTTCCCACCCCTGCCGCCGCCCTTCACTCTCAGGAGGTCACACTTGTAAACTTCTGTAGAGACTCATCTCTTGTTCAATTCGATCGCTTTGTCCTTCGGCTGTTTTCCTCACGGACAAACAGAACCGCGGATCCAGATTCCGCACTCACTTCGCACCAAGCCACGTCTCAGGCGCACACACACACAAGACACACACAGAGATACACAGACACAGACACACACAGAGATACACAGACACAGACACAGACACACACAGATACACAGGCACACACGCACACAGACACACAGACACACACAGACACACAGACACACAGACACACACACGCGTGCGCACGCACACACACACACACAGACACACACAGAGATACACAGACACAGACACACACAGACACACACACACACAGATACACACAGACACACAGAGACACAGACACACACACGCGTGCGCACGCACACACACACACAGAGACACACACAGAGATACACAGGCACACACACAGACACACACACACAGACACACACACACACACAGATACACACAGACACACAGAGACACAGACACACACACACACACAGAGACAGACACAGAGTCAAGAGCCAAGGAACTTTATTTGCCTAACAATAAATCTGCAAATGCAAAGGGAGAGAGCGCGAGAGCTAAAGTGAGAGAAAGGAAGGAAAGAAATAAGGGAAGAAAAAGAAAGAGTTCAAGGCAATAGCCACCACCCCGGAGTGCAGCGTCCCAACGGTCTGATTCGTTTCCCAGTCCGGTGGGGGAACGTTCTGTCCCATGTTAGTTGGTTCCATTTTTTATGGAGTTGCTACAAGCTGTTCTGCTACACCACACCTTCCACCCTGCAATGGTGTACGTGCCCAACACTCCTCAGGGGCCTCTGGGCACCCTGACCCCCTGACCCCACGTCTGGGCACGTGCACAGGGGTTTGGTTGGGTTGTGCAGGATCAGCCTCCCCCGTTGCTCCATGGCGTCCGTCGGTTTCCTCCTTTAACAATGTATAGACCGATCTCTGCAGTGGCAGCGGTGTTACCCTCCTGCCTTAAATCCCTTCTGTGCCGGTGGTGTTATCTTCCTGCCTTAACAATGTACAGATCGTTCCCCGTGGGGATGGCATGAGTCTCCTGCCACAGCAATGCTGAGACAACACATCTGCTGTGGCGATGGTGGGTCTCAGCAGCACAGTCTCTTACACCCAGTCAGAAGGGGTATCTTGAAATTTAATCTAGGGCCCAATATGCTTTTAAAAATTATGACATTAAATTATAGTCTTGTGAATTTACAGTAACTTTTAATCCATAGTGGATAGCTGGATCCCTGTATGTATGTGGTGGAAAGAAAGCACTCAGGAAAAGTAGTTGATGCGTTATTGAATTATAACCACCCTGAAACTATTTTCATTGAATCAAACCTGTAGTGCAGTCCAGCTAAAAAATAGGTCATCCCTGAAAGTTAATATTTTTTATGTCATTAATTTACTTTGATTCATTTCAATAAAGCAGGAAAAATAAATGGGATTGAAACCAGAATGTGGACATACAGTGATGGCCTTGTATTAGTGATACTAAAACAGAAAGCTAGAAGATGTCAGTTCCCAGAGGAGGAAGAGCCTAGGGTGGAAGCTCAGCAGGTGTGAAGGCTGCGGATGTATCTTGACTCCAGGTGAACCCACACTGCAGCCAGCGTAGCAAAAGTGTTGAAAGTGGTGAAAAGGTAAAACATAGAGGAAATGAAGTAGAGCTGAATTTTGGGGAGGAGAAGTTATTTCTGATGCTGAGGAGGTACGAAAGAGGACTGGAATGGAAAAAGAGCACCACAGATTACCGTTGTGTGCGGAGTGGGGGAATGCCAGTCAGTGGGTGTCAGCTGGCTGGGGCAAAGGATCTCTGCCGATTCCCACTGGTTGTAGAGACGTAGCAAAGCAAATGTCTCCTGGGAGATGAGGAGTAGTATTGCCTACAAAAAGCCTGTGCTTTACTCTTTCTGATGGAAAAGTACCCTCAACAAAAAAAAAAGTAACTCCCTTTTCAGTCTTGAAGGCATTTACAGTGGTTCTGCCCACTGTGGCTGGATGGCTGAGCTGGTTCCTTGCAGCACGTGAAGAGCCCTGCTGAGATAGGAAAAGGGTCATCATAGTCCATAGTGCTCTTGGAAACTGTCTTTTCCTGCAAAAAGCCTAGATTAAAGATTCAATAAATAACAGGCGATGTTCCCTAAAACCCAGTGAGTCCTTGCAGAGTCATAAACCAATTTTCCCAAAATGAGTAGGGCAGAGAAAGGTGATGCTAAGGACAAGAAGAGGTAATGCTGAATTGGAGGTAATTGTCATATTCCATTAAGTTTCCTGCATTGCCCTAGGTTGGTCACTTCCTCCTTTTGTTTGTTTAATAGAGATCATGGAGTGAAAGGACAAGTCTTGATGAGTACTGGAAAAGGATGCCTCCAGCGAAATGACTGACTTGTCTTATAAAAAGATGAGTTACATTCATTTGTTGTGCATGAAGCAATGCAGGAGCCATCTCCTGTGGTCCAAGGGCAACGTCCCTAGTTGCAGTCCATGTGAAGTGCCTCCATGTCCACGTATTTGCAACCAAAGTTCTTCAAATACTGCATGGTCTATTGGATTGAAAGAACATGGATTCTGTTCTGAGGACTTACTCCAACAGTGGAGAATTTCTGTATGACTCAGCCTTTGCTATCAACTATAGCCCGTCATCCTTAGTTCCTGGAGCATTTATTCTTCAATCCGTTTTATAAGTAAAGCAGCTGAGAGACACATTAAACACACTGTGCTAGAGCTGAAGGTACAGTACAGGTGGTTCGTATGATTTCTCATGGCCACTGCTGTACTACTTTCATAGCAAATGTGGTAACATAATTCCACCTCTCAGTCTCTCCTGCAGGAATCTGCGCTCTGCTAAGAATTTTATTCTGCAGATTCACACAGAAATGATCCTAAATGCCAGGGTTGAGTTCTCTGTGCATTGTTAAGAAAGAATTTAATTAATTCCACAGTTAATATGACAAATACCAAGCCATGAGCTGTTGTTCCTTCAGGAATTAAATGACAACAACGATGAAGGCACTTCTGAAGAAGGTAGAAGCCTTGATTGAAGAGACTTGGAAACTACGAATGTGAGTCGCGCCAGTGAAACGTCAGGACGGTTTGTGCTTGCCAGTTATATTTGGTCTGTGGTGCATTTTGGCACCTGTGCATGCAACTCCACTAATTTTTACTAATTGTGTCCTTATTTCTGCTTTCTGGGGAAACGGCAGTTCCTTGATTAGAATGGCAAAAGTAAATCTGTGGATTGTTCTTATTTTAAGTGGAAGAGAGTTCTTCAGTCACGGTAAAGATCCAGTAAAGCTGTGTCACGTAAATCAGTCTTTGCTTCCCTGTTGCTTAAATAATAAGACATACTTCATATATCGGGTGTGCACAGACAAACCGCAAAACCTAGATGTGCCAGAAGGTGCTATCTGTGTGGGCCAAGCCTTGAGGGAGGGAGGGAAAACTTGTACCAGGCTTAGGTTAAAAACATATGACAGAAGAGAGCAAAGAGCCGGGCATTTGTCCTGGAAGTCCTGTTCTGACAGCCTCTTCCAGTGTGCTATATTCTGTCTTGGGGACCTTTTCTGGGGCCTTTTTTTTTATAGTAGTGTTTAGTTATGGCAGAAATGCTGACATTTCTTCCGGTAGCAATGTTGTCCCTGAAGAAAATAAAAGCTTCACTGACAAAGGTGGAAATCAAAGCTGAAAACACAACAGCATTCAGACTTTTGCCAAGAATTACTTGCTAGCACTAAGGGCCTGACCTCACCCAGGCGGTAATACCTCCCTTCCTGGAGCCTTGCAGAACGTTCCAGAAACTCTGGAACTTGAGCGGAACAACGTGCTGCTGCCGTTCAGCTTTACATCAGGCACGGTGCTGCTGAACGCCGAGAAATTTCACTCAGTGCTGAACTCCTTGTCTGCTACTTGCACTTTTTGATAAAAGGTGTTCATTACTCAAGGGAGCACAAGGGCATGTGCATACGCTGGTTTTGTCCACCAAAACAGCTTTACTGGTTGTCCCACCATCATCTTTTTGTTTTGTACTTTAGTTTTATCTTTAGTGCCAATTTTCTCAGCAGTGATTACAGTGCTCTGCATAGAAACAAGCGGAGATTATACAGGCGGAGAAATGAAAGAAGCTGGATTTGAAGTAGTGAAATCCACAAAAAGCAGGAGCAAGCAGAACACAAACCTGTTGAATGTGGACAAAGTCAGGTTTTAGAGCAGTGCCCATTATAGGGAAGTTTTCTCTAACACAGATACAATTATTGTGCATGCCATTCATATTACAAGAAATACTGAGTAATTGTGAGAAAACATTCCCTACCAAGAAATATTTTAGGGCACTAGAATTTCATATGGAAGCTTTCTATCATAAAATGTTATTTTAAAATGTTGGTTCTTGCTTTGGATTTTTGCCTTAAGTCTTTCAGAACTCTCACTTGTATAATTTCAGACTTCAGCTCTGCTTATGATGCAGATGGAAACCTGTGGATAACTGGCTAGCTGAAAAGGGTCACATAGACATAGTCCAGCTGGCTGGACAAAAATGCACATCGCCCTCAGCTTATCTGAAGTAAAGCAAAAATACACTATCCTTGGCTGTTCTTGTTACACAATATCAGGAAGATCGCGGTGGGAAAAGAATGTTGCAGGTGGGAACAGATAACTACAGAAGAGAAACTAGGGGTGGGCTTGGTATTTAGGCAACTAACCAATAATGAGCTTAACTTTTGTAATATGTATGAGCTAATTATAGGAAGGCATAAAAGGTGACTGTAAGGGACAATAAACGAACTCTGCTGATCACTCATATTGAGTGACTGTGTCTTCCCTCCGTCGCGACAGAAACCTACCTGTGTGCAGATGAATGCTGTGACGTTTCTGTGAAGCGGCCAGAGTTGCAGGTGGCATATGGCAAGAATCTGCAGTATTTGCACTGATGGAACATGCAGGTGACGTAGTGCCCTCAGATACAGGGGACAGATTGTCAAAATTGCATTTAAAACAACATGCATGCAGAAGACCAGTAAAAAACATGCAACAGTGAAAACCTATTTACAACCATTTCAAACCCATTCACAGCATTTCCAATGAATATAACCGGTTCTTGCCAAGTGCCACTTAAATACCACTTCATCTATACCATTTCATGCACACAGACCAGGTTTGGGGGGGTTCTGTTCTGCAGCAAGTTGCAGTGCCGAGCAGAAGCCAGGGCAGGAAGCGATTATGGCTAAAGAGCCGATGCTGATTGAAAGTGTGTGATGCTGCAGAGGAAATGTAACACCCTAGAACCTCAGCTAGTCTGGACATAGATTTCAAAACCAGGGCACATTAAGATGTAAACAGTCAATAGGACTGGGGCCCACCTTTCTCCTAACAATCAGGTCATTAGCAGTAGGAGTGTGCAGAATGATTTCCATGATTAAACTGCAAGTGCAAAATGCATGGAAGTGCGTGCTCATCAACGCTGAGCGGAAACGGCCTTGCTTTTTGCCATGTTTCTTCTCCTGCTTGTTCTAATTCAACCTGGATACAAGAGTCAGGCGTAAGGGCAGCTTACGTCTAACAAGTGCAAAGAGGCCTTTGAAAAGGCTTAAGATTCTTCTGTGTAACTATACTGGGGAAGCATTGTGAAGAATTGTGCTTCTGATTTTCAAGGTCGCTTCCCCGAAAAGTCATCAGCTCGCATTCAATTAAAATTGCCAGGATCTGAGTGGAAAGTGTCTCTGATGAGAAATGGAACAGAATTCAAATATTTGGTAGAGTTAGCTATTGTTATAATGTAAGTGATGATTGTTATATGGGTGAAGGGGACAGCTTCCTTTTTATCTAGAGGTTAACATCTGGCATAGTTTGTAGTATCCATTCAGTAATTTTGAGTGTTATCTAACTTCTGATTCCACCATTTTTTAGAAGTCCGGTCAGTGTAGAAAGCAGTAAGAAAGACAAACTTCAACCTGGGAGCCCTTACTTTTTTTTTTTGGTAAGATGTGTATGATGCTCTACAATCACATTGTGTATGTCAGCAGTTTTGCTTTTCTGCAAAGTGCACGTGCCAGCAGAATTGCTCATAGCTGAAAGGGAATTGCCAGGCTACCCTACTGCTAATGCCATGCTTCAACACACAGATGTACCCAGGGCAATGCCCTTCATCACCCTGGGCCTTTGAGCAGCTGAGCGTTATTGATGAAAGCACTGAAGTTTCCCTGCACTCTTCCATGTACCATCTGAGCCATAGTAACTTATTAAAGTGAAAAACTTCTAGAATGACAAAGGTTCTACTACAGCACCAAGAAAGGCTTAATCAGTGAAGATAATCTAGACATAAGGACGTTTAGGTAAATTGCAAAGGCCAGTGATCCATCGTTTTCCCCCTGCACTTCTGGTACATACTTTTCTCTTGTTTGCTCCTGTCTGTATGCCCGTAACATCGACACATCTTGTCTTCCATGTGCAAAATGAAAGCTGGTCTTTCTCACAGTGGCTCGGGCCCCTCATAGGACAGATGGCAAAATACAGGTGCAGGATTTTGTTGCAGGGATGAAGCTGGAATGTAAAACAGCCAGTCATTTATAAGGCGAAGATTAAATTCAGCCCATGTTCAAAGCAATTTTTTCCTTGCCCCCAAATAGATGAGCCAAAAAATCCCCCACGTATGTCCTTTTCTTGATGGGAGAAAGCTCAGCGCCATTGTGGATGCCAAGAACCAAACCAGGTTTTAAATCCCAGCTTCTCTGAGATATTGATGTATTTCTGGGAAGTAGCCCTGCAACTCCTGAAAATTAGAGGGCAGCACAAAACAGAGTTTATGAACAGTAAATACAAAGACACATTGTTGATGAGATTGCTCTGAAGAATTATGTGGAAAAGGGAGCTGGAATGGGCCTGTGCGATTTAGGATTCCTTGGTAAATAATTTCTACTGTGGCTACCTAGTTGCTGTGAGAGGACTGTTAGCTTTGTACAGGGTTATTTTTGCCTGGATGCTCCAGAAATAGGTAAGCATGATGCTGTTTCATGAAGAGCCATTAAAGAGGAGCATTTGAGCTGGGTAATAACTGTCTATTCATTCCTGCAACAGGGAACGCAGTTTTATGCACAGGATTTTGATAATACAGCCGGAGGTTAAAAGGTAACTTTCTCTAAGGCTATGGCCAATTGGCACTTCACCAGCAAGAAGGTGACTGGCAGTAGTATTCGTGTAGATGCCACGGGTGTTTATAGATGTGAAGGAAGCTTGCTTTTTTGTTTGTTTGTAAAGGTGCCTGGAGCTCCATTCTACATGAAGGTATTGCTGTAGACATCTGGGGGCGGGCCTGTGAGGTGGGAGCAGAACTTGTACTCAGTTTCTACAAATAGAACAGAATTTGCAAGGAAGATAAAAAGTGAATATTGTCCTTGTTGTTTGTGATACACAGCTGTGCTCAAAAGGCCCAACTAGTGTGTGGTCCAGATTATCCTGAATAAAACATGGACTGTGCTGCTTGTCTTCCTAACAGTCACTGTCCTTGCTGTGCTTATAGCAGTGATTAATAGTAATAACTAATCATTATTAATTCATCATAGTTAATAGGTAGTACAATGATCAGCTATCACAGTAACCTCAGTTAAAGTAGCGCTTATGCTTAGGGAGAGGCGGTACTACCAATGAAAAGCAATTTGCAAATTCAAGGTTGACTGTGTCAAGAAAGATAATTATAAAATCAACTTCATTTGCAGGTGCAAAGAGCCAACACCATCTGCTACTGGCAATATGTAACCAGTGTGATGGATAGGAAAGAAACCAAAGCTCACGTTAGAGAAAAAGCTCCACTAATAGGCATAGTTGAAGAGATGTGGTTTGGTAGTGGGAAACATCTCTTGGCATGCTGGTTGTTCAAAGTCTCATACATTTCTGCCTTGCTTAAGAAAGGCATCCTTTGTCTGAACTCCTTGCTCTGGAGTGCAAGGAACACTGGCAGTGGGGTGCAGGAAGAAGCTGAAATTCCCTTGGTCACATGCGATTTGCCTGCACTGTTTGCATTGTACAGACAAAATGAAAAAAAACCCCAAACAACCAACCCTCAGCATGCCCTCGCTGTGTGCGAATAGCGCGTGGTCAGGTACTACGACGCTAGGTAACTGGTCCAGACGCTTAGACAGAAATTATGGAAGATAGACACCTGCACAGAAGATCAGTTCCCTGTTTTATGGAACAGGATACAGCTCTGCTTCAGCATAGTGAGCTCGGGTATTGCCAGATGTGTTAGCAGCACGTCCTGGTTTCAGCTGGGATGGCGTTAATTACCTTCTTAGGGGCTAGCGCAGTGCTGTCTTTTGGCTTTGGTGTGAGGCACTGCAGTTCCTCAGGCCTCGCTAGCAAAAAGGCTGGAGGGGCGCAAGGGCTGGGGAGGGGAGACTGCCAGGTCCGCTGACCCGAACCAACCGCAGAGGTGTTCCATGCCATGGGACGGCACGCCTGCTCTCTGTGTACCTGGGGGCTGGCTGGGCAGGGGGCTTGTTGCCTGGGGACTGGCTGGGCATCAGCCGGTGGGCGGCCAGCAGTTGCGTTGTGCACCACGTGCTCCTTTCTTCCTTTCCCTCTCCCTTTTCATTATAACTATTATTGTCACTGTTGTGGCTATTCTTCCATTTTTATTCTGTTTCAATTATTAAATCGTTCTTACTTCAGCCTTTGAGTTTTGCGTTCCTTTCCAGCTCTCCCCATCCCTCTGGCTGAGGGGGGAGCGAGCGAGCGGCTGCGTGGCACTGGGTTACCAGCCGGGGTTAAACCACGACACCGCACCACTTGCAGGGTAGCGGGGGCTGTTTCCAACAAGCAGCAAGGAGCAGCCACCCACATTTGAGAGCAGGTTTCTCACTGGCAACCAGAAAACAGACACGTCATCGCTGCAGTGAATGACTGGACCGGGCTTTCCCTCGCTGCTGTGCTCGATGTTAACGCTGCTTTGCCCAGCAGCCAGTAACCTCCGCTTCTCGCTGGGAGCCAGCGGTAAAGCAGCATTTACCACTGGCTTTTCTAGGCACACAGAACGTGCAGCTGCTTTGTTTTTAGTCACAAGTGCTTTATCTCTATACCCAGGGAAGTGTGGCGAGGGGTACCTCTGAGGTAAAGGCAGGATGAAAACAGGACACAGGCGGTCAGCATGCTTACAGGGTACCAGAGTTATGTTCCCTCTGCAGAGCATCAGTGGAGCGCAGTGGCAGCGATCAGCAATGAATTATAAGCAAAAGCCTGGATGTTTCAGAGGTCAGGACTCACTGGGAAGACATACTAGTGCTGCAGCAGCACTACTCAACCACTACTCTGCCAATGAGTAACTGAAAAACTAATGTTTTGTAGCAACAATTCAACATGGTATTTTGAAGACAGCAAAACCTGGGAAACTCCTGACACATTTGCTCATGAGGAAAAAGCAACTGGCATAATAAGATTTTCTGAAACAGAGTTGTTTATTCCATACAACTGATTGCAAAGATCTGCAACCTGCTTGTAGCTACTGACCCCAAAGGGTTTCTAATGTACCTGAGCAAAGAAATCAAGAAACACGCTTGCTTTCTTCTTTGGAAAGAGATCAGGAAGTTCCTGAACCTGAACTTGACTGTTCGGGCACAAGCCAGAGAAAGCCTTGCTAAAGTCAAGGTAAGCAACACGCACTGCTCTTCCTCTGTCCACTCAGTTACTCACACATCGCTAGAAAGGTACCAGGTCAGTGCGGCATGATTTCACCCTTTGCAAACCCATGCTGACTCCTCCCTACCAACTTCTTGTCCCCAGCATCTTTGGAAACGGCTCCCAGAGTACGTGCTCCGCCACCTTCCCAGGCAGCACGGTGAGGCTGCAGTTCCCAGCTCCTCGGTCTTGCCCTTCTTGAAGATGGGACAGACATTCCCTGTCTTCCAGGCCTCAGAGCCTCCCCCAAGTGCCATGCCCTCTCCTGCTTCATCAGGAGTGTCCCCACAGTGACACTGGGGATGGACTTTCGAGCGCAGGAATTGCCTGGACTTCTCTGTACCCCCCTCACACCTCATCATAACTGCTATCAATGCCGGTTATGGCAGATGCCAACACCGAATTTCTGTTCTGCTGCTCCACCAGCCAAGAGCTCTCCCCTCTCACTAAGAGCTGGCAGCAGAGAGCGGTGAGGAAACGTGAGCACAGGTCACGTCTGAGTTTATCACAGTGACTGACAACACAACGTGAATGTCAAGATGTTCTGTCCCTGCTTCCTCTGTGCAGAGACACTAGAAAGTAGCAAAAGCTGAACTTCTCTTTGACCACTCTGGTGCAGGCTGGAGAAATTTCGTTACACCTTTTTCCTTTGCAGGGGATCAAAACCTGTGGGATTTCCCAGCGTTTCACGGCCACCAGAAGCTCACCTGCTACCTTCTGCCCAAACCACAAGGAGGATTGCTCTAAAATACAGGGAAAGTCTGGGAACTGATCTTAACACAATTGTGGAAAAGGACATACACACATGCTGGCCTTTTGCCTGGCCTCCAGGACAGGCTGAAGGTGCAGCAGTGAACAGAGCTGAAAGGAGCAGAGCGCTCTGGAGAGCTGTACGGTTAGGGAAAGGGGTAGAAAGCGATGTCAAGAAGGGAAACGATAAAACAAAGACATATATTAGATGACAAAGTTTATTAAATTTCAAACAGAATATCTGGAATTAAATACAGTATATTACCTTCAAAAATATGTATTCATATAAAAAGGAACAGCGTCACAGCAACATTCATTGCTTTCCTCACTGCCTGTTAACTCAAGTCCTTGAATTAGTGGGTAAAACCCCCAAATTTTTCCAGTCTTAATTGATCTTGGAACAACCATTCTTCCTTTCCCAGAACTGGGACTTTGTTCTATCATCTTCTGATCACTACTGACTTCTGTGGACAGGAAATGACAATGTAGATCTTCAGTAACAGGTAACTCCCTGAAATAAGTAAACCTGCTTCTTTTATTGACACAAATGTCCCAGAACACTGGCTACCATCTGGGCTACAGCCACCACATCATCAGCTGCTAGCAGCAACAAAAAGATTGGCTGTCCTATCATACAAGGTTTGGAAAGTACTGAGGAGACTGGAAGTTAATATTTTAACATTCATTTTTCCCGCACATGAAGTGTTTCAGGTACAGCGCAGCTGCTGATGTAGTAACTGGGAATGTCTACAGCTGCAGCGACCTTTAATACGAACCCCAAGATGAATACCGTGAGGGGCCATGGGCACAAACTGAAACACAGAGGGTCGGGGCTGAACATCAGGAAATGCTTCTTTCCGATCAGGGTGACTGGGCACTGGCACAGGCTGCCCATGGAGGCTCCATCCTGGGAGATGCTCAAAAGCCAGCATGGTCCTGGGCAACCAGCTCTGGGTGGTCTTCCCTGAGCAGGGGAGCTAGAACGGATGACCTCCAGAGGTCCCTTCCAACCTCACCCGTTCTGTGGTTCTGTGATCCAAAACAAACATACCAAACCCACCACATAACTCTCTTGGCACTGCTACACACTCACAGTAATGGTAAACCTAAGGCGCATAAGGTGACAGCAACGTAAAGTGCCCTGTCCTCCAGCATGACCACTGGTAAAGATTTCACTTTATCGGCAGAAACAATCACGGCATCTGGACTGAAGCAGCAGGCTCAAATCACATCAAACAATGTCCTAAGCATTAAAGTAACACTGGAAACATTAAAAACACATAGGGTGAAAGGATTAAGCAGAACAAAGGGAATGCTTTCGTTAAAACACAGAACATCAGTGGAGAAAAAATAATGCTTCTACCTTAATAAGAAACATTCTGACAATTCTGTCACGCTCAAGAATCAAGGTGAGTCATTCTGCTAGTCAGAAAAAAACAGGTGTGCTTCTTATGGTGAGTGCAAAATAAAACACCTATGCATCAATAAACCAACAGGCAAGTGCAATGTGCTTGACATCCATTTAATAGAATTCACATTTGGACTGCAATAAACACATATGCACATCTGAACTGTGGGATGAGAAACTATAGACGCGCTATGTAAACAAAATCCTTTCCGGAGCTTTTTTCCTAGCATTTTGTTCAAATCAGGTAATTTTTGGTTAAAACATCGCGGTACTCCTGTACTGCCCTGCAAAGGGGATCCTGGTCAACGTGGATACTTTTTGAAGATCCATCAGAAAATACCATGGGAGAAGCTCCAGCAGATCCAGCTTCAAGTTCAGCAGTGGCTAGGGAGAAGAGAAACAAGATTCCGGTGTTGCTTTTACACTAGACAGGGCCAAATCAGTCACTATGAAAACATCATGGATAACTGGAGAGACTATAATCCAGAAAGAGATTTAAAAACTTCCAAGGGATTGTAACAATCAAAGGGCTACGCACAAAGGAAGAAACAATCTTTTTCCACATTTGCTTACCAGTCAACAGTATTTCTAAAGCCAGTGAAAGAAATTCTATAGGCTACACAGCGAACGTCTTCAGGGAATCCACAAATGACTCCTGCTTACACCAGTGCTAAACTGAGCCCCCCTGCAGATCTCTCGAACCTCCAGTATCTGTTTTCCTTGAATGTTCAAAGCAGTGATTTATTGGAACTCTACTCCTAAAAACCAGCTTCTGCCTTCTCTGTGACAAACTTAAAAAGAATCCGCCGGTGAAAACGCAAACACCTTTGCAGTGCAGTCAGGCCAGGACAAGTCTCCTAGCCTGGCACTTTCTTTGAGGGGCGTCTTTGTAACTCACCCTGGCAAAACCCTCTTTCCTCCACAAAAACACATACTCAATGACAGCAAGCCCACCTTTACTGTTCTTCTCCAGCCACATTTTTCAGACAAGGTCCTGAAACCAAACGCACTCTATGACACCTAGCAGATGCACAGTCAGGTTCAAAATGCACACGGATGAAATGCAACGGCTTTGTGTCCATTCGGACACACGGAACGAGCTGTGAAGCTACAGCTGAACACTCTCTGTATTACCAAAAGCATGCAGGAACAGAAGGAAATTCTCGCAGGGGCCACCTGCTTTGAAATAGCACCAGTCACTGCAAAGCAAAGCAGTGACTCTGGAGGAACGACTACCCTGAAACAGGTGGAATTCCTCTTTGGACACCTGGCCTCATATTATAGAGCATGTTTCATGCTATGTGTTAAAAGCATTCAACTCATCTTATGTTTGCCTAAGTGCTACTAAATCATTTTTTCCCAAAGAAAGGGTATCTTTCATCACTGATTATATTTTTCTTGCTTATTCAAAAAAGACTGCAACATAAGCTACAAATACAAGCAATGAATAAGAAATAGCAAAAAACCAAGGTCCAACAGCAGAGAATGTGCACGGTATGATTTAGTGCGGAATGCAACTGATGCACATGGAAGAAGCAGTGATGGCTGAAGTCTATAAACATCTTCTCTCGGGGCTTCTTTTACGTTTGACGTTTGTGCTCAAGGATTCACTCTAGAAAAACGTGACTTCAGCTTAAGCCAAGTGCACCCCTGTAGAGGAAGTGGGTTAGTGTTCTCTGCACTTGTCTTTTTCAGGCAACTGCATAACATTCTACACAATCTTTTGGTAAGCTGGAAGTTTTCACATTCAAGTCTAAACTGGAAAGCTAGCAGAAAAACCTCCCTGTGCTTAGCACAGGAACTTCACAGCTTTCAAGCCATTATGTTCAAGAGTAGGAACACTCCTCTTTTTCCTTAAAAATGCCCCTAACATAGTGACACATTACCTTGTTTAAGTTCTTTAGCGATTTTTTCATCTAGTTCCTGCCATACCTAGAATTATACAGAAAATACAGTTAATATTTTAACAGTTACGTTTTTCTAATATTAAACTTCTAAAACATTCTTAAAATCCACACATAATGAGAGAAAACCTAAAAATATAATTCCAAGTAGACACATCTTGGTTTGGGGTTTGATTTCTACTGAAGAGAAACTTTTGGTCCGTCGGGCTGCAGCTGCCTCATTGCTCAGCAACGTTAACAAAACAATTTGTAAGTCACCAGCTGGATTATTACTGGGCATTTAACAAAATACACAGGAAGAAAGCAAGAAAGCCTAGCGCAGTTATTGCAGTGAAGGTATGGCTGAAGTTTATCATCAAACACACAAACAGAATGTCAGCTACATGCCGAGATAGGTACAAATGCCACCCACAGGGACAAATCAGCCAGTTGAGGCTGGCTTCTGCAACTTCACAGAGAGAAGAGCTGCACCAGCAGCTGCTGCAGGATTGACATACACCATTTGTATAGAAAAAAGCGTGTGCCAATATTCTTCTTTTCTCCACCTTAAGATGGGAAATTGAAAGAGCTCCTACAGATGATGCCAAAACTTCTTTATTGTTATTGCAAATACCACGACACGCATTTATAAAAACATAAAAGCACACACAATTTTTTCTTGCAAACTGTGTACTAAGAAAAGATAACCACAGCTACAGCTTCTACGCAGCGAGTGCTGTGGGGTTTATTATGTAGCTGGAATCAGCCTGGATCACTACAAAGGAGCACTTACGCCTCTTCTCCCCTAGAAAGTGGGTATTGTTACCAATTAAGTTATTCTCACTTATGATTCTGCCTTCAGAAGCCTTCACAAGAAGGAATCACATCTCTTAATTTAAGAGTCACAGTCCAAGCGCTATATGCTGCTGTTTACATTTGATGATACCTGCTACTCCTACATTTTTTCCATTAAATTTGTGACACGCAGAAGTGAATTTCCAAACAGATATCATACAGCTTCCAGGGCTACGATGGCCATGAAGATGCTGCAGGGCTTGGACCTCGTGAGCTATATGGAGAGGCTGAGAGCTGCAACTGTTTCTTTACTGGAGAACAGGAAAACTCAGAGGGACCTTATCTATGTGTATAAATACCTGGTGGGGAGAGTACAGAAGATGGAGCCAGACTCTTCTCAGCGGTGCCACGCAAAAGAACAAGAGGAATAGGCACAAATCCAGATAGAGGAAATTTTAACACAAGGATTTTTACAATTATTATTTTTAAAAAAATTGTAAGCATG
This sequence comes from Falco punctatus, assembly GCF_963210335.1. Classification (NCBI taxonomy): domain Eukaryota; kingdom Metazoa; phylum Chordata; class Aves; order Falconiformes; family Falconidae; genus Falco; species Falco punctatus. The sequence continues at coordinate 519,301 of NW_027660119.1, forward strand.
GACAGACACTGGAACAAGTTGCCAGAAAAGGTTGTGGAGTGTCCATCCTTGGAGATGTATAACACCTGGCTGACAGAACAGTGACAAAACCTGCTACGGCTGACCCTGCTTTGAGCAGGGGTGATGCTGGACTAGACCATCTCTAGAGGCCCCTTCCCCTCACTCATTCTGCAACTCTCTTGATTTTAGTACTGAATTCCTGGGGGAAGGAGCATTTATTTTATGAAATGAGCAGACCCACCTAGCAGCATAACAACAACAAGAAGGACGGAAACACTGCACAGGGTACTCAACAGGACACAGAGAGCAAGAGCCTCAGGAAGGAAACCACTCCGCTTACCCTCACAAGAGGAGCAGTAACAGGCAGTAACTGCAAGGGTCAAAGGAGCGGGGCTGTAAACCAGCAAAGCGGAGGGAAGGGCTCTCTCTCCAGGAACACAGGGATAGCTGGGACCAAATTCACCAGATCCTGCAGGAGAAGCACCACTCCGTGATACTTCATTGAAATACTCTGTGCCAACAGAGCTGCATGAACAATGGAAAAGGACCCCCCATATCTCTAATTGTTTTCCAGCAGGTACAAGCAGAAGCAAAATTCCGGGGAGAAAGGACCCCCTAACTCCTGAGACGAGACACAGGTAACAGAAAAAAGCAGGAAAACTAATGCCTAGACCAAAATACGGCCCAAACCCAGGACCAAGCCCAAGCAAATAAGTAGCAGTTGAGGTGTTAGAAGAAACCACTTTCCCTGGTTTCCTGAGTCTTCACAATGACTAGAAGGTCCACAGGACCCTCTGCAACATGTACAAATCAATCAAGAGAAGAAAAAGGTCTTGTTTTCCTCTTATCCATTCCATCAATGTCTTTGTGATTCTCATCCATGTCTGAGGGAAGAGAAATAGGTGGAAATAAAGCCAACACACTGATTTCTGAAAAGGGAATGAATGAAGAGCCAGGCAAAATACACCTCCGAGGACCTTAACTTGCCTCCACTTTTTTCCTTCCCCCCAAACCCCTGGGAAAGGCATCACAGCTGAGTGTCCCAAACCTCCTGAGCAGGTACTTCTCACCTCACTGCACATCTCTTCAGGCGGTAACACACCAGGTGTTCATTTGCAGCAGGCACCTTCTCAACAGTTCTTTTTCAGAAAGTGGTGTTGACTTACTACTTATCCACACAGGCTGCTTTAGCACAGAGTAAGCTGGATCCTGTAAGACTCCGTGAGATGATGCTCCGAGTCTGGAGTACCAGTACTGTTCTGAAGTTGAGTTCCTAGACACAACTGCTGCGACCACCAAGAACTTTTTGTATATCAGAAGTGGCAAGGAGGGTAAACCAGCCTACTCCTAGAGCTCAAAGTTCCATTATAACAGATTAAATCCATAGACTATCATCTCACAGATGGTTAACTACCACAGAAGCCATTGCATTACATCTCACAGATGGTTAACTACCACAGAAGCCATTGCATTACAAATACATAAAGCAGAGAAGTCCCCTGCAGCAGTCATTCTTTCACTTGGACAAACTAAAGTTCAAAATATGTGCAGTGTTAGGAAAATGTGAATACATCAGTAAGTTTTAATCAAAATCTAACAGCATAAACAACATTTCCAGTATAAAATACCATCCCAACATTAAACAATGCTGGCTGCAAACCTTGCCATGTATCTGGCTGCAGAGAAGAGAGACGGACAGATTTTTGATGAAGGAGCTGAAGAAGAAAGAAAAACGGCCTGAAGTTCACAGGTCTTCAGTGAGAAACAAGAACGTGGCCTACATGTAAATGAAGCAAGTAAAAAAGCTAACAACAAAGACTGCTACAAGAGTGCAGAAAGCCAAATCAGAAATGGAACAGAAATTGGAAGATGAAGTAGGAAGCAGACATTTCCCTTCCCACATTAAACTGGTTTCATTTATCCACTGATTCACCCTGGTTGCAGAGTTCACTGTTCTTGTCTGTCAAGACACCCATGTTCATTTTCACCAGCCTTTGCACAGCTCTGAGGATTTAAGCTTGACATTTGTTAAACCTAACAACAGGACTCCAGTCCCAAAACCTCCTTGCAGCACTTGCAGGAGACATTCCTTGCCTTAGTCTATGGACTAAGGGAGCAGGTCTGAAATACTGAATTGCTAGTTGCTACAGTCACTGTCTAATTACATGCACAGAATTTGTCAAGTACTTGTAATTTATTCCACATTACTGAAGCTCTAATACAAATAAAAACCACCAAAAAAACCCGAAGACATTGCATGTGATTGGGATTCTACTGGTTAATAAGCTTGTGCCAATATGAACTTTTTTTGTATTTTTAAAGATCCTTTTGCACTTCAAGGTTATTCATTTCTGTAGCGTATATATTTGATAAAGGGGAAGGGGCTATACTGTGATGGAACACATTTCTTTATGCTTTTTTAAGAATAACACGCTCATTTTTTTGCTGAACTTGTGATATGACCATCTTCAACATGTACGGCTCTATGTGTAATCACTGATAGTCATGCTTAATGTTTAGGAAAACGGTGCAATCTTTCAAGCCTTTAAACACCAAATTCCTTAGTTAAGTCTAAAGAAGAAACTGTGTCCACTTGCTAGTGGAGCACTCCTTCCTCTTGTCAGCATCATTTACCAGGGTTTTTTCCAACAGCTGCAGGACCAACGATTACCATCATTTTGAATAATAGCAGTGTGAACTATTTTCACCTCTTTGCCCCTGAAGCTATTTCAAAGCTTCTGCACAAACAAAATTTACACAAACATCTTCCTCTTCAGAATGGCTGGCATGTTCCCTACTTCCAATAGCCTTTCTCACCTTGAGGAAGCTACTACAAGGAACACCAAATCTGCAGAGAGCTTTGACTAAGAAAAGAAGCCTCAAAGGACTGCCTGAGGCACACTGCAATTTCAGCTTCTTAACTCCCTGTCATTTAGAGCTTCAGTGGCAGAAGCATTTGTCATCTCCAGCCAAGGCAGCATCCTGAATTTAAAGGCAAGGCAAATTCTGTAGAAGGGAACCAGGTTAGTGGGAAAACAAAGCTGAGGCATAACTGAAGTAAACAGTGAAGTGAAGAAAAGGCTTAGAGTCAGAGAAATTCTTCTGTTTTGAAACAGTCTGGTGAACAGACAGAATACCAGGCAGCACAACCAGCAAAGCATTTCAAAACAGACTAAAACTATAATCTCTGATTTCTTCCCTCATGCTCCAACTTGCCTCCTGAATGGCACGGGACTCCTGCAGAAATGACAGCACAGACTGTGCATCTGGTGATTTTGCATTTGGAAACTGATTGAGATTTGCCACCTATTATTGTATGCAGAGGGATACATGCAGTTTTTCCCTTTTGTTACTTCCTGACTTCAAAGTCTTACGTTCCAATTCAATCCTCTTTTCTCAGATGCATGTTATGCACATGACATACTGCACCCGACTGAGAACAATTAAGCCCGCAGTTCTAAGTGAAATACTCACCTAGTCCTCTAGCAACTACTGCACCTCTGAGAACTCAGTTCCTTTCTTCTGAAGGACTCCAGAGAAGATCAGGTTTTAAGACTTCCCTGAATACACTGAACGTCAGGTGACTTGAGGCTACAGGCAGTGCCACTACAATTAGTCTCAGTTGTTCCCTAACTGGTGATTACAGGAAGAAATATCATAAAGAGATGTGCAGCTGGATTTAGTAACAGGGAGGTTATTCTTTTTTTCCTGTTTCTTCTTCAAAAAAAGAAACCATAACTGTTAAATCCTTTTCTTTTAAACTAGGACAGCTTTTTTCCTAGAAGTGGGATGGTTTCCTCCTTTGCCTTTTTCTTCTTGTAACATCTCGCTCCCATCTCTCTCTCATTTTCCCCTGCCCTCACGTGCTCCCTGCTCCCTGTCCCTCTTGTTCCCTTGTCCTGGCTTTCTCCTTACTTCAGTTTTGCAGTGGATCCCTGAATTTCACCTCCTTTCTGCTGCTTGCGTGCAGAATAATCCCTGCAGGTGGTACAGTACTAATTGCCTCCCACGTTCTTTAGGTAGTGTTTTGTCCGCCCCTCTGACACAAAAAACACATTCACAATGATACAGAAAAGTTCATCTCTTAACTGCCGCTGCTACGCATTACCTACACACCGCTTTGTCTATTTTTGTTTTGTTGTTTGGTTTGGTTTTTTCTTTTTCTTAAACCAGGTGCAGTATGTAGACACGTTATTTTAAATGGATTCTTCCCAGTGTAGGTGGGACCAGTGAACCAGGGTAAGGCTTAAAAGTGAGCGAATGCTTCTCACATCCATTCAACAACAGAATACGCGAGGGACAGACACTGACTGAACAGGCAAGCTTGCCCATGCCTCAGTCCTATGCTAGGTGGGAAACGGATTACAACGACTGACATCTGTTTCCAAGTCTCATGATATCACGTTTACCATTCTGTGAGGGATGTGCTATCATGCTGACTGCTAATTACAGGGCACACTTTGACCAGAGGTATTGCAGAGGTTGCAGCTTTTGTACAAAATCAGAAAGCTCTGTAGACTTCCTGAGGAGCAGTTACATATAACACCACATAGCAGGACCCACAAAATCAAATGCCTCCTATGCACAGCATACGTCCCACACTCAAGTGAGAAGTTACGTGTCCTGTTCATGCCATCCTAGTTTTGAAGCATGCCTTTGTTGGTATTGTACTAAAACAAGTTCTAGTGAAGAAACTGCTAGCATGAACATCAGTGAAGGAGGAAAAGGTGTCTCAAACAAAGATGTCTGATGGGATTTTGCACTCATCATAAAGTTAGGTGTTTTAAAAAAGGTCATCCACAGAATGGCTTGGGTTGGAAGGGACCTTAAAGATCATCCAGTTCTAACCCCCCTGCCATGGGCAAGGACACCTTCCACTAGACCGGGTTGCTCCAAGCCCCACCCAGCCTGGCCTTGAGCACTGCCAGGGATGGGGCATCGGCACTAAATTTTACTGAAGAGCTTCTTTGGCAGCTTCCTATGCCACAGTATTCTTCATCACAGTTTCTCTTGCAAAAGAGAACTTGCAAAAAAAACCTGTTATGCAGTTCATCATTTAGAACTCAGTATTTTTTGGTCTTTGAGCGCTTCTGGAAATTTTATAACCCTAATGACCAGAAGTCTTCATTTCTACCACCTAGTTGTATACTGGTTTGATGAGCAATTTGGTTTAGCATATTAGAGCATATGGTTTGGAACTAGAAATGGATTCTGACTTTAGACTGAAAAGCACAACCTTGCTTACAGATACTCTTCAACACTAGTTGAGAACAGTATTTAAAAACGCTTACCTTAGCCACATAGGCTTCAACTCTGTTTCTTGATGGTAACGTATTCACGGTTGGGGTTAGGAAGCTTCCTCCTAGATTTAGACTTCTATTCAGTGCCAGATCGTTGCTAGTATGTCCCAGTTCAGTTGAATACAGAACTGGACCACTGACAGCGCTGCTTGCAATTAAAGGTTTGCTTCTATGGCACTCCTGAAGGAGCTTAGCATTGGCTTCTGCTCGTCTCTCATTAGCTCTGAAACATTCAGAAGCATACAAAGAATTATCTTTGGTAATAACACCTCCGCAAAGTTACCCTCCAGGTCTTTGACTATTATTTGACTTCTCAAAGTGGAAGGGATTAAGAGAGTCCAAAAAAAACGTCCATAATTTGATCTGAGGTTTTTTGAAGAGCCTATTTCTAGGTAGCCACACTACCTGCAAGAAGCAGCAAGAGTTAACCAATACTTTGGACTTCTCAGCATTAAGGCCTCAAAGCAGTCTGTGCACACCGTGTGTTTACATAGCTCTTCCTGAAAGGTACATCACCTGCATAAGAACTCTGGGCTACCCTTCCTTTCCCAAAGAAAGCTGAAACCTATGACATGCGGCTAAAATGGAAGCCAAAAGATTTTTGTTGTTCTTCACAGCACCAAATGCCGTTCTCTGAAGGGCCTATCCTTATTCAAGCAGTAAAGGACATGACATTATCTTTTCTGCCATACTTAGAGTAAGAAGAGGAGATTAGAGACTGGCAAAAAGGCTGCCTGTTAAAACAAACTCAACTTCAAAAATATCCTATTAATGCCCATGATCGGTGGTGTTACTGCTGGAACACTGAAGAGAAATGAAGATAGTTCCAATGAACAGGGGGGACCCTTAAGGTACTTTCATCACAAATATGCTATCTTATGCATAATGCTGACCAGATGTAGAAAAGGTATTTAACAAAGAAAACTGCTTGAGGAAGAAGTAGTATCTTATTATCACCCCAAAAATGCATGGACTTACCCTTCTAGTTTATTTCCTAGGCATCTTCCATTTTTAACTTCCTCCAGGTACAGGTCTTTGTACTTTTCCGCTTCTGCCTGTACAGATTCTTTTTGAAAAATACTGTCTCGTTGGGTATTTTTTATCCTGTCCAATTCACGTTCGAGGTCTCCAATTCTGTGGTCTAGCTGGTTTGTCAGCAAAGCATGACGACTGGCTCTGATTTGTTCTAATCTGTCCTGGGAGGCTGCCTGCATCTGAAGTAGATACACGCCTTCAACCACCGCAAAGAAAAAGAGAACTCTCCTCGCCAGTCAATTGCGTGCACCCAATTTCAAGGGCCCAGCTCTATTCAGCGAGGCAACTGTGCCTCCTCACTGCCATCAGCGACCAGGGCACAACCCTGGAACTACCACACTAAATGATTATTTTCATTCAGAAAGAACCCCCATCTTAGCACTATTCTTCATCAAAGCTACTGATGAAGGAACGCTATCTCTGTAGGACAGGGCATAGCATTCCTCAAAGAAATCATGGAGATGCCGCACCCCCAGCCCCCACCCTGCAGCTTTGGTGACTTCTTTTCTGAGCGTTGCCCCTTGTGCAATGACTAAGGAAGATGTGTATGCCTGGCTGTGACAACTCTAAGTTGCAATACCCATTCAAGGATAAACAATGAGAACAGACCAGTGGACAGTGATACCCCTCCAAGAACTGCAAAATGAAAACCTACCTTGGCAAGTTTTTGATTCAGGGCCTGCAGGCACACTGCACGCACATGAAAGCATCTTGCCCAACCATATTCCCTTCTCCCACTGCCCTTCAGGAAAAACAGAAGTACAGCGTAACACATGGAATCAGGCACCACCCCCTGCCCCTATAAAATGACAACCAAAACAGAAGTCTGTAACAGACACACATAAGAAATTAACTTACCTGCAAAATCAGATTGACTTCTTGCAGTTTTTGTCTTATTTCTTGTTCAGCTCACTCTTCCACCTCTCTTTTGTATTGTTCTATTTGGCTGCGATCCACCATGTTAGTCTCCATATGGTGTTTGAGATTAGCCACCTCTTCTTTCAGCTGGCTTTTGCTCTTTTCCAGTTTTTCATGGCTCCCACGCATGGTGGACAACTCCTCTCGCAAATCATGATTTTGTGCTTCTAGCTGCATGCCTTTTTTAGACTCTATCTCCAGCTGCTGGGAAAGTTCATCAACCTGTAGACAGGAAAGGGGAAAAAAACAGGGAACTCAGAGGGATCTAAAATTAGTCAAATCTGTGAAAATTGGTAAAGGAGTTGGCCATCAAGACTATTTATCATCTGCTGATTCAGTGTTAAAACAAAAGTGAAACCAGGCTCTTCTTTTAAAACAAGAACAGCTTTCACATAATTTCTGACAGCATTCCTCAGGTTCCCATCCTTCCTCAGTTCTGCAGTGGGTCACAGACCAAGAGGTACCAAACCAGCAGCATTACACCCGCAGGGCTAGGCTGAAAAGCACTAGGGCTATTCTGCTGCGAGATGTTCATACAATCATAGGAAATCAAACACACCCATACCCAGTTACATCACAGCCACATTCTGGTTTCATCAGAAAAAAAACCATGTATCATGCTTCAGAGGAACTGTCACATGCTGTCACACGGTCAAAGCTTCGTCACAGAACTGACAAGGCAAGAAACGGATACCCTTTCCTTCCATTACGCTAACAGATCTGGAAATAGTGGTTCAGAACACCGCTTTTACAGCACTGGTGGCAGAAGACAGTCTCTTTAGGTCAAAGCTACAGTTTGTTTTCAAAAGATTTCCAGGAAATATCAGAGTTCCCATAGGTCCCAATGGTCAACTACAGCTTCTATCCCCTTCTTTCCCCCTCCAGAAACATCCATCGTCTATACCTATTAACCATAAAACATGATATCCCATCATCTTTTATTTTTAAAAAAGAGGGGGAAACCACCAGAGTCAACACTTGAAAGTCTCTAAAATACGTAGAAACTTTACACTTATTTAAAATTGCCCAAACGTAATTCCATTCCCTGTCATTCAAAATAGCTCTTCCAACAGGAACACAAATATGCTGCTAACCTGTGAACTACAAGTGAGCCACTGTCAAGGCAGTTGACTCGTTCTACAATAATATCTTCTAAAAAGGAGCATAACTTTGAAACACAGCTATCTCAGTAATGAGCGGAGAAGCAGCTAAAAGGTTCCATGCTACCGAACAGCCAGAGCAACCTCAAAAGCATTTGTGGGTCTCCATGACAAGGGGAAGACGGACTGAGTCAGCTACTAGTAAGCAACAAGTTACAGGGTTTTTTCCGCATCACCTCACACTGCATCGTGCCCTGGGAAGCAAAGACACCATTCCGAAAAGCAAACCCCCAACTGCCTCCTGCTCAACTCGTGCCCGAGACAGGCTTCAGGGGGTGACCTTGGGCAAGGCCAACTGCACAGAGTTGTTCCGAGTGATGGTGGCGTTACTCCCCTCTCTTCCGAGAGGGAATGCATCCGTCGGAGCCCGACGATGCTGCCACGGCCTCAAGCTGCAGCCAGGCCTGTGCTGGGCCTTCACTGCTCTCAGCCCTGGCCCTCACCCATGGACGTGACGTCCCAGTAGGACTGCAGACCTGCCCATCCCTATGGACCGGCCTGGTGATCTGCACTCTTGGAGGACTCTGCTTACTGTCCCCAGAACTGTCCCCAGAACTCTTCTGCTCTTCTTGGTGAGGGCCTGTGGGGCTGATCCCTGGCCTGTGTGGTCACAGACCCTGCCAGCCTTGCTGTGGCTCTTGCTTTGCCCTTCCTCTGCAGGACAGCCTACCCCTGATGCGCCCTCGCAGATACTGCTGTGTACGTAACACTTCCATCTTTACCCCTAAGAGCTACATCAGTATTACAGTCGCCTACTACTGTGACCATAGAAGGAACATCAAAAACCAGCCAAATAATTTCAGAAATACAGCCAAGAAAAAAGTAGTCAAAATCAACAACATGAAAAGAAGTATAAAGAAAGAATAAAGGTTACAAAAGAAAAACCACCACAATAACCCAAACAAAATAAAGCTCACCTTTGTTCTTAATCTGCCAATTTCATTGACCATTTTCTTCACTTCTCCCTGCAAATTAAGCTGGGACAGTCCCCCTCTCGCCTCATACACCCTTAGTTCCTTCGTAGCTCTGCTCAGCAGCCTCTTCAACCTGCACAGCAAACTAGTCATGAAAACAATGAAGCAAAAAGAAACAAAACTGGACTTTTTCACATACTCTCATGTAAACAGCACAGACACAGCTTGCTTTATCTTTAATGTACTTGACGCACCAGGAATTACCAGGAAAAAACAGTATTCCTGTGCCACATACACTTGGAGAGTCCAGATTTCACCTGAAAAGAGGAATGAAAGACTCCCTTTTTCCCAGGAGAACTGCAGGGCAACCTGCATCTGCAGTTGTTTTGGCAGCTATTGAAAACCAGGGGCTGGTGTACAGAAGTACCTTGCAAGAACTAACACGAGGCTGGCATCTGCTCACAGTTAGGTACACCTATTTTTACACTAAAGTTTAATAAAACATGACTCCTACGCAGGGATACCTCTTCACCACGCTAAAAAGCCGTACCTCTTACAGTCTTTCTGCAGATCGAGGTTTCTTTTCATTTCTTGGGCCAGACGTAGTTCAACTGGGCGTTTCAACTCTACCAGCTTCTTCACTTCCTTTCTTTCACTCTCGCACTTTCAAAAGAGAAAAGAAAGATGTATCGCACACACAGAGCACAGGAAAAATACCTACGTACAGTCTGTGCATCTAGCGCTCTCCACAGAGAAGCTGCTGGACGTCTCTATCCGTTAGCCACGTTCCACAGAATGCCATGGGACGGAATTCCCGAGGCTATTCCATCCATCCCTTCAGGTTTCACATCAAACAGACCAATATGTAACTACAGAAACAGATGCCCTCGCCTGAAGCAAAGGCCATCCTCTTCTAGACATAACAGGTGGAAAAGATGCTGGAGAACACTTTTGGCAGTGCCTCTGCTCATAGTAGGGATTATGTAGGTATGCACTTCATGGGAGAACATCGATCCATCCAAAGCTTTCATGGGATCTTCCACCAACCAGCAGGCAGGGGCTTGTGGAGGAATCTGATCTTTTGGAGTTCTTCAACATTTTATTCCCCTCGGCCATTACCTCCACCTCTTCTGTGTGGGCATTTACTTAGCCACATGCTGGTTTTCCTCCTCTTGGTGTTTTCTCAGCCACACCAGAGGAGAGCTGGCAGCTGTTTTGACTTTGTACTTCCATTTTCCCTCTACAGAAAAGGAGAAAAGGGGAAGGCCGCCCCTTGGCAACTGGCAGGCGCTGCTTGTTTCCCAAGCACTCGTTCATTTACCCAGCATTCCTTCAGTATGTTTTTCTGCAAGGCTTTTAAGCTCCCGCTACGCTGAAAACATACAGCAGCTCCTCCATACACGCACTGGAAACATCAAGCATTTTAAACCTGCCTAGAAACCAAGGGGTCAGAAGATGACCACACAAAATCCAAGGAAGAACTGGGAACTGTGGCCTTGCTCAATGTGCTCAACTGATAGCAAACCACACTGGGAACTCTTCCCAACAGAGCCACTCCAGAGCTTACACAAAGATACCCATCTAGCTTTTATTTGCTTCCTCCGTGACCCCCAAACAATAAGGTACTCGCAGCCTGAATGGCAGGGATAACAGAAAGCAATGATATGTAAGAACCTGACCAGAAGGTGCATGTGGTTCTCCTGGGTATTGCCTCGGTGCCCGGAGAATTTTCTGGGCTCACCTGTTGCAACAGTTCAGCCTTCTCCTCGTCCGGCTGAGCAACGCGCTCTTCAAGGTGGGATCTTGACTTCAAGTGCTCCTCCCACGTGCTGTGCAAGTCCTTGGATGTCAGAGCCAGCATGTTCTGCTTCTGCGTCTGTGAAAGCAACAGTGGCAGAAGAAAAAGTAAGGTGGCCGGAAAAGACAAGAGTGCAGGAGAATGCAGTAACTCACACAGAAACAGGCCTAAGCTCTCCTCCACCCATCCAAGACCTATGGCCAAGGTTGATGTGGAGTGTAAAACACACCTTAGGAACCATAACCAAGAACAGCAGCTGGAGCTGGTGGGAAGAAGGAATACTCTAGAAGCGACAGGATGAGGTTACAACTTTGGGGGATAAGATGACATGCACACACACACACAAAATCACCCTACAGCTTTCCTGCAAAGCTCCTCTGGTTCCCTCTATACTTCAGTTTTCGTAAGAACACTGCAAAAGGTGGTGCAAAAGGACAACATTCGCTCCTACTTTCAACAGCTACACTCAGATTTATTCATATAGTTAAATACATTATGTACCTTAATTTTCAACTTTCTTTCCAACTCCTTTTGCAAGCGCAGCTTGTCTCTCTCCAGGTCACTGTGGTAGCGTGTAGTAACTTCAAGTGAAGCTTCTGGCATAGATTGCTTTTTAGGTGCATCAGCAAGCTCCTGCTGCAGTTGTCCAAACATGCCCTAACAAAACAGTTAAATTAGCATGAAGAAAGTTCTAAGAACATGAAATACGCCTTTAACTTATTTTATTATACAATTAGACCTGTCTAGATTGAACCCAAAAGTATGAAATTTTGCCTGCCAGCAGCAGGCATCTGCATGGATGATGACCTCTCGTCATCTTTCTCAGCTGAGAACCTTTGACTATCAGCAGCTGTTCACAAGGATTTCTGTTTCCTAACACATAAAAAAGGCTCAGGTATTGTTCTTCCTTGAACAATACACAGGAACACACTGCCATCAGGTATTTTTTTCCTAACAAAACCCAAAGAAATCTGTTGTGATCTAAGAGCCACAGTTTGACTGCAAATATTACTCTGGTGACTGAAGGCAGGACTTTGTGTTAGATTGTTCTTTCTTCTGTTTCTTCACTATACAAATACAATTAAATGAATACAAATATCTGAAAGCTCCTTTGAGATACACTTTAAGGGTATGTTGAATCACATCCTCTTGTAGTCTTCTTACTCAGCTCGTTTTAGAAGTACTGATAGATTAGGTTTACAAAAATCTGCATAGCTCATATATATATATAGCTATATCCATATACACACACTCTCTCACATGATCTTCAAAAGGAACCCATTATTTTGGTAGTAAGAATACAAAGCAAGTCACAGTTTACAATGATTGACAGTACTGCTGGAGTGTGGCTACACATCATAAAAGGGAAAGCTTAAGGTCACCGTCTGACATGAACTTTGAGGAACAGGCAGGCCCCTCAGAACACTCAAAACACATACAGAAATCAACAGCTGGACATTACTAATACTCTTCAATCTTGATAGCAGCTTACAGAGAACCTATTTTTTCCCCTCTATAGAAGCTTCATATAAATCTATCCCCAACCACTTCACTTCTCTGTACCTTCATTTCTCAGCCCTCGTGTATTGGATGGTTCCTCCTTTTATACCACTCTCATTCATGTCATCAGTGCAATACTTACATCAACACCATCAAATACTTAAGACTATTCTATAGGGCATAACATGGACTAAGGAAAATAGATGAAAAAAAGTTCTAGAGAAGAATCACCTTTCTTGATCAAAGCTTAGACTTGGATACCTTTTTTCTGTTCTCTGCTTAGATCTGAGGACTAATATCCCCGTTGCCAAAACTTTCCGCAATTCCGAGAGAAACATAACAAACCAGAACAAATCAGTATTCTTTGGTCCCATGCATGGAACTTACACCGGATACATTGTAGGAACAAACTAATTTCAAGAATGGACAAACTTTAAATTGTTCTTTCTATGCATATACTTTACCTGTCTTTCTACTACGTCAGTCTCATATTTAAAGACTTGTTCCCTTAAATCAGTACACTTGGCATTTAAATCCTTGTTTCGCTCTTCTATTAGATAAACTTGCTTTTCTGTATCAGCTCTAAGTTTGCTGAAAATGTCATTAAAACAGTGCTGCACATAATCCACTATTTTTTCTTTCATGATCCTCTTGTTCTGCATCTCTTCCCATTGCTGATGGAGTAAAAAGGTTTTCACTCTGGAGCTGGGCCAATCGCTCCTGCAAGGACTCCTGTTTTATTACAAGTTTGCTTACTGGATCTTTCTCAAGTTGTCGAGCATGATCACATTCCTTTGCCCGACACTGGCCTTGACTTAATTCTTTTTTGCCATTTCTAAAAGCAAAGCTTTTTCTCTGAGCATTTGCTTCAACTGGTGAAGCTCATTTTCTAGCCTATTAGCTTTGCTTTTAGCTTTACACAGCTGCAGAGACAAGCTCTTGTTGGTTTCTTGCACGCCAGAGAGGTCACGATGGAGCTCGACTTGCAAGCAAAGGCATTCATCACGTTCTCTGTGAAATCTTCGTTCAGCATTGCTTTTTGATGACAAATGAAGTTCAAGTTCTTGAACTGCAGCGTTCAGGGAGGAACGAAATGATTCAATTTCTGTCTCTAGTCTGTCTTTGCTTTTGTTTGTCTGCTCAAGTTTGGAAGTCAGCACTGCAGATTCTGTCTTTAGTAAGTCCAGCTCCGTGTTGAACTGAAAAAACATTTGTCTTAACGCTTCCTTGTTCAGTTTAAGTTCCTTTTTGAGAGCTTCATTTTTTTCTTTCAAGGTCTCATTTTCCTTTAAATATTTTCCTTCTTCCTCCTGGTGCCTAAGTCTTACTTGAGTGAGTTCTAGCCTTAGCATAGCAATCTCATCTTGTAGTAACTGATTCTTGTACAACAGATCCTGTTCTCTGTCAGTGCTGGATTCCTGAAGGACAGGGAACATGAATAAAGAGCCAATTGGGAAATGAATCTACAAAAAACCTGCAGCAATAAACTGCATTTTAACATTTCTAGTACTAAAGCATGACTTCAAAGATGAAGTTTCAGGCAATAAGCTACTCTGTGAACCCATGCACATGTACAATGTACGTACACAACGGAAGTGCAACATATCCTTAAAACCTAAATGAACATCCCAAATATACAGTTACGTTTTTTTCCCCCCTTAAACCAGCAACCAAAGCTTTTAAAATGACAGCGCTTTCTTGTATGTGCATGCCTTTATAATACTGCCTTTAAGGTTGAATTAGGTGTGCTACAGATCTGGTAAACACAAGGCCAGAAAGGGTATTTTCCTTCTCAAATGTCTTCTGAACACTTATCCTTTTGTGTTACTGGAAGTTAGCTATAAAACTCAATCACCCCCGGAATGCAATAGTCCTGTATATTTCCTCTTTATTGTATGTATAACTTTTTTCCACTTAAACACATTCACCCTACATTTACTGGGCAGCACAGCCAAGAACAAAAAGGCTTCCAGGCACTGCACATTCTTTAGGAAATTCAGTAAACTCTTTTCAAGATCTTTTTTAATACAGTGTTTATGATTGCTTTTTCTCCTCCAGTTACTCTAACTCTTACAGAGAGTTGAATTCATTGCTGATATTCGATCATAAAATTTTAGTTATGTGGAGGTGGAAAAGAAAGGCATACTTGAAGTAAGTTCAATAAGGGAATAACTAATTTAAAAAAAAAAAAAAAAAAGCAATGGAAACACAAACACTGTCAAACAACTTTCTTCCTGGTCAACCTTGCCATAGGCAGCTAGGTGTTTCACTGCTAGAAAGCCTAAAAAGTGATGACGAAATGTCTGTGAAATGACAAATAACAGATAGGTTAAGAAACGGTGTAAACAGTGTCTTCTATTAGTTTCCTACTTGCACAAGTAATTCAGGTACATACAGGAGTGATGCTGCTTTCCAGAACTTTTAGACATAAGAGAAAACAAGAAAGGTATTTACCCAGATAAGTTACACTGGTAAACAGTAAATAAACCATCAAGAAACAGAAAAAGTTATGTAAGATTTATTATGACTTTAAAACAAACATGGTGAAATTTAATTTATTAGAAAAAAAAATCTGCTTACCTCTGATTTTTTTCCTATAGATCTTCTTGTCCCTTCTTCTAGTTCCATTTGTCTCCCAAGGTGGTTGTTCAAAATTCCTTCTTGAAGGGCTCTGGCCCTCTTTTCCTGAGAGAGCTGTCTCTGTGTTTCATCACGTTCCTCTTCAACCTACAGTAATACAATAAAACTGCTTGCATCTGAAGAAAAAACAGAGCTAGCAATACATCTTCCCATTCTCCCCTGCATACTTGAAAACATTTTTGATTCCCCACCGTTATGATAATCCACCTATAAATAAATAAATTTAAATTTTCTTATGAAAATTTAAGAAGGCGAAATACAGGATGTTTTGTAGTAATTCAAAAAAAGGTAAGGCTTTGCCTGAAACACAAATGAAACCTCAATTTTGAAAAAAGAAAAAAGGAATAATAAACTGCAAAGGAAAAAAAAAAAAAAAAAGAACAGCCCAATTGTGAACCAACTGTACTCTACTGTTCTCAAAATCTGACAATTGTTATCCAACGCCTCTTCCGTGAACAAAGCGCCTCCTTCTCTAGGCATACTGGAATACAATTGAAAAGAAGCAGAAAATAAGACAAAGACTTTAATTCATTATTTAATATACCTGTTTCAAGAGCTTTCTCAGTGTTCTTAACTCCATTTCTAAATTCCTAGAGTGTAACTCAAGTTTCTGTTTCTCCTCCATCTCTTTACAATATTGATCTTCTTTCCTTCGGAGGTCTTCTCTCATTTTCTCACACAGCACTTCTACTCTGAGCCTCTTTTCTTCTTGTTGTTTCAAAGAACATCTGGGATTTAACGGAGGATTTGAGAAACAAAAGCACTGATATAAAAGTAGATATTCCACATGATGAACTTGCAGAGACAACTCAAACCATAAAAAATGTTAAATGTTTTCAGAGTTCATATTTTTACTGTACTTTTCAACTTTTTAAAGAATTCTAACTTCATTCCGTTGTGCATGGTATCAGTTGTACAAGATAGAGAAAAAAAACTTTGAGTGATTTATCCGTTATTTGTAAGTTTGTATAGGGAAACACACACCAGTGTGCACACTATAATAATAAAATTAAAAAAACCCATCTTCATATTACAGCCGTTTTGTTGAAAAAGGAGTTTGTTGTCTTATCAGATCAAAGCATCGTAAACTTTTACTATGGTTAGTATACATTTTCTTAGTATAGTGAGCATTGCCTACATATTACGGATTCAGTGACCAGAAGTAATACTGGTGAATCAGCACGCCACTTACCTATGGCAGACCCGACAATTTTTCAGCAAGCCTTCTGTAAGTCTAAAACAACTGCTGACCACAGACAGAACAAGCAGCTTCTGTTTACTCAAGAAGGATGTCAGTGTTCAAAACCAGATTCAGAAATGCATGGGGTTTAAGCTGAATACGATTAAAAACAGTTTTAAACCTCAGTTGGATCTACCTCTGGGAGAAACTACAGCAATTTCATTTTGAAGCTGACTTACAAGGAAAGCCTTATGGAAGGTCAGCTTCTTTACCAACTGAAACAATCAGCAATGAGCACTGACATGGTAAAAAACGGACCATGGTGTGCCCACGGTACCCAAACAAGAAAGCAGCTTTGCGTTTGATCATTATTTTGACTATTTTTTCCCATATACTCACAATAGTGGACAAAAAAAAAAAATTAAAAAAAAATCAAGTGTCAACCTAAGGGAAGAACTGCCAATTGAAAGCCTGCTTTAGAAATTCCGCAAAACAAGAATCAACCACCACTAAAATCACTTGAAAGACTGACAGAAACATTTGTATTTGAATGGCGTATATTGCAAGGAGAAAGCTTTACATGTAATTTCTAGTGTAATTTCGCAAAAAGTGTAACTTTTGAAAGTATAAATTTAACGCTGCTTGGAGAATTCACTTAGAATGAAAATACTACTTCTTTATACTTGACAGATGTTTGAGGATTTTGAACACCTGCTGAAGTCAAACCCAGGCCAAGCTGGGACCGGCCTCTCTTCCTCGTACCCCCCTCCCCCGCGCTGGGAGGCCCAACTCCCCCAGGCCCAGCTCCCGCAGCCTCCCCTCACAGGGCTGGTGCTCCTGCCCCCGGGCCAGCCCGGCATCTCCCTGCCGACCTCACACGGACTGGGCAAGATCTCCTGGGCTGGGCGGCCAAACACCGGGCCCCGGGCTCGAGACACAGCTCAGCAAGCCCTGCGGAGGGGTGGGCACTCACTGCCCCCACGGCCCTGGCACTGCTGCCCTCCATACAGCCCAGGCCGCTGCGGGCCGCCCCAGCTGCCAGCTCACGGTGGCTCCTGCTGAGCTCGCTCTCTGCCTGGGCCGCTCCCCAGCCACGCCGTCCCACCGGGGATCACCACAAGGAGATCTCCCCTCCCAGGCCAGGGCTCTGCAGTTGTCCTTGCTGAACTGCCTACGGTGCCTGCTGGCCACCCCTGTCTGGCGTGATGTCAACAGCGATGAGAAACCTCACGCCTCCGGGTCTAGCTCAGGAGTGTGGGGAAAGGGGCAATCCCAAACTTGACCTTTCCAACAAACAAACAGGTAAGCAAACAAATGCTCTAAGCTCTGGTTTGACTTGCACTGGGTGGAGTTACCACAAACCCTAGTATTATAGGCCAACTGAAGCCGCAAGGACAAAATGAAAAAAAAAAAAACCACCACCCAACCATCTCTCAAATCTCTCTTATAAATCTGATTTCCCCATACACACTCTCTTGCTCTTTTCTTGCTAGAAAACAAAGTTAGAACAACATCCAGAAGACTGTACATGGAGCTGGTATCCGGACGTTTTTCCCCTCTCCCATTATCTACTTCATAGCATAACTGGCCCACGGGATTCAAAAAACCCAAACCCAAAAGACTGGAAACTTCTCATCCTGTTGCCTGCACCATCAGTGTCTTTCGGAACAAAACCACTGACAAGATAATACATTATCAGACCACAATTTACATACTTAAGGCTTTGGATATCACTTTTCCATTCTGCTGCTTGGTGAGCCAATACGGATTTCAAATCTTGAGTCTTCTCCGCTCTGAACTGTGACTCCTCCCTTTCATCTTCCAATTTCCTTACTTCTCTTGAGAGCGCTTTATACTGATTTTTCTGACGTTCTATTCTCTGTTCATATTCAAGAAGTATGTTTTGCATTTTCAGCAAAGTAGCAGAACCTGTTTTGAGACAGAAAAGACACAAAGCTGCACAAATACTGCCCAATGTATAAGCTGTTCAATGCTTTGCTGCATTAGGTGCAGGTGGCAGGTCTCGGTAGCGGGAAGGTCCCTGTGAGAAGGAGCCAGGGGTCGTCCCGTGCTGGACATGGACGGTTTCGATGGACCCACCGCAGGGCACAGCTGAGCCTCTCAGCCGTGCTGGCAGCTCCTCAGGAAAAACAAACGTAGGAAAGGGTGAAACCACCACACGGGCAGAGAAGGGGAAAAGCATGTGAAAACCAGCCCCGCAAACGAACACCCAGGTCAGCGAAGGAGGAGGGAGAGGTGCTGCTCCAGGTGCCAGAGCAGAGATTCCCCTGCAGCCCCTGAGAGAACCATGCTGGAGCAGATACCCACAGCGCAGTGCTGCGCAGGACCCCGTGCCAGAGCAGGCGGATCCTTCCCGAAGGACCTGCGACCCATGGAGGGCCCAGGCTGGAGGAGATTTTCCCCAAAGGACTGCAGCCCGGGGCAGGACTCACACTGGAGCAGGGAAAAGGGACGAGGAAGGAGCAGCAGAGAGAAACTGCTACGTCCCGACTGCAGACCGCAGCCTCCCCGTGCTGCCTGGGGAGGTGGCGGGGAAGGAGCGCAGCAGAGCTTGAGCAGGGGGGGTGCCGACGTGTCCTTCTCAGGTTTTGGGTCTTTGTTTCTCACTATCCAAATGTATTTTAATCGGTGGAGTCTGTTTTGCCAGTGACAGTCACTGGGAAGTGACAGCCCTGCCTTCACACTGACCCACAAGCTTTTTCACCCCGTTTCGTCAAGGAGGGGCAGTGGCAGCACTGGGTGGGGAGTTTGGCCTTCAGCCAAGGTTAACACTTGCCTAATGAAATTTTAGCATAGTTTAAGAGCCCTAGTAAGTGATGCTTATGTTTATATAATGCCTTGTGCATATATGCAAGCATCTTATGACAGTTGAAATTTGTTATATATATGTACTTATTATTTTTAAGCAAAGCCATTATTTTGCTGTACTCTTTCTCATTAGCTGTTGAGGGGTGTGCTGGTTGTGGCTGGGATAGTGTTAATTTTCTTCACAGTCGCTGGTACAGGGCCATGTTTTACAGCTGTGCCGCAAACAGGGTTGGTAGCACGGGGATGTGTTCCTTATGGCCCAGCAGCGCTCACACAGAGCCAAGGCCTTTTCTGCTCCTCACCCCACCCCACCAGCCAGCAGGCTGGGGGTACGCAAGGAGCCGGGCCGGGACACAGCTGGGACAGCTGACCCCAGCTGACCCAAGGGACGTGCCATGCCACGCAGCATCATGCTCAGCATATAAAGCTGGGGGAGGACGAAGGAAGGGAGGGACATCCAGAGCGATGGCACTTTGTCTTCCCAAGTATTTGTTATGCGTGACGGAGCCCTGCTGTCCTGGAGATGGCTGAACACCCGCCTGCCCATGGGACGTGCTGGATGAATTCCTTGCTTTGCTTTGCTTGCGTGCGTGGCTTTTGCTATTAAACTGTTTTCATGCCGACCCATGAGTTTTCTCACTTTTCCCTTTCCGATGCTCTCCCCCACCCCACTGGGGTGGAACAAGTGAGTGGCTGTGTGGTGCTTAGGTGTTTAGGTGTGGCTGGGCTTAAACCACATCAGGGGGATATAAAGAAGAAAAAGCTCTTGCTGACTTTTGATGACCGCATTAGAAGGAGCTGAACTGTACTTTGCAAGAAACTGCTTCTCCAGCTCTGACTAGACAGAGAACCAATGATAACGTAAGGCACATCGGCTGGTAATGCAGGCAACATCTCAGGTTAGGTGACAGTTTCACAGCTTTTGAGGGGGATCTCTAGTCACAAAGAGATACTATATCAAAATATGAAATTAAAATACTTTGGAGTGCATACAAAGAAATCATGTTTTAAGGGGAACTTGTAACAGCTGAAGGCAGAGACTTGAAAACATACCCATATGAACCACACTAAGCTCTTCCAACAGCAGCATAGTCTCCTTGTAGGTTGAAGCTTGTAACCGGACATCCTCTGAAGGTGGGTCAGATGAGTGAGTTAAACCAGGGTCATCAGTTACTTCCACTGGTATGCTGACCTACAAAAAATACAGTACTTTCTGTAATTCCACTGTCCAGTATTACAGACCATTACAAATGCAGGAATGATTCATTCTCTCCTTCACAGCCCACAGATTTGTCTCAAATACAATCAAGCTGCATACCAGCAGCAATTTGTACATCTGGTTGATCACTACATAAACACTGCTCCCACCTAAGTGATTAAAAGCTGATAGAGACTGTTTATCAAGAAACTAGTTTTACAGTACCTCGTTCCTTTCACTCCTGGTTGTTGCTGCAGGTCTAGAAAACAAGAAATATATTTCAGTACTGAAATGCTTACTTTGCATTACGAATAATACCTACAGTTGCTTTGAAAACTTAATTGCAGAACTGAATTAAACTAAAATCTGGTATAGTAACTTTGCTAGATATAGTTCAAGACTGAAACAATTATTGTGTGCTATTAACGTCTACTGGAAGGCTAATTTTTCTGCAAGATATTAAGCAAATAGTTGAAATAACTGTTCCCTAAACTTCACGCAAAGTGACAGAAATCTTACAGCTACAGACATGTAGCTATACGCTTACGTGCATTCCCTGTTTAATACCAGGGGTTTAGCTCTCTTCAGTACCGAGAATCCTTCTCCTACAGGTCAAAGAACTGTAATTTTGGATTCTCTGGTGTCCTGGGTCTGGCTGGGACGCAGTTTATTTTCTTCACAGCAGCCCACACAGGGCTGTGTGTTAGATTTCTGACCAAAACAGTGTTGATAACACACCAGATTTTTAGCTAGGGCTGAACAGTGTCAACAACTTCTCTTTCTCACTTTGCCACAACCCACACAAGTAAGTTCAGGGTGGGCAAGAAGTCAGGAGGGTACACAGCTGCAAGAGAAAAGGTGGAGCAGGGAGCAGGGCAAAAAATCCTGAGATACCTGCAGTGAAAAAACTGAGATACCTCACCCTTTTTAAACACATGAAATACTTCTATGCCTGTGCACACACACTCATGTAATTAATCAGAATTTGTGCACGTGACCTTATTGTTGACTTGGCCAGCATGTTCAAAAGCACTCTAAACAGAAGTGAAGTGTTTGTCAACACAAAGCGCATCAGGTAGTCACAGGAAAGAACAAGAAAGAACAAGAAAGAACATCAGGTGGTCACACGAAAGAACAAGAATCTTCATATGCATCAGGTTTACAAAAAACCTTAAACACACAACAAAACCCCAAACTTGCCTCTAGCTCTCAGGCCAATTTTTATCATTAAGTGAGTTTTATTTTCAACATTCCTTATATGCATACCTTCCTTCATCCTCAGATGTTTCACTGGAAGTGCTATCATCTGGTACTTGACCATGATTGCCACTGGAAGAGCTCATCTGCTGATGAGCCTTCTGCTTTGAAGGCTGTCTTTTACTTTCCTTTGCACCTTTGGCATTCAGGGCAATTTTACTGCATTACACAGAAAGAAAGAAAAAAAAAACAAAACACCAAGTGAGTAGGTTTATAAAAAAATATTTCTGTGAAACAGACATACTTAAGATGATGTCCAGAAACAACCGAGACAAAAAATAGCTATGATAAAATCACAGACTTGACTGTAAAGATCGTGGAATATGCCCAAGTATTTAAAACCCTTCCCCTAGAGTGAGGGGGACACGTGGAATCTGAGCTGGATCCAGGTTAAGCTGGACTATATCCAACAGCCACGTTACAGAAAGCATCTAGAGCAGAGATTCCTTTGAAGGACAGACAGAAAAAGCTCCTGCTTAGGTCTGCATAAAAATACGTGTGCCTTCTTTAGACTTTTGAGATTGGTTTGGTAATATCATCTTTTTCCCTCTCCCGACAAAGGGCACATTAACTTAATGAAAAGGAAAACACCAACTGCACGGAGATCACTAAAATCACCTAGAAAAGGGAGTAGTAGCAAACCCCAAGTTCCTACTTTTCTTTTCTAGGTGGCCATTTCCTACAAAAATAACTGCTTTTTCCAGTCTTCAGTTCTGGTTTTGAAGATGCATTTTACCTCAGTGTTGACATGGAAATCACAGGAATTTAGGTGGGCGTTTTCTTTTGTTTTCCCCTTTTCTTTTTTTAGAGCAGGCAATAAATTTGAACCTCCATCGTGCGCTTCATTTTGTCTAAAAAGAATTTTTCTTCATTTTTTGAGAAGCAGTGGACTACTCACTATGGCTTTCACCACTAAGGAAACTACTTCAACTACCACAGTATCAGAAAACCTAAGACACTTACATAGTACTACAAATAAGAGCTAGAGATTATTTCCTTAGCTTACCCTTTCATTGGCATTTTAATCAATTTTGAGCTCTCCCCAGATGAAAAACTCTTTTTGTCTTTTTCTTCTATCGTGTTTTCATTCTCCATTTTCAAACAGTCATTCTTCCTTACAGTAATCTTTTGTTTCATTTGCCGATTAGTGATGTTATTTAATTTATCCACACATTCCTGTTTTGCCACGGCCTGCACTTTTGAACATCTTTGTTTGCTTTTTTCCTTCTTAACCTATAAAAATAAAGTTAAGCTTCACGTATTTCTAGAAGACAGAAACACCACATCCAAGATTGATTAATTCAGGGTTTACCCATGAAATAATATAAAATGATCTTTTTTTTAATTCATAGAGAAGCATTTTCACAAAACTACACTACAAAGTGTATTATGCCATTGAAAGTACTTTGAATTCACTCATGATGCAAGACATAACAAAAATACAGCCCTTAGAAAGAAAACAATAGTGTCTCTTAAAACATGAACAAGAAAAAAGTGAAAACAGTACTGATGGACAAAGCGTTAGGAGGACTGCACAATGTTCGTTGTAACATCACCAGAAAAAAATCAAGTGGAACTGCGAACAAGGGGAGGAAAGAAAAAAAGATCCCAAACCCACAAACACAACTGGTTTCACAGGAAAGAGGAATTTTAGTGAAAGGCAATGAAGACACACCACGCAGATATCACAGCACATGAATTATTAGTCAGGACCCTGTTCAGAAGCTATTTTCATTCTTTGATTCAGAATCAGAACCGATAGAGTTCTATGGATTTCTTTTTATGGCAATGAAGAGATAACTACTTGCACTGGAACCATTTAACCTATTGTTAAACTGGAACAATAATGCATTCTGTTTTCCAAAAATGGGGAAAAAAGACAACTCTGCACTGCCCTCTTTATTCACAAGTCACCTATTTCCATTAGAACAAACCCCAATTTGTAGGAAGCATCTTCCCTTCGTGACCAATAGCTAAAGTGAACAGGAAATACTCTGCCTGGCTCCAGAAGGCTGCAGGTCTCCCTAGGCTCTTTTACATACGCTCCATCGCTGCTATCGCTTCAGCAGCGGTTTTACCTACCAACAGAGACTTCCTTAAAAACATATTCTGACTTTCCTGAACAGTGGATTGTATCTCACAGTTTCATTGATTTGGACAGCAGGATCCTGCAGTTTCCATTGAAGCTAACGAACACTGCGTGCTTTCAAAACCAAGCACATTCAGCACCTCCATCATAACTCTGAATTAGAGCTATTGCCTAAACAACTACATGTTGCACACGCTGCCCGTGCCAACCCTGGCTAGCCCAGCCCTGTTTTACCGATTCATCCAGGCACTTGCATCAGTGCGTCTGACTTGCTGAATTTACACATGAGAAACCAGGCATTTCTGACCAACACCCATGCTCTTTAACTGCACCGGTTATTTTTAAATTAATGACACATTACTAATTAAAGTGACCAAGACAAGTCAGAACTACAGCTTGGTTGTAGTCAAAATCCCATGCACCGCAGATTTTCCCTGAATTTCTTCACAGCATCACCTATGATTGCTGTTGTCAAACACATGACTGCTTCTTTCTTTACCTGCAGAAAGCTTGGCACAACACGTACAATATTGTACAACATACAGCTCCATCTGACAGTCAGACCAGAATGACCTTCCTGCAGTGCAGGCGGGCTGTGTATCTCCAGTAGCACCCACAGCCCCAGCCTGCACTGCTTTAGAGACAGCAAAGATCCGCGCTGATGAGAAACGCTCTCATGCACATGGCATTTCACCTTGTCCACGGATTTGAAACACGGGTTGCTTTGCGAAATTTAGTTGTATGGTTTCGTTCCAAGGCAAACCAGACTGTCCAACAACTTTTGACTTACACTAAAAACCATAAATATTCACCTTCCATATGAACGGATACATGCCAGGATATGTACTGCTGATGAATTTTTTCGCATGTTGCTGGGGAGCAATACCTGCACGTGTTCATCTTTTTGTCCACCTCTACTGGGATTCCTTCTAGCTGGGTACGTTGCATCTCAGGGTTGTATGGAGGGGATTACCTCCAAGCAGCAGGACAGACCACCCCTGTCGCTCCTAAACTGCCTCTGCTGAGCATCTCAGTGCCTCCCACAGTGGTGGCTTGCTCAGGAAGAGGTGGCCTGTGATGGCTCCTCTCCAGTACACATGCCCACAGGACCACCAAGCAAAGGACTATCCCACACCATCCTTCCCCTCTTTGAGAAAGAAAGCACGTACCTATCTATGGCTAATCTCCCTTCTGAAGCAGTACAGCTCAGCTGAGACCTCAGACTGCTTTTCTGCAGCACCTGGGATTCTTACTAAAACTGTCTCCGTGGACTCTACCCGGACTCAGTTTTGTGCAGAGGAGGTATTTACTGCCGCATGCGCAAGAGCAACGGCAAGGGCAGGCAGTGCAGCGATCTCCTGTTACTGAACGTGCTGCTCTGGGACTCCCAAACAGGCGGTCAGTTATATCCCTGGCAAAGTTCTCCAGCAAAGCCACCCCCGATTTGTATCCACCTCAGCTGTACAAACACGGTGTAAACAGATGCGCAGCGGCCCTTTACCTCCAGCACTGTATGTCCCTTTCCTTCCCATGTCACCACCACCTGCAAAAGCGCCCATGGAAATGAGCAAACCCCACCCGCCAGAAAGAGGCAGGGCTTTCAAAGGAAAGGAGGGTATTCAATGGAAGCTGCAGACGTGCCCTGCCTGAAGAAGGCACCACTGGCAACCCCTCCTCTGTGAGAGCTGGGGAGATGCAGAGGGGGAGGAAGGCAGGTGTCGGGGAGTAACTAGAAGCCCTGGTTTGCTACTGCTGCAGTAGCCCTGGCTGTGGGGACAATAGAGCTCTCCATGAAATGACGATCAACCAAAACATTTCAGAGGGGCACAGCAGGGAGCACAAGCTGCTGGGCATCAGCAAAGGGCTGTGCTCAGCTTTTCTGTGGCACGTTGTCATAGGCAAGGTGAACACGAAGCACAGGGAGGATCTGCAGTTCTACCTGCCTGGCAGGGGTTTGGCCTGAGCTCCCCCTTTGCAAACCAAGTCACCCTCCCACCACACCGCACAACCTCTGCTTAATGTATGTCCCAGCAACTGGGGTACCACACGCAGAGAAATCTGAGAGGTCCCCCCTGGTCACAGCTCTAGTCATCAGTGGTTCCAACAACTTCTGATGCTCAGGGTGTCCCCTGAGCCAGTGGTCCTCCCTCCAGGCGCCCCTCCTCCTCTCCATTTGCCCTGGAGTAGACAACTCAACATCACACCCATTCTGGGAGATTTAAGCCCCAAAGAGCTCAGAACTGCCTGAAGCCAGCACAAAAGCCAATCTTCTGGAGAGAGAGTTGCAGTGTCCTTACACCCTCCCTGTCCTTCCCGTCTAGATCAGAAACCAAACAGGGGAAGCGGTGCACGCAGATACACAGAGAACACTGAATGGGACACACTGGCTCCTCTTCCAACTCCTTTATTGTCTCAAAGGTGATTTCATTCTGTTGGAGGAAAAAGAGAGAAATATGTAGAGTCCCCAGGTTTATCCCTGGTAAGCATTTTCATACGTTTATTTAGTAAAGCAGATTAGATTGATTCCTCAGATATTTTTTTTTTTTTGGGGGGGGGGGAGGGGATTATAATGAACTCATTCAGTTTTTAAATCAGGCTTAGGAGCCACGACTCACTGGCTACGAATACATGTACACACATGCGTGTGCAGGACAGCACAGAATATTTACTCATATGCATCTGAAAATACATTTTTTTTCAATCATTTGTTGTTCTGTGCATCATTTATGGCTGGACTGCATGGACAAGATGGTTTTCTTAATTCTGTGAAAACACTTGCATCTATTGATGCCTGCACCTCTAAACATAGTGATATGGTCATACAGCCAAATTTGCAAAGCGGATTACTGTTCTTACACCATTCTGGGCATAGCAGACATACCCATAGAAACACCCCTAATGGCCTAATGGTCATGCCTATTTACACATTTATTTCTGCTACTTCATCCTCTGTAAAGAACAAGTGCTCCTTTCCTCGACCTGTCTGAGAGAGAAGGGGGTTAAGAGACAGAGTAAAGTTTAACGATTATTATGATAGTCTGCTTAGCTGTTTAGGGTAATGATAGTCTGCTTGGCCGTTTAGGGTAAAGTTTTAACGATTGTAATAGTCTGCTTAGCTGTTTGCCAGATCTTACATGGTTTGTTTGGGTGTTGTGATAAGGTATACGGGAGTAAAGAGCCTTATGACCTTATAAGTCCAGCTTTATGACCATATAAGTCAAAAGAACAATTACAACCTTGCAAGAACAAGCTAAAGCCAGTTCTGCGGTTTGGACAAAAACCAGGACGTTACTGAGCCTGCGCCAGATGTGGGAGGTCATGAGGAAGACTCACCTGCCTTCATCCTCAGGACCCCTGACGACCACCACCAGGGGACACTGCGCAAACTCAGTCGAGAAAAAAATATGGAAATGGCTCGCAGAACTAATTTTAATACGAAGCGGGGATAGGTAATGCATATGTATAGGCGCATTGCAACACATTATGAATATAAAGATATAGGAGTAAGGGGTTAACACCTCCACTACATGCTGCTTGTAAAAGAGAAGATAACCGCCAGACAGAAACAAGACAGACACCCCCATATAAAGATATATGAGTAAGGGGTTAACACCTCCACTACTTCATAAACACGAAAGTAAAAAGTATAAAAAAGGACTGTTTAAACTGCTCAGGGCGGCAGTTGGTGGAGCGCAGACTCCCCTGCCGTCCAGCGCTGTCTTTGCTCATATTCTACTTGCTATAATTAATAAAATTTTAATTGGATTATGATCCGTTGTGGTCTCAATTTATAACAATTTCTGGTGCCGTGACTCGGATAAGGAACAGTGGGCTTTGGTCCTCCGGGGAGGCACCCCGCGACATTTCGCGGCCCCGCGACCAACAGCTTACTCCAACCTTACCGACGAACCTAAATTCTAGAATAATGAGCAAAGGAGAAACCGGTAAAATCCCATAAAAATTCTGTGCATGGGAGTCTGGACGAAGACGCAGGACGCGTAAGTATATTGCGAATTTGTTCGCAAGGTTTGCCGTGCGGGCGGGATTGGGTTTCCTGGAATATAACGAATGAGAGGTTCGATATACTGAACCAAGCGAGTGTGGACTCTTAAGTACTGCGTCTCCCATCTCCCGCGAGGGACTGGGCCAGGAACAAGGGGAGCGAGTGAGTGTATGTTTGTGGATATTCCAGTAGATGGGGGCGAAGGGCAGCAAGCCTTCGAATCCCATGGGAAGGGTACCCACTGTACCTAAGAATACCCCTCTGGCATATATATTAGACAATTGGAGATATTTCCCTGGAACCCTAGGGAAAGATAAGCAGAAAGTGATAGAATATTGTACTAAGATATGGGGAGGGAAGAAGATTTCTAAAAATGTCTTTTGGCCAGTCTATGGGTCAGAAGAAGATTGGGTAAGACAGCAATTAAACCTCTGGGTTAATAATAAAAAAACCCCTTAACCCGGAGGAGAGTCAATATGTGGAGGTGTGGCTAAAAAACCGGGAGCTAGACTTTACCCGCTGAATGAAATAAAAAAACTAAACAAAAGAAAAAGAAGGGAGAGTTAGACGAAACCCTTCTAACCCCCCCTCCTTACATTCCTCCTCCTGCTCCTGCAGAGGTCCCCAGAGCGCCCACTCCCCCACCAGAGTCGGAACAAGGGTCTCTCCCCCTCTTCCTAGACGCGTAACTGGAAGTCAAAAAGGGGCAGCTCAAATATACCCCCTAAGAGAAAAGCCCATGGGGGGGGACCTCAACCTGTGATCGGATATATTTCTGTGCCTCTAAATTCAGCTGACCTACGAGATTTTAAAAGGACCGAGATGGGAAACTTAATTGAGGACCCACTCGGAGTGGCAGAAAGATTAGATCAATTTCTGGGACCAAATCTTTATACTTGGGATAAGATGCAATCTATCCTTTGTCAATTATTTACTACCGAGGAAACCCAGGGACCCCAAGCAGATATTAAATGGCCACTCCAAAGACCTAATTGGGATAATCAGGATCCGGCGCATAGAACTCATATGCAGGACCTGAGAACTATAGTAATTCAGGGGATTAGAGAAGCAGTACCCTAATTGTTACTGTGATTTTGGCTATATTTTTTATAATAATAGTGAGCTCTTGGTGTTGCTGTAGAAAGATACCTGTGTGTTGCATTTTGTAAGTAGTAATTCTGTAAGTGATAAGTGTGTTCTGTGAGTGTAAGCTGGAATGTGGAGAAAAGTGGCCTTTTAATTAATAATTACAAGGTTATTAATAATTGTTATATTCTAAAGACCCCGGCCCACAATTTTTGGAAGAATCTGCGCAAGCGTGAAAGACTGATAAGCTAATTAGCATACGAAGCAAGGGTAGGCAGGTTCAGGTAATGAATATGTATAGGCGTTAATGGAATATTCATTGTTTCAAGCTTATTTGCTGCAGTGTTGCTTATTTTGGTTACCGGATTTATGGAATGTGGAATTTGACTTTGATAATTGTTACTGTGATTTTGGCTATATTTTTGATAATAATAGTGAGGTCTTGGTGTTGTTGTAAAAAGATACCTGTGTGTTGCATTTTGTAAGTAGAAATTCTGTAAGTGATAAGTGTGTTCTGTGAGTGTAAGCTGGAAAAATGGGAAGAAAACAGAGTGGTGGGATTTTAAAGAAAAGCCCGTTAGGATGTGTTTTGAGTCACTGGAGGGATATTGGAGGATCCGCTGGTGGAAATGTGAATAGGAAAACATTGATAAAATATTGTAAAATGTGGCCGCTTTATAAGTTGGAATGTGGAGAAAAGTGGCCTTTTAATTAATAATTACAAGGTTATTAATAATTGTTATACTCATTTATGCTGGAAATGTGAGAACATTTCTGTATTCAGTATATTACAAATGTTGGTATGTGGTTATTGTCTTGAACATCCGAGGGGTGAATGTGAACCTCTGTATGTTTTAAAGTGTATATGGTGTAAAGAATTATTATATGTATGGTGGCGACAAGAAATTGAATGCCCTGACTGTAAGGTTTGGACGCCTTGGGATAAGAGAGAGAGCTATAAGTGAAATTAGAGTCTCTGTGGTTGGGATAGCGATTGAGATAATAGTAAGAAAGGTCACTGGAAGGAAATGGGGGGGCAGCTGGGGGAAGCGTGAATAAGAGAACTTTGGCTAAGTACTGCAATCAGTGGTGGCCCCTGTATAAGTTAGGGGACAGAGAAAATGGCCCTTAAACGGCACACTGAATTATAATGTTTTGCTAAAATTAATGTTATTTTTAAGGCGAGAGGAAAAATGGGATGAAGTAATGTATGCTGGTATGTTTTTCACTCTGAGGAATCACCCAGAGTAGCAAAAGAATGTGGTATTAACCTAGCTCCACAAGATCCCTTAATATTAGCAATGGAAAAGGATCAGAGGGGAGGTTGTGGTTCCTTCTATGGAGCAACCAGAATGAAACACGTTGTAAGATAAAAAACTTGTGCTAATGTATGTAAGATCTGAAGCCGGGGGGGGGGGTGGGGTGGGTGGGGGGGGTGGAGAGTCAAAAAACCCTGTGAAAGTTTTAAAGTATTGGGGTGAGTTTGTACAAAGCCCCGTATCCCCTCGAAGGTGCGGCTGAGTCCTGCGGGACGCATGGCAGGGTGTTTGCTGTTTGCCTGCGAAGGCTGATATGTAAGAACGCAGACTTAAAGCAACAAGTAGCAGATTTGCATTCAGGGTAAGAAAGAGTTAAAACAGAAGTGCTGCTGCAGAGGCAGGCTTGTGTAACCTGCAGAGCAGAGCAGGAACAGCATCTCCTGCCCCGAACCCTTCGCTGGTGAGGAGGAGGGGGTTGCTGTTGCTGACGATTGAGCAGAAGGACCTGACAATGTCACCCCGATTGCTGCAGCATTTGCAGCACAACAGGACCGGTAACGGCCCCTCTAGGGCAGGCAGCGGGTCTGAGGAGAGTAAAGGTGAATCTCTGATGGGGAAATTTAGATGTTTGAAAGTTAGTTGTGAATAGGACTGGATAAAGGTTCGAGTTGATTTTTACTAAGGTAATCGTGATGTAGAAAAGTTGGTGAATACAAAACCAACTTATTTGGTGTTAAACTTCAGTGAAAAGAATTTGTTACAGTTGTGGGAGCTGCTGGCCGCCAGGAAAATATCCTGAAACCTTTAAAGTACAAACTAAGAAAACAAATAAGAATGCCAAATTCACCAAAATCTTTGTTGGGAAGAGATTTATTAGAACATCTAGACGTTTAAAGAAGGGGAAATGAATCCAAAAGTTAAAATGATCAATTAACTAAAATGTTGAGCTTATCTTTAATTCAACAGAAAAGTGGAAGAGAAGACCTCCCTGAAGTAAAAGAAATCTTTAACCAGGTATATCTGAAAGTAAATTCCAAGTAAAGGGAAAAATGCTTTCCCTGTTACAGTAAAAATGATAAACAGGAGGCCTGCCTAGTTCAGGTAAAACAATATCCCTTGGTCAGCAAGGCTGTGGGGAATACTGCATAAAAAAACTAAAATAAAATACACTCTGTAGTAG
Organism: Falco punctatus; assembly: GCF_963210335.1. Classification (NCBI taxonomy): domain Eukaryota; kingdom Metazoa; phylum Chordata; class Aves; order Falconiformes; family Falconidae; genus Falco; species Falco punctatus. The sequence goes on from NW_027660119.1 coordinate 550,647, forward strand.
TTCAACTAATGTAAATCTGTGTTTTACCATGACTGTGACTTGTTATGGGATGTGCAAATGAAGCTTTGCATTGACAACAAAGTACAAAGAATAAGGCTGGTCAAGTGCCTCCTACCACAATCAAGGGCAAGACTGGGTTGGTCTCTGTGTTTGCCACCAAGAAGGATCTTGAGCTCTGCTGCTGGCTGCAACCCAGTAGGCGTTGAGCGGTGGGGACATATGCCATGCCAGACCTTGATGTGAGGAAGGGCCCCCTCTGTTATAAGAGGGTCGTCCAGGAAAGAAGAACATAAGATGGCCCATTAAGGCACTGATTTGGAAATTGGAAACCGCCTGGCCGACCATGAAGCCATACAAGTAGCAGAGGAGGTAGGAAAAGAGGAATTATCCTTAATACCAGGCGGTAAAATCCAAACTGTAAGTACAGATCAGGAGCCAAATTATTCTAACTTATTTGAGGGATGGTCGTATAGTGGTACCATCCAATTTAATATGGACCACAGCCGTAATAGAACATAATAAGATGCATTGGGGAGCTGATAATTTATATAAAAGTCTAAATCAGAAATTGATAGGGCAGAAATTGTTTACTGTAATAAAATAGGTGACTCAGCAATGTGAAATGTGTTTGAAAATTAGCCAGGGCAACAGTGGCAAGTTGATTTTTCCAGACTCCCAAGAATTGAGGGGGTACCAATATTTATTAAATGAATGGACACCCCAACGTATCATACAGTATTATAAACCTGCAACTTGGAATCCTAATGAACTTATTAACGGCGCTCGAGAACCTATCTACAATCTGAATCATATCATTCGTCTACAGGCTGTCTTGGAAATTATTATTAATCAAACAGCTAAAGCTTTTGATGTTAAATGCAATTTATCAACACAGGATGGTTCTCGATTACCTGCTAGCCAAAGAAAGAGGTGTTTGTGGTAAAGTAAATGTCTCCAATTGTTGTTTGAAAATTGATGACAATGGTGAGGTAGTTAAACAAATCACATCAGAGACAGGGAAGTTAGCCCATGTTCCCGTCTGAACTTGGAAAGACGAATATTGACTTGTTTTCCTGGCTTCTCGGGAGCCCCTGGGTAAAACGAATCCTATTTTATTTGTTATGTGGATTAGCCACCTTATTGTTTTTGCCATGTGTTGTTCCATGTTTATAAGATTAATTCAACACGTTATAACTAACATGCAATTTGCTATTATGGTTTCACCCGATGGCGTTAAACAAATGCAAGTAGTATGACAAAATGTACACACAAAATAACATTTTAATAGCCAACAAGAATTTGGAAACAATTAACTCTTAACAATTCAGATAATAATGTAAGCTGAGTAAAAAAAAAAATAGAATAGCAATAAAAACAAGCACCAGGAACGCAAAGACGACGATATGGAAACGCCTTTTATACTTTTTCACCTCCGCCATAAGTTCTTGACGTGAGACAACAGAAAAACGCACCCTCTGCCTAAACAGCAACAGGAAAAAAAAAAAAAAAAAAGATATATATATAAAATTTTGATCTTCTTTCTAATGAACCATATAGGTTAAACGTTTTGAGAACACTCACCTTACAGAATGTTCAGAGGGCGAAATGTCCACTCTAGACATTTCTTCTCTGGCAGGTGACGTGGTGGTCTGGTGGTGAAAAAACCTTACATTGAAAACTGGGACCTGTCATTTGGCCATAGTGCCATGAATGTTACCATTAACAGACTTACCGGAGTGGTAAGCTCGGGAAAGGGGTTTGGGACTTCATCTGGGCACGCAGTAGCCATTGTTGATCACGCGAATGGTCCGTGTATACCTTTGAACATGCGCATGCGCGATTTTAAAGCCCCACAGAATGTGCTGGAAAAATCTGGAAAGACCGCGCATGCGAAATCCCTATAGTCTAGCCATGATAGTGACGCATTAAAAAAAAAAAAAAAAAAAAAAAAAAAAAAAAGAACATGTTAAGAAAAAGTTTTATTTTTAAGTTTTGGTTTTGTATGTTATTATTATATGTATTACGCAACTACGCCTATTGTAATTGTGACGTATTACCTTGTAAGTGTTATGATAAATGTTGGGATTGTGGAAAAAGGTTTATTTGCAGTGCCGAGAATGAAAGTAGCGTCTAATAAACAATAATAGGATAAAAAAGAAAAAGGGGGGATTGTAAGAAACTATGGACTAGGATATTGTTTATTAAGATTTATGTTAAGCATAATGTAAAGACTAGGCGCCAGATATCCAGGATGCCTCTTGTGAAAAATAAGATAACCGCCAGATGTCCAGGATGCTGCTTGTAAAAGAGAAGATAACCGCCAGACAGAAACAGGACAGACGACCCCATATAAAGATATAGGAGTAAGGGGTTAACACCTCCACTACATGCTGCTTGTAAAAGAGAAGATAACCGCCAGACAGAAACAAGACAGACAACCCCATATAAAGATATATGAGTAAGGGGTTAACACGTCCACTACTTCATAAACACGAAAGTAAAAAGTATAAAAAAGGACTGTTTAAACTGCTCAGGGCGGCAGTTGGCGGAGCGCAGACTCCCCTGCCGTCCAGCGCTGTCTTTGCTCATATTCTACTTGCTATAATTAATAAAATTTTAATTGGATTATGATCAATTGTGGTCTCAATTTATAACACTGTTTACACTTTGAATGTCGATCATTGTCTTTCTGTAGATGCTATATGTAGTAGGAGGCTATGATGGGAACGTGTCGCAGCGGTTCTTCTCTTATCCGGAATAACAGCAGGGAAAGCATTAAAGAGTTAAATCACCTTGTTTGGTAGGCAGTTAAGCATGTGAGTCAAAATTGCCACTGCTTTTTGTTGTTGGTTCAAGGACATGGCTGTGAGGATTTGGATGGTATGTGCTGCGTGGATTTTAGGTGCCCTATTGCAGCCAACATGTTATCAAAATCTGAGAAGATGTCAGCCTTTTGGGGCATCCATTCACTCAACTGGCAGTATTGTTTGTTTGCTGTTACCTTGGTTGCTGTCATGTTTGCAAGGGCCCTGCAGAACATGGCAAACCTGGCCCTAGCTGTTCAAAAACAAAAAGGGGAAATTGTAAAATTGTACGGAACAGAGACAGCGGGTTATTTTGACATTGATAATATGTCTTAGTTGCTTTTTTATTTGTTCTATTACTTATACCTTGTTTTTACTCATTCGGTTTCAAAGGTTCTTTTTATGCAACAGGAAGGGGGAGATGCAGGAGCGGTCTGGAAACTAGGACCATGCGTGGCAATCCGTTTGCTGAGGGGAATGTGCTCGAGCTTGTCTAGACAACAATTAACATGATGAGGCATGTTTGCAGAGCACAGGGGAGTGGGAGACGGATGGCGCCAAGGAAAGGTAACACCTTGCTGTTAATTGCTGGCAGTTAACCACCAATCAGGGATTGCCTAGTATGCAATGCTTAGCTTCAAAACCAATCTGTTTAAAACGCGCAGCTTCTGAAAGTCTATAAAACCTCGTGCTTCTGTACAATAAATTGACATTTGCTTGCATCAAGCTGCGTCCCGTCTCTTCATTCACCGCAGTTACAGCTTATGCTGTTCTTGAGAAGAGAAGGGAAATGGGATGAAGTGTCATATGCAGATATGTTTTTCACGCTGCGAAACCATCCAGAGTGGCAAAGGGACTGTGGGATAACACCCCCATAGGACCCTATGGTACTCGCATTGGAGCGAGAAAATAAAGGGGGTAGAAGTAAACTAAAAAGATGCTGTTCTTCCTGCAGCATTAAGCAGAGGTGTACAAAGGCAGACAAAGTCCACCAAGCCCAAGAACAAGACTTAAATGACTTGTTTAAACCTCCCCCCCGGGCACGGGACCAGGATGCGGACTCGGAAGGAGCTTCAAATCCTCCTGATAGCCCTGTATCTTCCCACACTCGGCAGAAGTCTGCCCTGACTATTTTACAAGCACCCCTCCGAGAGGCGGTGGGGCCAGATGGTGGAACAATGCTAATTAAAGTGCCTTTCTCCACTGCTGATTTGGGAGAGTGGAGAAAGATTGCAAAGGATTATAGAAGTGACCTGATAAGTGTAGCCAGGCATTTCCAATTTATCGTAAAACAACACAATCCCGATTGGAATGATATACAATTAGTATTGGAATATTTGACTGAAACTGAAAAACAGCTAGTTTTGAAAACAGCAGGAAATTTGGCCGAAGATCATTATAAAATTACAGGAGGGGATGTTAAGGAACATTTCCCCCTCCAAGACCCAAAGTGGGATGCTAATAGATCGGCACATATGCAAAGATTACAGGAATATCAGGAATGGATTTCGAAGGGAATGGAGAGAGCAATTCCCAAAACTATAAACTGGTCAGCTTTATATGCAGTTAAGCAAACTCCTTCTGAGTCCCCGTCTGAGTTCCTGGATCGGCTGAGGGATGTGATGCGCCGTAACACGCCGCTGGACCCTGGGTCTGAGGTAGGGATCCAGCAATTAGTTTCTTTATTCCTGGGTCAATCTGCAGGGGACATAAGGCGAAAACTTCAAAAGCTGCGTTCTACAGAAGGTAGAAATTTGGAAATACTGTTTGTTATAAATTGAGACCACAATTGATCATAATCCAATTAAAATTTTATTAATTATAGCAAGTAGAATATGAGCAAAGACAGCGCTGGACGGCAGGGGAGTCTGCGCTCCGCCAACTGCCGTCCTGAGCAGTTTAAACAGTCCTTTTTTATACTTTTTACTTTCGTGTTTATGAAGTAGTGGAGGTGTTAACCCCTTACTCATATATCTTTATATGGGGTTGTCTGTCTTGTTTCTGTCTGGCGGTTATCTTCTCTTTTACAAGCAGCATCCTGGATGTAGTGGAGGTGTTAACCCCTTACTCATATATCTTTATATGGGGTCGTCTGTCTTGTTTCTGTCTGGCGGTTATCTTCTCTTTTACAAGCAGCATCCTGGACATCTGGCGGTTATCTTATTTTTCACAAGAGGCATCCTGGATATCTGGCGCCTAGTCTTTACATTATGCTTAACATAAATCTTAATAAACAATATCCTAGTCCATAGTTTCTTACAAACCATATAGGTTAAACATTTTGAGAACACTCACCTTACAGAATGTTCAGAGGGCGAAATGTCCACTCTAGACCCTTCTTCTCTGGCAGGTGACGTGGTGGTCTGGTGGTAAGAAAACCTTACATTGAAAGCAAGGACCTGTCATTTGGCCATAGTGCCATAAATGTTACCATTAACAGACTTACCGGAGTGGTAAGCTCGGGAAATGGGTTTGGGACTTCATCTGGGCACGCAGTAGCCATTGTTGATCACACGAATGGTCCGTGTATACCTCTGAACATGCGCATGCGCGATTTTAAAGCCCCACAGAATGTGCTGGAAAAATCTGGAAAGACCGCGCATGCGAAATCCCTATAGTCTAGCCATGATAGTGACACATGTTAAAAAAAAAAAAAAAAAAAGGGAATGTGTTAAGAAAAAGTTTTATTTTTAAGTTTTGGTTTTGTATGTTATTATTATATGTATTACCCAACTATGCCTATTGTAATTGTGACGTATTACCTTGTGAGTGTTATGATAAATGTTGGGATTGTGGAAAAAGGTTTACTTGCAGTGCCGAGAATGAAAGTAGCGTCTAATAAACAATAGGATAAAAAGAAAAAGGGGGGATTGTGAGAAACTATGGACTAGGGTATTGTTTATTAAGATTTATGTTAAGCTCAATAGGATAAAAAGAAAAAGGGGGGATTGTGAGAAACTATGGACTAGGGTATTGTTTATTAAGATTTATGTTAAGCTCAATGTAAAGTTTAGGCAACAAAATATATGAAAACGCTTATGCAAACAGCTACCAGACACTGCTTGTGAAAGATAAGATAACCGCCAGATGTCCAGGAACCGACAGAAACAAGACAGACAACCCCACATAAGGATATATGAGTGAAGGGTCAATACCTCCACTACTTCATGAACACGGGTAAAGATGTATAAAAAGGGACTGTTTGAACTGCTCAGGGCGGCAGTTGGTGGAGCGCAGACTCCCCTGCCGTCCAGCGCTGTTTTTGCTCATATTCTACTTGCTATAATTAATAAAATTTTAATTGGATTATGATCCGTTGTGGTCTCAATTTATAACAACGGGGGGGCTGCCGGGGTCTCCTGCGCCCAGCCTGCTGTGCTCCACAGGGGGCTGGGCGCTGGGTGCCCCATGCCGGGGCTGGGGGCTGTAATCCCCCGGTGCCTGGCCTGGGGCTGGCTCCTTGTGCTCCCGCTGGTGCCCGGGGGTCTCGAAAGGAGGGCTGGCGTTGCTCCTTGTTGGCGCCAATTAACAACAATTAAACACCAGGCCAGGGCGTTAAAGCCCCGCTTTGTGCCAGGGCACGTGCTGGGGGTGGCCGGGGGCACCGCAGCCGCTCTCAGCCCCTCGTGCGGGGGGTGCAGCGCTGGGGGCACCCCCAGCTCCGGGGGCCCGGCGGGGACTACACATCCCATCGTCCCGCGGGGGGGAGGGGCCGGGCCGGGCCGTGCCGTGCCGGGTGAGCCGCGGCCTTCCGGGGGCGGGTGTCCGGCGTGCTACCGGTGCGGGCTGGGGGGCTGCGGGCTCGGGGGGCTGGGGGTGAGGGGGCTGCGGGTTCGGGGGGCTGCGGGCTCGGCCCTGGGGGGCTGCGGGCTCGGGGTCTGGCGGGCGCTGGCGCGGGGCGCCGGGGTCAGGGGGCAGCGGGCGCCATGGCAACGGGATGCGCAGAGGCGGAGCCGGGGGGCGGTTGAGCGGTAAGTGGGGGGCTCCGCGCCTCCGGGCCGCGCACCCCTTGCCTCCAGCAGCGCTTTGCTTGTCCCAGGTCCCCGCGGGTGCCCCGGACCCAAGGGGGGGTGGGTGGGGGGGTTTCCCTCCCTCTGCCCCTGGCTGCTCCGCAGGCTCTGGGCTAAGCGGGACCCCCCGGGCTGTGCTGGGGTCGGGGGCGGCCGGAACCTTCACCCTCCCTGGTTCCCTGGGGGGGGTGTGATGTCCCCCCCGGGCTGCAGGAGCACGAAGCCGGTTTGGGGAGCGGGGGGGGGGGTGTTTTTCACACTCAAATGGAGCCTTGTTGAGAGGGGCTCGGGGGGTGGGCGCGGCGCGGAGCCAGCCTGGCAGGCTGCAGCCCCCCGAGCCGGAGAGGGACATCTCTGTGGGAGAGGTGCCTCCGGCCGTGGTGGCACATCGGGGAACCCTCCTCTCCCTTCAGGCAGGAGGTGGGTGTGGATGTGACCAGTGGTGCCGGGTCCCCCTGCAACGTGGAAGAAGAATCCGTAAACGGACGCTGATGGTGAGCGTGGCCCTGCGGTGCGGGGCTGAGGCGGGGCTGGGAAATCCGGATCTGATGCTCTGGCAGCTCTGCCTGGAGGCAGAAGTGATCCCAAGGGCTGGAGGGTCCTGCCCAGCTGGCAGTCGGGAGGGGCTGTGCTCACCCGTGTCTCTGAAGTTGGAAATACCTTTGTAGTTCTGCATTTCACGTGTCATTTCCCAAACAGCACGGGCAGGAGGAGGGCCTCGCTGCTGTTTATGGGATGCTCTGGAGAAACCTGCCTCTGGCTTTAGTGTGTTTTGAGAAAGTCCAGGACAGACTTGCTTCATTTTCTAATGAGGGAATTTTTCTTTCTCCCCAGGCTACAAAACCCAAGAAAAGTTTAAGAGGTACGTACATATGCTGCAGGCTTTCCTTTTGCTGTCCGTAGGTGCTTCGATCTGCTGGGAATGCCTGGGGCGGGGGGGGGGGGGGGACGACGACACTCCCAGGTGGCAGTCCTGGCTACTGAAATGTTTCATGATCCTTGTCTGAAAGCTGCAGATGGTTGAGTGCATCATCATGTCGTTCCTGAACCAGAAATTTTCACCTGCCTCTCACATCAAGCGGATTTGTTTATTGAGGTCCCACATTCCTTTCTTGTGGGCTTTCCCAAATTCAGGGGAGAATATAAGCATTTGTTTCAGTTCTTCCCATCACCTTATCCCTGTTTGGAGGGATACTGTTTGGAGGCCTCTTGCAGCCCCTGATACTGAAGCAGTGCTTTTGGGGTTGCCCAGGGACTCGAGATCCTGCGGGGTGAGAGCTCACAGGTTAAGTGCTGCTTGTGGCCAGTGACTAACTGAATACAAAGCAGCTGGTTCATTTGATAAAGATACCCCATTTCTGGCTAAGTGAAGCTAAATTTTTTATCCACAAAATACTGATCAGGTCCTGGCAGTTCTCTCTAGACTGACAAGGAAGGCCTGACGCTGATGATGCTTAAGACCAAAACTTTATTCTAGCAGATTTCCAAAGAGCAAGCCATACTGAAACTGGGAGCTTTCCTATGGCTGCTTGGTGAGCTCACCTGCCTCAACAGCTTAATTTGTCTCATTTCAGGCTCCATCGATGATGTGCTTGGTGACCTCCTGGGCTATGATGGTAAAACGAACCTTCTTCTCAGCTGAAAGGGCAGCGTCCTTCTATTCTTACTCCCCTCCTGGGAGCAGGAGGTGCTGGTGCAACAGCCATTGATCTGCAAGGGGGCTCCAGCTGTGAGGAGGGGATGGAGCAGGGAGCAGGGCTTCTCGGAGTCAGAGGCCATTGAATAGGCTGGACATCAGCTTTTGGGGAGGCAAAGTGAAGTTCATCTCTGATTAAAAGCCTCTGTGGCCCCGGGGTAGACAGCAGATCCCCCTTTGGAGTGCCTAGGTCAGGAATATGCCCGTGTCCATCATCCTCATCTCTCCCTGTCTTGTTTCCAGATGAAACCTCTGTTAAATCTGCCAAAGCTTCCCAGCCGGCTGTGGGCAGCAGTAGGAGAGCCCAGGACACTGGCTTGCAGGCCAGAAAGAAGTGAGTGCCTTTCAGACACAGCCTCTCCTGTGAGAGATCTCACTTGAAGATCTCTTTGTCCTCCCCAAATCCTTCTGATCTGCCCCATCCTTGGCTTTTCCACCTCCCTCCCTGCCCCAACAGTGATTGCCTGGGAAGGCGAGTTATCTTCTGCGATGCCTTTGGGAACTGGGAGCCCAGAGCCCGAAGCTTTCCAGCAAGAGTTGGGTGTCCCCCAGCCTTGTACATCTTCTGTAAATCTGCTTTGTAACAGTTGCTTAAATAGAGCAGTCCCAGCACTGCCGTCCTTTATCCCAGTGCTATTTTAGCCTCATTTTCTGCGTTGTACGATGCGGCTGGTGTGGCAGCCCTGTGTGGTCTCCTCTGCCTCCCGCTGCCTGGCCTGGCTTGGCTGTCCCTGGACACACTGGCCGAGCTCACGTGTGGTGCTGCTAACCCCCGGGCTTGTGTCATAGGTCCATTTTAGAAGATGATTTCTTCGACAGACTCCCTGCGAAGGACATAAATTCTGCGGAGGTGAGTCCAAGGTTCAGGAAAGAGCCTGGGAGTCCCGAGGGCTGGGGCTGAGCCGGGCCAAGGTTGCGGCGGTATCACCCCGGCCAGGTCAGCAGTGGCGTGCCAGCGATGAGCTGTGATGTCTGGCTGAAGAGGTAACCCCTCTCCAGCATCCCAGTGGGGTGGGGAAGACAGGACAGGGCGGGGGTGGTGGTGGAAGAAGGGCTTCCTGGTGCCTTGGGTGAGATGGAGCAAAGTTGGGGGGCACGTGCTGCTGCAGCCCAGCCTTCCTGCGTGCACTTTGGGTAAAGTGTTGTAGGAAGGACCTTCACCCAGAGCAACGGCCTTGGGTTTTCCTGATGCTTCTCCTAGAGGCAGCAGGATCTCAGCAAAGGAATTGGGGCACAGGGGGTTTCCAGAGAGGAGGACACCAGGAGGAGTTGGGCATGTATTCTTCTATCTCATAAAACGGATATCAAGGGATATGGGGTAAGGGGTGAGGAGTTTCCAAAAATCTCTTCCCCTCTGATGTCTCCCCTCCCTGGCATGCAGGGATCCAGTGTCTCCGACACAGACCCACAAGCTGTGCTGCAGACCCTGAAGGCAAGTCCTTAAATCCCCTCCATCTCCATCCATCCCCTCCATCTCCATCCATCCCCTCCATCTCCATCCATCCCCTCCATCTCCGCCCCAGCGCGCTGCCATGGCCTCCAGCACCAGCCTCCGAAGGGAGAAGCAGCTCTCACCCTGCTCCCCATCCTTGTCCTCTTGCTTTCCAGGATATGGACGACATGGAAGCTGATCTCCTGGGAATCCCGAAACCCAGTTCTGGGCCAGGGAAGGCAACTGTGAAAGGTCCTGGGAAATGTGACTTCTTGGGAGGAGGAGTAAAAAACACAGGGAAGCTGGTAGCTCCTGAGGAAGGTAAAAAGGAGATTCTGCTATTCTTTTCACACCCTGATTGTAAACGAGCAGGGATATTTTCCTATCCTTATCTGGGATACGGAGCAAAAAGTGGATTTGTTCCCTAAAATGCTTTTCCTGGTTGCTTTTTGCAGGAGTGTTATTCTGGCCATGTGTTATCCCTTAGGAGATCCCTGGACGTCACTCACACCAGCAGCCGCTGCCACCTCCCACCAAACACCACTCGGCTGTTCCCTGGGGCGGTGCAAAGTGTTTCTGGTGGGGAGCCCCCTGCTCTGGGGGCAAGGAGAGCCAGAGGAGCTGCATTTCAGATCTGCCAGCCCCTAAAGTGCCCTGATCTTCCCCTGGCCCTTTTCTCCTCTGCTTGCAAGGAGACCCCTCCGGAGAGATGTGCACCTGGCAGGGCTGTGGGGGGGTCTGTCCATCACAGCGGGTGCTTTTAGGGGGCTGCCACCCAAAAAGCGACCCTTAGCTAGGGTGGGACCGGGGCATTTCTGCAGTACCTTGTCTCTGAGAGCCGTGGCCTCTCTTTCTAGGAGAGAAAGTGCCTGCGATGGAAAAGAAGGCGCTCTCATCCCCTGCCGCTCCCCGACACAACAAGAAATTTAACTTTGAAGGTGGGATCTCACTTCACGCGGCTGCGGGGGGGCACTGGGGGCTCTGCCCGTGCTCTTTGCCTCCTCGGTTAGCTGGAGGCTTGACTGGTTAATAAGATACGGAGTCCTTCACCCCTATGATGCTAGTGCAAATGTAATCCTTCAGAGGTGACCAAAGGGAAAAAAACCTCTGCATTCGAGGCCCTCCCCAGGACAGGACTGGGGGGTGATTCCTGGGGGCATTTGCATTTTTATATGTGCTTTGGTTTTTAATGATTGTAACACTTGGGAGCCCCTGTGTCAGGGGGGATTCTGTCCAGCTTCTGAACAGGGGAGTGGTTTCCTGGCACAGCTGAAATCTGGTTCTCAAAGCCTGTGCTTTAACAAAGATCAGGATCTGTTAAAATCTGTTAAAAAAAAAAAAAAAAAACAAAAACAAAAACCCTAATGGGCTTTAGGTGATTTAGGTGGCCTTTCTCCCCTTTTTCTTTGCCTAAGCTGTGTTCAGGCATTAAAGCACCCAAATTTTTGAGTTATTTTCTTCCGGGAGGATGAAAACGTGGAAAAACTGAACGGAAATCTAAGTCTTTGAGTGTTTGAAGTTCAGGGAGACTCAAGGGTATCCCAGGTCCCTGCAGGACCCGCGCTCATGGCTTTGGGCAGATACACTCTGCTGTCCCCACGTGCATGTTGTGGGGAACAGTGGCTGGCGTAGTGCAGAGCTCTTCTTCTAAATAATGTTGCGTTTGTTTGTTTGTTTTGTTATTCTCTTTTCCTGTACCTGCTGGGTAATTCCCAGATTTAGATGATCCTTTGGCAGGACTTTTGTCTGATGAGGAGCAGGATGCTCCCAAGAAACCAGCTCCAACAGGCGCTAAAAGCAGCTCTGAGGAAAAACCAGAACAGAGCAAAGAGAAAGGTAAGTGGGGTTGCTCAGTGCATCCTCTTTGTATTACATAAATCAGCAGCATGGATTAGTCTGTGTGAGATCCAAAATGATTACATTGAAAGCCACCTAGTCCTACCTCTTATTAGCCAGTAACGTAATTTATAGAGCAGCTTGGTAACAGGGTTAATTGTGCCACAGCTCACCAAGTGCTTGATACTTGCAGTGCGCCGCAGATTATGGAGCTGAGCTTTCCTTTCCAGGAATGGAGGCTCTGATCTTACCTTTGACCTCATCCAGCCCGTTCTGCACGCATTGCCAAATGAGAACAAATTTTCTGGGTCAGGATTTGCGTGTCTGAGAGCAGCACCAGTCCGTGCCACACCACAACTGGGGCACCTCTGGGTGGGATCCAGCTGTGGCTGTGTTACAGGCACTTGTCCCTCTTGTTCCTGCAGCAGGGATGCTAATGGGTCTGAGGGTCCCCTAAAATCACCTTTCACCCTGATAAATCTACTCTGGATGCAAGTAGCAGCTGGTGGGTTAGGGCAAGGTCTAAGGTGTGTTGGTAGAGAGGGACTTTAGGCAAAAGGGGACAGGAATTATCTGACTGGAAACTTTCAAAGCTAAAGAAGCTCCTGGCGTTATCCAGAGCTGGAAACCCCAGTGTCAGTGGCACCCAGCAGTGTCCCAGCAGTGGATGCATGGCTGCAGACCAGGCAGTAGTGCATTGCCGCTGTGTTACTTGCTGTGAGATCTGTTCGCTGATCTTAAAAATTACTTTTTAAATGGTCCTGAGAGATAAGAGCAGGCAGGGATGCTTTGATCTCCTGTTTAAAAAAAAAAAAAAGCCCTGATAAAACCTTTACCATGTGTGATCCCATCCACAGAGCCACCTCCACCCCAGACGCCCCTGCACACCGTGGCCCCGGTCCAGAGGAGGGCTGAGCTCACTTTTGAAGATACTGATGACGACCTGATGCATGCGCTGGGACTTGGCAGTGGCTCAAAAGGAGCTGAGAAGCAGGGAAAGAAGGCAGAAAAGTAAGGGCAATGAAGAGGCAGTGAGAGTAAAGCAGGGGATGGCTTGTGCGTTGGGATGGTGCCAGCATGCTGGGGGGGGGGGGGATGCTGGAGCTTCTGCCTGTGGGTCCCAGAAAGGGGCAAGAGCAGCCTCGTTTCACAGAGAAGAGCCAGAGCACCCTGGCAAGGCTGTGTGACAAGAAACAGCCCTGCCTCCCAGGGAAACCTATCTGCCACTGTGTCACCAACAGAGAGGTGCTCCGGCCAGCCCGCTCCAAGCTGGATGAGTTGCTGGGACGAAATTCCGTGGCCAAAATCCTGGAACAGCCAGGCACAGGAGAGCGCAGAGAGTTCAAACTGGATAAGAAGTACCAAAAGCAGCCAGGTGAGCGTGGCCAGGGATGCTGGGAAGGTCTGCAGAGGTGATGGCGTTGGCTTGGGAGGGCGAGATTGATTTCTAATGTCCTTGAAGGGGAAATACCCTTTCTGTAGTGGTCAGCAGGGTGGCTAATGGGCTCCCAGTCAGCTCTGGGGCAAAGGTGACTGATGCAAAAGTGTTGTACCCTGCCTTCGAGGCAGCCTGGGGGCATTTGCACAGCAGCTGTAACTCAGTTGCCTTTGGACATGGACTGATTCTCAGCAAAGCAACTTTTCCCAGCCACGTGGAGGAGACACGTTGCTTGCAGGTTTCCAGGGAAGATGTTTCCAGCTGTGTCTTCCCAGAGGCAGCAATCGCAGTGGGAATTGCAGGGGAGGAGGAGGAGGGCTGGTGTCTTTGCAAACAGCCGCTCCTCTAGGCGCTGACTCAAAGCTGCTTGTCTGAACAGAGAAGGAAGACGGCTGGGACAAGGAGGATTTTGTCTTTGGAGCGTACCAGCCGACGGTGGCCTCCATGCCCAAGGGCCAGCCGGCGAGGAGGCAGCCTGTGAGGTATTGTGCTCTGCGTGTGGAGCTCCAGCCAGCAGCCACGCTGCCCCCGCGGCAGAGCGGGCAGGGTCCCCGGGCAGGGTCCCCAGGCAGGGTCCCCGGGCAGGGTCCCCGGGCAGGGTCCCCGGGGTCCTCTCACAGGCACGTATGTGACTGCTTCTCCTTGCAGCAGGTTTCCAGCCGAGAACAGCAGCGAACCAAAACCAGAACCCCGCTCCAAATGTCCTCCTTCAGCCAGGCACAGCCCTGTGCGGAGCAGCCGGACTCGAGGTGACTGGCTGGGCTTGAAAGATGAGGATTTTATGGATGCGAAGCCAACATCTGCAGCAAAAGCCAATCCTGCAGTGAGCTACCCCAGCCCTGGCACAGCCCAGCAGCCCGGCCCCACCAGCCAGCTCCCGGCTGCAGAGGCAGCGCTGGCTAAACCTGACCCGCTGGAGGAAGACAACTGGCTGAGCGCTGCCTTGTCTCGCAAGAAAGCCCAAGCACAGGCGAAGGCTCAGGAGCAAAGTGCCAAGCCCTTGGAGTCCCCAGAAGGAGGGCTGGATCCCCACGCTCCTGTCAGGTAAAAGCACAGCTGGTGGCCACAGGGCTCCCATCATGCAGCTGCTCCAACAGGACGTCTCAGAAATCCTCTGCTCGGATTTAAGAAATCCATTTTAAGTGCTCTCTTGCCTCGGGTTGGGTTAATAACGCAGAGGTTTCTCCCACTGGTGCAGCCTGCAGGGCCATCGCACCTCTGGGCTCTCCTTCTAGTCATGGCTGAGATTGCACGTGCTGCCCCAGGTCCTGTGGGATTGTCCTGGATCAGCATACCCCCACGAGCTCCACGCATGCTCCTCATTCCTGCCTTCTTTCCCCTTCGTTCCTCCTAGTTCCAGGAAAACCACCTCCTCCAGCTGAGTTGGCACAGACAGGTTCAGGCTTGTGCCATTGGGATGGGACTCAGAAGTGAATTGCAGAGAAGCAGCCGCGTGTGTCGTGGGCAGGGGCATGTTGCCCAGGGGAAGGGGGTGGATGCAGCAAGGAGGAACTGGTGTTCCTCCAGAGATGGAGGTTCTGAGGTGTCTTTGCTCCCTCTGAAGCCAACAGGTTGAATCCTGCCGCAGCTGAGTGGGATAGGTTTTCACCTGCAAGGCAGGAACTGGTGTTGAGGGAAAGGATCTTGTCTTTCCTTGCCTCCTGGGCTCTCCCCCATGGGATGTTTTTTGCTTGCAGCCAGCCAGCCAGCCCCACAGGAGCACCGCAGCAGGCAGCTGTCCCGCAGGACCAGGCAGCGAGTGCAGATGGCTCCAGGTGAGGCCTCCTTCACCTTTCAGACACCTCCACAAGGGAGAATTCCTGTGGGAAGCGGCTGCATGTGTAGGTGGGGGAGCGGGGAGGGCTGGTAGCCAGCCGTGACCACTTTGGTCTGGGACCTGTGTAACCGGGAAGGAAGGCAGCGCTGAAGGATCGTCGGGCCCTTGCCTGTTCGATTGCAGTGCGACAGCCAAGCTTTAAACTTGCAAAAATGCCAAGCGGGATAATGTCTGCGTGCCTCTCCCTGCGCTGTGACACTGCTGTGCGTCACTTGTGTCTCTGTGCCCACGCAGGCAGCCGGTCCCCTGGCTCAGCACCACGAAACAAGCCTCGGTTCAACCATCGGATCCTGCGAAGGGGCATCCCTCCAGAAATGCCGGTGCCTTGGGTGCGTTTCCTGTGGTTGTACGGTTCGGGCAGCAGAGATTTGTACAGTTTGGTATGCGGAGAAGGGTCTCCCTGCCCTGAAAAAAAACCAAAACCAACCCCCCCAAAAAAGGCAGGAACCACAGCACTTCCCTTGGCCACATGAATGCTGCCCAGGCTTTGACCAGCCATTGTCGGAGCAGGTTGCTGAGCTGCAGGATCCCACCATCCCCATGTCAGCTGGTGTGCTGGGGCACACTGAGCTCCGCAGTGCTGCCTTTGGGGTTTCGGAAGGCTGTGAGGGACTCGCTTTGCCGGAGCAATGGGTGTGCATAAGTTCACGCTGCCCCATCTGTCTTCCCTTTGCTGCCCCCACACTTGTCCCACCAGTGCTATGTGCTGGAAAGACCCCCTTCTGCTCTGGGCTGTGGCTGTGCGCCGGTTCAGAGGCCGCTGAAAGTGGCTTAGGGGACCCAGTCTCCTCCCTAGGTGATGGAGATGGAGGAGGAGCTGTGCTTTGTCCCTTGATTTACTCTGCAGAGCAGAGTCCCACCGTTGTGTGTGGAGTGGGGATGCAGACACGGACAAGCCTGTCTGACCCTCTGCCCTCATTGCCAGCTCCCAGAGCGGAGCGCGACCCTCATCGCTGTGCCCAGGAGACCCAGGCCCTCATCCTGCTGGGAGGGGATGGTTCCCATTGCTATATTCAAATCATGGACTTGTCCAATTTTCAGCCTCTACAGGCTCATTCCCAGGAAAGCAGGAGGCACCAGGCCCTGCCCCGCTCACTCAGGTAGGTGTGCTGGGTCCGTGCCCCGAGCGGTGCAGGATCAGGGCAGCGATCGCAAGCCCTCCGCTGCCGACTCGCCGCCATCCCGCTCTGTCCGTGCTCCCTCGGCCTGAGGAAGGATGTGCCCCACTTTGCATCTCTGGGAAGCCGTGTCCATGGAGGCAAAGAGTTTGGAGCTCCCCGAGGTGCCACAAGTTGCGTTTATCAGGCCAAAGCATGGGTGCTATGGATGCTTTGTAAATCATGTGTGTTTATAGCCCTGCATGGCCTGAGCAGCATTTACACAGTTCCCCAGGCATATATACATATTATATTAACTAGACAACAGAGGCTCCAGGTGATAAAGGACTTTTTCTTCAGTTGATTTTCCCCAGTATAGTGTTGAAGATGCTCTGAGATTATTTCTAGACAACTGAAGGAGAATTGAAGCCTTTCACAGAGAAGGCAGCTCTTGCTTGGTCTTTGAAGCCTCTCCTTCTCATCCAGCTGGGCTCCTCGCCCTGCCCTGGTGGTGGGACACATGTTGTCTCCCAGAGGGCTTGTGGTCTCAGCCTTGATTCTGCCCCCAGAGAAGGAAGAGCGCAGCATGCTTGTGTCTGGGGTGGGGGCTGCCGAGTGTCACCTGGGGAGAAGGGACCCACGCCAGCATGGGGATTGGGCTGGGGAGGGGGTGGGGGTGGTACTGCAGTAGGCTGGAGATGGATCGCCGTTTCCAGGCTAGGAGGAGATGTGCTCCCCAGGGCTTTACCTCCCTGAGAGCATCCCTGTGTCTCCGCAGGTTCCTGCACCCAGGGCACATGTCCAGGCTGCCCCGCAGCTGCAGGTAAGGCAGGTGCCTTCTTTTGGAGGCTGATGGCCGCACCACAAAGCCACTGATCCTGAAGGGCCTCGATCTTCTCTCTCCATCCTTGTAGGCAGAGTTCTCAGCCCCGGGCTTGCAGCATGAGACGAGGCAGGGGGCTCCCGCAGCCCAGCTCCATGAGGATGCATCAGCCTGCCAGGCAGCGCTGCTGAGCGCCCAGGCCCGTGTGGCAGAGCTGGAGAGCCAGGTGAGCCCCATTGCCTGCTGAATGGGGGACCACGGGTGACCCAGAGGGAGGAGAAGGAGCCATATCCTGTCCCAATAGCATCAGGGTGACAGGGGAGAGAGGTGAAACCTCCCTGTCCAGAGACGCCTATGGCCACCAAGTGCTGCTGTGGGAGTTCTGTCCCCAGGGCAGCACAAGGACTTTCTCTCCGGGTGCCTGGCAGGTCCGAATGCTGGAGCTGGAGCGGACACAGCACAAACTGTTGCTGGAAAATCTCCAGCAGCGGCACCAGGAGGAACTGAATCTCCTTGAGAGCACCCACAGGTACCAGCCTCTCACCTGTGCTTCCCTCCTCGCCTACAGCTCTGTCTCTCCTGGGGTGGGAGTGCTGGGATGCTTCCCAAATCCGCCCCTGGGGCAGGTGGGCGCAGAGCCATGTCGATGTGGACGTGGTGGGGGCAGAGAGCAGCCCCACAGGTGAGCCAACATGGGAGTCCACTCTCACCACCACTGTCCCCTGGGTGACAAGGAGGAGGGGCTGGTCCCATTGCCAGCGCACCCCCAACCAGGCAGCACAGTGGGCAGTAGCAGGAGGGTTCAAGGCTCAGGTCTGCGTGTTTCGCCATGCACACAGCAACACTGATCTGCTCGCAAACCCCTGTGTGCGCTCTGCGGGGGGGGGGGGGGAGTGCTGGGTATTGCTGTGGAAGCAACACTTCTTCCTGGCTGTGACCTCTCGGGGCAGGAACCAGGTGAAGGTGGTGGAGGACACCTACGGGCAGCGGGAGGAGAGGCTGCGGCTGGAGAAGGAGCAGCTGATGGCTCAGCTCCTGCTGCAGAGCCAGGATGCGGAGCGGGCACGGGCAGAGCTGCTGGCGCAGCACCAGCAGCGCCTGGCCACGCTGGAGCAGCAGAACAAGCTGGAGATGGAGCGTCTGCAAGAGCTGCAGAGGTGAGAGTGGCACGAGTGGCACACACGTGTGGCTGGTACCCACAGTCTCAGCGAAGGAACCAGGGAGTGGTTTGGGGACATGGTGAAAGGAGAAACCAGACTCCAGAAGCACTGGGTTGTGGGCAGCTTGGTGCCTTTTGGAACGGGGATTTGCTTTGTAGGTGGACACAGGGAGATCTGACTGGAGACGTGGTTTCAGAGTGAATGCATTGTATTTTGAAAGATGCTGAACCCAATGTTTTATCTTCCCCCAAATCTCTTTTATTCAGGTCAGTGAGTTCAGTGAGTCACTGATGTCCACATAGTTTGGGTCAATGACAAATCAGTTTTTGGTAGAGGAGCTCATAACCCCAAAATTGGGCCCATCCCAAATGTGGATGCCTGTCGGTGGAATGCCCCAGGACAGACCCCCATGCCAGCTCAGCTCCTGGCACCTGATTCTCAGCCCCACAACCAAGCCTCTCCCACAATGCCTATCATGGGGAGCACTGGTTTGTGCCAGCCTGTGGCAGGCTCCTTCCCCGTGTCCCGCAGGGTGTCTGTCCAGGAGATGCGCAAAGACCACGAAGAGCAGCTCCAGCGGCTGAAGCGGCTGAAAGACCAGGAGATCGATGCAGTGACCAGCGCCACATCGTACACCAGGTACTGACAGTTGTGTTCCCACATTGGTCCCTGGCCACAGCATTCCCTGTCCTACACGAACCAGGCTTGGACCATGGCAACAGGGGCCATCCCCTCTCCCACCCACTGCCTGCGGGGATGCTGAGCTGTGTAATACCCGTCAGTGCCCCCCGGAAGCAGGAGCTGCATCTTCCTACTGCTCTGCTGTGACCCAGAGAGGTTCAGGGCAGGGCTGCCCGGCCTTTGGGCCACCAAATATCCCCCTCTCCATTGCGGTGAGATGAAGTGTGTCCCACAGGGGTGACCCTCCCCTCACTTCTCTCTGCAGGTCTCTGAATGGCATCATCGAGCGGATGGAGAAGTTCTCCAGCAACTTGCATGACCTCTCGCGAAAGGTGGAGGCCACACACCACACCACCTCCCAGGAGCTGGCCATGGGGGTACGGCAGCGGGACGAGCAGCTCAAGGGTATGTCTGCTGTTCCTCTGTGCCGGAACGGCTGCGGGGTCTCCACCGGAGCTGGGGGTACCCAGAAAACAAGGAGAAGTTGCTCTGAGTCAGCCAGAGGCTGGGAGCTGAGGCTGGCAAAGCCTTGCCTGCCTTGGTCACTGGACATCTCGGGGTCTTCCCTTTACAAAGCAGTGTCCTGGGGATGTGCCAGGGGTGATGAGCACAAACACACACAGTTTTTCTGTGAACATGGTGTGGATAGAAGGGAAGAACTTCCCGCCTCATGCTGCTCGTGCCTCTCCCCAAGTGCTCCAGGACAGGCTATCGCAGCAGCAGAGGGACATGGAGGAGGAGCGGAGCCGACTCCAGGAGGTGATCGCTAAAATGGAGGCCAGGCTGAGTGAGCAGACTCGGCTGCTGGAGCAGGTGAGCCCACACTGTGTCCTCTGCCCGGGTCGGCCCTCCTGTCTGGGTATGGGGTATGTGTCTCACCAACTGGAGGTTCCTGGCCTGGAGGTTGTGAATAGCATCTGTCACCTCTGTGTCTGAACGCAGGAGCGATGGAGGGCAACGGCAGAGCAATCCAAAGTGGAATTACTGCAGCACTCACTGGAGGAGCAGCGGCGAGTCATGACCCAGCAGCTGTCCATGGAGCGAGCAGAGCTGGAGAGGGCGAAGGTGAGGTGGGGCAGACATCTCCAGGGCTGCACTGCATTGTGTGGTGGAGGCAAGAGCTGGGTGCTGGGCTGCAGCATCCTTCTGCAGCTCTCTGCCTCCTCAGCCTCACACAGGGGGAATCGCAGTCAGGCCAGCCCTCTGGCTCACGGATGCAGGAGGCCGCGGTGTGTGCGCATGGCACGTGCTGGTTCTTGAGGAACACGGGACCAGAGCTCACGGTGACAGGGTTCACACCAGGCACCGTGGGCTTGAACCAGCCCCTAGATGTTGCACGGCAGAGATGGGTTAAAGGAGAAAAATCCTGTGGCGAATGGGACTTAGTGCTTCTTCTCTCCCTCTCTGGCAACGCTCCCCAGAGTGCTCTGCTGGAAGAGCAGAAGTCCGTGATGCAGAAGTGCTCGCAGGAGCAACGGAAGCTGGCAGCCGAGTGGGCTGAACTTCACACCCAGCAGCAGCTGAGGAAGGAGCAGATGGAGCGCAACATGGACCGAGCCCTGAAGATGGACTCACAGAGAGAGGGCACCATCATGAGCCTGGCCAAGGTACCACAGTAGAGCCCCTCTCCATGGCCTCCAGCACCACCTGGCAGCTCACGGATGGGTCCTGCCCACCGGGGAGATGTTCAGCCCTGCCTTCAGGTGTTTAAAACAAGTTTTAAGAGACATCACTGCGGTGGTGAGAATCGGGCTGTTCCAGGAGCAGCCTCCACCAGCCTGTTTTAGATGTTGACTGAAGCATCAGTCACCTCTGTCTCTCCCCTTTGCCTGTGAGGAGTTTGGGCAGCCAGACCAGGCACAGCCGCCTCCATTGTAAGTCTGGTGAGAGGAAACCCCCATGGTGGGTTAAACAGAACCTCCCCATGCCATGGGGACATGTTTGGAGCCAGTTCTCCCCCCTGGAGCTGTCCAGAGGAGATATGTGGCACAGACTGTGGCAGGGCTGCATTTCTGAGGGCTACCAGGGTGGAAAATAACCATTCAGGCTGGGTGTTTCCACTGCTGACAAACTGCCAAGCCTTGAGCATGTTTTAGAGTGTGTAGCATGGGTGAGGGGCTCCGTCCTTTCTGGGGAAGGAGTGTGTGTGTGTGTGTGTGTGCCTGTACAGTCCCAGCTCTGCCAACCCTGGTGCCCAAGGGTGGGTGGATGAGAGCATTGGTTGGGTACCTGGTGGTGTTGCTCTGCACCCCAAACTGGCAAACACAAGAAGGAAAACAGGGGCAGATCTCTCCCATCACTTGGGGGGACATGAGATAGTGTCCAGGATAGGGCAGGTAGTGCATTGATTTTCCCCATGCCCATCCTAGGAGCAGGCAGAGATGAAGATCTGGAGCCATGAGCTGAAAACCAGGGAGGAGCAGCTGGTGAGGGACAGGGAGCTGCTGGACAAGTCCTGGCAGGAGCTGAGGCTGGAGAAGGAGAAGGTGGACAGGGCCACACTGCGCATCCAGCAGCAGGAGGAGCAGATTAAAAGCACGACCAAGGTAAGTGAAGCATCTGCGCTGCAATTCACAGCTGGGGTTTCACATCCCTCCTTGAGTGCTGAATCCCAGCGCTGTCCTGGGAGGGGAACAGGGGGTGCACAAAGGAGCCCTGCCCCAGGGCAGCGAGGGTCCCTGTCCCCAGCCTCCTCAGCTGCTCTGCCTTGCAGCTCTCATCCCAGAAGTACAAGGAAGGGGAGCAAGCCCTGCAAGAGGCGTGCAGGATAGAGTCCGAGCACCAGAGGAGGCTGCAGGTCATGGAGCAGCAGCTGGAGCAGCTGAAGCAGCAGGAACAGCGTCTTCACGAGGCAAAGACTCCCTTGCCTTTCCTTCTTGGCCTGGGGCCGCTGTGCCAAGGGCCTGAACCTTTGCCAACAGTTTCTCTCTCTTTCTCCCGGGGATGGGGCAGGAGCGGCTGAGCATGGCTCGCCAGAGGAGACAGCTCGAACAGATACGTGAGGAACTGCCCACCAACTCTGCGATGCTGCTGAACACAAACCAGGGCCTCAGTGCCCCTAGGAGAGGCCTCTCCAGCACACCGTGTAAGGCTTCCTGCACGCTGCTGGGGGAGGGGGGGGACGGGACATGCTGGGGGCCAGTTGCACTTGTATTCCACTTCTCAGGAGGCTTGGGATGTTCCTGGGGGCTCATCACACACTCAGATGTGAGTTGGCCTCCTCACATCCTCTGAAGGAGCTCAGCAGAGACCTCTGAGCCAGGGCAGTGCCAGGAGGGGGCAGAGGGGGCAGGAAGGGAGAGGCAGGTGGATTAAAGGCCGTTTGCAGTGGGAGGTTGGGGAGGACCCTGCTGCAGGGACATGCAGGCAGCAAAAAAAGGGACACTTGTCCGTCTGCTGTTCCTCTAACGGCAGCGGTACCACACGGTTGGGCTCTTGTTCCAGGTTTTCCACTTCCCACCAGCGCGCTCCCTTGGCATAGCCCAGGGGGTAGCAGGGACACTGGGGCTGGCCCCACCGAGCTCTACGCCACATTGTTGCTGCTGAAGCACAGGGCCCAGCAGGTGAGGTGGTGGGAAACCAGGGCTGGAAAGGGCTTCAGACCAGCTGGGTGGGAGCAGGGCTGGGTGAAGCCTGGGTTGAGCCTGACGGCCACAGGGTGGGTGTGAGATCGTTGCTGGGCTGGGTGGGCTCGCAGAAGCCGTGGGCACCTAGAAGAGTGATACCAGCAGCAAGGGTTGGTGCGTCCTCACGGCTTGTTTCAGGCTGGTTGATAACATCCTTGGCTTGATGGCGTTGCCCCATCCCTGGGTGGCAGAAGCCAGCTCTGCTGGGCTCTGGCTTCATGATGTCCCCATCCTCAGCCCCCTCCTTCCCTGCTGGGTCCTTCCCGAGGCAGGGATGCTCTTTGAGCCTTCCTCTGTGGGCCTCACTCGGTGTGAGGTTATGGGCTCTGTGGGGAGCCCATACACCCCGGGGGCTACCACAGATGGGTACCTGCCCGCTGCTCGCCGCACGGAGGAGGGTTTGGGATACTCCCATCACTCGTGAGCAGCACCCTGGCCTGTGACCCCATTTCTGTGGCACTCTGATATCCGTGCCATCTATCCCTCTCTTAGGACCATGATTTCTTAGAGAAGGAGCAGTTCTTCCTGGACACCCTGAAGAAAGCAACCTACAACACTTCATCTCTGTCAGGCTGAGGAGGTGGCATCCCCATGCACCCCAAGGGATGGCTGTGCCTGTCCCCGCAGGAGGCTGCTGTGGAGGAAAACAAACAATAAATAATCCCAGTTCTCTGCTGAGGAAGTGTCCTCTTTAAAAGCAACCTCGGAGTGTTCAGAGCGTGAAATCCATCCCTGGGCTGGGAAGTCTGGCCTCCATCCCTCAGGGCCAGTGTCCCTGGCCACCTGGCAGGCACTGCTGGGAGGCAGTGGCCACCGTGGGTGTGAGAAACTATGGACTAGGGTATTGTTTATTAAGATTTATGTTAAGCTCAATGTAAAGTTTAGGCAACAAAATATATGAAAACGCTTATGCAAACAGCTACCAGACACTGCTTGTGAAAGATAAGATAACTGCCAGATGTCCAGGATGCCTCTTGTGAAAGATAAGATAACCGCCAGATGTTCAGGAACCGACAGAAACAAGACAGACAACCCCACATAAGGATATATGAGTGAAGGGTCAATACCTCCACTACTTCATGAACACGGGTAAAGATGTATAAAAAGGGACTGTTTGAACTGCTCAGGGCGGCAGTTGGTGGAGCGCAGACTCCCCTGCCGTCCAGCGCTGTCTTTGCTCATATTCTACTTGCTATAATTAATAAAATTTTAATTGGATTATGATCCGTTGTGGTCTCAATTTATAACAATTTCTGGTGCCGTGACTCGGATAAGGAACAGTGGGCTTTGGTCCTCCGGGGAGGCGCCCCGCGACATTTCGCGGCCCCGCGACCAACAGCTTACTCCAACCTTACCGACGAACCTAAATTCTAGAATAATGAGCAAAGGAGAAACCGGTAAAATCCCATAAAAATTCTGTGCACGAGAGTCCGGACGAAGACGCAGGACGCGTAAGTATATTGCGAATTTGTTCGCAAGGTTTGCCGTTCGGGCGGGATTGGGTTTCCTGGAATATAACGAGTGAGAGGTTCGATATACTGAACCAAGCGAGTGCGGACTCTTAAGTACTGCGTCTCCCATCTCCCGCGAGGGACTGGGCCAGGAACAAGGGGAGCGAGTGAGTGTATGTTTGTGGATATTCCAGAAGATGGGGGCGAAGGGCAGCAAGCCTTCGACTCCCATGGGAAGGGTACCCACTGTACCTAAGAATACCCCTCTGGCATATATCTTGGACAATTGGAGATATTTCCCTGGAACCCTAGGGAAAGATAAGCAGAAAGTGATAGAATATTGTACTAAGATATGGGGAGGGAAGAAGATTTCTAAAAATGTCTTTTGGCCAGTCTATGGGTCAGAAGAAGATTGGGTAAGACAGCAATTAAACCTCTGGATTAATAATAAAAAAAAAACACTTAACCCGGAGGAGAGTCAATATGTGGAGGTGTGGCTAAAAAACCGGGAGCTAGACTTTACCTGCTGAATGAAATAAAAAAACTAAACAAAAGAAAAAGAAGGGAGAGTTAGACGAAACCCTTCTAACCCCCCCTCCTTACATTCCTCCTCCTGCTCCTGCAGAGGTCCCCAGAGCGCCCACTCCCCCACCAGAGTCGGAACAAGGGTCTCCCCCTCTTCCTAAACGCGTAACTAGAAGTCAAAAAGGGGCAGCTCAAATATACCCCCTAAGAGAAAAGCCCATGGGGGGGGACCTCAACCTGTGATCGGATATATTTCTGTGCCTCTAAATTCGGCTGACCTATGAGATTTTAAAAGGACCGAGATGGGACACTTAATTGAGGACCCACTCGGAGTGGCAGAAAGATTCGATCAATTTCTGGGACCAAACCTTTATACTTGGGATAAGATGCAATCTATCCTTTGTCAATTATTTACTACCGAGGAAACCCAGGGACCCCAAGCAGATATTAAATGGCCACTCCAAAGACCTAATTGGGATAATCAGGATCCGGCGCATAGAACTCATATGCAGGACCTGAGAACTATAGTAATTCAGGGGATTAGAGAAGCAGTACCCCGTGGCCAGAATATCAATAAAGCATTTAATGAAATGCAAAAGAAAGATGAGAGCCCCACTGAGTGGCTGGAACGACTGAGGAAAGCCCTTCAGCTGTACTCTGGGGTAAATCCAGACAACCCTTTAGGGCAAGCGCTCCTCAAAACTCAGTTTGTGGCAAAATCATGGGAAAAACTTTAGCGGAACACTTCAGCAGGAGAGGACAGATAAGGGTGAAAGAAATAATTAAGCAAGAAAAGCAGATGGCCAGCAAGGGCATAAATTACCTTAGACTGATAAGAACACTGCAAATGAGCAAAAGGTGAAAAGTACACCATGAGGAAGACCTACAGCCTTCCTCCCATAGACCACTGCCCACATTCTAAAGACCCCGGCCCACAATTTTTGGAAGAATCTGCGCAAGCGTGAAAGACTGATAAGCTAATTAGCATACGAAGCGAGGGTAGGCGGGTTCAGGTAATGAATATGTATAATCGTTAATGGAATATTCATTGTTTCAAGCTTATTTGCTGCAGTGTTGCTTATTTTGGTTACCGGATTTATGGAATGTGGAATTTGACTTTGATAATTGTTACTGTGATTTTGGCTATATTTTTGATAATAATAGTGAGCTCTTGGTGTTGCTGTAGAAAGATACCTGTGTGTTGCATTTTGTAAGTAGTAATTCTGTAAGTGATAAGTGTGTTCTGTGAGTGTAAGCTGGGAAAAATGGGAGGAAAGCAGAGTGGTGGGATTTTAAAGAAAAATCCGCTAGGGTGTGTTTTGAGTCATTGGAAGGATATTGGAGGATCCGCTGGTGGAAATGTGAGTAGGAAAACATTGATAAAATATTGTAATCAATGGTGGCCGCTTTATAAGTTGGAATGTGGAGAAAAGTGGCCTTTTAATTAATAATTACAAGGTTATTAATAATTGTTATACTCATTTATGCTGGAAATGTGAGAACATTTCTGTATTCAGTATATTACAAATGTCGGTATGTGGTTATTGTCTTGAACATCCGAGGGGTGAATGTGAACCTCTGTATGTTTTAAAGTGTATATGGTGTAAAGAATTATTATATGTATGGTGGCGACAAGAAATTGCCCTGACTGTAAGGTTTGGACGCCTTGGGATAAGAGAGAGAGCTGTAAGTGAAATTAGAGTCTCTGTGGCTGGGATAGCGATTGAGATAATAGTAAGAAAGGTCACTGGAAGGAAATGGGGGGGGCAGCTGGGGGAAGCGTGAATAAGAGAACTTTGGCTAAGTACTGCAATCAGTGGTGGCCCCTGTATAAGTTAGGGGACAGAGAAAATGGCCCTTAAACGGCACACTGAATTATAATGTTTTGCTAAAATTAATGTTATTTTTAAGGCGAGAGGAAAAATGGGATGAAGTAATGTATGCTGGTATGTTTTTCACTCTGAGGAATCACCCAGAGTGGCAAAAGAGTGTGGTATTAACCTAGCTCCACAAGATCCCTTAATATTAGCAATGGAAAAGGATCAGAGGGGAGGTTGTGGTTCCTTCTATGGAGCAACCAGAATGAAACACGTTGTAAGATAAAAAACTTGTGCT
This sequence comes from Falco punctatus, assembly GCF_963210335.1. NCBI lineage: Eukaryota > Metazoa > Chordata > Aves > Falconiformes > Falconidae > Falco > Falco punctatus. Next base: position 577,178 of record NW_027660119.1, read on the forward strand.
AATGTATGTAAGATCTGAAGCCGGGGGGGTGGAGAGTCAAAAAACCCTGTGAAAGTGTTAAAGTATTGGGGTGAGTTTGTACAAAGCCCCGTATCCCCTCGAAGGTGCGGCTGAGTCCTGCGGGACGCATGGCAGGGTGTTTGCTATTTGCCTGCGAAGGCTGATATGTAATAACACAGACTTAAAGCAACAAGTAGCAGATTTGCATTCAGGGTAAGAAAGGGTTAAAACAGAAGTGCTGCTGCAGAGGCAGGCCTGTGTAACCTGCAGTGCAGGAAGAGCATCTCCTGCCCCGAACCCTCCTGATGGTGAGGAGGAGGGGGTTGCTGTTGCTGACGATTGAGCAGAAGGACCTGACAATGTCACCCCGATTGCTGCAGCATTTGCAGCACAACAGGACCGGTAACGGCCCCTCTAGGGCAGGCAGCGGGTCTGAGGAGAGTAAAGGTGAATCTCTGATGGGGAAATTCAGATGTTTGAAAGTCAGTTGTGAATAGGACTGGATAAAGGTTCGAGTTGATTTTTACTAAGGTAATCGTGATGTAGAAAAGTTGGTGAATACAAAACCAACTTATTTGGTGTTAAACTTCAGTGAAAAGAATTTGTTACAGTTGTGGGAGCTGCTGGCCACCAGGAAAACATCCTGAAACCTTTAAAGTACAAACTAAGAAAACAAGTAAGAATGCCAAGTTCACCAAAATCTTTAAGTGGAAAAGAAATCTTTAACCAGGCATATCTGGAAATAAATTCCAGGTAAGGAAAAAATGCTTTACCTGTTACAGTAAAAATGATAAGGGGAAGGTCTGCCTAGTTCAGGTAAAACAATATCCCTTGCTCAGCAAGGCTATGGGGAATATTGGCAGAAAAACTCAAATAAAATACACTCTGTAGCAGTTCTACTAATGTAAATCTGTGTGTTTTACCATGACGGTGACTTGTTATGGGATGTGCAGATGACACTCTGCAGCAGCAGAGGAGGTAGGAAAGGAGGAATTATCCTTAATACCAGATGGTAAAATCCAAACTGTAAGTACAGATCAGGAGCCAAACTATTCTAATGATTCTCGATTACCTGCTAGCCGAAGAAGGAAGTGTTTGTGGTAAATTAAATGTTTCCAATTGTTATTTGAAAATTGATGGCAATGGTGAGGGAGTTAAACAAATCACATCAGAGACAGGGAAGTTAGCCCATGTTCCGTCCGAACTCGGAAAGACTGGAATATTGACTTGTTTTCCTGGCTTCTCGGGAGCCCCTGGGTAAAACGAATCCTATTTTGTTATGTGGTTTAGCCACCTTATTGTTTTTGCCATGTGCTGTTCCATGTTTTATAAGATTAATTCAACACGTTGTAACTAACATGCAATTTGCTATTATGATTTCACCCAATGGCATTAAACAAATTCGAGTAGTACGCCGAAATGTACAGTCGACAATACAGATTATATAGTTAACACAATAACAATTTAACAGCAAACAGGAATCTGGGAATAATTAACTATTAACAATTCATACAACAATGTAGGCTGATGAAGAATACAAGTAGAATAGCAGAGAAAACAACCATCAGGAACGCACAGACGGGGATGTGGTAACATCTTTTATACTTTTCCACCTCCGCCATAAGTTCTTGACGTGTGACAGCAGAAAAACGCACCCTCTGCCTAAACAACGAGGAAAAAAAAAAAAAGGGGGGGGGTTTGATTCCCCTTTATAATGAACCATACAGGTTAGACGTTTAAAAAACACTCACCTTACGGGATGTTCCGAGGGGGAAATGCGCACTCCAGACCCTTCCTCCATGGCAGGTGACGTGGCGGTCTGATGGTGAGAAAACATTGCATTGAAAGCAAGGACCTGTCATTTGGCCATAGTGCCATAAATGTTACCATTAACAAACTTACCGGAGTGGTAAGCTCGGGAAATGGGTCCAAGACTTCATCTGGACACTCAGCAGCCATCTTTTATCGTGTATGCCTTTGAACATGCGCATGCGCAATTTTAAACCCCACAGAATGTACTGGAACAATCTGGAAAGACCGCGCATGCGAAATCCCTGTAGTCTAGCCATGGTAGTGACGCATATATGTATATATATATATATATATATATATATAAAATGCTTAAAGAAACTATAGTATTTATAGTTCATTTATTACTTAAGTGGAATGTATAGTTATAAGTGTTGTTTTTAGGTTTTGTTTTTGTAGGTTATTATTATATGTATTACCCAACCCTTTTGATTTATTTTGAAAACCGTGTGTTAGATGTCAAATGATTCATTGAATTTACTTTACAACCAGTAAACAACAAATAACAATTTCTTAACAAGCATGAACTAGAAGTTGAATAACAGAATAACAGTCCAGCAAAGTCTCATGTGTCGTGGAAAACAGGCTTCTTCACTCGTGAGTCCAGCACGGTCCTGAATAATGTCGGGGTGGTAACTCCATCTGTTCCCTCCACGATAGTCTGTCTCTGGTCCTTGGTATTTTTCTTCACGAGGTAACGAAAATGAACAGAAACAAATAACAAGTCACATGGTAACTGCTGGAGGTCAACAGTTTTCTTTTGTTTATATAACAGTCTCTCGCACTCTGCTTTGGTATCCCATGGGTTCCACTTCTCGGGGCGGATTGCGAGGAAGAGATCGCACTCTTCTGTACCGGCGTGACCGAAAACACTCACAAAAGCACATACTGATGGGTACTGTAGTCACGATGGGACAAAGGCTGAACAGCAAAACCGTACAGACTGTGTCGTCTCCTGCTCCCATCTTTTCCAAAATGATAAGGATTGTTTGTGGCAAGACAAACGAATTGGTCCGTGACCCTCCTGGTCAAGATTCAGGCTAACGCCCTGACCAAAACTGCACAATGAAAATGCATGCGCAGCCTAACCTTAAAGGGGCATGAAAATTTACCCCTTTAAATGCCCACCTCTTGGCTCTTGATTCTTAACCCCCACAAACAAACCTTATATATGCTAAGAAATGTTTTATTGTGCTTTGTTATGTCATCCTGTTATGATAATGTTTTGAAATTAGCTTATGACATGTTTGAGTTTTGAGTTGTTAGCTAACGTTTGTTAGGGATTTATAGTTCTTGTTAGTCATTTGTAGTTATTGCCTGTTATTGTTTATTGATAATGGTAAATGGGTTTAATGCTTAGATAAAGATTGTTAACCTCCTTTGTATAGTTGGCAGAATCTTTTCTCTGTCTCTATCTATGCCACCCACGGAGCAGCAATGTTGAGCCACGGGGCGGTGTGAAGGACGTTATTGGGACATCGCTATCTGTCTCACCATTGCTGGCTGACCGCAAAACAACACAGAGACGGAGATACCCGAATCACCCAGAATAGGAGATGTCCGGGGAATACCCTGCTTAAAACACCCCACTTCCAGACATGTATGTTGGGTTGTTTGCCGATGTCTAAATTGTAATAGAGGTTGGTCCTGTGTTTCATTTAAGAGACAACCTTACTTTATGAAATGTCACAATGATTCGATACGTACCAGGGGACCAGAGGATCAAGTGGAAATTCGTAAATTATTTTGTGGATGGGAACTGTTAGTACCTGAACTTTGGGAAGTACATGAAACAGACTGGTACAGAGTTTTAAGAAGTGTACTGTAAGATTCACCTGGAAACGGACACAACAACCAAACAGGTGGAAATATATTTAAGAGATAACTAACTCTTTAGACCTTGGAAATTATTGACAGGATAACAGCAAAATTCCCCTCAAGACTACCTGCTGCTGCCGAGAAGATACTGATATCCCGTTGCTCTCTGCAAAAGAGTAGACAAGGAAGGCAGAGAGGTACTGAACAGTGGGGAAATGAAAGCTGGTATCCTATTAATGGTATTGATTACCATGACTTTAAAAAAAAACAAAAAAAATGAGCATTACTCTTCAATTGGACCTTAGGTTGATGGGAAGATTCAATAGAAGTTCGGTACAACGTGACAGCCGGATCCCCAAAATTCCAAGTTAAATTGGAAGATTTAGTCTTTTATGAACTAGACCCACCCGGTCGATGAGAAAGAACAATAAAACCTTTTTATCTCTGCCCCAGTTCGAATCCAGGGAAAAGCTATTGCAATTTCCCTAATCACTATTACTGTGCATACTGGGGATGTGAAACCATAGCTTCAAACTGGGACGTAGCCATTAAAAATAGATTCTTAACTATAACATGGGGACCCGGAGGATGCAATCCGCCAGCTCCTAGCTGGGATAGACACGTAGAGGACCCCCATCTTGGCAACTGTAAGCTTGTTATGTACTAGAAATCCTGCAGCCTAATGACCACGGATGGCTATTAGGACGAACCTGGGGAATAAGATATTGGGAACCTGGAGCTGCTAGAGGGGTCTCTTCTATCTAGTTCCCCCAGTCTCTCCCCAAAAGGCAAGTAGCCCTGCTCCTGGCAAAGTTTGATGGCCCTCCACTGAACTCGCTCACGGATGAAAGACCACTCTCTCTTGCACTGGGGCCTCAAAATTATACCCAGGGAGCTGGACACAACCCAGGGACTGCCAGGTAGCAGCGTACAATCCCCTTCCTCAGTCCCCTGGCTATGCTGCTCTTCATACAGCCCAGGACACCGTTAACCTTCTCAGCCGGCAGGGCACCCTGCTGGCTCATTCTCAGCTCACTTTCTGCCAAGACCCTCTGGCTATTCCCAGCAAAGCAGCTCTCCAGCCAGGCAGCTCCAGCACGTGCTGTAGCAAATGGTTGTTCCTCCTACTCTCCTTCCATGAAGGTACGCTTACCAGACTTCTTCTGTCACTTCACCAATGTTCACTCAGGTCACAAACAGAAAAATGCAGGCAGCTTCCTACCATGCAATTTGATATGCGCCATCACTCCCATCATGTAACATGGACACCACAATTTTGCTTAGAAGATAAGACTTAGATGTGGATGCAGGAGAGCTGTGACACCTCCCCTGTGCACAGCACAGGCTGAATGACCAGCTTTTCTGGTCAACTGTATCTGCCTGAAAACTGGATATTTACTGCAGGTCGATACTTGAGCGTATTCAGGCGAGGGAACAGCTGGGGAAATGGTAGGTGAAGAACTAATTGCTTAGTGAAAAGGCTGCTTATTCCGTCTGACGTGCGGAATTAAACTCTGTAACTCGGGGTAAGTTATAAAGCGGGGTGTTTATTGCGGTGCCGGGTGCAAGGGGGGTCGCTCCTCCTAACTTGCACACGTAGTTTTACTCACGATACATACTTACACAGTGAAGTTGGTTAGTTCTGCCCAAAGCCTACACCTACGAGCTAATTATCGGTTAGTTGCCTTCTCGCTGCAGTTTAAAGGTAGAGTTCATTTTAAATTTCCTCCCCATGCTCCCCGGGCGGGGGGGTTCACTCTCTTCGGGGGGCCATTTGAGTAGGAGGTCGGGATCTCCCCCACCACAGTGATTGTACCCCGGTGTCCTTGAGCCTTACCCCTTCAGCAGCCCGTTTTCTTCCAGCAGCTCGCAGGCCCCTGCCAGAGGCTCCGTATTCACAGGCCGGTGGGGCTCAGCTCCCCCTGCCCTGGCTGCCCCCCGAGGCGCTGAGCGGGCGAGCCCCAGCCCCTCTCTGCAGGCAGGGAGGCTCCTGCCCGCCTGCCGGTGGCTGCTGGCCCCGGGGCGGCTCCTGCCTGCAGCCCGGCTTTCGGGGGGCACCGCGCTGTCTGGGGTCGGGGGGGCACAGCCCTGAGCGCTACAGCTTGCCTACCGGCAGGCAGAGCCGCTCGGCGTTAAGGCCAGTGTAGTTTTTGCGTGTGTTTGGTCATGATTTGGCTTCCGGAGAATAATGCTTTTGAGGTATGATGGCATGAAATCATGATTGAAACAGAGCAGGCATCTGCAGGAGAAATACCAGCTTGGGTGTAAGTCGGTGAACTGCATTGCCTCTCCCCAGCATTACCGTTGTTCGTTGTTGGAGGGAAATCGGTCGTGCCAGAGGTATTGTTATAGTTTACCTGTCCAATGAAATGCCAGAGACTGGCCAATTAGAAAATGTGATTTATTAAAGCAAGCGACAAGTAAGCAAAACAGCGCTGGGCGGCCGGGGAGTCTCCTGCTCCACCAACGGCGCGCAAATTCAAGCAAGCTGAGCAAATTCAAGCAAGCTCTTTCACTCACTCTTTGTTGCGGATGTCTTCAGTGAGCTGAAGGCTCTCCCTGTCATGGGCACTGTTGTTATGCTCCAAGGACACCGTGATTGTGGTGTTGATTGGTTCCGGCCCAAGCTCAACTATAAAGTGCCGACTCGAGGGAGGAAACTAGCTGTTAACTTGTCCTGCGATGGAGACATCAACAGAAGTGCCTCGGCTCCTCAGCATGTGACCTCTACTTGGGAGGACTATGTCTGGTTTCAAGCACCAGTGGCGCTCAAAGGCTTTCACGAATGACCCACACTCTGTAGAACTTCAATGGAATATCGAATAACCTTTGGTGCCGCTTTAAGCGATAACTTTATCAAATACAACTGTGTATTCTTGTCTGTCTGGATCCTTTATTCAGGGCGTCTACTACCTTCCTGTAGTTCAACCATGTCCATCTGTTTTCATCTCCTGAATGGCTGTTGAAAGCAATTACCCTTTAAGGCACAGCTGCACAAAGATACAGTGATTCTTTGGGGACCTGAGTTATGGTACAGGAGACTAATTGGCGCGTTGGGAGTAAAACTTTCCTGCTGTGTACTTGCTGAACTGGCAAATACTGGATAAACCTTTTCCCTCCCGAGTTTTAATGCGGCCATTACTAAATTAGCTGATTGCTTGGGACTCTCTCTGGGTAATGTACATGACTATTAATACACTTGGCCTTTACTAAAAAGGCTATAGCCATTCTTACCCGTAAAAGGAGACCTTTGTAGTCTGATCAGGCTTGAGTGAGTACTCGAGTGTTTGCCTATCTATTTGATAAAATTAGACTTCTCTATAACTCAATTTCAGTTACTTAATAATCCAAACAAAGAGTGGGACTTCTGAGTAATTGGGAGGTCTTGTACTGGTGACAAAAAGAGATTGATTGGCCCTGTGGAAGTGGGGAAGCACGTCTTCCTATTTTTTTACTAACCTTTAGCCCAACAGCCTTGACGGTCAGTTAGATATACAGTTAGAACTAAAAGCAAGCGGTTTCTGCTCTAACCCTCTTCAGAGGAAGTTAGGACTGCGGCGAATGAAGAGACGGGACGCAGCTTGATGCAAGCAAATGTCAATTTATTGTACAGAAGCACGAGGTTTTATACACTTTCAGAAGCTGCGCATTTGAAACAGATTGGTTCTTGAAGCTAAGCCTTGCATACTAGGCAATCCCCGATTGGTGGTTAGCTGCCATCAATTAACAGCAAGGTGTTACCTTTCCTTGGCGCCATCCGTCTCCCACTCCCCTGTGCTCTGCAAACATGCCTCATCATGTTAATCCTTGTCCAGACAAGCTCGAGCACATTCCCCTCAGCAAACGGATTGCCACGCATGGTCCTAGTTTCCAGCCCGCTCCTGCATCTCCCCCTTCCTGTTGCACAAAAGGAACCTTTGAAACCGAACGAGTAAAAACAAGGTATAAGTAATAGAACAAATAAAAAACCAACTGAGACATATTATCAGTGTCAAAATAACCCGCTGTCTCTGTTCCGTACAATTTGACAATTGCCCCTTTTTGTTTTTGAACAGCTAGGGCCAGGTTTGCCATGTTCTGCAGGGCCCTTGCAAACATGACAGCAACCAAGGTAATAGCAAACAAACAATACTGCCAGTTGAGTGAATGGATGCCAAAAAAGACTGAAATTTTCTCAGATTTTGATACCATGTTGCTGCAATGGGGCGCCTAAAATCCACGCAGCACATACCATCCAAATCCTCACAGCCATGTCCTTGAACCAACAACAAAAAGCAGTGGCAATTTTGACTCACATGCTTAACTGCCTACCAAACAAGGTGATTTAACTCTTTAATGCTTTCCCTGCTGTTATTCCGGATAAGAGAAGAACCGCTGCGACACGTTCCCATCATAGCCTCCTACTACATATAGCATCTACAGAAAGACAATGATCGACATTCAAAGTGTAAACAGTATCATCTTCTTTTGGATTAACATTATACATAGGTGGAAGGGCACACCAAAAAAGAACTGGTTCAGTCAAAAAGTTCGAAACATAGTGTGCCTTCTCTGAACATACCTCTGGGGTCATTCCCTTCGTTCCCTCTTTTTTTATGCAAAGAGAAACACTTCCACCAAAACAGAGAAGCCCCTATTTACATCTCTGAGCCCGGACACAAACCGCAGCTGTGTGCGCCACCAGGCTCAGGGCAGGAATCATTCATGCCGTTGCACAGCTATATATCTCTACAAGCATGCAGACACCTATTAAACACTAGATAACCATGTTTATCTTTCCTATTCTCCTTCACAATACCTAGCTGTTTCTCCCATTAGTTTCCAGCCCGCTCCTGCATAGGACTCCTGCCCCAATATGCTAGCTTGTTCTCACTTAAGACAACAACAATAAAAGTTAGTTTCTTGCTTGCTTTTACTTCTAAGTCTTAGACTCTTCAATGTTTATGAAATGTGAAGAGGCGGTGAGGCGAGTGTGATCAAGTTCAGCACTATCTTTACTTGTCAAACTCCTGTTCAAAGTCAGAAGGTATTACTTGGGAGCAGAACTTGAGCCCTTTCTTCTGGCCTGGTGTCTAGTGCAGAATGGGAGAAGGAGGGAGGGTGAGAAACACTTGAGAGCTTTGAACAGTGTGTCAAAACTAGGTGTCTGCTGGACTTAACCTTCAGTCAGCTACTTAGAAGTGTCTGTAATGTAGTGAGCTTAACAGCTCCAAACAGCCCTATCCCATTTGAAGAGAAACTCGAGCCTACTGGTAGCAAGGTTGCTTGCAGCTTCTTGCTAGCAAAAATTGCACGATGGTGTGATAAGAATCGTTTGAAATGAGGGTAAAGGTTGAAGTAACCTGCTACGCTTGGTGCATATTTTAACTTTACCATTTGGAATGGAATGATAAAGAACGAAGAGGAAATTAAGTTGGTATTTTTGAGCTTGGAGCACACTAGGAACGCTGTCTCTGCCTTGTTATCCATTAAACATCTGTTTACATAGTGTAGTAGCTGCTAAAGCTAGCCGTAGGGGGAAAACCTGTTAGAATGAAGAAAGCTGCCTTGTGTGCAGCTGCCCACTTGAATATGTAATTCCTGGTCTCTTGAATGAAACATAACTTGAACGTAGGAGTGTTTGTGCTCAGGAGATCAAAACCCTTTACACTTCCACCAAAGCTGCTTGTGATGCATATTTCAGACGCTAGCACTCGAGTGTTTAAAGAAGCTTTTAAACAGAAGCCTTCGTTCTAAGGATCAAGGGGCTGGTTTCTTTCTACTCTCTTCCCCAGATGAGTGCAGTGTTACTGCAGTAAACCGTTCATGTATTCTGTTACACTTGAACTATGAGTGCAGCAATGATACGGTGCCGGGAGTGAAAGAAGACAAGTTGCTTACTTTGGGGTTTTTTCTTTTATTCTTTAGAAAAGCTTTAGAGCTTCATTAACAATTTTAGTACTGTAATGATTATCAAAATGAAATGTTGTTTTCTCTATGTGATTACATTGGATTTATTTGATCCCTCAAAGTAAAGGTTCTGCTGGTGGCAGAACAACTTGCTTCTGTTCTATATATGTATCTAAAGTGCATGTTCACAGCTGTTCCACCTTTCTGACAAAGTGCATGATGTCTTGTGCCAGAAGCTTTGGTTCCTCAAAGGCAGCAAAATGCCCTCCATGTGGCATGTAAGAGTAAGTGATGATGTTCTTGAAGACCTCCTTTGCCCAGACCCGTGGTGTATGTACTAGCTCCTGAGGAAAAAGCTGCAGTCCCTGTGGGAACATACACTGCAAACCTAGAGGACATTAACTAAGTGCCTTTTTGAAAAAAGTCCTGGGGAAATTCTATAAAAACCTCCTGACTCTAGTAATTGCCACAGTCAGCTGGCAGAGCTTCACCGCAGCGACACATTTTGTGGTTTGTACTCTGCTGAAAAGCTTTGCTTGTATTTGAGTCTCCTTGAGTATGAGAATATTATACCCAAAAACGTAAAGTAGAGCCAACTTCGCACACGGTTCAATCTTGAAACGTTTCCTATTTTTAAACTTACCTTGTTTTACAGTTTTGCGATAAATGGCAAGACGCATCACCTCTTTGTGACAGTCAGAAATGAGCCTGCTCAAGTTTACTTTAGAATTTATAGTACCAGCGTAACGAATGAGTTGAGGAAAGGTAAGCTGGCTCGGTCTACAAAGGAAAAGACTCTTCTATTTGTTTGTGTGATCAATCACATGGAATTCCGTTCTGCAGCATTTTCTGGTCAGCCTCTCTTATAGTCATCTTAAAGTCAGTGGCTGTTAGAAGGTGCTTGGTTTGTTAGAAGGTACTGCTCTCCAGATTGCTTCCCCAAGTTTGTGCTTAACACTTGTAGTCGTTAGTTTTATCCACCACTAAGCCGTATGCTTCTTAATTCAGTTTAAACGTCTCTCTTGGAAATGCTCCTGATTTTCTGTTTTGTTTTAACTGAACTGAGCCAGAGATCACATTTGTTTGGTGACTAAGTATATAGACCTGTAGTTTGAACACAAGACTGAATATAGTTTGATATGTCTGCTGCATTGTCTTGGCTACAAGCTACTTTGTGTGAATTACAGGTTCAAAAGAAAAATGACTCAACTATTTTTATCAAAAGAAAATAAGAACTTAGATTATTTTTTTTAACAACTTAAGTTTGCTGTTTTAAAGTAATCTAAATGTTTATACAGGCAAACGTGGTTCAATCTCATTTGCAAATCTTTCTTACACCTACCACTTCATTACCTGGCATCACCTGTTAGACCAGGGTCCTTGGAGATGTTCTCCTTGTAGAATCGCATTGAGGACACAATGGAGGATGTCACGCAATAAATCATCACATTGGCCAAAAGCTCATCAAGAGTGTATTTGCTATTGATAGAAAAAGATGAAGACGTTTCATTGGAAGCTGTTTCTCAATACGCTATATTGGGCTCATGCCCTGAAGAACAGTTGTTCTTGTTCTCCACTTGTTTTCAAGCAGCAAATTAATTGGCACCCATGTGCCCAGAGCAAAACTGCCCGGTGCTGAAGCAGTAGTTTGCAGGCGGTCTGCTGTAAGTTTACACTACTACTTGTCATGTGTAACCTTTCATGCTCAAAATTCAGCTTTGGCCAGTCTTTTACCTATCTCCTCATTAGTTACCATTGCTCATTCTTTTAATGAGTCCTCTCATGGAAGAGCACCTGTTTTCTTACCTTTCCAAGCCTCCATCATCTTTATGCAGAAACGATTTATCTCTCCAGGTAGAGAATTTTTCCAATATATATGCAGCAAGCCCCCCAGGGGAGTCATTCAGTCCACAACCTAATTCAAGAGAAGAAGAGAACCATTGCAGTTGCCTGGCATTGCAAATACTTCAGTGGGAGTTAAACTGGACTTACATCAATTCTTCAGAGTTTTCTATGAGAATTCAGTAAAGAGTGTGTTTTACTAGCCCTGGTAGTACTTTATTCTTGAAAAGTTCACCCCAATGGAATTTTGGCTATAACTGACAGCACTATAAAGTTGAGCAATTCCTATACAAAAGAAAATAGGAGTTAAGAAAATCCTCTGGGCTTCTTGGTAATGTGTGGCAGAAAGAGCAAATTCAGATGTAAAGGGATTACACTCTGAAAAGAAATTTCAGATAAACTGTTTGGGAGCACTGTCCTGCTTAGGATGGCTAACTGGGACCCTGAGTGCTGTTCACTTTCTATGTAATTTAAACAACAGTGGAGTGTTGTGTATCTGCTATCTGCTCCTGCCTTTGGGGAATGCTAACAAACATTATAAACACAGCATATTATACCTGTGTTTTAACCTGTAAAACGGGTGGGGATTACTTCAGCAGTGGTAGAGCTTGCCTTGGGAAAATTCCTGTACCACACTCTAGGCTGTAGTTTTACAGTATCCTTAGAATTGCCTACTCTCAAGTGTATTTTAGTGTGACTTTAGCACTGAATGACTGCGTAGAAGATGATGCACAATGTGATTTCAATTTAATAGTGGACATAGTTAATGCAAAGTAAGTTTGTGCATTGGCACAACAGTTTCCCTGTGCTGTCAGGACTAAAGTGATTTGCTACACATCAAAGTCATGTAAATGCTTTGACCAGCAAAGGTAGGGCAGGCTAAAATGTGCCAGCTAACATATGACCCGTCTGGAGGTGAACATTTTCTGAGCTGAAAGCTGTCTCCGAATCACTGTATTCAACTTTCATGGACTGGATGCTCAGAAATACCAGTCTTGTTTGCAGCTTACTAATGATTCAACCTGTACACATCTTAGGTACCACAGCTTCTGGTGAGTGAAAATACTGTAGCTTTGCTTTAAACCTGCCTAATGAGAACTAAACTGATAATATAGATATTTTTTGAGACTAAGCAGGGAATATGTATTTTTTCCCCCTATTTATTTTCTGCCTTTCACAGTGTGCTACAAAATCCCTGCTCTTCTTTTTTTCCAGGTTAAAGAGTTCTAGACTATGTACAGTGCTTGTAGGGAAGCTGCTTGGTCACTTTAGGGTTCTTTTTCTCCCCTTCTTGTATTCTTTTGATTATAAAATATATTAATGAAACAGGGGTGGAACAGATTCTAAATATCATGGATTTAGTGTTTTGTCTTACTCTCTTTTTGCTTTCTTTAAGAGTTTGTAAGATTCTCTTAAAGTCTGAGCTGGCTGACGTTTCAAAGCACTGTCCTTGACTCTTGGATTCTCTCACATAGCAGCAACCAAACTAGAGCCCATTGTGATTTTCTTCCTCTGCTTAAATTGCTTTGGACTTTGTTGACATCAGTTTTTATTGGCCAGTTTAATCAATCAGTCACTTAACTGCAGAGAGTTACAAAACCATTTATCTTTAGATTAAACCAAACCCTGGATAGGTGTCAGATTTTCACTTAACCATTAACTTTTATCTGTAGAGAAATTAAGATCATATTGAAAGGTACGGGTGCCAGCACAGATTTTTGTGATACTCTCTCTCCCCTGGAACTTGCTTACGTATTTATATTCATGAATTCTCATGTTAACTAGTTATTAACCCATGAACTTAATCTTTTTCTTAAGGCAGTTTAATGTCTTTAAGAACACTGGGGGAAGGAACCTCAACAAAACTTTTTTTGGAAATTAAATATGTTCCATTACTAGATCCACAGCTTCTTGATCCTGCCAGAGCTCTGATATTTGAAGCATGATTTCCCTGTGATATTATCACCTGTAAATGAATTCTCCTTTTAAAAACATTTCTGCTAGTTTTCTGATCAGACACTAGACATACTGGTCTTTGTTTTTCTGGGGGCTGTCTTCATTGTTTGGCTTTTGAAAAGAAAACCCCAAAAACCCCAACCTGGTATCTGGTTTGTCTCCTTTTATTTCTCTGATATTGCAATCAGTTCAAGCAACAGACTAGGCATTAGCTGACGTTTCACTTTGAATTTCCTCTTTTCCAGTTAAATGCCAGGATGGGGTGCTATTCCTTCTATGGTCTCCGTACCTGATGCCAGTCTGAGACAGCTCTGCTGTCTTTCCTGATGAGGGTTTATTTCAATAAAGGAATACCCCATAATCTTTGATAATATTATACAAATAAATCATGTAACTTTTCTGAGATGGCCATACCTTTCTTCAGACTCCTTATCTACTGGTCCCACTACATCATGCTTCTGGCTTCAGGTATTATGGCTGTGTCTACCTTTCTGCAAGTTTCACATTGCACTTGCTTATGGTATTTTTCTTGTTTTCACCCACATTTATTTCTAGAAGCTTCAATGTCAGGGTCCTGTGCTTTACTTTAAGAGGCTTTTTGCAAAGGGTTTCTTTGCCATAGAGAAGTGGTATGCCATTTAACAGACCTTGAAAAGTGGTATTTGTAGTCTCCGTCTTTCTTTAAGCGGTTCCTTTTCACTTCCTTTTACACAGCTCTTGTCCCCATGTCTTGCATTCAGTCACCAGAATTCATTGCTTCTCAGACATGGTTGGCTTTTGTTCAACTATGTGTTTATACGCCTTAAGCAGTCAGTATACAAAGTTCATAGTGATATAGAGAAGGTTCATTACCTGCAGTGTCTGGTTTGGTGGCTTGGATGTGTAAGTATCCAGACTCTCGCAATAGTTCATGTATATTCTTCTGGATGAAAGGATACATACGTCGAACATCTTCCCTAGTAAAGCCTATGAGCCATGGTATATAAGCCCCAAGCATCACGGAAATCATCCTTCTCAAACCTTCTCTGCCAGCGAAGATAAGATTCACAGATCTGAAATCAAGTTAATGAATAGAAGGTTAAATCAAGCCATTTTCTGTTTCCAAATTTTCTAGAAAATAAGTCTGACGGGAGCTGTAATAGAAGCATTTCACTAAGCCAAATACATAAGCCCTTCACATTTATCGTGATTTCCAAAAAAATTTGGGAGAGTTAAAAATGGTACAGCTGGTGCCATCTCCATCCAGGAAAGTCCTATACTTCGTGGTACTGATCAGCTGCTGAAAGGCTGAGCTCCTTCCTTTTCTCCCTGCCAATTTTAAATTTATCTCCTTCCTGATTTAGAATGATGATCCTTGAGGTCTCAAATCAAAATGCAGCAGAGCTTACTTCCATGCCTAGTGAAAGAGAAGCCAAACAGCACTCCATTTTTCTCTGTACAACTCTTCCCTAGATAAGGGAGGCCAACAGCATCCTGGCTTGTGTCAGAAATTGCGTGGCCAGCAGGACAAGGGCAGTGATGCTGTACCCAGCACTGGTGTGGCTGCACCTCGAATACTGTGTTCGGTTTTGGGCCTCTCACTACAAGAAAGATGTGTCCAAAGAAGAGCAACGGAGCTGGTGAAGGGTCTAGAGAACAAGTCCTATGAGAAACAGCTGAGGCAACTGGGCTTGTTTAGTCTGGAGGAAAGGGGGCTTGGGGGAGACCTTCTTGCTCTCTAAAACTACAGGAAAGGAGGTTGTAACAAGGTGGGTGTTGGTCACTTTTTCCCAGGTAACAAGTGAGAGGATGAGAGGAAATGCCCTCAAGTCGTGCCAGGGGAGGTTCAGATGGGATATTAGGAAAAATTTCTTCACTAAAAGGGTTGCCAAGCATTGGAACAGGCTGCCCAGGGAAGTGGTAGAGGTATTGAAAAGGTGTGTAGATGTGGCACTTAGGGACCTGGTTTAGCAGTGGACTTGGCAGTGTTAGGTTTATGGTTGGACTCAATGATCTTCAAGGTCTTTTCCAACCTAAATGCTTCTATGATTCTATGAAATTTAGAAAGCGTGAGAATGCAAATACCACTGTCAATGCAAAGCACTGACATATACATATGACTGAATGCACAGGGGTGGGGATACCCCTGGAGAAAACAAAGCAGAAGGCGATGAGAGGCAGGGCAAACAGAAGGCAGGACCCGGACCGTGGAGCCAGAAGGTAGGGTAAGAACTGGAGAAACCTTCTCTGCACTGATTCCCTTTGCTACTCACTGTGGCAGCATCTGGGCCATGTTTGTGGTAATAAGAGATCCCCAGTCTTCTCCCTGTAGGTAGTATTCTTTGGAGCCCAATCTATTCATCAGCTTATGAAATTTCCGAGCAGTTGCTTTGCTGTCAAAGCCTGCAGGTAAAGAGAAACAGAGGAAACCTGTTTGTCTTGGTGTATCATCCCCTGGCCAAAGATCATGGTCTGACAGAGGCACATGAGTATGCTGCTGTGTAAAGGCACAGTGTGCTATGCTGCTGTGCCTTGCTCCTTGGCAATACAGTGAACACAAGATGGAAATTCAGTGGAAAGTGGATAAAGTGGAAAGCAGACCTGGTTTCCAGCTACCATTACCTTCCAGATCTCCACAGCCAGCCCCAGAGCCTCAGCCACATGGGTGTTAGTGCAGAGCCAAGCATCTGCATTCACAAACTGCATTCCCTGGTGAGGGCCAGGGATGACTGAGGCTCCAAGAACCTGGCAATTCCAACAGCGCCTTTTCATCGCTCACCTTTCTGGTGTGGTGCCTCAGAGAAGCCATATCCTGGGATGGATGGGCAGATGACCTCAAACACCATGTCACCCTCATTCAGGCCATGCTCAGCTGGCTCTGTGAGTAGAGCGATGGTCTTGTAGAACTCGTAGAAGGAGCCAGGCCAGCCGTGGACCATCAGCAGAGGTTGAACAGCTCAACTGTGAGGGACATAGGAGGGCTTCACGTGGATAAAATGGATATCAATCCCTGCCACACATCCAGACAGATAAATTAAAGCCTTAGTTCCATCACAGTTTCTGTTCCAAACTCTGAAGAAGGAGGGTGGCAAAACTGTGATTAGCATTCACAGCAGAAGGTACACAATCAACCCATGGCAAGAAGATGCCTAGCTGAAAGGACATGCCTGGTATTTTACCTGTGTCTCATCTTTTACTTACAGACAGAGGTATTGATCCCAGTCCCAGTTACTGGGGTCACAGGAGACTGAGCATCCACCTCCTGAGAAATTGGTCTTACAGTATATAAGTACAGCTGCACTTCAATGAATAGCATAATGCAGCTAAGACACGTGCAAAAACATGACTAAATTACAAAATGTGTGGGTGATAAAAAGAGAAACATGGAAAAAGTAAGCGCAGGATATAAGTTTAACCTGCAGATCACTTATCTAAAGTCTGGCTAACCTCACCTGGCTAAACTGGGTGGTGGTGGTGGATATTCCAACCTCAGGGCCTGGGTAAATTTTACAGTTTTCAAAGGTGGCTTCAAGGCAATAGCAGAAGAAAACCTCGTTGTTATTTAGTGCAGGTTCAGAGCCAGATGAAGCCCATCTTCAAGCAGATCTAATCTTATCACCACTGTGCAATGATCTTAATCTATAGAGGGTTACTAATAACATAGCCTCCACTACTGATCCTTCATTAAGCTGTTATGCACACTGTTGTCTTAATAGAGTAACCTCTTAAAGCCCCCCATTCTCTCTGTGCATTTCAGAGTGAGACCTGCTCAAGCCACAGAGACCCCCTCACCTTCAATGGTGGTTCGGAAATGGGGATATTTGTTCAGGATTTCCACTTGCTTGCGCCGGTCAAACTGGTTCCTCCAGTAGGCCACCACCTTCTGCAGGTAGCTGGAGGTGAAGCCGTAGCGGAAGGCAGCCCCTTCCAGCTGCAGTGTGTAGCGGGCCTGCTCCAGGCGGCGATGCAGGTCCTGCGGACAGGAGCTCTTGCAAGGCTGGCCAGATGCCTGCATGTGCCCTATGCTAAGGCAGGCATGAACAGGCTCTCCTGGCTCCACCGGCTTCTGTGTCTCTCTCTGGGACACCACAAGCCCTCCTGAAGCAGTGCCATACTCTGTATAACTTCCTGAATCATTTATATGGAGAATATATTTTTCTACAGGTTAGCAGTTCCCCTAGGGCACCCAGGAGTAGTGGGTTCTACGCTTGCCTTACTGCTAACTTGCTTTAGGGTTTTGGGCACTAGGAACTTGCCAGCACTGCCAGCTGAGAGAAAAATAAGCAGCTCAGCCTGTGCTACCGACTGCTAGTTGGCCAGATAATTAGTGACAGGCTTGTAGGGACAGAAGGAAGGACCCCATCCTTCTTCACCCTTCCAACCCTGTCCTCTGCGGAAGCCCCTCAGTCCTGCCCTACTGGTGCCTTTGCTATCCCGGTGCCCTCCCACCCCATTCCACCACTGCAGACCTGCTGTCAAATTCTGCTGCTCAAAGCATGGCCTTTCTGCAGGAGCAGCCCCAGGTTGCATTGAGAGTCTGTGGTCTCAGAAAGCATAAAGACATTGCAGTGAATCTGAGCTCAAATCCCATTCATAAAGGGCAGTGAGCCAGAGCATCATCTAACGGACCTGCGCTGGCTATTGCCCCCAAGGCATCACCTCAAAGCAGTAAGGTGGGTGATGAACTGGCTCCACCTCGCAGCTTTCTGCCCCTCCTTACCTCCCAGGCACGGGCACCTCAATTTCTTTGTCAGATGTTTCAGTCTTGAAGGGACAGATACTTTCATCTTCTTTCCCTTTTAGAGGTCTTTCATCTGAGCCCCACCGTCCATTGCCCATTTCAATAGTCTTGATCTTGTGTCTAGACCTCAGCCAGTAAACCAGCATCCCTCCAACGCCCAGAGCGGCCACAGGGACCAGGACTGCATTCCTCTGAGAACATTTGAATGACCTGGGGAGGCATAAAATTGTTTGCGCCCAACAGAAGTGTCAAGGGTAAAGGGACTATGCTGAGGCTTGTAGTCACATTGGTTGGACGTGAGTAACAAACCCCATGCAGTCAGCAGGGGCTGGGTGTTTCTGTTATTTTTGAAGATCGCAGGCAGGATTTGTGGCAGGGTTACATCTACCAGTGTTTCTTAGGGACCTTAAGCCTTTGCTGATCAGGACTTGTTAATCACAAGGCTTCTCTGTCCCTCTCCTTATGAACCAGGTGTGCCCTGGGAGACAAGGATCAGTAGGATCTGGATCTATCTGTTTTAAGGCAGGTACTGAAGTGAATGGGATAGTAGCACCTGGACAGCTTCAGGAATAAAAACTGCACAGAGTGGGCTGAGGAGCAGAGACAAGAGTTTTCAGCTGCTGGAGACAGCTGGATGTGCTAGACATGCCCCTTGACTGTGCTACATACATAGCTCCCCTACAGATTCAGTCATCTTTTAGGGCAACGCTAGCCCTCCACCATAGCTGTCCATAGGTAAAGGTCTCAACTTGTCTGTCTGGTGCCTCTTTTTCTTACCTAGACAGCAAAGTTTCAGACTTTCTTGAGGTGTAGGAGCTAAGGCGCCAGAGCTGGATTTAACAGACAGACAGCAATGTTTTAAAACCGTTCAAACCCTTCAGCAATCAGTCCTAAATGTAGTGTCCCTTCCCGTCCCCCTGACCTGTGCCTCAAGCTCTCCAGCTTCCCTTGGGGATTAGCAGAGCTGTCTGGGGCTATTGCAGGGGGCTCAAAGAAGACTGTGAATGAAGATTTTTTGTCATACAGGGTATGGAAGGGACTATGCTGTGCCCCAGCCCAGGTGCTAATAAAAAGTGAACTCCTCAGCACAGAGCAGCTATTTCACTTACCTGATCCAGGACAAGGTGCCATCCCTAGAAAATGGGGGTGGGGGTGGGGTGGGAAAGATTCTTGGTCTGATAGTGTTGTCTGAATGGTACCATCCCTTGGGGATGGTGTAAGGAACATCCCCTGCCAGCACCATTTACCGCGCAGCCATGGGATCACAAGCTGTTCAGCTGGCTGGCAACAGAGACAGTGTTTCTGGGCTGTGTTTTAGCTAGATAGTTTGTCACCATAATATTCCCGCCTTCAGCACAATTTAGATAAAAGGCACTGAACAACTGGGTAGGTGTCCTTGCGGTGTTTCATCCTACAGAGGGCTGTGTTACTTCAGCCAAGTAAATAGTTTATTTTGGCAGCTGTGTAGCGATAGGTGCCCAGCCTTGGCAGGGGACTTCCAAGCTCAAGGGTTACTCTGCTGCCAGCCATGTGGTACTCATCCTGCCCAGGGCTGGCATGAGGAGCAGCTTGTGGGACCCTTCCCTGAGCTGCTGTACCTTTGCTACTTCCAACTACTCCTGACTGGATACCAAGCTTTTAGGTCTCATCTGCCTGCAAGAAAAAGGAAACATCCTCGTTGGTTCTCTTTTAGCCTGGTAGATTCTCTTGCAAGAAAAGCAGAATCTAAAATCTACCAAAAAGTTAGAAGCAACAGAGAAAGTCTTGTTACTCTGCAGCTAGATGAGGGAGCTGTTTGGTGTCATAATTACGATGCCTTGAGACAAAAAAAAATTAAAAAGGACAGGAAACTCCATGAAAAACCAAGTCCACTGGGTGTTTCCTGTTGCCTGGTACCCTTTCCCACTGCTACCTGTGATGCAGAACACAGTGCCTGTACTGGACACCCCAGCAGTAGTGAAGGCAATTGGGTAATTGATCTCTGAGACAGTCTATGTGATTTTTAAGGAAGTATCTCCTGAAACCACTCCCAGACAAAGAAGACCAAGAGCTCCTAAGAGCAAACAGTGTCAGCCTCCACCTCCCTGGAGGCTGAGTAGCTTATGCAACAAGTAATAACAACCCCCTGCACTTACATCCTGGAGTTTAGTGAGTCAGAGGCATGAAACCAGTTATCACGGCAACAGCACAAACTCGGCACTGCTAACAAAGCAAGCATGTCCCAGAAACAGCTCTCTGAGTGGCACAGAACAAGGCTCAGTCTTATAAAACCTCCTCCCTACCCATGCTCAGGAAAGCTCAGCTGCATGCTCCCACCCACCGATGGCCTGGTGGACCCCACCGGGCCTTTCTCCTGCCCCAACCCTGGGGACCCCTGTTTAGAGTCCCTCCTCCCTGTGCCAAAGAGATCTCACCAGGCGTTTGGAAGCATCTCCTGCCACATGTCCGCTCCTCCTCGCCTAGCCACAGCTCCCAGCGAAACAACCCAGGTGTCTCCTCTGCTGGCTTTCTCTTCCGCAGCGACACTCTCCTGGTGACAATGCAAGCTACATCAACCGTCAGTGCCACCTATTGCCTAAACGTGCGCTTGCAAATTAAGTTCAGCAAGAGACAAATGCCAGGTCCTGCACGGGGAGGGAACAGCTCCGTGCATCAGCACAGGCTGGACGCCAGATGCATAGAAAGCAGCTCTGCAGAGCCTGGCCTGAGGTCCTCAGCTGAGCCTGAGTCAACAAGGTGCAGCAAAGGCCGGTGCGTACAGGGCTAGATAGCAAGCGTGTTAGCCAGCAGGCTGGGCGAGGTGATCCTTCGCTCTCTTCAGCACTTGTGGGGCCACATCTGGAGTGCCATGTCCAGTGCTGGCCTTGCTGGCAGAGGAAGGGCTGGAGTGAGGCTGCCCACCCTCGGTGGTCAGGGCCACCAGGCTGCTGGGGGGCTGGAGCCATGTGGTGTACCAGGAGAGACAGAGAGACCTGGGCTTGTTCAGCCTGGAGGAGAGAAGGCAAAGGGTGGGGTCTTACTGCTGTCTGCATCTACCTAGTGGAGAGTGTAGGAAAAATGGACCAAGAACAAAAGGCAATGGACGCAAATTGCAAGAAGGGAAATTCTGGTTAGATGTGAGGAAAAATTAGTTCACCATGGAGGTATTCAGACACTGGGACAGGGGCCCAGAGAGGATGTGGGATCTCCATCCTTAGAGGCAATCAAAATTTGACAGGAACAAGGCACTGAGCAACCTGATCTACCTGAACCTGCTCTGAGCAGAAGCTGCGATGAGCTGACCTCCATGTGTCCCTTCTGACCTGTGCATCGTGTGGCTCTATTCCATGTGCACCTGTGATCGGCAGCAGCCCAAACAAAAAAGGAAAAGTTGCTTTTCATTTTCCACAGAAATCAATGCTTTGTTTTAGCTCATTTTTAGACTTCATTTCCTTCATGGTTAGTAAAATCTTACTAGGTAAAGGCTTCTCTTTCCTAAATTGTGTCCTTGCTGTGCTTCAGTCCAGGAATAACTACATCTTACTGTGAGAGAAAATGATTCCTATCTCCATGCAACGCTCTAAGCGAAGTACCATCACCAGTGAGCTCTGTGATGGTTAGGTCTCATACCGTGACTTCATATGCAGCCACTGTGCCATCAAAAAAGAGTCATCAGGAAGAAAAGCTTGTAAATCCTTCATTTGGTCAAAGTTCAGTTTATTGCTACACCACAGCTATTTCTGGTTACATCCGTCTGGGATTACTTAGCTTTAAGGTTCTATTTCCCA
The DNA here is from genome assembly GCF_963210335.1 of Falco punctatus. Classification (NCBI taxonomy): domain Eukaryota; kingdom Metazoa; phylum Chordata; class Aves; order Falconiformes; family Falconidae; genus Falco; species Falco punctatus. Next base: position 598,979 of record NW_027660119.1, read on the forward strand.
AACAAAACCAGCTCTTTTGAGGCCTCTTGGAAGATGATATCCCTGATTGCAGAGGGACTATAGTCAGCAGACAAGAGAATTATTAGCAACAAGGGGAAAGAACTACAACCCATGTGGAAGGTAGCTGAGGACCCTGTAAAGAGCCAGGTTGAGGTACTGCAGGCTGTGATGTCGTCAGTAGACAAAAGAGACCTCGAGGAAATTCTGTTTCTTACTTAGCACTGGGAAAAAGCATAAAGGCTGGTGGAGGAAGGACTGGCTTAAACAGCTGTGAGTGAATTTATCTATACCAGGAATGTGGGAGAAGAGCCAGCAGAGCTAGTTACAGCTACAAAGAAAAGACAGAAGTTGCTGCTTTCTGTATAAAAAGCTTGGGAAAGTCAGAATGGCTTTTACTTAAGATACAAGGTGACACACCAAGGCCACTAATACCCTGGGGCTAAAAGGCAACACCTCACCACCACCTTCACCCCCGATAAATCTGGAACAGCTGGGATGCCAGGATCCCATCTACTGAAATGCAGGGGATGTGCAGGAGTTTTGTGTGAGTGCTGGTGAGCAGAGATCAAAGGGTTCCCAGAGGAAATTCCGTCCTGGGATGCAGCAGCAGTGGAAAGCAAGGGGTTTTTCCCCTCCTCTCTTACAACCTCTCGAGGCCAAAATGCACAAATTCAGGCAGAAACTGCTTGCTGGAGACAGCAAGGCTGCCTCCCACGAGATTTTGATGCATGTCTCATAAATGGAAAGGGGAATCCCACAGGAAAGGACCTGCAAAAATGTCTCAGAGCATCTCCCTGCATTGGGGCAGGATCCCTTATTCTTAATGACAGACGTCTTAGCAAACCCATTTTTAAAAAGCCCCTTCGGAGCACTATTAGAAAAAATTCTGCCTCTGTCCCAGTGCTGTGCTTTTGCTGGTTCAGCTGCTACTCTGGCATGGGAAAAAAAAACCCAAACCAACCCAAAAGGAGAGAGAATAAAATTTGATACACTGAATCTCACTATTGCACCTCTGTCTAAACTTCCAAATGTCTAAACTTCCCACAGTCCCTGTGCGACAGGCATCATTTTATAAAGGGATTTCATATGTTCCCATTGCACAAATCACATACTAACAGAAAGCTTGTTTCCTATGCTTTTCTCTTGCTCTTGTCACTGATCTGCAGGATCACCCCTGCAGCAATGATAGAAAATACAGACATGGAAATGTTACCGTAATGTATTTTTTCAGCTGGTTTAACAGCTGGATACAAGCAGGAGGAGCCAAACACAACACAACCTGCCAGCTCTCCCAGACCCGTTGGCTACTGCTGGTACAGTGTGACCTGCTGCTGGAGAAAGCACCCAAAGGCCAAGCAGTAGTTCTGCAAACACTGGGTGCCCTCTTGTGGGAAAGAGGAGCTCGCAGCACCAGTAATAACACTTTTTTTGTGTGTATTTGGGCTTTTTTCTATTTTGGACTTTATGTGTTTCTCGTTGCCAGTTTCACGTAATCACAATCCAAGCCTCATCAATGCCATTAATACTGAAACCTGAAACACAGGGAGGAAAGCTGGTGACTTCTCATTATGAAATGGGCTATTGAACAGGGGTAAGAATGGAGCACAAAACCTTTGAACGCAGCTCTTTTATAGCTTGAGATGCTGTGGCAACTTGGAAATGATTATTCTGACCTTTGGAGCCGTTGCAAGGCCCTTGCTGGGATTTATGGCCCCAACTGTAATGCACTGCCCTTCACAGAATCATAGATTCATGGAATTGTTGAGGTTGGAAAAGACCTTTTAAGATCATCAAGCCATCATCTTACAGCATGAAGGCATTGCTGCGTAATTTTCCTTTTGCATGCACAAGATCAGGTTCACTGTCTTAAGCATTACTAGAAAGCAAATGGTGCTCATTAACAGGGGATCTTTGTGAATATGGTCTCCTGACTTATACCAGGGACCAGCTCTCTTCTTTTTTTTCTGGTCGGTGGCCACTACCAGTGAGCTGCTGGCCAGTGATGTTGCAGGGCAGGACAACTGGAAGCTTCAGATCTCTCCTGTGCTCTTCCAGGTTCCCGAATTTGAACGTTATGTTCTTCCTTTGCTTTTAAGGAAGGTCCTAAGGCTAACAAGGATTTCATGTGTTATGCCGGATCTTTGCTCCTACAGGCCAAAGACACTGAATGCTGTATTTCCCTGCATGACTTCTGAAGGAAAATGGTCCCCGTGGTCCAACAGGTCCAAGCTGGGACTGTCCATGCACATGCAACTCTTTCCAACTGGTATTGTATGAAAAAAGCCATGCCCAGAGATGGGATTAGATGGGAAAAATTGGAGATCTTACCACGTGTGGCTGTGTCCTTGGGGTTAAGGGAAAGCCCCCAGCACATCGCCCTACTTGCAATGGACAAGCAAAGTTTTCACCTTTCCAGTGAGGTCTCAGGACATTCAGCTGGTTGGTGGGAGATTTGTTTGGTACCAAAGTCGACTCTGGCACTGAATGGCAGGCTCTGTGCTCAGCCTCAGTGATCCCGTCCCTGGAGGAAACACTGAGCTCCTAAGCACCTCCAAGCTGTTAATTCCTCAATCTTACTAACAAGAGCCAGCTCAAACATCTGAGAGCCGACGGCAGCAACACCTTGCTCCTGCCCTCACCGGTAGCCAGTCCATGAGGCCTCTGTGCTGCTCCATGGTATATTACATAAAAGTCGGATTGCAGGAGCAATGAACAGCTTGGGAGAGCCCAGGACAATCTCTCCAACCTCTTCCTCCCCCTCCACAAATGCTCCTTTCTTGCGCAGAAAGCCCATTCTCATTGCTGAATATACCTTCCCCCTAACATCTCTTTAGTCCTCTGCTCTGCACTGTATGCTGAAGAGAAGTTACTGTTTTCCCAGCTGGAAATGGCCCCTTCTCTGTCTCCCTTATTGTCGGAAGACCTCACAAATGTTTCACTGCTACCTCCGGCAAGGACTGGCCCCTTCTGTTGCTAATTAGGGAGCTAAGAGGTTCCTCCAGGCACTTCCCAGTGAAACTGAGCCCATTAAATGAATGGCAGGCAACATCTCTGGGGGTGGGGAGCAAAATTACACAACCGCTGCTTGGAAATAGGCAGTTTGTTACGCATGCTGGTTTTAGAGACTCAGCGACATTAAAAACAAAAGCAACTTTCAAATCCAAACCAGTGTATTTAGGTCACTGATACCCCAGGGATAATCTTGGGGATATTGGTGATGGGAGGCAGGCAGCAGGCTCTGGAAGCTTGTGCTCAGAGCCTGGATGCACAAAATGTGATAGCTCCTGCATGTGTGCCAGGCCATGGACTGAAAGTCGGGTGTACAAGACCTTTCTGTGCTCTAGGATATGGGTACTGCTGTGCTGCGTGCTAGGAGTGTTAATCCTGGAACGTAATGTGAAGGATAGCCCTTTTGGGCTTGGACACACTGTGGAGTTTTGGTAGGTGAGTGTGGTGGAGGCTTGCAGGCTTGGCTTAGCTAACCCAGGTGCCCAGCAGACGTGAGGAATTTCTTATACAGAAGGGAACTGCATACAATCAGTACAGATATAACTTTCAACTCTGCTCAGTTATCCCATTTTTGTTGTTTTACAATCTTAGGATTGCATTGCGTATCTCCTGCAACCATTGCTCCAAGCCATGTAAAATTATCATCTTGCAAAGAAAGCAAGAATCATTTTTTTTAAAAAAGGATGCAGCTGACCAAAGGTACTTGAGAGAGGGACTAGTCTTAAGATTTGTAGGACAATATAGATATAAATGTCTTATGGAAAAGAATATGCTGGGTGATTTGTCATTAATGTAGTGAAGAAGCATTGGTGGCAGAAACAAAGGCCTTATCTTCAACAAAGGGCTGCATATAAATTAGTATGTGTAGAGGGTCTATACTCAATGATTTATTTAGTTTAACAAAAAATCTCTAAAAAAGCAGTTAACAGCAAGTATTTGGCTGAGGCAGAAAGAAATGCTAGAGAACGATCTCCATCCTTCTCAATAACAACGATTGCTGCTGAGGATCCTGTAACAGCAGCTATTACGACAGGCCAGATCCCAAGCTGCTTTTCTCCATCCTTACCCTGGAAAACTCCTGTTCTTGCTTTCGGTGGGCATGAGTGCTCAGTGGCTGCGAGGGGTAGCTGTGTTGCAGAGTGGGGTGGGTTGTCTCTGTCCCACCGCTCTGCTGGAGCTCTGCACAGCCACCTTCCTGAAACTAGCTCTTACAACGAAGGGCTTCGGAGGGAAAGGGCGAAGCCCAAATCTAAGCATGGGTTTTGCAGTGCCATCAGCTGAGCATTAGGCGCTCACGGAGCTCCCACAGTCGGTATGGCAGGCAGCTGAAGGGCTGCTGGAGTGTGTGAGCTCCCCTTTGCAGGCCTGAAGAAACATGCAAGAAGAGATCTGTTTTTGAGACGTTGGTCTCATGATGTATTCAGTTCACTGGAAATTTTGGAGAGTTTTCTGCAATGATCCTGTGCGTTATTACCTCCCTTTTGGGGAACTGTGTTAGCTGTTTGGAAGTATTTGTGGCCTTCTTCCCAAATTATTTATTTCTCTATGGTTTTTCCTACTGTCCATTATTAGTTGTTATGCCTACATTGTATAACAACAACAACAGTAATATGAGGAGACTCATCAGGTCCAGAGGCATTAAGAGAATGAAGACTGAATCAGCTGAACTTCTGACATAAGGATATGATTTTCATTTTTCATTAAAAACATCTAGTCTGGAAAACGAGGGACGTTTGAGTATAATGTAATAACAGCACTGCAGATATCTCACCTAAAGAAAGCAGCACTATGGACCTTGAGCATTATATCAGGACCCACAAATACAATTGGGAAAATAATTAGGTATTGTATTTTAAGATATTGGTCTGAATATGGTAAACAAGATTCTACCAACGAATCTGTAAGTGTAATTTTTTTTTCTCCTCCAGCTTTTCAGCATTCTTGGAAAGACTTCTCTAAGCAAAATCCCAGATACGTAACTGACTGGCCCTTCCCAAAGGTACAAGGATAAAGCCCTTTGCAAGTGGCTGTTAAGAAAACTGGGCAGCAACAGCTGCAGGATTAATCCTTGCCTAAGATTAATAAGCAGTTCCACAAGCAGTGTAACTAATGAAGCCTTGTTTCCTACATGTATTTGCAAAATACAGCTACTATTTGCAAATACAAAGAATTTGTATTTTGCAAGTACAAACACAAAAACTTTCTAACAATTGAATTGTTCTAAGATTTTGTTTCCTTTAGGTATGTTTATAAAATCACCCCTGCACTTCCAAAGAAATCACTTTTCATGAAATGTGTAGAAACACCTTTCAGAACTAATTTTGAAATGTCTGCTTGCCAAAGTTGGTGAAATCAGCAAACAGATCAAAAAGTTACTGAGAGGACACATCTATAGACATACCCAGTGATTGCACCAGCACTGGTTCTGCAGGAAGCAAGGAACAAAAATGAAGTTGTGAAAGAAAACATAGGAGAAAGCACCTATTTTTTAGCAGTGTTGCAGTGAGAGGAGTTGCAAGGCTCACAGAAGGAACATCCCCCATGATCAGTGCTGAGACATATGGTAGCCAAGAATGATCGAGTCCAGCTCATTTGGTTTTAATGGTGAAATCTTCAGTGCCATTGACGAGACCACCGCTTGCTTTTGCACCGCATCCAGAGGATGAAGTGTTTAGTGAGGCAGCCAAATCTATGTAAGATAGAGAACGACTGGGAAAAACTTTAAAAGGCCCTAGTAAAGGCTGCTGCTCTGAAATCTAATTCATGTTTTGGCATTTGCCTTCAGTGGGAGCAGGAATGAACCAAAAGTTGGGTAAGTGGCACAAAGTGATTGCAGATGGAACTCTCTGTATGCCAATATAAGTTAAGGGAAGCTGGAAAAAATATTTCACTGACCTAATATTTAAATGAAATATTCTGAGTTAGAGTTGATTTCAGGGAAAAACTCCAGGCACCTCTGTGGACAGCACAGTGCTGAGAGAGAAAACTCAGTGCAGAGCAAAGCAAAGCCAAAATAAGATGCCGTGTATTAAATAGGTCAGGAATGTATATATCACCGTAACAATTCCAAAATAAATCAGCTATGCATCCCCACTTTGAAATCAGTGTTAAGTAGGGTCACTTCCATAACAAAAGGGCAGAGAGGAATAGAAAAGGCAGAAAAAAACCTGGCACCATAATCACTGGAACAGTGGAGGCTGTAACAGGAGAAAGGAATGAGTGAGCAGGACAGTTTAGCTTTATGAAGAGTTGAGTCAGGGGAGAGACTAACATAATGAATATCTAATTTGACCTTTAATAAAGTCTCTTGTCACCTGCTGAACACCCTTCATGACTTGACATGGATTATAATCTGGGAGTTACACAACACCTGATGTAATAAAGAAAGGAAATGTAATTTTATGATGCATAGAATTCTGAGATAAAAAGAATTGCTGAAAAATGTCACCAAGGCAAGTAGCTGTAATCATAAAATTAGTATTAATAAAGTTGGTGATGGTGAAAATCCGTCAGTTCTTGTGCCTCTTGTTTTAGGATTTCCATTCAGGTTTGTGTGGCTCACTGAAGCTGAGATTATTCCTGCTGCTCTTTAAGCACAGCAGCATCCACATGGTGAAATACACTTTAAACACGGAGAGTTAGAGCTCAGGATGGAGAGCCAGAAAAAGCCAGTGTAATCCTGGTTTCTGGCACAAAGGCATCACTTAAAAGAGTGCAGAGTTATCCATTCCACAGCTCTCATGCGGTTGCAAATCTCTGTCCTGAAGACACTGGATGGTTTCTTTAAAGCTGCATCTTCTCTCTGGAGTAACCACCTGAGGGCAACATCACAGACGCAACGGGACACACAGAGTTCCTGTGCCTGGAATATTGCGCTCACTTTGAGTGACCCCATTACCAGAAAAATTGTGATGACTGGGAAACAGCTCAAAGAACAGCAACAAAGATGATTAGGAGGCTGGAGCTACTATGCAGAAAAAACGTTACAAAAGCAAAATCTAGTTTGCCTAAGGGATGACTGACTAGGAGCAGGATCCTGGCCTTCAAATGTTTGAAGAGTGAAGAGAAATTATGTAGCGTAATAAAGGGAGATAGAACTACCAGTAACTGGTGGAAATGAGGCAAGGAAAATGTGCCTGCTCTTCCTCTTACATTTTTCCTACCTGTGAGATCCTGGGTTGTGAATTGGAAGTATTCATATTCTGACTCTCTAATGAAAGATCAGGGTGAGGACAGTGCGGGCCAGGAGCACAGACCCTTGGTCATGGAGATCAGCTCACAGTCTACGTGACAGTCAGGAGATGACTAGTGAGTAAAGCAGACCACTGTTGGGTGGGCAGGAAGATAGGGATACCACGAAGTAAGAAATGATTTACAAAAGAGAAGTCATTCCTTCAAGAAAGTCCCAAGAAATCCAAGCTGTTCTCCCCCATCCACAATTTTCAAAATACATATGGCCCCAAGAAGGATCTTTCTTCTTTGCCAGCCTGCGACGTATTTGTGGGGGTGCTCTAGAGCAATACTGATTTCAGGACAGGGATACTTCACCTTCTCATGCCTTTCCAAGGAGGCAGGTGTTGGGGCCCTTGATCAGGCATGACAGTGGTTGGAGGCAGCCAGTGGGACACATCACCATACGCTCTGATTCTGGACAATTATTTTTCTGGTGGAGAGGGTAGTGGAGGCATCCTGCCCTGTGCAAACGCTGAGCTGGTGCTTAGAAGACGGAGTGGAAGGGAGCGCTGAATTTATAGTATCGATGTGAAATGCCACCTACGTGTGCAGAGAGGTCTAGAGAGGAGACAGAGAAGTCCTGCCTGCCCTGCAGTCCAGGTTTGGCTTCTTCACTGCATGGGTTTGTGTACCATAGCACAACACTGGCAGAGCCTCATGGCAGTGGCTGATGAGGTGTCCAGGTGAACCAGGAGCAAGCTGTGGGCTGGAAGGGCTTTGCTGGAGGGACCCAAGGGGACTGGGAACTGGGCACTGTGCAGCGTGCACACAGCTGAGCACCTCCAATGGTCCACAGGATGGCCATGATGGAAGTCGTCCAGCCTGGTCCCTCCTCGGGGCAAGCAGCCCTCCCCAGCTGCCTGACCAGGTGGGAGGGAGGCACAAGGAGTCACAGCAAGGGGCTGAGAGGGATAAGGCAGGGTGAGCTGGATGCACTGGGCAAGCTAGCAGAGCTGTGACACTGCAAGCCCTGGTGCTGCCTGAGCCTCTTCAAAGAGCGGCTTTAGCAACCTGAGAACATACATAGTCGGCAGGATCATGCTGTGCCAGGGCTGAAGGCAGAGCTAAGCTGCAGAGCTAAAGCTGTGGCACTTGGGCATAGGTTAGTATCCGTTCTTTGCTCGGGAAGGGAAAAGCTTAACGCGGTGTTCAGGGGGAGGGGAGGCTCTGGGTGTTCCTGTAAGCACAACGCGAGGAAATGGTGCTAAGACAGAGGCATGACCCATCATTTGGTAGGAGGTGCCAGCCTGCCCAGGTTAGCAGTGCTCAGTAAAGCAAGTGTGACAAACCAGGGCAGTACAGGGGTGGCACCTCCTGTCTGCTCGTCCAAGCCCAGCCCGTACTTCTGCCATATCCTTCTCCCTTGTGGCACCAAGTGGGTGTTTTTGTGCAGGTTTTGCAGTTACTAACTCTTACCGCACCAGCTTTCCTGCTCTGTTCCCCTCTCAGTATCCCTTGCTGGTGAGGTCTGAGGGACACTGGTATAGCTGAGAGACATCTCTTCCCCTACTTTTCCCTCTGCCATCTGTCAATCACCCACCTGGCACTCAAATTCAAACCTCCCCATATCAGGCTCTCCTTTTCTTCCCTTTCTGTCCCTCCATCTACCTCCTTTAGCCAGTGATGGGACCACACCAGGCCCTGGAACATGCCAGCATGAAAATGAGCTTTTTGTGCAGAGCTCCCTGCGTGGGTTTGGGTTTCATTTGCTTAAAAAGCACAGAGCCAAAAACTTCAGGGTGATCTGGGGCCACTGGAGAGCCCTGGAAAAGGAGCAGTTCTGGACCTGTCCAGCATGTGGAGTGCCCTGTTATACATCAGGACTTTGCAGAAGGATCCACAAGATGTTTCTTATTTAAAATGCAATTGGAGAAGGGAATGCTACACCAGCAGACTCATCGAGCTCCAAGTCATTGGGATGCCAGCTGCAGTGTGGTCTAACAAGTTTGCTCAAGCCCCTGACTAGACTTGACTGGCCTTCCTGAAGTCTGTCTTGCTGTTACTTCATCCTTGTTAAGAGTTTAAATACAGTTGCTACGCTGCAGTTAAACGCTGATGCTGTGGTAGGCATGCCCTAAGTGTGATGGAGCCTGAAAATTTGGGAAGCAAACCAAGCTCAAGTAACTACTCCAAACGGAAAGCAATAAAAGACAGCAACTCCTCCTTCCCTTCACAGATCCCCTACTTAAGAAAGAAAATCCTAATTCTTCTAACAGTCCCATTATAGGACTGAACTGCACCAATGATGACAGGCCTTTAAAAAAAAAAAAAAAAAAGATTGGCAAATCTATTGTCTCCTCTTAGAAGGCTTATTTGTAAATATGGCTAACCAGATCCTTTTCCTACAGTCTGCAGCAATATTTTTCCCTGAGATCGAGGAGTTAACACTCAAATACATCAGCCTATCTCAGACCCTGGAGGCAGACTAATGCACCATCTCTGCTAGAGCATTATCTCTACCATCCACTGTTTTCAGGTTCCTGTTAAAGATTAATGATCAAAGAGCAAACAGCTTTTGCTTTGACTAATTCTGATTCAAGCCTGGATCTCTGTTTAAGCAAAAGCAAACCAAGCGAGTGTTCATTTGTTTTGAGAACCACTGGTTCCCAGGAAAGAGGACAAATTTCTCTTTCTGTCTTCTGGGTAGTTGGTGCGGGCAGCTCTGTGCCTCAAAGGCTTTCCTGCCTCCATGGCACAGCAGCTGGGAGCCGGCGGAGCACATAAACCCGTAAGACAGGTCCCTATCCTGCAAAGTGAGAAGATGTTAGGAAAAAAAAAAAAGTGATTTTCCAATAGAGGGCACTAACTCATGGCTTTTGTGGCAACATAAAGCCCTATCTGTTCTTTACCAGCACCCTCTGCAGGCTCCCAAACGGGGTATGTCTGAGTTGAGGATGAGAAGGGGAAAGGAGACCAGTACTGAAGTGCTTATGGCGCCGTGTTGGTTTCTAGTATCTTCTACTCATAGGTTCCACTGTTGCAAAGCAACATACAAAGGGTATCTGGCAATGCATTCAAGTACCTGACCTGTGCAGTGACATGAAGAGGGAGATACAAACTATTTTGTTATGGAAGGCATGGCAGAGGCTTCCCTAGCTGGAGGGGAAGTCACTGCTAGGAGACTGTTTTGTTTTTTCCTGGCAGTTCCTTCCTGGCTTTGTAGGGTCCTTGCCCATAGGCTGTTTTCCTGGGAGAAGCAGTCAGTGAGGTTCGTTTGATTTCATCATATCCTGTTTTCACTGGCTTCTGGAAAATAAAGCTGTTGTGAGGCTGAAAGAAAAAAAAGGATCGCGTCCTTGAACAACGACCTGTGGAACAGCAATAGCTTCCACACCTGTATGTGCTCCCCAGCCATAACAACCCCCCCGCTGCACAGACCCTGAGGGAGGAGGTGTGAGAAAGTCCAGAATCCTCCCTCTAGCACAGAGATGGGGACAGGAAAAGGTGTCCAAATATCCACTGGTGCATCACCAACAGGTCACGGCCATTGCTGGCTCCTGCCTCTTGGACGCATGAGCAGGTGCCGTGGTTTAACCTCTGCTGGCAGCTCAGCCCCACACAGCTGCTCGCTCACTCTCCCGGCATCAGGATGGGAGAGAGAACTGGAAGAGTAAAAGTGAGAAAACTCGTGGCCTGATATAAAGACAGCTTAACAGGTGAAGCAAAAGCCACACACGCAGGCAAAGCAAGCCAAGGAATTCATTCACCAGTTCCCACCGCAGGCAGGTGTTCGGCCATCCCCAGGAAAGCTGGGCTCCATCACCCGTAACGGCTACTTGGGAAGATAAATGCCATAACTCCAAACATCCCCCCTTCCTTCTTCTTCCCCCAGCTTTACATGCTGAGCATGATGTCACACGGTATGGAGTATCCCTTTGGCCAGTTGGGGTCAACTGTCCTGCCTGCATCCCCCCCCAGCTTCTTGTGCACTCCCAGCCTGCTCGCTGGTGGAGCAGTGTGAGGAGCGGAACAGCCCCCGACGCTGTGTACGCCCTGCTCAGCAGTAACGAACACACCTCTGTATTGTCAACACCGTTTTCAGCACAAATACAAAACATAGCCCATGCTAGCTACTATGAAGAAAATTAACCCTATCCCAGCCAGAATCAGCACAGGAGGGCAGCAGCACAGCTTTCCAGGTGTTTTTTCACTCTTTTACTTTAGCTGCAGAGTGCTGTTGTCCCACACTACCCCTTTTTGACTTCAAGAGGAGGAGAATGCGTCCACCAAAGCAAAGACACTTGCCAGTGTGAAATTATGTTGGTCTAGGAAATCTGAAAGAGCAGATTTCCTCTTAGGCTTGGAGGCCTCATGCTTCATTCATCCTCCCTTGCTCTGAGTTTTGGGAATATAGATCCAGCCAGTTTGTCTTACAGCTGGACATGGAAAAGGGTCATTTCACAATCCTTTGGAGCTGCTCTGGGGTTGCTAGCCTCCATTATCTGTCCCATTGTATATTCCTGACATCCCTTTTCCATCTGAACTGCTCTTCCATGCGCAATATTGCCATCATTACTGCTTCTGAGTGCGGCACGCTGTCGTGCAGAAGCTGGTGCCTCACTGCTTCAGCTAAGTTCAGTTCTGTGTGCGTTCCTCTGGCTGGTGATTTCCTGGATGACAGGCATTTGCATGGATCCTGGCCCTCATGTTTTGAAAGGCCCAGAGGTGGAAGACAGTTAATACTATCCTCCTATGCTTCCTGACCTGCAGGAGTTGCAGGACACCATCAACCACCAAGGCAGAAGGATCTAGAGTTTCATGCATTCTTTGCAGAGAAAAGCACCTCCCCTCCTGAAGTCTGTCTAAATCCTTTGTATCACAAGCCTTCACACTCCAGGCTGCTGCCCTGGATGCTGCTTTGTGAGTTCCTTCAGCAGGGGGGTTAAATGGAGAAAGACACCACAGAGTATCCGTGACTGCTTTTCTCAGCGGGAGAATGTCTTTGGCTCCCTTCCCAGGGTCACAGTGAACTTCTGGAGGTAGCGGTGGAAGCAAGACCTTTGTGGAAGACTGTTAGTATATTATTCCCCTCTTTCCATTTCTCCTAACACAACTGAGTATGTTCAGTTCAATGCATAAGCCTGAGGTTAAAAGTGTCAGTAGCTCCAGGCGAGCAGACCCTGCAGGCGCAGACACTAACTGCATAATGGGGTGTGAGTGAAAGGAAGCCCTGGAGGTTGTCCTGACACAAACCCCTTGTAATCAAAACAGCTGGAAGCTGTGACATGAAGGGGAGCTGACTTACACAGTTCAGCCTCTTCCTCACGGGGTCTGGTAAGCCCTGGGACTCCTGCTGGATCTGGTGGGGCAGGAGGAGCTGGGCCATCATGAACACACTTGAGTCTGTAGCCTGCGCTGTCTCCTGACGCATCCCAGCCTCCGAGAGCTCTTCACTCCCAGCAGCACTGCGTGCCGGAGGAACCACTGTCCAGGAGAGTGGCTGGGGATGTGCCAGAGCATGCAATTCATTTCATTACACACAAAAGTGCTACAGCAAAACGTAAAGGAACAAGAGATTAAAGGGGAACCCATGTTGGCTGATCTTGCCCACCCTACTGCTGGGAGGCAGCCCTGGGCAGCTGCTGTCTGACTCAGGCTCTGCTAGCTCAGGGTAGCAAGGCTGGGATCTTTGCAGTCTTGCATTGCTCTTCAGAGGACAGTACCAAGTATGGCACTGCGGGTACCCTTTTCTGCTGTGGCAGCTTGTTTCATGGGGTGCCCTTTCTGTAAAAATTCATTTAAATGAATCCTTGTCATCATAAGGCATGAGCATTTAACTGTGGAATGCTGGGCCCCGCTGAGGTGAACCATCCAATCCATAATGAGAAAGGAGATCTGAACCACTGGATCATTAGTCCCAAACCAGGTTAAACCTCCCGTGGTGCAAAGCTTGCCCATCAGAAAAGCCAGAATGGGTTACTGACACTGCCTGATTCTATACACAGTTCAGCTGCCAAAACTCATTTTTTTCACTTAGTGCATAAGCCACATTATTCCCCATTTTTGTATCTTTTTCCTGCCTTCCTTTCATTGTCCGTAGCCTTCCTTTCAATACTCTCTCTATCCCTGCCTCCCTTACTCTGCGCTCTGCTGTATCAAGCCACCACTTACTCATATAATGGCTGGACTCCCTCTCCTCATATCCTCCTTGCCCAGCCTCTCTTTTTTTCTGAATCTGCACAGAAATGCTGCCACTCACACTGACATCTCTAATAGATGTTTAAAGGTGCGTCAGCCAACTTCTGAGGAACTTGTGCTCCTGTGTCACTTAGTACAAAAAGGCCCAGTCTTCAGTCATTTAAATTTCTTTCTCTAGAGGGATGAAAAAAACCACTAACCAAGAAGAAACAGCCCAAATTGAACAGTTTATTCTCTTTTTAAATATTCTCCCTCAATATTTCTAAGCCCTTTTCACTGTTTAGTGATCCCTTACTTCTGCCAGTGCCTACCACTGGGAGCTATTGTCCGCCTAATGCAGAGCAGAACATGCCAGCAAGCTCCAGCCAAATTCAAACAATTAATTGTAAAGTGCCCACCACTATAGTATCTGCAAATAGCTGTGAAATCCCAGAGAATTAAGCTTGAAGACTTAATGGGTGAAACTGGCCTCTTGATTTTTATTTGCATGTAATGGCTCACTCATACATGTTTGGTAACTGAGGAACTGCAGCTGTAACCGTGCAGTGGAGCTCATTGCCTTCCAGCATTATTTTTTTTTTTTCCTTAAACTGCCTTGCAGCTTTTCCTGCAAGTGTGTCCCGTGTCCTGCCTTCCCCATCTCCTATATAGTCAGAAACAGGAGAGGGGGTCAACCTTGCCGGTGTACCTCTTGGACTGTCTGTCCCCTCTCCTTGCTGCACGCTCCAGGCTTCTGCGCTCACAGGGCTATGCTGAAAGCCCAGCGACACGGCTACAGCTCTGAGAGTGCACCGTGCCTTCCCTGCAGGGCCACCTTAATAGCTCACTGCGTACCCCTGCTCACAGATGGGACTTCCCCAGCACCCAACACCACCAACAGCACCTTTCTGTGTCTCTCCTGATACACAGCATATGCTACCTGATCCTTGCAAAAAAGAACATCTTTCTCAGCAGATGTCCTGAGCCCCCCAGGAAGTGTTTGCTCTTCTCTGTTTGCAGATCTCTTCTCATTTATCAGGCCAGCCTGGTCACTCATCACCTCCTGATGTTAATGCTGGGAGATAGGGCCACTGAGTGCAAGAGTGGCAAAGCTGTCATGCTCCAGCTGGGCAAAAGTGGAGCCTCACTCAGTAAATATTGACACGTCTGCAAGCAAACAGAAGGCAGCTTTCAGCAAGCAGCTCTCTGGCTCCCTGAGCTGATGCTGGACCAGAGACACTTGGTGCTCTGTGGTTATGAGCTGCTGTTTACAGAGGGCAGGATACAGGAATGGATCTCCAGCAGCTGTGATGACAGTGGCAAATTGATGGGCTCACAGGAGCCACCAGCTGCGTGCCCGCTGCCCACCTGCAACACAAGAAGTGGCTGCAACCACTTCAGCCCGTGGAAAAACAAGCTGTCTTTTTCATTCCCCAGCAGCTTCCAGATGGGATTTCTTCAAGAGGATATTCAGGACAATCTCCATTGAAAATAGATAGGATAGCACAAACCAGATTTTTGTTCCAAGTCTTTAGTTCTCTGGTTTTCCTGTTCCAAAACAATGTCCTTAGCATTTAGGTGGTTATTGCACCTCCTGTAAGTTGTTAGATTTAGGCAAGTCACAAATGCAAGTGAGTATAAACATAAAGATAATCTGATTGAGTCCTTCTTATGGGTCCATGGAATTGAGTAGCCAGTCATTAGCAGCATCAGTTCTTACAGAAATCCCAAAGTTTAGTTCTTATACCTTATTAAAACTAACTTGCATCCTAAAATGGGAGATCTATGCCCCTTTCAGACTATTGCCTGTTAGCTAAGTGACCACATTCCCTACACAGGTGGAGCAGAGTTCTTATGCAAAGAGATGGGATTGCAAGCGAGGGCTCATGACGGATTGGGTTCACTTCCTGGCTCACCCTTCCTATGACTTTGGGCAGGTTATTTGATCTCTTAATGCTCTAGTTCCTATCCATGAAAAGGAGGTGATAATGCTTTCCAGCTCTTTCTTTCATCTACTTAGACTGAAAGGGACTTTGCTTTTTCTGTGCTTCAGTGTTTTCTGTTTGTATTATTCCTAGAACAGTTAGATTCTGATCCGCTGCAGAAGTTCCCCCGTACTGCAGTAAATGCAAGTAATTATCTGTTCTCATTTAGAGCCTGTGGGCACCATCAACAGCCAATAAACAAGAGGATGACTCAGGTCCTTAACTGACACTGTGTGGGTCTTAGATAGAGAACTAAGGAGTGGGACAGTAATTTCAGCAGTAGATCCCACGAGTCACCATGCCGTTAGTCCCTAGTCCCTTTCGCTTCCTTTTCTGAATGTCCAAGCTGTTTCTTTACATTTGTTTTCCACTCTCTGGTTTGTTTCTACTACCTGCCTCTCACTTGCAGAGTGAAGACAACAGTTAATCTCCATTTCCTTTCCCCTGCATGAAATAAACACTAAGTAATGTGCGTGCTTTGGAGACAGGGCAGATCCCTGCCATGAAGGACATCTCTCTTCTTCCTTACTCTCTATTGCCATTTTTCATTTCTAAATCAGACTGACAGTTTCTTAGAGCAGGGACATTGTCTGTGTCAGGGAGTAAGCACAGCATGCCTAACGCACTGCAGTATGCTTGACAGGCCGTTGGTGTAGACCGTGCTAGGAAGGGTTTCTTATGTATTAATTTCCTAGAGTAAATCAGTCACTGGGAGTTTTCTGTCAGACAGCTCCTTTGCTGAACCAGGTGTTGGGTGATGACAGGTACCAGAAGTGTGAAAGAGGATGGTGGCACTGCAGCCTAGGGACAGTGGAAGAGCGACCAAGGATTTGGTTGGTGCAAGACCAAATGTCTCTGCTACAACTACAGCCCAAGCGCCATGCAGGGCCAGAAAGCACCTAGGCACTGCTTCAACAGCACTGGTCATCTGATCCAAACCTCAGCTTGTACAAAGCAACTGTTTGATAGTAAATCGTTTCAGCTGTTCCTCCCCTTCGGCCATCCCTGCTCTGTGGGGCCTCTGCAAAGCCCCATAAGGAAACCCACAGCTCCGGGATGGGGTCAGCTCTTTTGTCTGGAGATCATGCCAAAGCCAGTGCCAAAACTGCTGTGGGCCTCCAGCACTGGCAAGTCTACCAGTACAAATGAATTACAGGGAATGAACGTAACAAGACACGTCGATGGAGATCCAGGGGAGGGACAGAGAGAGGGGAGGGAAACATGGCAAAAGATGAAAAGAAAAAGAAGGGACATAGCAGACACAAAATGGACCTAAGGGTAAATGCAAAAGGCAAACTGGTGATACCTTTTGTTAAATATTCATTGAATAATGGTTTGCACAATTACAGCCAGAAGCAACATTAACAGCAGGCAGCGAAACTTCACTGTGCTGGCAAGCTGCATTCCTCTTCCAGAAGTCACTCATTCCGACCACTGCAACACTATCAGTGTAGGGCTGTCAGTACATGCGATGCCGAAAATTTTCTCAGGCAAGTTTTTCCTACAAACTCCTTCCAGTATAAGAACATACAGGTGGAGAAACTACACTGTATGTCACCTATGCATGGAAGACAAAATGAAGAATCCTGTTATTTGTGGCTGGTCTCCCCACTCAATGCTGGGAAAAGCTGGATTGGACTGCACCTCTGCCTTCCATGCTTAGAAGAGCATGAGCAGTAAATAATTTATCTGGAAGCTTTTTCTGGCACGGACAGATGTGTATAGACACAGAAAGGAAACACTGCTTGTTAGAAGGTCGGCATATATTGGTTATGAGCACAGGAATGTTCTCACAGGAAACACTGAAGGCTGTGCAGAAGTAAACATACCTCCAGTGTGGAGTGGCACGGTGACCCAGCTGAGACCCTCTCTGGGGACTAGATTCCCAGGGATGATGCACAAGGCCCTTCGGGTATTTACACAGCCTGTTCTCTAAAAACCAGCTGCCACTCAGAACAGTTTATCTTCTTTTCCTGATTATTCAGTCTGTGTTCTCTTTGCTCCTCCTGGCTGCTTTTCCTCCAGTTCCTGGAACTGTGAGGAGCACAGAGGAGCCTCTATAGCACCTGTGTGTGCATGCCAGGCACAGCAGCTGCCGCATCCCCCGATGCTCAGTGCTGCCTGTCCACCACACACATTTCCACACCACTGGGCAACAGGCTACTTCCAGATCCTTCCCATGCAGGTTTGTTCCTAAGACCAGAAACTTTGTATTTTCCTTGAGCATGAAAACTCTGTTCTTAGCCCTAGGCACCTCTGCATTTTGTGTTTCATTAGATCAAGAGGGCTACCCAAAAAGATCCACCTTCTTGCTGCCAAAATTAGGAGAGACAGTTCCAGCTTGTGACAAGCCTGGACGAACTCCAGTAGAGGCAGAGGGAATAAAAAGAGCGAGGGCCTCACTGGATTCCTGCATTTAGGTCCTGCAAAAGGCTCCAAATTCCAAGAGCCTTTCAACAGAAACAGCATTTAAAGTGGACACAGTTCTAGTGCTTCTACAGAGGGTCAAAGCCCTTCTTTGTCTCTGCTCGCAAAGGCTTGTGTGTCCATATCTGCTAGATCTCCCTGCAGGGACACAAAAGATGCTCAGATACTTGTGGTCTCCACTTGGGCTGGAGGAGCCCTGACTTCCACAGGATTTCCAAACACACAAAGATTAAGCAGGCGAGGCTAAACGGCTGGCATCTCTTCAAATTTTGCTTACTTCTTGCAACAGCAAGGCTCAGAGGGGTGCATTATTCTTTGTGGAACAAAGAGGGTACTATCTACCAAGCTTTTGCTGTATAAAATCAGTTCAGTTCAGTGAAATTCACATTTGCTGCTTGCATGCTCCCTACTTCCACAGGCTTGCTGTCTCAACTGCCTTCATTAGTCCCATTATTTTTTGACCCAACTGCTGTAACAATAAAAAAATCAACATGAATTGGCCACAGAACACAATTCACATCTGTTTCTGGAACCCAGCACCTAAAAGGGAGATAGATTTCTTTATCCACCCAGGCCTTCTCTAGAGTCATAAGAAAAATGCACAGAAAGAATCCTTATAAAATATGATCTTCAAAAAGAGAAGTACTTATTAAATGTGCAAACAAAAGCTTCCCTTGCTACTTTCAAGTTCTATTAGCATTGAATATCTCCATTTAAGAACAGTGGAGGAGAGGAGAAATGATAATGTTACGATTCACGAGTTGTTCATAGCACCCAAGGATGTGCTGTTTAAACAGAAAAAAGATTTCTTGCGTGCTGCCTTCTGCCGAACCAGTTCTTACAGGGTAGGAATGTGTGCCTTGATGTTCTTACTACTGAGGGACCAGGGGGGCTGCCTTGGTGGGTACGAAGTCTACGGATGTTTACAAGGTAGGATTTCTACAGCATACAAGGGAGCTAGTCATCAGCCAAGGTTACTTCTGGCTTAAGCAATCAGTTCAATGGACTTTAGCACTGTTATAGAACTGTAACCTGAAGTCCTCTGGGAGTTTGAACCATGCTGTTGTGCTCTCACAACAAGTAATTTGTGAGGCATCTCTCCCCTTAGGAGTCCGTATTAGTCAGTAACGTGAAGCAGCTGTGAGCTCTCTGTGGGAGAGAGGTAGTCCCAATGGCCAGAACCTAGGTCATACTCTCATCAACTCCCATGATGTTATCTCACAGCTTTTCAACAAAGCATGTAGCCACCTCTTGACCACTTTAACTTTCTCATCAAGTTCATATTGTAGATTTATAATTTTGTTTCTCCACACAAAACATCCAGCATCATACCCAACTTCACCACAACTCTTTTACTGCCATTTCTGCTACTGCCGTCCCATTGGCTCCTCATTTGCACTCCACAGATGAAATCCTGTTCCAGCAAAATCAATGAAAGCTTTGCTACTGACTTCTGCCAGACCTAGCTTTCAACTGGTAGCCTCTGGCTGTCACAAAACCTGTATCTTAACCCAGATACTGTTTCTGATTTCAGATATTTTCACAGCACAATTCTTCTAACCATTCAGCAATACACACATTTAACAGCCCACTTGAGCTCCTATTTCTGCTTACATCAAGTAGATAATGTTTTGAAATAGGCTGCAGCTTTCACCTACCCTCAGCCAAGTTCATACAGCTGTGGCCCATCAGTTCAAAGATAAATGAACTCAAGCTGCCAAGATGTGATTCTGGGTTAACAGGGGCAAAAATAAAGCTATGGCCAAATGAGAAGGAAACATTAAGTTGTTTCGTATTTTGAAACTGATTAGGCTTTTGTACAGAGAGACCCACTTAAGTCCTAGAACTAGGCATCCAGATCAGTCAGTACTGGCCCAAACAGCTCTCTCTCTCCCAAAATAATTACACCTTAACTCATCCCTGCTGGTAGTGTAAAAGTAGCTGTAAAACAAATGGTGCTTGAAGTTGCCTTGTGGTGGTTCTCTGGGAAAGGAAATTTGGTTCACAAGCACCACCGTAGTCCAAGTCTGCATGTCCCAGGTGCTCAGAAGTTGGCAACAGCCCATCCCACAGCGATTCTACTGTGCCAGGCCAAGCTTTGCAATGTGTTGTTATTAGTCTGAGGTGAACCGTAAGACACACTATGGCTGTCTAAACCAGTAGTCCACCACAACACCCACTCCCCTGCCCTCAGTCCCAGTTTTCTTTTGAATGGAAAGCTGGAAGCATGGCAGGGAAGAGAAGGCAGACCATTACACATCCAGGCTGCATCCTGTCAAGCAACCAGGATGTGACTGCAGTGCGCATCTGGGCCTCTGAGCTGGAAAACAGTCCCAGGACTCACAGTTCCGGTGTGCCTCTGTGCCTCAAAGGTTGCTGTGAGCGTGAAATTGCCCTGTGGCTGGCTATAAAGCCCGAACAACTGACTGTGTGAGACCCACCCCATTTTCCATTGGCATAGTGCTGTGCTGCTGCATTGACAAACTCACGGTGGGGGCTTGGGCATGTGATTTCTCCTATTGTTGTTGAGGAAACTTCCCTAGTTCAGACCTACAATGACCTCCAGCCCTTGCTGGCCAAGCTCAAGGTTACTGTGTTGCAGGAAATCCAGAGGTAGAGGCCAGCAGAACTAAAGGCACATCTAACAGCAGGAAAGCAAGCTGGTAGTCATTATGATGTGTGACACCACTTGTATTCTCATACAGACTAAAGGCCACAAGTGAGACTGGGGGGAGGATTAATTCTCCTAGGTGCTGAACAAACCCGGAGTGACCCTCCACCCTTGCAGTTTACAGGTGTAAACCAGGCTTATGTAAAGGAAAATTTCTAAAGTTGCAGCATTTACTTGCTCGCTTTTTTTGCTCTGAATACTTTCACTTACTTAAAGACCAGAAAACTTGAAAAGAGATCAAACCAAGAAAGGCTGGAGTCTGCAAGGAGCTGTGTGGCTCAAGCCTACAAATTATGATTTTATAGAGTTAATCTGGTTTTGGGAGTGATGCAGACAATTATAAACAAATCAAGGCAAGAAGGAGAGAGGTAGGAAATAAATGTCAAAAGATCGTAACTTATTAAGAGAAGTCTTCATGCATGCCCATGAAACCACAGACTGCATTCTCTCTTTAGATCAAGTAGGAGTCTCTAAGCAGACAAGAAAGAAAAATTTCTCCTACCAGAGCTCTGTCAATAAAGAAATGTCAATAAAGGTTCAGCTGATTAAAACAATTGCCCAACACAGAGGATAAAATAAATTTGACAGGGTGGTCTATTACTTCTTTCAGTGACAACCCTTCTCCTCTCAGTTACAAATAATTACTTAGCTTTTCATTAGCTATGTTGGAGGCACGCATCCATTTAGTATTTGGAATTTTTCACATATAATTCCCTTCTGAATGATCAGTGTGTGTTTAAGATTTTACGAAAGGAATAGGGACAAATTCTGCTCTTTGAAAATTTGATGTAAATCTGAAGTATCTGCCCTAATATAGACTTACACTTGTCGTTAAATCAGAGTAAATGAGAGGACACTTTGGCCTCGTGATACCTAGCACAGGGCCAGGAATATAATACAAGAAAGGGTTACTTTCTAACTGCTTGTAAGATTTAAGTCAGACAAATACATGATAATAGTAAGTCTTTGTTTCTGAAAGGAGATATTCAGTCTACCCAAAGCACCATCCAAGTCATTAAAGGATTCCCAGGTGCCAGTATTTGGAAAGGGTATTAGCTATTCAAACAGTTTAGGCAGAGGTCTCTGCTGTTCTCTCTCCTGGGTCATCTCAGATGTCCTCAATCTCTGCCCAGAACTGAGTACAGGCAGCAAAGAAAGGCTGGAAATTTCAGAGGAGTAACATTTTCTCCAGAACTAGACAGAACATATTTTTCAGTCTTGCGGTAAAAAGGAGGAAACCCCTCCTTTATTAGCGCTAAGCAACTCCAAGGCTGGCAGGGTGAGGGCCATACAGTGCATGTGGAGGGACAGACTCTGCAGCAGATGCTGTGCAGGGAGCCCTCTTTTCCTCCCCTTTTCAGATATAATTTACCTGGTTCCACTCCATTACTGGGAAAAGAAACCACATGAAAGTATCAGCATGATGCAGCTGGGTTGCTCAAACAAAGCAATTCAGCAGCAGATTGGAGGAGTGAATCCACACAAAGGCAAAAGGCTTGCTGAGGAGATGCCTGAGCTCCGCTGACAAAAGTCAGTGCCTCAGAGACAGGGATGCAAACACAGCAGAGAGGTCTCTGCGTGTTTGATGCTTGGAGGGTGCAGACAGTCATCTGAAGCCACCCACCCCACCTCAGCTGGTGTCTGGCTCCTGCACATTTTTAAAGATTAATAGTTCTAAGCAGGTGCCTGAGACTGAGCAGAAATTTCAGACTGGGAACTATTTTCCTGAGGAGGAAAAAAAAAAAAGGTGTTGGAAATGGCAATTGCTATAGAAAGTGACATGAAAAAAGGCCAGTGGTCTCTGACTATCTGGCAAAGGGAGGGATGCAGATATCTCCAACGGGAATAACCTCTGCCTAGATAAAAGCAAAGCTAACTAGAAGGAGCATGTTTTCTGAAAACGTCATCTTTAATTAATGAGATCTGCCTTGTTGATTACTCTGATCCCAGAGCTCCCCTGGATTCGCTTCCTTACTTCTGCTCTGGGCTCTCAGGCAGTAGGCCAGAAACACTTATCCCATCATCAGCTTGCTGCATGCTTTTCTCATGCATCACCCAGGTCTTCCTTGCCCCTGTGCTTAAATGGTTTACAGAGGTTCTGCCTGGAGCCATCTGCAAGCTGCAAACTTGTTGGGCTTTCTTCCAAGGGCAAGTTGACTAAACCTTGTTATACCAAGACTGTGCTTACTGATGGCTGCCGATTCATTCCTCTCTGTCATATGTAATCTTGGTCATGGCTCTGAAAAACCTAAATCGTTCAGGTCCCTGCCACTATAAGACATGCTCTTCCACCACTTTGCTGTAGCAACTTCAGCTTGTAGAGACAAGATGAGTGTCAGCCATAAAAACTGAACTTGCAAAGACCAGGGATCATTGTCAGCAAGCTGCTTCCAGGGAATCACTAAAACAATTTGGCAGTATTTCATGCAGTGCCTGTCCTTGCTTAGGATGTCTAAAACCCCCTTTATTATATTGGAGTATATATTTGTGTATATATTAACTGCTAGTGCCAAGACACTAGGATGATGGGCAGCCTGAAATGCGGCTAATACCTATACCAATGCATTAAATCCTCCTGAAGCCTAATCACAGCCAGGACTACACTTACGTAGCAGTTTCTCACCGTCCTGTTTTGTCTTTCCCAGGGTTCCTCAACAGCATCCTCCTACTCAGACTGCTGGCAGTTTGACTGGCAGTATGGTGGCTGCAAGGTCAGAGGGCTGCATCTCACCCCTCTGGGTACCTGAAAAACACAAAGACAGACGTGTGTGTTCAGCTGCCAGCTGGAAGAATCACAGCTGCTCATGTGATGCCTGGGCAAGATGATATAATCAGCACATTAGTACTTCTTACCCCAGTAAACTCTACCTGTCCCCTGTGCCAAGAGCAGTCAGGAAGACAGAGGCTATTAGGGGAGTGATGAAAAATACGAAATGAACCTTAAAGACATAGAAAACTTCATGTCACAAAATGACAAAGCTCTTTGGCTCTTGTGCCTTCTTCCTGAGTAGGGCAGTATAACACATAATGTCTGCCCCGGATTACGCCAAAGAGAATCTCCAGGGAAGACTTGTCACAGTCATCCCACAGATTCCTCTTTTATCTCAGCACAGCTGTTCCCATCCTGACCTACTAGCCTGATTTCTTGCTGCCTTCTTACTGAGAATGCTACTGCAGGGATTCGATTCCAGATGTGGAGGAACCCAGCCCACAGCACACGTTGTACCTTCACCCCTTCCTTTCCGAGTCTCCCAGTGACTGCACACAGCTAGCTCCGGTCTCAGTAATGGAGACAATGGCACTGGTCCCAGACAAGCCAAAAGACCCACATTCTTTGGACAGCTTGCAGTAAAGTATTCCCAGAGTTTTTCTGTATTCAGTACGATCTCCAAACCAGAGGAAAGCGTCTATATTATACCAGGTCGGGACACCCCTGGTCCCTTCCATTCCTGTTAAACTGTTACTTGGCTGCAGTTCCTTACTTCATGCTCAGCACAGCTCAAGGCTTCATTTTGCAGCTCTTGAAGTTTGTCCAACTGTTCGTCACCCACAACCTCCTCCCCTTCTGTCAAGCAGCCACCTATCATGCCTTCCTTATTGAGAAAAACTGTACTTTTCTTTCTTGTTTCCTATCTTTTACTATCCTTACACAGTAATGACTTACACGCAGGAAAATGATTCAAAACCACACTGTTTCTGAAGCCAGACAGTCCGAACTTTTGAGGTAAGTGGAAGGAAAACCAGACCTTATATTCAACACACCTGGGAGGAATAACCCCAATCTATTTCTTGGTGCATCAGAACCAACTGCAGCCTGTCCCCACCACACTGAAGTGACCTGGATGATGGATACCAGTATAACTCGTGAGCAGTGTCAGTCTAATGGGTGCCCAGGACAGTGAAACAGTTTGTCCTGCAAGAGTATTTTGAGGGTAGCCTTCTTAATCTGTACCAGCAGAAATGCTGACATGGATTAATAACTATTTTTCTTTCTCTTGAGATCAGTATACTACAGAATGCAAAGGAAGGTGAGCTAGCTTCCTCCTAAATCACTGAAAGTTTTTTCAAATGTTTTATAAAGCTGTGCAAGCATACAGGAGTCACTGTGCACTCAGCATTAACTTACAGGTACTTCAGGATTTTTAACTCTGATGCTGTAAACAGTTCTGTGAGCTTCATTCAGTACCTTGCTCAAGATGAGCGGAAGGGAACCCGAGTTTGATTTCTCACCCAAAATGATGCCAGCTCTAAATGAGTGGAGCTGGGAGGAGCTAAAGCTGTTTGGCACACAGGTACACACACGTTCTGTGCAAAGGCAGGAGAGCTCAGTCCTCTGACTGGAGCTGCTGGGCATTGCTGGAGCATGGCACCTTCCCTCCCTGAAGCAGGTGTCCACGCAAAGCCGCCTAGCCAGCAGCCGGCTGAATGATGCCTGGTGCCTCTCTCCCCTCCTGTCTGCCCGAGTGCTGCTCCAGCCTGGGATGGCAACGGATGGGAGAAACTGCTTTCAAACTGTTTAATAGCAGTGATGGTAACCTCTGACCTTAGTGAATAGCAGCGCTTTTGACCTTTCATTTGTTAAATAATGCAACCACTTACTTCCCGATCCTTATCAGTGTTCAGTAATTGGGGTCAAGACAAAGCAAAGCAGAGTACAGTTACCCACCAGACTTCACTGAACCAGGAAGAATTTCCTTAAGCTATAGATTTCCTTTTTGATAATCTTCAATCAGGACTGGCAAAAGCTAGACACTGGGTGGCTTAGAAGATCCATAACAGGCTAAAGAGCCTCTCAGCTGTTAGCATCTGGTTTGAATCCAGATGTGGTTGACAGTGGCAGAAATTCACTTCAGATCTCAGGTTGACTCTGACTGGTTTGCAGTTCTGTTTACTAGCCAGAGAGCCATAGCATATTAACATGTGATTCTAGAGACATCAGTGATTAAATGAGCTCACAAAGCCTGAAAATGCCTATTCCCATAGAGAGAATCAGACTATGGCACAGTGGTAGGTGACAGCATGGACAGAAAGTTTGCAGTCACTCCTACATGTTCTGCCTGATTCGTGTCTAGGAGAGGTGGTTAATCTTCAGGAATCTGAGTCGCTTTTTGTGTGGCGTACATAAAACTAATGGGTCAGATTGTGTGCTGCACAGCTCCTTAAAGATTTCACGTGACAGATCAGCAGGTGACAATTGTTACAGGCAGCAGTTCCAGGATCACTGTTTTCCTTAGAAATGAACAGGAAACATGAAAAAGAAACCCAAGAATTTATGATGTGACAATGGATTTAAATGTAAGTGCATACACATATATTTATTTATATAATGCACACATATAAAAGCTTCAACTTCCTGAAGATGTCAAACAAATTCTGTTTGTTTAAACAGCCACACAATCTCATTATTTATTGCATTTTGTACTAAGTCAGGTTGCAAGGGCAGGGACTGTTTCATGGCTGTCTGTATGGGATTCAGCAAAATGAGCTCCCAAAGAGTGACTTGCACAAAGAGTGAAAGCACAAAGAGTGCTGTCGTTTATAAACGAGCCAATTGATTATAGATGTACACGAGCTAGGTAAGAACTGTAAAAAAGACACTGCAAGTAATGAGATTCAGAGGTTTGGATTTTTTTAATATTTTTTTTTTTTTTTTGCTGCCGTTCATGTAACAAATGAGGAAGGTGGAGCCCTTTGTGGTATCCTTTGTGGTGTAATCGTATGCCCTCCTGCTTTTGGACGTACATTTGGATTTGGGCCTCTTGAAATGGAGGCCATTGACCTAGGCAGGGCAGCCACCCCTAACCGCATTCCGAGCGGGCTGCTGCCCCTCAGGGCCGGGGCTGGCTCCCCACAGGCCCGGCACAGCCTGCCCTGCCTGCCCAGGCTCTCCAGGGCCCTGCTTTCTCCGCCGTTCCCCGAAGCCCGCGGTGCCCCAGGCCTGCGCACGGCCTCCGGGCCGTGGCCACCCCGCTCCCCTCAGCCCCGCACCGCACGGGAACGGCCGCCGCCTCGCGCCAGGCACTGAGGTACACCGGCCCCGCGCGGCTCCCGGCGCGCCCGGGCCCTCAGCCCTGGCACACCGGCCGCCTGCGCCCGCCGGCGCCACCGGGAAGGTGGGACCCGCCATTGCCGTGCATAGTTTATGTCAGCGGTTAGCCCTTATAGCTGCAGCGAGTTCTCTAGACATAGGGTGTAACCAAACGGGCACAGAGGGTTGGTCTCAACTCAGTGCCCATTGCTCATCTAGGACTGCAGTTAGCATGGCGTGCAATGCACATCATTGATGACTGATGTCACCCATTTCCGGCAAGTCTTTGGTCTTCTGTGGAGTCCACTGAAGAAAGATTGTGATTCTTTCCTATGTTGTGGGCATTAGAGAAACGATATGATACTCTATGGTGTGACGAACGTTAGCCTAGCTCACTCTGTTAATGGTCATCAGTGGCTGTTTGCAGGTCTTTCTTTGATGGAGGCAAAAAAGTTAAGTTCCTATTTCCATTTCACTGAGCCTGTTAACCTGAAGAATAAAACCCTGCTGGAAAAGGCTGACCTCGACCCATCCACTGACTTTCTAGACTCTCTGGAGCGTGATATCCCACAAGGTAAAGGTAGAAGAATCGACAGATGCAATGAAAGGGAAGGCAGCCTTGAGTAGTCTGGGAAATGCTGAGGTGACAGGATGCAGGTTACTATGGAGTTTGGTATGCTTGTGAGGAGCTCCTGCAAATCTGTAAAGGAATTGTATCCTTTACTAACTATTGTACTTAGTTCCCTTCTTAAGCAAATCTAAATGCTTACAGTGGTAGATGTAAGTGTACCAGAGCTGTTACATCCTCACAACAGATCTGACCACATCAGCAGTTAATAACCCCTCTGCCTGAGTGGCATATTGTCTCTTGGCTTGGGTAAAGCCTGTGACAGCTGGTGTCCCTGTGGGGAGAGATAACTCCGCCAGTGACAGAGGGAATTTATGTGGTTTGAAGTATTGAAGAGACCTCTTGTCTCACCCGGTATTGCTGCTCTTTATCTAAATGGGCTCTCATTAACACTAAGCTGGTATCTCTGAGAGGCTGAATTCAAATGTTCCTTTGATAAACTGTGTTAGATGCTGCAGTGTGGAATAATCTGTATTCTAGTGGGATTACACTTGAAGCAGAAAGGAAGATGTGCCTACTGGAATGTATTTTCAGTTCACATCTCTATTGTTCTGCTGGACAACTGTTAAGTATATTTAAAGCTTCTTCCCCTGGCAGGCTATTTCTCTAAAGAGATGGGCATGATTTTTATTTGCTTCTAACTACCTTTTGCTGATTTGTTGCATTTTTTTGGATTGGGCCAAGTGTTTTCATGGCCTGCTGTCTAGAAAGAACAGAAAGAAAGATTCTTGGGTCATAGTCAGAACTTAAGTTTGCTATTTTATTCCTATCCTGGAGTAGCAGGATAGGATAGTAGGTGACCTGTGCCTGATGGATTTGGCTGGAAGGACAGTGAATTACCAGTGCTCTGACTTTCAGACTTCATGTGTGTGTGATTAGACAAGATATATATATATATCTCGTCCAATCTTTCCTTTGACTGAGAAGGAACCTAGTGAGCTCCTGCCTGAATTCTGAACATTTCTGACTGTTCAGAGCATAAACAGCGCTAAAATGTAAACGATTGTTCAACTTACTGGGAGTGTCCTTGCTGCAGTCATTTTACAAAGGTGTAGTCTGGAGGGACTGCACATTTTTATGTATGCTGGCCCATTGAGCTGGCCCTTTTGACTCAAAAAGGCCAGGGAGATTAGGTCCTAGATACCTCCTAAGAAAATTTTAGCTGCAGTTTTGTATGGTAGTTCAGGCATTGCTACTGTTTGCATTCCCTGCCCACCCTTTTTTTCCTAGGGTTTGTGGTAGGGAGACTTTTTAATTTTGTGAGGCCTGAAACCATAGAGCCACTGCAACAGGCGATAAATCTGGGGTGCTTTCTATGTTTCCACTAGAAAACAGGCACCAAGGGCTAAGAGCCTTGTTGCTAGGTAGGGCCTGGCGGCCGGAAGATCTCGCGCTGTACGGAAACACAGGGCCCCCCTCCAGGTAGCCAACAGCTTTTGGTTTATGATGTAAGCAGACGGAAGTGACATTGTAAACCTAGGCTATATAGTGTCACGTTGTTCAGCAATAAACGCCATTTGCCATCCACCACATTGGTGTCTGTGAGCTGATGGACCGCGCGGCCAGGGGTCGGCCGCCGTGCCGTTCCTGAACCAGGTCACCGCGTGCCTGAAAAGGCAACAAGTGGTGCCGAAACCCGGGAAAATCACCTGGAGTTGGGTGAACGGCGGCCGGAGCGGCAGGACCAGCCCGGCGGGGAGGACGCTCCCGGACCAGCCAAGAGGATGGAAGCTCTTGCGAAGGTCGTATTACAGCTGCATAAGCAGTGGGGTATTGACTGTAAGCCCAAAGATTTTACTCTCGCAGTCGTGAGACTTTTGGAGCTGGGGGCCATTGACCAGCCGGTGGATATACTCCACCCAGATGTGTGGGACAAATGTTCCCGCGCTTTATGCGATGAAACGATGTCTACTGGTAGTGGGAAAAATCTGAAAGCGTGGGGGAAAGTCGTCCAGGCTCTCCAAAAAGCTAGACACGAGCAGGAGACCTGGAAAGCTGCCAGGGATTGTCTGTTAACCACCCCGCGGGTGGGAATTGGGGCGGCTACGCAAACCTCACGCCCCCCGGCTGAGGAGGGTTCCGTCGACCCTCAAAGCCGACAGAAAAGTGACGCGCCCACTCAGCGTCCGAAAGACTCTAACATCTTCAGCTCGCCCACAGACTCCTCGGCGAACTCCTTTTGGGGCAAACTGGCGGCAGAGGCCAGGGGCGCTGAGGCGAAAGCCGAGGCCGAAAATACACGGATTGAACCACCACCATATGTGCCCCAAGATGGCGCCGAGCAGCAAGGGGAAGGGCGGGGTGAGACCGCCCCCGGCGGGAGCAGGGGGGGAGCGCTAGAGTTAACAGGCGCACACAGAGGAGAGGGGGAGGAGAATGGGAAGGAAAAGAGTGATTGGCATGACCAAAAAAGGGAAAAGATCACGAGCGAGGGGCAGAAAGCTAATCAGAATGACCCTCCCCAAAACCGTCCTTATAAGGCAGGCGCCTCCCCAAGCGGAAGGCAGGGCGGGCAAAAAGGGAAAGAACCGCCCAATTACACAAGAAAGGGGAGGGGCCGAAGCCCGACCACATACCACCAGCACCCGGAAGTGAGCAGTCAGTCGGACTCTGACTCCGACTCAGACTCTGCATGGGAGACTTGGCTTGCAAATACAAAGACCAAAATATCACCACTCACGGGGAAAGCAAAACCTAAGGGGACAGAAATTACTCTCACTGATTGGAGTAAAATACAAATTGCATGTGCCGATTGGGCCCCATCGGACGCACTAGCATTCCCGGTCCGAGTGACGGACGGGGGACAGAGGGTTCATTCGCCCTTAAGCCCTAAGGATATACAAGCGATTGTTAAAGCAATCGCGGGCAAAGGACTCAATTCGGCCATGGTCTCCACCCTCATAGATGGGGTTTTTGGGGGAGATGATTTGCTCCCGTTCAATATAAAACAGACCTGTAGGTTGATTTTTGACGGAGCAGGGATGATTGTGTTTAAACAAGAATGGGAGGAGAACTGTGCGAGGCAGTTAGCCCGAGTAACCGGAGCGGATCATCCGCTACACGGCTCCAGCCTACAGCGGTTGATGGGTACAGACCCAACAATGATTACCCCCCAAGCACAAGCCCAGGGCCTGCGGGCCCATGAAGTTATGGCAACCACCCGTGTGGCTAGAGAGGCTATTCGCACAACCTCTAGAGTTATTGCCAAGCCATCGCCATAGTCCACAATAAAACAAAAAGAAAGCGAGAGTTTCACACAGTTTGTAGATCGCCTCCAAGCAGCAGTCGATTCCTCGACCCTGCCCCCAGAGGCAAAAGGCCCGGTTGTCGCAGACTGTTTGCGGCAACAGTCTAATCTAAAACCCAAGGAAATCCTGCGATCGCTGCCACCTGGGTCAAGTCTCGCAGACATGATTAAACATGTAGTGAGCGAGGAACACCTAGCCCCAATCCAAGTGGCCGTTCGTGCACTGGCTAATGTGATGATATGCCCCAAATGTGGCCAACCAGGCCATGCGATGATTAATTGCCCCCAATCAGGAGACCCGCCAACAGCACTCCCCCCGCAAAACCGATCTAAAGGACCATGTTGGGCCTGTGGAAAGAGAGGGCACCTCGTGAAGGAATGCAGGCTTAAAAAGCAGGGAAACGGGAAGGGGAGGGGGCCCCTGGGCCGCACACAGCCCTCTCCCACTTGGGATGTCAGGCGGCCCCATTACACCAACCCCAGACAGGGGGGGTCACTCCCGAACCTGTTGCCCCCGCAGGAAGCAACCAACTTTATGGCCCAGCCAACGACCCCACAAACCTGGCCTCCGTCCCAGGGACAGCAGGGACCGCCCGGTGGGGGCGAGACCCCTGGGTGGCCCTGGCAGTAAGGTGTGACAACCCGCCAGTGGTGTGGGGGATTTGTTCCCTCCATAATTCCCTAAATGGTACCACCATCAGTATCCCCTTTTTGATTGATACCGGAGCAGATGTTACAGTCATTCCTGAAACGAGCTGGCCCCCACCTTGGAAATTGGAAGACGCCTCCATGGTGGGTGGAGTCGGGGGATTAACCCGAGCTCGGAAAAGTGCTCACTTGGTAGCAATCACGCTCCACACAGAAAAGGGACCAGAAAAGACCATTACCCTCTTCCCATACGTCATGTCAGGAGTCCCACCCCTGTTGGGAAGGGACGCCCTAGCCTTATTAAAAGCCAGAGTGACAAATTTACAGTAAGGGCCACTGCCGTACACCCACTTCCGCCGATCAGACTGACATGGAAATCATCCGACCCAGTCTGGGTCGAGCAGTGGCCCCTGTCAAAGCCTCGAATGGATGCCCTTCTTGAGTTAGTTGACCGCGAACTGCAACGGGGTCATATAGAGCCTTCCACTAGTCCATGGAACACCCCAGTCTTTGTAATACCCAAACGAGCAGGCGAAGGGTTTCGTCTCCTCCACGACCTGCGTGAGGTAAACAAAAAAATCCAGCCAATGGGTCCCGTTCGAACATTGTTGCCCATGAACTCCATGGTTCCGGAGGGACAACCTTGTGCTGTCCTTGATATTAAAGATTGTTTTTTCTCAATACCTCTGCATGAGGCGGACAAAGAGCGGTTTGCTTTTTCTGTAGTGTCTCCAAACAGCCAACGCCCTAACTTACGCTTCCAGTGGAAAGTGCTGCCCCAAGGAATGATCAATTCACCCACTATCTGTCAAATCACAGTGGATCGAGCACTGGCACCGGTACGGCGCAGTGACCCGACTGCGACTATCATTCAATATATGGATGATATCCTGATTGCCGCACCATCAGGCAATCAGGTAGACCACCTGGTGACAATCATTTCAGAAACCCTCAAGACAAACGGGTTTGAAATCGCGAGTGCAAAAATTAAAAGAGGACCCTGTGTCAGTTTCTTGGGAATGGGAATCACAAGTTCTTATATAACACCTCCTCAAATAAAAATCCGTCGAGCCGTTAAAACACTCCATGATATGCAACAGTTAGTGGGGTCTTTGCAATGGCTCCGCAATGTTGTCCTGATCCCTCCCGAAATCATGGCCCCCCTGTACGATCTCTTGAAAGGGAAACACCCATGGGAACAAAAAACTCTGACGACAGAGGCAGTAAACTCTCTCGACTTTATCGAACAACAGGTGTCATCAAACACGCTCGCCAGGTGGAACCCAGCTATGCCACTCGATCTGTATGTGCATTTCACGGAAGGGGGGAGGGTAGGAGTGCTGGCCCAAGGCCCTCCTGAAAAAGCTCAGCCAATACAATGGATAGTCCTGGGAAAAACATCACGCGCTTTCTCTCCAGGAGTCGAGTGCCTCGGTAACCTCATCATGAAAGGCAGGAAACTCGCCCTAAGGCATCTGGGCATTGAGCCAGCCAGAATATACCTACCCTTTCGCAAACAGCTCCCAACACAATCAGTGGCAATGTCAGAATATCTAGCTATAGCCCTCGCCGGATTTGGGGGGGAAGTCCGGTATGCCACAAAGCCCCCCTGGACTCAAATGCTAGCTATTGTCGACGTCGACCTCCCGCGGAAAATCATGGACCGGCCCCAACAGGGACCAATGGTCTTCACAGACGCATCCTCAGCGACCTCAACTGCGGCAGCAGTATGGCAGTCGGGAGGATAATGGCACTGTGTCAAAATGACCGATCGTGCGATCTCCGTCCAACAGCTGGAAGCAGCAGCTGTAGTGCTGGCATGCGGTCTGTTCCCAACAGAACATCTCAACATAGTAACTGATTCAATGTTTGTGGCCAAGCTTTGCTTAGCCATGTCAGGGCCCGGCGTGTCAACATCCACAATAGCTCTGATGCTAGAAGAAGCACTTTTTTCCCGAAAGGGCACTATATCGGTTATCCATGTCAACAGCCATAACCCAATCAAAGGGTTCTTCCAAATCGGCAACGACAAAGCAGATGCTGCTGCAAAAGGGTTGTGGACACTGAAAGATGCCCGCCAATTACATGAGTCCCTCCACATTGGAGCTAAAGCGTTAGCAAAGAGATGTGGGATCTCGGCCACTGACGCGAAACATATAGTAGCTACATGTCCCCACTGTCAAAAAGCACCATTGTGGTCTAGCGGAGTCAACCCCAGAGGTCTTAAAGCCTCTGAGGTGTGGCAGACAGATTTTACGCTCTGCCAATTGCTAAAACCTCGAGCATGGCTAGCAGTAACTGTAGACACATATAGCGGGGTGATCGTAGCGACACAACACCTTAAGACCGACGCAAAGGCAACCATCCAACATTGGCTAACAGCCATGGCGTGGCTTGGCATCCCTAATCAGATCAAAATGGACAACAGCCCAAATTTTGTGTCTAAATCAGTCCAGGCGTTCGCTCTGAAATGGGGTATTACTCTGATACACGGTATCCCATATAATAGTACAGGACAAGCCATAGTCGAATGGGCAAATCAAACTCTGAAATCTAAATTAGAGGTATTAGCAAAAACAGAAGGTTTTACCAACGTCATTCCCTCAAGGGACCAGGCACACTTATTAGCAACAGCCCTGTTAGCTTTAAACCAGTTCCCCAGGGGAGACGAGGTGAATAGCCCTGCCCAGAAGCACTGGGCCACTCGAGCGCTAGAAGAAGGTCCGTACGTCATGATCAGAAATGAGCTAGGAGAGTGGGAACAAGGGTGGAAATTAGTTCTGACAGGGCGAGGGTATGCTGCGGTCAGAAAAGATAACAGAATCAAATGGTGTCCACTTAAGTCTATCAAGCCAGACCTTCAAAATAAAACTAATGAAAACTGTGAGTTTTTATCTGCAGGACCAGATCATCGGACACCCCCGTAACCAGTATACCCTGGTGACAAGAGAAGACGACGAGTCGGCAAGCGGCCTGTCCGCATCTGAGAGCTCTGCACCGGCGGAGTCCAGACAACGGCGAAACAGCTCCCGCAAGGCGGGGCTGCGATGTTTTTGTGTGATCTCAATTTTGGGGTTCATAACGCCGTCTAGCGGCTTGTATGAACATCAGCCGTGGGAATGGGTACTGGCAAGATGGGAGGACCAAAAGATACTGCAAAGGATAGTTACCCCGGGATCCCCTAGTTTTCAAGTATATCTCTGTGACCTAATCCTCTCAACCCCCTGTTCGAACACTATAATGTATTATATGTGTCCCAGCTCTAACCCCGGCAAATCTTACTGTAACGTCCCTAATCAGTATTACTGTTCTCGCTGGGGCTGTGAAACCATCGCATCTGGCTGGAAGGTAGCGAAACCAGACCCGTTTCTTAAAACCAGTTGGGGACCAATAGGCTGCACCCCTAGGAGACCAAGTGGGATGGGAAGGACAGTATGCCAAGGGAAATGTGACTGCCAACATATTTTCTTAAACGTAACCAATGAAAACGACCTAGGATGGACATCGGCAAAACTTGGGGCGTTAGATACTGGCAACCCGGCACAGATAGGGGGGGACTGTTTTTTATTAAAAAACAGGAAGTAAAAAGCAGAACAGCGATTGGCCCCAACGTCGTGATCAAAAGCGATAACCAGCAAAGAAAAGAAAACTTGCAGACTGCCATGCCCGCCCCAGCCGATCCCTTACTAACCAAGCAGATAGTTCCCTCAAGCCAACCTAACATGAACCTTCACCATTTACCCAACAAGCCATTTTTTAGCGTGTTAGATGCCACCTTTCGGTCACTGAATCAGTCAAACCCGGATCTCATGAATTCCTGTTGGTTATGTTATGATGTCTATCCCCCCTTCTACGAGGGCATTGCCCTTGATGCTTCCTTTGATTATTCATCAGACAGCAATCCAACCCAGTGTAGGTGGGATACACCATGGAAAGGAGTTACCTTGAACCAAGTCAGGGGCCTGGGCGTATGTATTGGTAATGTCGCCCTAACAAGCTGGGATAATGCTGTCTGCGCAAGAACCATTGCGGTTGACAAGACCCGTAAATGGGTGATCCCATCCGCACCCGGAATGTGGATCTGCCATCGATCAGGAGTAACTCCCCGTGTGTCCCTCAAAATTTTTGACGATTCTGCTGACTTTTGTGTACAAATTCTGATTGTTCCTAGGATCCTATACCATCCAGAAGAAGAAATGTACCGCTACTGGGGAGAAGCCAATAGCAGGCTTCAAAAAAGAGAAGTACTGACAGCTGTAACAATAGCAACGCTGCTTGGTTTGGGAGCAGCTGGCACGGCCACGGGAGTGACCTCCCTAGTGACCCAGTGACGAGGCCTGCCTCAACTGCAAGCTGCCATCGATGAAGACCTACAAAAAATCGAGAAATCCATTACCTTTTTGGAGTAATCCCTCTCCTCGCTATCAGAGGTTGTTTTGCAGAATAGACGGGGATTAGACCTCCTGTTTATGCAACAAGGAGGCCTCTGTGCCGCCTTGAAAGAGGAATGTTGCTTCTATGCGGACCACACCAGAGTAGTTAGGGACTCGGTGGCCAAATTGAGAGAGAGATTGGCTCAAAGAAAAAGAGACAGGGAAGCCCAACAAGGGTGGTTTGAATCATGGTTTAACCAATCTCCGTGGCTAGCCACCCTGATATCCACCTTGGTAGGTCCGATTGCAATAATCCTGCTGATACTGATCTTCGGACCCTGTATATTAAACAGGCTTGTGTCCTTTGTCCAGAGCCGGCTAGAAAGGGTCAACATCATGTTTGTAGAACACCAACAACTGCTTTAAAAATGTACTTGATCAGTATTTCCCCCGATTCTCCCTGGCTCTCCCCAAATATCCCAAGCTACACTCCATTACCCCCAGTCGCTTCCCAAGTGCCAATTGCTCAGTGTGCCTTATCTTTGTACTCTTTTTTAGAAATATTTTTACTCTTTTAGCCTGTTGGGTTAAGCGGGGGGTGGGGGGAAATGTTGCTAGGTAGGGCCTGGCGGCCGGAAGATCTCGTGCTGTATGGAAACACAGGGCCCCCCTCCAGGTAGCCAACAGCTTTTAGTTTATGATGTAAGCAGATGGAAGTGACATTGTAAACCTAGGCTATATAGTGTCGCGTCGTTCAGCAATAAACACCATTTGCCATCCACCACATTGGTGTCTGTGAGCTGATGGACCACGCGGCCAGGGGTCGGCCGCCGTGCCGTTCCTGAGCCAGGTCACCGTGTGCCTGTGAAGGCAACAGACTGTGTTAGATTAAATTGTTTGCAGTAGTCATTGTATTAAATTAATTGTAATTGGCTACAATGCTGGCTTATCTGTTTTTGAGTTTGCTGCCCAATCTTTAAATCCTGGTAGGCTGACAAATGGGACAAGCTGGTTAGAGGAATGAGCCTCTTTCCAGGGAAAGCTCCACTGACTTGAACTTTAAGCCTAAACTATCACCTTACTGCGTTTACTTTGTGTGTGTTAATGCTTACCTGATAAATATATTTCAGTTGATTTATCAGTTTAGTTACAAGTTGGAGTAAGTGGTCCTTGGCTATACGTAAACCTCTCCTCTGCTTTTTTAACATGTTGTGTGTCATAACACTTACTGTTGTACTTCAACACAAACCGGGAATGATTCTGGTAGTGTTGCAATCTAACGGTAATACTGCATCATCTTGTCTGTGAAGAGAAGGGAATCAAGCCGACTGTCGCTGTTCTACCAGGCAGGGTGGACACCCGAACAGCTTCGGTCTCAATGCCCAAGCCTGGGCCCAGCCCAAGAAACGACTGGCTGCTTCAATAATTTGGCCATAAGGTATTAACTGGTTGTGTGGGAAGGTGCCTAAACAATACTGTCTGTTCTTTGCTTTGGTATGTCTCATCTGTAATGGATTCTTAAACGCTGGGTGTTGCAGGAGGCTTGGAGAGGCTGTGCTGGTCCCTGGCTGGCAGGCCATGCCCTGTGGCAGGGGCTGGGGTCTGCGGGTGGGCAGAGCTGCGGTGTGCAGGGGCGCAGCCCGTCCCCCGCTGAGTCACTCTGCCGGCTGCTCCGGGGAGGCTGCTTTGAGCAGCGCTTTTGCTTTTGTATTCCTCTTGCTGAGAGGCAATGTTTTACTTTTGTTCTCATGAGATTTTGTCACGTTAGCTTTAGGCCCGTTTCTCACTTATTAATTAAACCTGGTCTGCGAAGGACTGGGGCTGCCCTTCTTCCACCCGTGCTGTGATGTCATGTGCAGATTTTGTATGTAAAGTCTCTGCTCTGAC
This sequence comes from Falco punctatus, assembly GCF_963210335.1. NCBI lineage: Eukaryota > Metazoa > Chordata > Aves > Falconiformes > Falconidae > Falco > Falco punctatus. The sequence goes on from NW_027660119.1 coordinate 636,232, forward strand.
ATCATGGCTGACCCCTGTGCAAATACCTGTCTTGGGCTCCAAGTGCAGTATTTTATACACCCGTTCAAGCCACCCACCTTATGGTAATTACAGCATGACAGGATTTCCCTTGTTTGCTTATAGGAGATTTGCATGGAATAGGGTTTTAGGCTTTAAAAAGGTTAGGATACAGCCCATCCCCTACTTCCCTCTACTTCGCTGATCCAGTTATCCTCTTAAAGGAATTAGAATGGTATGACACTACTGGCTCTTGGGGAAAAAAAAATTGTGACTGTTTTCTAGTGCTGCGTTACTTTTTAGGTGCTTGTACATTTGTTTTGGTGTCCCATTCCCTTACCCTGTGGTTCATCCTAGTATCTTTTCATATTGAGTCGAGGCCAACCACTGTGTCCCTCACCACTGCTCCTTTCGCTATAGGAGCAGGCAGATAGGGCAAGTAAGAAACAAGCGGTAAAAGTGCCGAGCAGAGGATTTGGTTCTCCCTTTCCCAGGCATCCCTTTGATTTGCTTTGTGACTTATTCCATGGTCCTTTATTACCTCTTCTTTAAGAAAAGATAGGTATTTACCATACTGCCATAACGTGAGTTTTAATTAACCCACAGCTGAACAAAGCAAACCAGACCTAGCACAGATAGTTCTGTCATTCATTGGCATGCTTTAGGCGGGTAAAATGGGAGGAGGTTTACCCGGAGACCTGTCTTCCCTAGTTGTTTAGCTCCTGGCACCACCACCTATCCATCACCTGCCTCAGTCCTACCTTTCTTTTCAGGGTTGTGCAGATTATCAAGGCATATAGGTTGTGTGAGGTCTTGATTTTCGAGCCTTGCTTCTTTGGAGGAGATGCCCTTGTCTGCACAAGGGGTGAGGCATGTGTCACTGTAGATGTCCACCAAGAGCTGGACACCTGGCCATCCTGACATGAGGTGTCTTGAAATAGATCTGTATCAGTCATGCCAGTCTATACATGTGCAAGACATTAGGAAGAGCTATAAGAAAGCAAATGCAGCGTAGTCGTGTATTCTGCACATACACACCACACACCGTGGTGTTCTAAAGCAGCCTTCTGCTTTCAGCCTCCCAGGCAACGTTACTTTACAGGACTGTGCCTTTTTGTGGTGGTTCCCAGGCTCGTTCAGTCTCTTACTGAGCCTTCTTTTATGGATGGATGGTTTTTCTGTCGTAGGTGATGATCAGGGCTTGTATGTAAATCTGAAGTTTGACAGGTAATCTCCGTGGAGCAACAGTAGTGGGTAACAGGTAAACTGAAGCCAGGAAAAGGCAAGAGCACGCCTGCAGTTTCAGGCAGTGAGGCTGTAAAGAGGCTGTGTAAGGACAGTGGTGATGACTAATACGTTGTCCTTTCCAGTTGCAGACTTGTGGGGTTTGTGGCAAAACAAAATAGCACGTCAGCACAGGATACAGATGCATCCACAAGTCATGACGAAACGAGCTGGTTTGCCTTTACAATTCATTTATCAAATCACATCCTGTTCCCATTTTGAGGCTAGAGGCTAATGATTGATAAGTATCACTTCAGGAACACTACATGGTGCTCAGCTCAAATGATGTTCAGTTAAAAAGCAAAACAAACAAAAAAAACCCACCCCCACAAAACCCGAAGAGTGTCTGTTTTGGCTTGAAGAGTATTAAGCAACCTGGGAGGACAGCTGAAAACACTTTGCATATGCCGAAGCAAACAAGAATTTTTGTTGCCAGTTTGGATTTGGGGAGTATACAGAGATGTTCATATGCAACGAATCAGTCCCCAGTTCAGAACTTAGATGCTCATTTGCCTGGGGGGGGATGACCCTCCTATACTTTTTTTTATTTAATCAGTGAAAACTGCTAGCTGGGAATTGATTTGGGGGATCGGATCCAGAAACACCTTTCTCTGAAAGGCAGCAGTAACAGCAGTTCAGTAGAAAGGATAAACAGCTTATAGGTGTCTTCTGACACTGAATATTGGTCTAGGACCCAGATTACTAGAAATGCTGTCCTTCCAGGCTTTCATAATAATCTAAACGTTTCTATAGGTTTTCTATTAATTAGGATACGTAGGGGTGTTTATTGACCATTGAGAAATAATTCCAGTGTTTATCAATCTTGCTGTGTTGGCCGCTTCAACTTGCTGGAATTTGCCACTTTTAATTTGAGGGCAGAACTCTGTGGTTCTTATGCCTATTCCAAGAATTCACGAGGGAGAATAAAAGGCTGTGTGTTGTTTTGGGGTGGGGTTTTTTGTTTGGTTTGGTGGGCTTTTTTGGTTGTGATTTTTTGTTTTGTTTTTTAGAACAACAACCGCCTCAGACACACTGTCATGTCTTAGTCACCTCCTCATTTTCTAGTTCTGTGCAAACGTGCTGCATTAAAATGACAGTCTCTCTCGGTCTGCCCTTACGGAGCCAAGGCAGTTACGGCTGCGATTCCAAAGAGAGGCTATGTCCTTTATTTCATTTGATTCCTATTAGCTGTAACAGAGTCACTGGACAGCACTGAAGGATGCTTTACTCAATGTTCTGTCCTGTTTTTGTTTACCCGATTGCCTTAACGGCACAGAAACCATTAGGAACAGCCTTCAGCAATAAGTATTTAGACCCTGTTCAGAGCTTTGAGCACAGCCATGTGAGTTATCTGCTCTGTTTCTCTGTGCTGCTTCAGATTTAAGTTTTTAGAGTAAATGTGGAGTGTGATCAAGTACATTTCGGAGCAATTTGCAGGCACTGCTTTTGGAGCCCGTCACAAACTGCCAATGTGAAATAACGCCTCCTGCGACGCTCATCTGCACGGGAAGCTGTGGGAGCAGCACTAAGCGAGGGTTGAGGGCAGAAGGCTTGAGGCTTCTACTTCTTGCCTACAGGTAACAAGCCTGGCCCCGACCAGGGACTGGGGCTCTATGGAGGAGTTTTCCCTGCCTGCCACGTCCAGTTCCTGTAGCCTCTGGGGAGGGACGGTTTCTGCAGCTCCCTCTGTGCTGATGCTGCAGGCAGCAGCTGAACCAGCCGGGCTGGAGCCTATAAAGAGGATCGGAGAAGTGTACTGAGTTTTCCGATGTCCCATCCTAAGCTAGGTGCTCCCTTGTTTTTGGACCAAGGGCTCTGGGGATCTGTGCTGAACTCTCTACAGTTTATTGAGCCTCCTGTGACCAGATGTGGTGATGACCCCGCTTTGCTGAGGGGAAGGATGTCTGATGTTAACTAGTCATGTCCAGTGGAAGCCTGTGGGAGTTAACGTGGGCATAGAGAGTTCTTTAATCCAGTGCTTGGTGGCACAGACTGCTTTAATTTTGACTTAAATGAGATAGGCACTTGGAATGCAAACTGCAGAGATGTTCCACTTACAAGCAAAGCATTTGACGGTTTCACTTTTCTTAGAAAACTGAACAGGCAGTATAAATAAAGGAAGCAAGCTGAACTGTAAAAAAAATAAAATAAAAATCAGTGAAGCTATCAAGGAACTATGTGTACCCTCTAGAACAGGGGTCCCGAAACTTTTTGAACAGGGGGGCGGCATGCAGATGAAGTGGCAGGCAGTCATCTGCAGTTGCTTGGTTCCCTTCCCCGCCCCCTCCCCCCCCAACCCCTGGCAGGGGCAGGGGGGGTCTGTAGATACTGGGGGCCGGATTGAGGACCCTGGGGGGCTGTATCTGGCCCGCGGGCCGTAGTTTGAGGACTCCTGCTCTAGTAATTCAGCTAGCTAACATACCAGTGGGTGAGATTTGTGCATTTTTCTTGGTGGAAAAATATTTCTGCCCTGTGAGCCCTGAGGATGGCTCTGATAGCAGGGAGAGGCAGTTTCTATCACTGTGCAGAAGGGTGATGCTTCTGCTTTCCTGGCTGGGTTTGGTAGTGCTGTCAATGGTGATTGTGTGGCTCTACCAGATCAGTCATTTGAAATGTTGCCGCTTGTTATGTATAACTGGTGGCTTTGGTCTGGTGGGAAGCTAGATCTGCCCTTCACGCTGTGTGACAGGCCATCAAGACCATGTGTCAGACTGGTTATGCCTTTACTGGTGGCTATAGAAAATCAGAGGGCAAGTGCTGCTCCTCACATTCACTCTTTCCACCTTTTTGCAGGCTCCGTGAGAGAGCACCTAGATGTGTTTGACGTGTCTGGGAATGAAGCAGACATGGCTTTGCCACCTCCATCAGGATCTCGGAAGGGGAAAATAGTAAGAGAAGCTACCAAAGCCGCAGCAGAATTGGGACAGGGGAGATGGGAGCTCCCAATAGGGTTGGACATTTGGGAATTGTGTGCCAGACAAGTACAGAATAAATGCTACATGTGAAGCAAAGACACCGTAAGGTGAGGAGTGTGTGAAGGGTGTGTTTGTATGAGAAAGAGCAGTCTGAAGGCACAAAAGGAAAATTGGTTGAACACAAGGATAAAATAAATGAAAACATAAAGCAAAAGCAAGAAAACAAAAGTAGTAGGTAATGTTTATTTGGAGGGGAGTGTGTGTGTGTGTAAATCCCAAGCCTTAGGAATAGCCTGCAATTTCTAAAAAAAAACCCACCCCCAAAAAGGGCAGGCCGGGGGGAGAAAAAAAGAGACTGGTCTAGGAGAAACATGTAAGAACAGGGAAAGAACCTGGAAAGGGCATGAGGTTTAACGAAACATTTGAGTTGCCACTAGCAGCAGGGATGTCCACTGTTAGCCTGTATAAATGTGTGATCTAGTGGTGACACGGCCTCTCCTCTTTCTCTTCTCGGTCCCTGTGCTCCCCTAATACATCTGCCTAGTCTGGGCTCGCGTCCTGCCCCATCGCCAGGGTGTTTGTGCTGTGGCCAGGCTGAAGGGTCCTTAGTTTCTATTGTGCTTGTGGCGGTTCACTATAGTACAAATAATGGATATAAGCTAATTATTAATGTAAGCTATGTTGTCATCGGGAGGCTGAGTGGGAGAGAAAATTCACTTACAAAGTAAAGGTTTTCAAAGAAAATATTTACCAAAGAGCTTTCTCTGTTGATGTGTTCTGTACCTTGGAAATGGAGACTGACTGTTAAAGAAAACCTTGAGTAAAACAAGAATAAAAGAAAAATAACTGAGAGGTTACTGTGCCATGTGCACACTATTGCCAAACAAAGAACTTCAGACTTGATGACAAAGCTGTATATAAGCTTGCATGATGAAATCTGAAGCTGGATAAACGCAGCTTGGTTTTCATTTATAGTTTAGTGCCCGTCATCTGTCCAGCATCATAAAGATCTTAAAGCTGAGCCAAGTTTTAGGAGACCCTGGGTGAGTTATAGTTTCTGATGGAAACCATTCAAAGAAAGATGGGCTTTCATGCCAAAGCAGACAAAAGTTAGGGTTTTGACTGTGTTATGCTTCAAGTTTCAGAATTAAAGTCTAAGCTCAAAGTAAAATAAAACCGGGACACTTCTGGCCAACAAAAGAAAAAGTTAACTGGAGCTGCTGCTTGCTTGCTGCTTTGTTTTGGGGTTTATTTCTTTTTTTGTTGTTTTTTTTTTTTTTTTTTTGTTGTGACAATCTGTAGTCTGCCTTTGTGGTTTTTTTTGTACTTCCCACGTTGTCAGAAATGAAAATGGAATACAGATTCTGTTCTGCCTTTTATTTTCTTGTTGACAAACATCTGGAGACTCAGCTTCTGTAATAACTAAGCCTTAGCAAGTAGGTCTTGCTCTACAGTGTCTCTTGGGAGTGGTTGTTACTACTGGCTCTGCTCTAGAGGAGGAAGACAGCTCAACTTGTGTTTTCCCGTTGCAGATGTTGTCCTGGAGAAGGCCATGCATAAGCGCATTCTGAAGCCGTTGAAGAGCCATAATGAAGCAATGTTGAAAGTGTTTCATACTGCAGATGGTTTTTGGAAACAACTGAAGGAAAACCTTCAGGTGGTGCGGCAGAGGAATCCTCAGGAACTGGGCGTGTTTGTTCCAACACCAGACTATGTGGATGTTGAAAGTCTGTGACCACGCAGAAGATGTATTCACCTGAAAAGAAAGTCATGCTGCTGCTGAGAGTTTGCAAATTGATTTATACTGTTATGGAGAATAACTCAGGTATGGTGCTTCTTGTGGTTCAAGGTCATTGTTTTTCTAAACCTGGGGTTGTGTTTTGGTGGAGGAGATGAGACCACCTGATTCTGCAGCTTTGTCTCCTCCTCCTGGAGCTCTTGTAGCATCTCCTTGCCCTTTTGAGAGGGATTCTTCCTCTCTGCTTCCTTCCTGATCTCTCTGCATCTGGCAGCACATCTTACAAATTCAGTGTGAAGCAGAGTTGTGAAGCAGCTTCAAAAAAAACCCCAACCACCAGCTTTGCTTGACTGTAGGCATTTGAATTTGGCTGTCAGAAAGGCTGTCCTGTAAGCCTAGAATTTGACACTGGTTCTAAATTAGTATTTTCCTGGAAATCGTAATAAAGGATGCACCCAGTATCTAGCTGTAGTAATTCAGCAGTGTGTATGCAATATGACAATTACAAGGGCTCTGTGTTAATGGCTGGAGGAAAGCAGCCCCTGATCCAGTGTTTTGGGTTTGCTGTGCCTCTGAATGTTCTCATTTGGACAATTTCTTTGTGTTTTTGCAAGAGAAATAACATCTATTTTTACGCTGTAGCAGGAGTCCCAAAGTGACTTGAAACCTAGATGGTGAAATGGAACCACAGACCAGTTAAGACCCGCTTGATTAGTCAGTGGCACAGTTAAAACGCTGTGCTGGACAGCATGAATTCATAGGTGCAGCTCTATTGCCTGACATCTTATCATACGCTGCCGTGGTAGGTCACGAGCTAAGGTGAAGCAATGCTGGTGGTAGTGGAAGATTTTTTTCTCTTAAGAAAGTATAAGCTGCTGCAGGTGGCTGGCAGTTTTCTTTCGAGCGCTGAATCTGCAGCTGGGCTCTGTGCCGATCAGGATGCTTGCTTTCTTTTGAGACTTGAGGTGAATGGTGAAAGCTTGAGGCTGTAAAAGACCCCCAGGCACTTTGGCAAGATTTGGGCAGGAGCTTAGACCTGGCTTATTTCTGTGCAAAATCCTGCATTTTAAAATGTATATAGGAATCTTTGCCCAAAGTGATGTAAACTTTGGTTTTTTCTCCATACTGTATTATCACATTGAGTAAGGTATTCCCAACATGCAAAAGAAAAGTACTGAGAGGCTTCTGGTGAACCATTGTACTGAGGGGCTTGGGCTAAGATGCAGCAAATGCTCCTTGGGGTTGTCTTGCTTTGTCATGTAAAGTTTTAAAATGTGGCATCGAGCCAGCACCTGTTTCCAGTACCTGCTTTGTCCTGTAATCTCAGCCATATAATAGTGTAATACCTGGAGGGTATGTCTTAGCTGGTCTGACTTTCAATATCAGCCCTTCAGTCCTCTGGAGTTTCACCATAGTTTAAACTGGCTCCCGATCTTGATGTTTCAAGTGACCATCACACCGCTTCTGCAATGAGCACAGTTTGGCCAGACCCAGAGATCTAGCCACATAGCGTTTTCTAAAGAGAAAGTTTAAATGCGGTAAGAGGAACACATACAGACCTAGGTACAGCAGAGCCTCTGTGTGTTGCGTGCTGTTGTTACTGATGATGCTTCACCAGCTAGTTGGGAGTTACGTGAGGCTTTGCTCACTGGTGTTTTTAACCATGATCCATCAAGGAAATGCGCAGAGTTTTCATGTAAAATCTAATAGGCTTTTATATACAGGCTTCTCTGCTGGGTTTCGGACTCAGGAACTGATACTTGTGGCTGGATCCTTCCAGAAAGGGGACGTCGTCCGTGCACGTATAAAGAAAATGCCCATTGATTTTCTTTTAGCCACTGACAGAAGTGCGGGTGGAGGTCAGGCCAGACTGGCATGGCTACCTCTTGTGAGTTCACCGGTTGAGCTGACACCAAGGTGAGCCCAGTCTTTAAATTCCCTTGCGTGCTTCAAGGTCTGCGTCATCCAGTTTGTGCTCGTTAGAAGTACAAGATGAAGCTGGACGCTGCCCACCAAGTGTCCGATGATGTTCTCTTTGCTGCACATCCGTAACGAGAGGCTCTAGAGTAATACAAACCTGGTCAGTAAAGGCAGCAAAATAACACTTTCCTTTCAAACACCGAAACTGGTAAAAGGGTGTGATTTGTCTATCGCTGCCTGTGTTCTCTTTGACCCAGGGAGGCTGTTTGGAGCTGACGACTTCTTGCCTGTGTTGGCATATGTGCTGGCCCAGGGTGATACGCTGGAGCTGGATACTGAAACTGAATACATGGTGGAATTGCTGGACCCATCTTTGCTGCATGGAGAAGGTAATCAACTGCTATTAGAACTGAGTGGAGGGCTGGGGAAGGGGGATTCTTCCTCACCTCGTTTGAGTAGAAACCCTTTTGATGGAGTCATGTAGTCGGTGATGGCGGTAGTGTAACAAGAGAACCTCGTAATTATTTCCACCTTAAAATAAGAGAAGGCTGGTTAGCTTGCAGAGTTACAGCCCCAAGTGACCTGGGAATCTACCGACGTCTTAGGAGGGAGTATGTTGTTTTCTGCCAAGAAGGAGGAGGCGCCCTGACTTAGCAAGCAAACATAGGCTGTGTGGGTGCCAACTGTGGTTATCCTTCTGTGCCTGAAAATGTCCCGAGAGTATGTCTGGGTCTGCAGCATTCAATTGAGTTGTGAGACCTGGAATGGGACCCGGGTTAGGTGCTTTGTAAAATCTTTGGGGGAATTCTCTGCCCCTCTGGGGAGAGTGCTTTTGAGAATGTTGCCCCCCTTAATGATCCTGGTTTATGCCCGATACTTGCTTCTCACAGAGTATTTTTATGAGGCCTAGGAATATGTTTCTTAAGGCACTCTTGAACAATGGCTGAAGTCTGCTAGAGGCAAGGAAATCTCCCTCCTTTGTTTTCACGGTGGTGGTTTTAACAAAGAGGTATTCTGCCAGCCCTTGGTAGGCCCCAGAATCTATCAGTTTATGAGGAAGTTTCAAAGGTTCTTGTGACCAAGCTCAGCTGTGAGTTAAGTATATGTGTATACGTCCCATTTCTGCTGTCTCTTGGGTTGCTGAAATTGCTGTATCCTTTTACATGCCGATATGCATGACAGAACTGTGTCGGGTTTCCTCCGGTTCAGTACTAGTCTGTTCCCTGCTTTGTGTGCAGGGTGCATTGTTCAGGAATCTTAGGACAGAAAATACTTGAGATGTGAAGCTGGAGATCATTAACACGCTTGAAAGGCAGAAATATTTACTGGGCTGTTAAGTCGTGTCGTTTTTAATGTAGCAAAAGTCATTCATCTATTGGCTGGCCCTGTCTGTGCACTAGTTAAACTGTACGGTGCAGGAAAAATTGTTTAGTGCTTTGGGGTTGTGCGGTTCAAATGTAAATGTATTTTCCAGTTTGTCTGGTGGGTCTTGCGTGTCTTCCACGTATTGAACTCGTCACAGAGCTGAAAGCGAGAGGATGCTGTCGGTAATACAGAAAGCACTACTGTGAGCATAGACTGCATCTCTGAATGACTCCACAAATAGACCGCGCTGCCTCTTAATTGAATGCTCCCACTCAAATAGTTTACTTAAAGAGCAAGAGAAATATATGATAGCCTGTCTTCTGTTTCTCCTGGTTGCTGAGGACTGTTGCCTCCTGCTGAGAGTCCTTTTCCTTTGTGACCTGCAGCTCCTTTTGTACATCGGCAACTCTGTTGTGGCTGTACTTTGTTCTCCACTCATGTAATAAAGGTGAAGTCTGGAGAGCTGTACACGCTGCCTCCTGAACTAGTTGGATGTAGTGTTGGACATAGGTGAACAAACACAGCCTGCCTTTTAAAAACAAAAGCAAAACCTTTGGGATGCTTCCAGGTACAAATCACACGCTCGGTCATTGCTTTGTTTCCACTAAGGGGGTCACTTTTAAGTTCCTGAACAGTGGTAGATGGTCTTTTATGTCGTTTAAACAGCTGTGTTTGTTTGATCCCCGCTTGAAGCCCAGGAAGAAAACAAATCGCTGTTTGGAAACTGTTTAGAAGAAAACTCATGTTCCACCTTTGTAAAAACACTCAGGATTAAAGGAGCGACACTGGTCATTTAAATAACCGGCCACCCCCAGCGCTAGCGGACCCAGAGATGGATACTGTTGCACCACTTTGATAATATGGAGCCCAGGCAACCACTGCACGGCTCTTAGCAGCTGAGAACACACTGTCCAGTATTTTGCAGGCAAGTAAGCTGTTTTTCTTTACGTATAAATATTTTGGCCATAGAATGCAGTGACTTTCGTGTATGTGTGCGTCTGTTTATTAAAAAAAAAACAAACAGAAATCGTTTGTACTTTTGACTGTGACCCGTTGGAACTGGCGTGGTGTTTGCAACCACTGTGAATTGTTCTTCCCCTGCTGTCCTTCACAGGAGGATATTCCTTGGCAAGTGCTTATGGAGCACTTTTGCTGATCAAGAACTTCCAGGAAGACCAGGCTGCCCAGCTGCTGAGTTCAGAAGCTAGAGATACTCTCCGGCAATGGCACAAGAGGAGGACAACTAACAGAACAATGCCTTCAGTTGATGATTTTCAGGTAGAGCTTTAGGCTGAAGAGAAAAAAAGCCCAGGGGATGGTTGTTTTGTTGGAAATCTCCATTTGAGAAGTACGATTCATAATGATTTCCTTGGGGCCACAAGTGGTGTGAAGCAGTGCTGAGAAGATGGCTGGCAAATTTGCCTCTGTTTCAAAGTCTTTCCACTTCATAACAGAGTGTGGTTATGATGGTATAAAGGAAACACTAAATAATGGAGCTTTCCCACTGTCCTTTGTATTTAAGTCGTGCAGAGCGAGGACAGACCAAATTGTATTTTCGATTCAGCTTCTTTGTATGCTTTGCTGTTAAAAAGAACAAACCCAGATTTCCAGTGGTATAAATCATCACAACTCCCCAGTAGCGATTGGTGGCTTACCGTGGGTAATAGAGAGGAGACTTGGCAGAAAAGCTTGCCTACAATTTGAAAGTTTAAGCAAGGAGTAGAGTTCTGTATTGTGGATGTCTTCATGTTTGTAGTTTGTTTTGTGGGTTTTTTTTCTCCCCCCTCCCATTTCTTACTGCTCTTTCAGAGTAGGGCAGTAACTCCAACTGAAGAATAACAAAACAGTCGGGATTACTTTATCTTTTAAAACCAAGTCTGCATGCCTTTCATATAGGAAAAGTTTGTTACGTAGATAGGCGTGCTGCTGTCTGTCCAGATGCATCAGTTTGCGAACTGAAGCAAGGAGGATGTTGGAATCGAGAAGAAAGGATTTACTCCTTTGTGTCTGGTTGTTTACAGTCCATACCACAGTGCAAAGCTGCTGGAGAGGCTAACAACAACCGTCAATGAGTTATGATGGAGCTAAGAGCTTGATAAATGAAGGCATGGGGTCAACAGGAAGTAATTAAACCTTTCACTTGCGGCTCCTTCTGCTTTATCAGTGTCCATGCAAACAACCACAGCACATCACTGAACAGGAAGGAGCTGGGAAAAGCAGCAGTCTCCCACAATATGCCTCTCTTAGGAAGAGGAGAACTGACAAACAGAAATTCCAAACTGTGGCATGTCGCGACAGAGGGAAGACACAGTCACTCAATATGAGTGATCAGCAGACTTCGTTTATTGTCTCTTACAGTCACCTTTTATGCCTTGTTATAATTAGCTCATACATATTACAAAAGTTAAGCTCATTATTGGTTAGTTGCCTAAATACCAAGTCCGCCCCTAGTTTCTCTTCTGTAGTTATCTGTTCCCACCTGCAACATTCTTTTCCCACCGAAATCTTCCTGTTATTGTGTAACAAAAACAGCCAAAGACAGTGTATTTTGCTTTACTTCAGATAAGCTGAGAGCCATGTGCATTTTTGTCCAGCCAGCTGGACTATGGCTATGTGACCCTTTTCAGCTAGCCAGTTATCCACAGTGGCAAGTGCACAAAGCTAGTACATCTTACTGGGATCCATTTTATATTCTGATTACCTGTAGTTAGGTGTCACATTCAAGTACCTTGAGTCTTTGTTCTTTCTAGCAAAATATTACGCTTAATAGGAAAATTAATCAACTTTGTATTTCTGCTGGATGACTAAATGACAGAAGATTTTTTTCAGCAGGATCTTGTATTCAGTTTCACCTTCTCTTCCTCAGCAACTGAACTTCAGCCAAGCTACCTGTACAGCTGGACGCCGTGCTGGATGCTGGAAGATGCAGGGGAGCACAGGAAGAGCTGGCACCAGCTGTGTCCAGGGCTGCTCCTTTGACTCTTTGAAAGAGAGCCTCAAATCAGTAAGGTCGCTCCGCTTCCAGGCTATGCTTGGCACAAATTCAAGCACTTTGCTGCCTGCCCAGAATGCCAGTTTTCCATCTCCCTTCTCCACATCTGCAGTCCTGACATGAAGCACCTTCCCTACAAGGTATGTGTAACACAGCTTCAGCTCAACTCATCTTTCCCACATTGAACCAGGATGTGGTCACTACATGTCTGTGGTGCTGTCTCACAGCCTTACCACCAGCTTTTGGGTCCTGGAAAGGCCTTCATCCTCCCTCCCTCAAAAGGATGGAAAAGCAAAAAATCCGGTATTTTGATGATGATGAAATACAACTTGCTGATACTGCATAAAGAATTTTGATACTTACTATATGAGTTACAGGCATTTGCACAAACCTCAGCCTCTCCTTGAAGCAATCCTGTCCATCTAGAAGCATCGAAAAACAGGTCTTCTCTGTGTTAGCTACGTTAGAAATTGAAACTGTAGTGTGCTTTGCCTTATTTAGAGCTGATTTGATTTTTTTTATTTATTTTTTCTTCACACCGGCTAACAAAAATGGATTAGTTCTGCTCAGTCCTAATGGTTTAAAAGCTGTTGCAAAGTTCCAGTGTTTCAGTCTGCAAGCTATCAAAAGTTTATTAAAAACCCAGAGTGCTCTTTGGAACTGAAGTCATATGAGCATTCTTCTCAGTCTTAGCTTTTAACAGCTTGTTCTTAGGAAACGTGAATTTTTGCCATTGTGATTTAGCATGCTTAATTTATTCAGCGTACAAACGTAAGTATCAGCTCAGTAAATAAACAGGTCTTTCTTACTGTCATTTTTTCCATCTCCTTTCATTTTACTGCTTTTAGTTTCTAATTGCAGTTAGTTTTTTGCAAAAAAGCACATGATGGCAGGCTGCTTTGCTCATGTGTCCAAAAGTGTTTTGTGGTTGGGTGTGTTTTTTTCCAGTTGCTTTTTATTTTACTTTTTAAATACTTTTTGAAAGATAGAACTGCGTTTCCTTGTAGGGCTTGTTTAGAATTAATCTATGTTATCAGTTGTGCACATGTGTGAATTTCAGCAGAGAAAAAAGATCCAGCTTTTGCCTCGTGATCATACGGTTTTACTTTAATGTTGCAGAGTAAATTTTCTTTCTGCCTCCCTCTAAGCCTGTTAGATGAAATTTGGTTACATCAGGCTCAGACACTAAGTTGCCATCGGTTAATGTGATGAAAATGTCCTGCATGAAAATGGATTGCCTTTTGCATGCTGCAGCATAAAGAGTGTGAATGGTTTATCGTGCAGCAACCTGTGGATCAACACCCTTGTGTGTTGCTGGCAGAGGGTTGGGTTTTTTTCTTTTTCCTTATGATGAACATATTGTGTGAAGCTTCTCTTCAATAGTATTGACCAGCAGTTGCAGCATCATCTCTTGGGCATGCTGCCTCTTGCGGCGCAGTTCCCTAACAACCGAAAAAGAAAGAGGTGGTCCCCCTGCCCGACCCTGAGTGTACAAGACCGGAGCAACTATAGTCTTAGCCATTTCTAAATCCACCTCCCTTAAAGCTTGTTTCTTTATTTTTGCCCACAGATCGCGTGGATCAGGAGAGTATAAATCAGGTCCTTTTTCAGGGTCTGCCAGTCCTGGGTCAAAGGGATCTTCCTCTGACGGATACTCAACTGCATTGACACCCAGGGGTTTAGAGCACTGTGACTTAGAGGCTGGTAAAGAGCATGCGACTCCTCTTCCTCTCCTTCCTCTGCCTTTTCTTCTTGTGCTTTCATAGTTTCAAAAATAACTCTCCATGAAGAGAGCAGATGGTGGGACTCAGTATTGCCTTTTGTCACAGAATCCCACAATTTCACCCCTGTGTTGTTCTGAAGTTCCCGTGCAAAAATTGTAGATGCAGTCACTGCGGGCATATCTACTTGCACCCACTTGAGCATTGCTTTAAGGTCATGCCCAGAAATACTTTTCTCATGTTTGTTAGGGAGACTTTTCATAAGCTCATAAACGTCTCTTTCTGGGGACGAAGCCTGATTCGCCATTACGCATTTCCCACAGCTCACCTCTCAACTCCGGAGGGATTTCAGGCTGGCCGGCTCCCACTTCAGCGGTTCATTCAGAGTTCTGTGGGATTTGCTGCAAGTCGCTCAGGCGATTCAAGAGCCCCTCCACGTCGGATCCTTCACTGGATCATGTCAGGGTCACCAATTTGTGGCGAATGAGGAGACGGGACACAGCTTGATGCAAGCAAGATGTCAGTTTATTAGTGATTTTCTTACAATTATATACGTTTCTACCTTCTACATATTACACACCAATTGGTTGACATTTAAGACACACCGTTTAAACAATAGGAAGTTTACCTTATCATAGCAACAATTTCTATTCCAAAGTTAGGGAGTTTCTTTCTAGGCGGCTTTCTTGATTAACAAAGTTACATATCGGCGCCATCCGTTCCCTTATCCGGCTACTTGTTTCTCTGTCCGCCTGGCTGCCTCCTCAGCTGTAGCGGCTCAGGGGTCTGCAGTTAGCTTGTTCCTTGGTTCCCAGGGCTTGTGCCCTACAAGTCTGATTCATCAAGCTAACAGTACTTGGACTCTTGTTCTTGAGGCCTTGTCCTACAGCCTCTGATGTTTATTTTGCTTCACAGCATTTAGTTTCCTAGTAAGGCCAAACACCCAGTCCCGTTAAAACCACTGATGTTTTCAATGGGGCTTTAAGACTGCTATCTGTTCGTTTGTAATTGCAGGGTTAGAATGTGAGCCAAGGAAAGGAGGATGTCAACTTATGAATTTGTTATGCCTGCCACAGTCTTATCACCAACGTCAATTCACAAGGTGGCTGTAATGTACAGGAATCACTGGTGTGCGTTTCACAACTAGAACATAGAGAGGATTGCTGTTTGTTGCTGAGCTTCCTGTTTTCAGAGGATGAGGTTTGGAGGTTTTGTTTCTGATGTCTGTTTTCTCATTCTACAGAACTACCTTCGTGTTGCATTCCAGGAAGTTAACAGTGCGTGTACAGGAAAGACCTTACTAGTAAGACCCTACATCACTACCGCAGATGTATGTCAGCTTTGTGCTGAAAAGTTTAGAGTGGAGAATCCAGAAGACTATAGCCTGTTTCTTTTTGTTGATGACACCCGGCAGCAACTGACAGAAGATACCTACCCTCAGAAGATTAAGACAGAGCTGCACAGCCGCCCGCAACCCAAGGTCTTTCACTTTGTCTACAAGCGCATTAACAGTGATCCATATGGTGCCATTTTTCAAAACAATGATGAGTCAGCTTCTTAAAACCAGCAACTCCTTTAATTTCTGTTCCTTGTTAACTCTTGAAAACATCTTTGCTGGCTGCCTGCCTTAGGAGCTAAAAAAGGTCTTAAACCATAAATACCTAGTTAAACATGTGCATTGCATACAACACTCCGTGTAAACCGTGCGTATGGCCAGTTATACAGTGTTCCACCAGTGTGTTTGAGCCAGCAGCCCATGAGGCTGAATTTCTTGTACCACAGACTCTTTTGAAGCATATTATACCGTGGCCCTTTGCAGGTCTCTTGCTGTAGTGTGCAAAAATGTATTTTCTTGCACTCACTCTATAGCCGAATGTCTTAGCATACATATACTTGAATCAAAATGACAAGTGTTTCAGTAAACCAACTGGTATGAGCTTAGTTTCACCAGCATGAGTTTGACAAGACTGTCCGATGCAGCGCATCAGTTAACTCCTCATTACTTGGATGATTGCATCCTTTCCTAATTTTTTTAATTACAGAGATTCGCCGTGTTTTTACGTGTGTGTGTATATATATATATGTATTTGTTCCTTCCAGTTGTTTTTATTCCCCTTCTTTTGGGGGGTTTGAGAAGGTGGGCACAGAATGGGAGTCTTTGTAGGGACCCAGGAAATGAAGTGTTTAACAGTAAAGCTTAAAGCGTTTGCTGTACGGAAGGTTTCTCTGTACCCACCACATCAGTTGCTTATTTAGCAGTGCCCTGTGGAAGTCTGCATATTCATTAACGAGCTAACAGTAGCTTGGCTCTGTGTAGAAAGGAGAGGAACTATGAAGAACACACACCCATCCCTGCTTTTATTTTTTATTTTTCCCTAAACGTCCAGTGTTTCCAGGGCCTTTGCTTTCTCTTGCCACATTGGCAAAGCGTCCCAAGCTCTATTGCCCCATAGTCAAAAAAAGCCTTCAGTAATTGCTGGGATGGCGAGTGACTTTTGGGCTTCTAGCCCTCCATTCCTTCGGTCGTGAATTCCGCTCAGTTAAAGACTCAAGAGAATTGCTTAAAACTTGCATTTGGAAGTCACACCTCAAACAATGAATTTGTGGAGATCCATTTATTTATTTATACTAACGAAGAAAAAACTGTAATACTGTGTCAAAATGAAACTTAGTGGCTGCTGAATCACTGAGTAATAGC
The DNA here is from genome assembly GCF_963210335.1 of Falco punctatus. NCBI lineage: Eukaryota > Metazoa > Chordata > Aves > Falconiformes > Falconidae > Falco > Falco punctatus. The sequence goes on from NW_027660119.1 coordinate 652,862, forward strand.
ATAGAATCGCTGCTTAAGCCTTTACCACAATCATTGCAATGTTTGTTTGTAGACTGCTTGGTTTTTTGTAAAGTCGTGTGGCTGCGTGTGGTGCATTATTCCCAAGGTGCTCCTTACTGCTCTGATGCTCTGTACGTTCGCAGTACTGGGTAAAGCGGAAGGCTTTGGGGCTGGGGAAGAGTGGCATGGACATGTTACTGCTCTCTCTGTCGCACCGGAATTTCAACAGCTGGGTTTGGCTGCTAAATTGATGGAACTACTGGGAGAAATTTCAGAAGTGTGAGTACCATGCTTATCTTTAATCTTCTAAAAGTAACCTCTCAACTGACATGGCTTAGGTATTTGACTTGCATGAAAGAGACCCGGAATTTTGCTTTAAGTAGTGTTCTGATTCGCTGAGGATTCCCTGTAATTAGAGAACAAGACTAAAACTGTCATGTGGCGGTGTAAGATCTCAGGGTTTCTATGAAAGCTAACTTGCCAGAATGAGTAGGGTGTAGCTGCAGGAGCGGGCTGGAAACTAGGGCCATGCATGGCAATCAGTTAGCTGAGGGGAATGTGCTCGAGCTTGTCTAGACAACAATTAACATGATGAGGCATGTTTGCAGAGCACAGGGGGGTGGGAGACGGATGGCGCCAAGGATGGCTCCAAGGAAAGGTAACACCTTGCTGTTAATTGATGGCAGCTAACCACCAATCAGGGATTGCCTAGTATGCAAGGCTTAGCTTCAAGAACCAATCTGTTTCAAACGCGCAGCTTCTGAAAGTGTATAGAAACTCGTGCTTCTGTACAATAAATTGACATTTGCTTGCATCAAGCTGCGTCCCGTCTCTTCATTCGCCGCATGTAGCCTGAATTCTAATAGAGATACTGTATAGAAAAAGGTCCTTGTCTTGACAGCAAGAGAGTTTCATGGAGGGTCAACACTTTCCCGTAGGGTCTCCAGCGTGCTTGTTCAGTGATCGTGAGATTTTTGCAGTTCCTGCAGGCAGCCTTGGAACCAATTCTGTATGGCAGACAGTACCTTAGCTTACTTTTTGTCATGCTTGGCTGCTTGTACTTGCTGAAGATTTAATTGAGCATCAAATGAACCCACAGGGAAATGTCCTGTACTCATGGTGGTAGGGCAACCCCATTGTAATCGGTAAAATGGGAAAATTGCACATTGAGGAATCTGCCTTGTGAGAAGGGCTGCCTTGTGTTAGGTGACTGAACTTTGTGACCCGTTCCGCCACTGCCCCCTGCCACACACATTGAAGGAGGCAGTCCCTAAGCCAATGCAATTGAAAATGTGGATTTTTAGATTATTTTTTTTTTAAATGAAAGATTTCTTATGTGTATGAGACCTGTGCGAGTGCTTAGCTTGCCCTGTTCTTTCTGTTCATAACTTTGAACCTACAGGCTGGTATAAAAGAATGGTTATATGACAAAAATAGAATAAAATCTGAACTTATACCAGATTTGTCCCTTGGGAAAGGAGTGCATCTGTTACTGCAGTGTGAAAGGTGTTTGATTAGCATATGACACCATCAGACCTGCTCTTGGTCAGATTACAAGTTATGGGTTATTTAGCAATACATTCACCTGCTGTTCCTTACTGTGGTTTTTCTTTGGTTTTATGTTTCCAAAGAAAGGGTGGATTTTTCGTCGATCTCTTTGTGAGAGTATCAAATCGGGTTGCAGTAAATATGTATAAGCAGCTCGGCTACCGTGTGTACCGGACACTATCGGAGCGCTACTCTGCTAGCAGTGGAGAGCCAGATGAAGATGCTTACGGTAAGTGGTTGTTGTGCCTTAAGTTGAATGGAAAGGTTCTTGTGTTGAGGGTTCCTGGGCCTGTACAAGTTCAGATAGTCGTTGATGAATGGGATTCTGTATTCTGCTTTAGATAGCTTTTCCTACTGAAGAGTACATCAGTTAGGAAACTTGATTGCAGGAAACGGAATGAAGCTGCGTCAGGGGAAGTTCAGGTTGGACATTAGGAAAATCTTATCCACTGAAAGGGCGTTCAGTCAGGGCACCAAACCTGTCAAGAGCTTAGGGAGCATCTGGAGGATGTTTTTAGTCATATGGTTTAGTTTCAGGTAGTCCCGCAAGGAGCATGGAGTTGGACTTGATGAATCCTTATGGGTCACTTGCAACTCAAGATATTCTAGGAAATCTTCTTGAAAAATGATCTTAACATAATAGAGAAGTCACTTAACGTGGCTTTGTGCAATGACTGTCTTTCATAATAGCATTATTTTCTTTTGCCATAGGTACGAGGAAAGCTCTTTGCAGAGTTACAGAGAAGAAATCAATTATACCTCTGCCTCATCCTGTGAGACCAGAAGACATTGAGTAACCGTAAACTGTGATTCTCAGACAACCTAGTAAGAGTGTCAGTTTCCTTCTCCCCAAAGCCCCCAAGAACTCTACAGATGAGAAATATTAGGCTCAATGTTTTTCCCTGTGAAATACCAAAAAGCAATATTGAGAAGCTTACCAACGCTGCTTCTGTCGGTATTGGCTGCATATTCGTGCTCTTACCCTATTGTTCTTCCTTTCGAACCGTGACACTTTGGAGACTATTAAAATGGAATTGCTTCCTGTATGGTGGTGTCATGGTTTTCCTTCTCGGCCACAAAACAGTCCCCTCACTTTGTCACTCCCACGGAGCCCTGCTCCGAAACTGAAAACGTCTGGCCGCTGCTCCTACACAGAAGGTTCCAGGAAGTTCTGCTGCTGGCTCTCGCCTTCCCTTTGCAGCCATATAACTGCTGCGACAAAACCTGGGCTCTGTTCTTTCTGAGCCACAAAACCAGAAATTGGGTACATCAAAATATACTCTCCAGAACTCAGAGGTCTCTGTTTCTCTGTGCCTTTTACTTACCTCATTCCCTAATTTAATTCTTGGATCCATCTGTCCCTTCACAGTCTGTCTGGATGTCACAGCTGCTGTTACTTGGAGGCATTGACCAGGCACTTAGTTCCAACACAGGTTTCTGTCACTGTCTTCCCCGCAATTTCTTGGAGTGCAGAGGAGTGAAGGCAGAGGGTTGATGAGTATTGATAACATGCAGCTGTGACCTTGCCTCCAAGGCAGTGGGTTGAGGGACATGGATGATGAGCAGCTGTAGCTCGTTCCCGCTAAGTAGTTAAATAGCCCTGAGGAGTGTGGGAGAGGGGGTTGGATGGAGGGGGTCCCATCCCATCCCATCCCATCCCATCCCATCCCATCCCATCCCATCCCATCCCATCCCATCCCATCCCATCCCATCCCATCCCATCCCATCCCATCCCATCCCATCCCATCCCATCCCATCCCATCCCATCCCATCCCATCCCATCCCATCCCATCCCATCCCATCCCATCCCATCCCATCCCATCCCATCCCATCCCATCCCATCCCCAGCACAGACAGTAGAATCTGACTGATGGTAAAAGCCTTATTGCAGCCTGATAGCTTGCTTGTGCTGCAGCAGCGGGTGCCCTCTGTGAGGCTGCCTGAGTTGGGCTCCAGCTACAGCAACTGGTGCCCAACGTAGCTGAGACAAGCGGGAGAACCTGTGACCCATAACAGACACGGTGAGAGGCGAGCTGTTGCAACTAATCAATATGGGTGTGTTGTGATATTTGTTGTCTGTCTTAACTCAGATCGCAACTGAAGAGGATGTGTATTACTTGTGCTCATAACAATCTCCAGGCAGGGTTTTTTCTTTTATTACAGTCCTGGGCATGCAGGCTTTTGCTACTATTCTGGTTTTGCTGTTCTCCTTAAGTGCCCAGTGAGGTTTGCTCTAGTATCAGTCATGGCAGTTAATGTTCTCTCGTTCACCTGTTGTGTTTTTAGCACCAGTTTCTGTAGGCGCAAGGGGTCTATTTTAGATCTTTGAGTCACCGTGTCGTGCTGTTGTGGTTTTTCCATTGGCAAACTGCTGCTGTAATTCCCTAAGGGGCTTCCTAGGTCAGGAGGTAGCGGATGGGAGCAGGTTGCCACCCTGGGTCAGTGGTGAGTGCTGGCATGTATCATCTGACCTAGAGCTGATGTCTGTCACCGCTTTAGCTCTGGAATTACTCTGAGACCCAGGGAACTCTGGTTCCCTTAAGCTGCAACCTTGGAGCTTTTCCAAGCAGTGGATGAAATTCCTGTCACAAGCTCTAAGGCACCTTAAGGAGAAGGGGGCACAGTCTGAGTTTTCCTCCATGCAGGTGTCAGGGAGGTACAGTTCTGAGCTTAGTACTGGCTGCTACTGGGAGACGCTTTCAAGTGATCCGAGTGCAGCTCTGGCTACCCAAAGCTGGACAGGGGTGGCAAATGCTGATGTAGAGTTTTGGTGGTAAACTTGACCAGCCTGTCTTAATGAGCAGGCATGTTCTTTGTTTGCAAGCACCGTTTAGTCCTGCCTAGGCATCCCGAAAGTTTGAAGGGCCGTGGTCACATCTTCCCTTGGTCACACACAATGAACGGTTGCCTATGCAGAGTTGCTTTTTAAGGAGCATGCTGTGGTTATATTTGCTCTGTTTGGCTTTGCATTTGGGAAATAATGTAACAGTTACAGCTGAACTGAAGGAGCACGATACCTGACGTGGCAGAGAAGGAGGTGCGTTTTACTAATTTTTTGATGTGCACCAGTTTGACCGCAAAATGACATTGTGTCAAAGCTTGTGGCCAAGTTCCGCTGTAGATGTTGACTTGGGGTATGAATGGCTCCAGGTGTGCTTTAGGAGAGCTCTGTTGGTGTAGGTGTGCTGAGTAATTGCTCTGCTGTGTGTGCAGCTGTTCTGGTTTGGCTTCCAGGCGTGAGCATGCAAAAGAAAACTCGCCAGTGTGGTCAGCCTTGCTGTAAAATCAGAACGCTTTCTGCTGCTGCCTGGATATCCGAGAGCCTCCTGAACGTTTCAGGCAGGCAAGAGATGTGCTCCAGTACGTCTGAGAGTCCACAGCTCTGCAGTTCCCTAGAGGGGCACTCACTACAGGTAAGGCTGTAAGATCGCAGGGCTCTTTGCAAGTTACGCTGGCGGAGTTTCTTTGGGTATATATTTGGATACATGTGCCAGCTGAAAAGGTATTGTTTGCTTTCCTGCTCAGTAAGCACAGGTCACTTGGGTGGTCATGGACACTTGTCATTTACTGAGGAAGTTTCCACTCGTTGGATGGAAAGGGAAACAGTTCAGAGGCACTGTTTAGGGTTTGGGGCTTTTTTGTTTGTTGTAACACCTGGAGTCTTAGCATTTTGTTCTGTGTTGTCTGTTAGAGAAAAAGTATTTTGAATTAGGAAATGTCAAGTGCTGAAGCAGCTAAGTGGCAGAACCACGCCTTGTCCCTAGTGTAGCCCTAATCCAAGGCTGGTTTAAAGCCCAGTCCAGTTAATCAGTGGGAGAGCAGAGAAACAACAGATGATCAAGTTGTGTACACAGGTGTTCTCAAATTCAGGTGTTTTTGGAAAAATTTGTCTACTGGAATAGTAATTGCTTGTTCAAAGACTTAAGTGTACTCGAAGGAGTGTGTGAGTTAAAGCAGGCAGAAAGAAGATCAAGATCTGAGGAGCAGCCTGGAACTGAGGAGATGAATCACCTGGGACAGTCAGGTGATGGATTTGCAGAACTGACAGGACCAAAGGAAACTCCTAAAAACTTCAGACGTTGACTAACGGTTTGAGAAGCATATCTAAGCTGTGCTGTATCCCAACGGTTTGAGAAGCATATCTAAGCCGTGCTGTATCCCAACGGTTTGAGAAGCATATCTAAGCCGTGCTGTATCCCTTTGCTCCTGCCACTCGCTGGGGTGGCAGCCCGGCTCTGAGTTGTGACTAAAGCAAGCCCAGTGGTACCCGCATCTATTTAAATTTCTCCTGGAACAACAGCAATCGCCGGGGCTTATCCGTAGGGCCCCACCATGCACCGCCCCCCCTGCACCTTGTGCCAGGGGTTCCCCATGCTGCTGCTGCTCCCTCCTGGTGGGCCGGGGGCACGGGCAGAAAGAGCCACCCAACTGTAAAGCTGTCAGATGCAAAGGATTTAGCCACTCGAACCACGCGGGTGCTTTTTAGTACGGAGGCAACGGGTAATAGCGGCTGGGCTGCGAGTGGGCGAAGGGCAGAGCGCAGGGCACCCCGCAGCCGCAGCGGGCACTCCCGGGCTCCGGTGGCGTAAACTGGGCTGAGACCCCGCCCAGTGCTCGCGCGGCCCCTGCTCAGCACGGGGCTGGTGGGGCGCTGCTGCCACCTGGCGGCCAGGAATTGGGTACTGCAGCCGCGCGCTTGGAGCGCTTGGTTAGGGTTAGGCGCCGGTTAGGGTTAGACGTCGGGGTCGGGTTTAGGGTCAGACGTTGGGCGTGGTCAGGGTTGGGGGTGGTCAATGGTGCTTTAAGGAACTCTCTCCTCATCAAACTATTTTCACAAAATGTCTTCTCCAAACCACCTTCCCTACAAGTGCCCTGTATAGCTGTGTGACCAGTCTCAGTAGATCAGTACTCTAACCCTAGAGGAATTAAATGTCGGGGAGAAGTGAAGGAAGTTTTATCTGGGAGACAAGGACTAACTCTAAACTAGCTGCTCCATTCTTCTAAATCATGAATAACTTCACATGCAGGGAACGCGTTTTCTGTTCTCTCTCTGACTTGGTATACTGGTTACACTGTAAACGGTCACCTGGCCCACAGCTCAGAGACCTTTGTACGCTGCTGCACATACTGCACAGCAAGAATCACCCTGCAACTGCCCTGGGAGGCTGGCTGTGCGCCAAGTGACCATTTTGCTTTGTGATGTGCTGTCAAAGGACATGGCACTGGAAAACCTATGAGATGGTAGGAGGACTGATGCGCCGCTCTTCCTTACTGGTTGAAGTTCAGCTGTCTTGGGGTTATGTAGATCAGAATCAACCTTGAGATCTGTACAAGAAGTTTAAAGGGCACAATCCGATTTCTCTTAAAACCAACAGCAAGTTTTTACTGACGTGACACTTCAGTGTTCTAGTCCTCCACAACAGAGCAAGAGATTGCCCTTCTCTGCAAAGGTTTTGGGAAACAACAAGTTTAGCTACACTCAAGTGATGTCTCTATGATGTAAAAAACACATTTACAGAAATCACTAATGGAATAAGGCTTTAAGTATCAAAGCTGCTGTTATAGTAACTGTTCTCTCTGACCATTGTAAGGCAAGAGCTGCCCCCTTTGGAGTCCCAGTTGCTGGACAGCTTCCCTGTACTTCTCTCTGCATTTACTATACTTCTTTGTGCATCCTGCAATTAAAAATGCATCCTTCTCTATTCCTCTGTCCTCAGAGGTTATTTATTGCTAATTCATAACTGTTGTGAAAGACTTGAGATACCAGAGATGTAATGCAGAAGAAAGCCTCCACCAGATTCTCTCTTTCCCTTAAAGCCTTTGTTTGTGCTACTCCACTCTGCACCACTGCTCAGAAAAACTCCGTGTATCAAAAGATGGTGAAACGACAGTCACGTATTAATCTAAAGCTTGGCTGTGTCCCAACACTTGTGTATATACTCTGTGCTACTCCACTTCCCTAACTTCCCGCCTGCCTTCCCTCCTACAATCACAGTAACAAAAAGATACACTGAAAAACTGGTTATCCAAGAATCTGGGTATGGTTGGAATCTGTTGCTGGGTTAAAACAACTAAAAAATTGTGACCGTTGGAAAGATGATAACATTAGGCATGCCATCCCAACATCAAACAGTGCCACAGACAAATAAGCAATGGGTCTCTCCCTTAATTCACATGCATATACAAATGTGGACAAACAGCACTTTTTTTAGGATAGGCAGGTGAACCTTGTTAGCTACTCCTTTGGAAGTAGTGTTTCAGAAGAGTCTAGTGCAATCAAGGTGTGACTGCTTTTAATACATGCTAGAAAGATCAAATTAAACACTAGGTGGAACATGCCTTGACCAATTTAGGGGGTGCTAAAGTACACACCACCTGAGCTGGCTTACAGCTGTCAAACACGTTAATTAGAGCTGACACGTTCAAAAGTCTTTAAATCGTTCACTGGGCATCTCTGCAGACAGGTTTTGTATTGTTCTTATTCTCTTCTAGAAACTGATGTAGTGTAGTCACTGCCCTACTAATGGTGGGATGAGCATGCATCACCTCTTCACTAGTGAAACTGCACCCCAGGAGAGAGCTGTGCAAATGCCGCTAGGAATGTTTCTGAACAATTACTGTTACAGCAATGTGAAACTGTGTACAGATAGGCCCTAGTCAGAGCTGTGTCTATACTGCAGTTTCAGATATGACTGCAAGTGCCCGTCTGCCATAGTTCAACGTTCCTAAATTAACACTGGTACTCTGAGAAGACATCACATAGGAGCTCCATCAACGCGGACCTACGTTTGTGTAGGGAATTCTCACTGAAGTTTGTGCTGCTGTGCTTTCTCTGTGATTGTTTCATGGACTACCTAGATCAACGCCGGTACAGGCAGGCAACTGTAACTTCAGTGTCACTGTGACCAGAACTCTTACATGGTCTCTTCTACCATGTACATCGTATTTGGACACAACATACTCAAAGGCATACGTACAAACAGTCACAGGCACAAGCAGAGCCTCCAGTGAACTCAAGGAGACAAATGCACATAAACAACTTTGCGCTCACTCCTCACTCACACCTCCTCCATGACTATGAATAAATGCTGGGTCAGGACCACATGAAGGCTTATCTTGTCTGAATTTGTTTTTCTTTTCTTTTAAATCTTACATTCCTAAAAAAGAGACTCAATGAAGTAAACTTGTTGCTGTGACTACACTGCAACAGAGTGCTTAAATCAAACAAAAACTTAGATGAGATTAAGAAAAGAATAACAAAAACTAAGTAAAGGGAATTTCAAAAAAAACATGTAAGCAGGCATTTACACGTTTGAATCTTCTCATGGGGATTTGAGTTCCTTGGAAGATGAGCAACTTTCCTGCTCCTTCCTTTGCATTGCTTCATAGCAAATGCAGCATGCTTGTGGACAAGAGAAGCTGCCTGCTGCAACTAGTTAGCACCAACTTTTATTTGTTTGTCAGACTTCCAAACCTGAACTTTTCTACATGTGGAGTCAGGCATTCCCATTTCTATTTCTGCCTATTTTGCATCACTGTGTGACGGCAGCAATTCACCTAGTGACTCCAGACTCAGGTTCTTCACTCGTGAAACAGAGAGAAAACATCTCTGTAAAGCAGAGCGGGGAAGTACTGCTCTTCAGGTGCTCACACTCTTCATTCATCTCCATCTCATACTATAGATTTCTATAGCTCTGTTTCTCTCAAGTTCAATAGCTCAGTCACTGAGCAAAACCAAGTAATTATGAGCCACAATGCACCACAAGCAGCAAATGCAGAAATGTCAGAGCATGCAGTTTGCGCATAATTTTCATGCCTGATGCCTAAAATTGTTCATCTAAACTCTTTGGAAAATACTTAGAAATAACTATTTTGTTCACAGCAGGAGAAAAAGATTTTGTTTGTCATACATCTTCCTTTTCCTAGCCAAAACTAATCTGCATCCAGACATGGCACAAAGCATTTTCACTCACTCTTCACACTCAACAGGCACACATGCAAATAAATACGTTGTCAGCACACACTTAGAAAACTACTCTGTACATAGTCAAAAAGTTTAAAGTTTTGCACCAAAAGAAAAGGATAAAAAGGCATTTTGAACATTGTGCTGTTTGCAAAAACTATTCCTTTCGTCTGTTGTCTGTAGCACAGAGTTAGCCATAGCTGCGGATAAAATGAGGGGAACAGTTACAGTCCTGTAGCACTTGACACACGCAGTAGTAGTGACAGCCTGGCACCAAGGGCCATCCCGTGTTAGACACAGACACACAGAGATGCACGGGCATGTGCACTCAGAGAATAGATTCTGGGTAAACAAGAAGGCTAATTTTTCTCTTTTTTTGTGCCCTGAAAAAGAGAGGAAGAGCTAAAATATCAAACCTGAGGTTCTGTGCATATCAATTGGTAAGAGACATGCTGCTGAAACATTAGTTTGGCTTTATGGAAGCAGTCATCAGAAATTCAGTCGCTAACATTTCAGCCATATGGTAACGTGCATCTCATCCTCAGCAGATGAACAGATGTGCCAACAGCTGAAGGGGCAAAAAGCTGGGTTCCAACACACATTTCATTTTTCACTACCTGGAAAAGACTTAGGAGGAAGTTGGGGCCAATTATGGAAAATGAGTAAGGCAGGAAAGAGATCTTCTTAAGTTCCTGTCTTCCCTTTTAAGTACATCAAGCATGCAGAAATTTCTCACACGTGCTTTGCACCCAGAAGCAATGCTGGCATTAGCCATAAACCACTGCATATAGGTTAAGGCTGCACTGACCCTCAAATAAAAAAGCCTAATCCATTGTAAATATGCAGAAGACACTCAGTTCTGTTACCACCCACTGCTTGCTACTTTCATTCAGTTTTTAAGGAGTCTGCCTCTGAGGTATGGTCTCTAATTACAATTACAGCAAAACACTGATTAGGATGCACATGGCAACATCATAGGAAACAAATATAAAATTGTCTTGACAAAGTAACTGAATGCATTTATTGGGATGGTATTGCTTTTAAATAGCCTTAATTTCCAAAGAATTATTACTTGCTAAAAAAAAGAACATCTTTATGGATCTTTAAGTTTTTGAGTGCAAGATTCTCCCTCTCTCTCCTGCTAATACCTGAGAGAGTAGACCTAGCATAACTCATCAGGGAATTTGCTGTATTTGACTGCAGGAATGCTCATTGTTCCAATATATTTGGGGGTTTTGTTGTTTACTACAAAGATTGTATGGGTTCTCAGTGAATGAATATGGAAATCAAGTCCCAGTCTGGATTAACCTTCAGACTACCACAAATACATTGTGCTTCTTGGAAGTAATCTGTGTGTTTGTACACACGTGCACATAAACACACACACACAGAGAGGCTATATACATCTGCAATTTTATACCTCATTCTGATCAGATTTGTAGTTTGCTTCATGAAATACAGTAATGCAAACCAGGCCACTCATTTCTCTCTGTAACATGAATGTGACCCTATTAGCGTCAACCTTGAGAAGCCCAGGACACAGTGCAAATCCAGGTAAACGGGCTTGGTTAGGGATGTTATATCCACTTTATTCTGGGCTGAGCCTCCATTCTTTCTCCTCCCTTCACTCCCTTAGTTTCCTGGTCCCCATGGCTAATGCTCATAGTCTGCATATGCCCCTACCGTTTGCTTCCATCCTCACAGAAGAAACACCCTGATGCCTGATGCCTAAAATTGTTCATCTAAACTCTTTGGAAAATACTTAGAAATAACTATTTTGTTCACAGCAGGAGAAAAAGAGAAAAACCCTATGCTGTTGCTGTCAGGACGTCTGGTGTGGTACACTAGGAGGAGGTTCTAGATACTAGAAGTCGTAAGGCCAACTCTGGGACAGCAACTCAGGAGTCCTTTCCAAAACGGCTGACATCTGTCCAGATCCTTAATTCTACTGAGAGAAAAAGGGGTTTAAACTAAATGAATCACCAAGGGGGTTTCTTTGGAGGAGTCTCATCAAGCACAGGCATAGGCCCCATCCTGCTTATTGTGGTGGCAGGAAAATAAGCAAGCAAGCACATTGTTCAAACTAAGATACAGTTTTGTGCATGCCCCACACCTTTTTGCACATTTTAGACCCGTTCAGCAGTGCAGTTTTATCTTCACTTTGAGCTGATGGCAGCCCCTGCTGCATGAAAGCCCCAAAATGGCTTCAGCAGCTGGAACACCTGTATCAAGACAAAGCAGGGAAAGAGATCTGCATGACCTACTAGAAACAGCTTGTGCTCCAGTGCCCAGACATGAAGATTCACATCATCTAAGAAAAAAAGATTCCCAAAAAAATGCATAAAACCAGCCCCAAATCTCAGCTGCAGGAGCAAGACAGCCTGCCCTTGATTATGGAGATCAGCACAGAAGTCTGTTTAACTCCCAGCCATCCATACTGAAAATTCCTCAGTATTTGCTTCCTGTCACATTCTTTGCAGAGCAGAGCTCGTATTCAAGAAGTCAAGGACTGTGGTACCCATAGTGCGTTCACAGACTCTGCAGTGTGAACCAGTTTTAGATTCCACCACTTGCCTCCTCAACCGTAACTCCAGAGTGGCTCAGGGCTGAGAGGTTCCCATCCCTGTTCCCTGGGTGTCTCAGCACCACCAGAGATGTTACCTTTGGTACCCCTTGCTGAGGATTCTTCTGTGCATTTTAACCTTTATCTCAGGAGGCAAACACAACATTTTACAGAGGACAGAGACACTCTCTCCCCTCTGTGCTCTTGTTCTGCCTCATGAGAACACAGGGATGATGGGTCCCAGTCTCCTGCTTATCAGCAGTCCTGGAAGTGGACACGGCTCCATGCAGTGCCCGTGGTCAACCGCCAAGTAAAACAGACAAGAATGGGCATGCCTGGGTGAATGCAGCTTTTTCTTCCATCTGGAGCTACAAGCCTTGACGATAAGTGTGTGACTGGGTGTTTTCATCCATAAAGAGATCTTCAAGACGTTGTTACAGGGAGTAGCTGACACATCCCATCTATCTATCTATGTCACTATGGTATCTAGGCACTGTATAATTTCACATTATAGCTGATTATGGAAAACATTTCCCTAGAAGACTGTTGGCCCTTTAGTAACACTAATGCCCTCTTTTGTGACATGCCCCGGGACTGTTACAAGAGCGGGGCTTGTCTGCACTAAGAAATTTACCATTAAAATTATACAGCCATTTCATACTGCATAACTCCCACTCGGGATGCTTTTCCAAAAGAGGCACTTTTCTGATCTTATTTGTGTTACTCAACTGGGGAAAGGCATTATTCTTTGGAATAATAATAGAGATCATGCTGTTACACCTACAGTACTTTAACTACGCTGATAACTGTTGTAACTTTTTTTCAAGCCAACAGACCTTTCTCAGTCTCTGTCATTCTCCATTCATCCAGTACTGTGCCACAGGAGAAATTCTGGAAATCCAAAGAAACCTGCAATGACAGTCTGTAATCTGAGCTTCTGTGAGACCAGGCGTTTTGGGATTGGATTTGTCTCCTCCTGGACTAGACAGGAAAAATCTTCCCCAGCTGATTTCTGCTAATACCTTGATCTGTGGCCCATCAATGAGCAACTTATTACAAAACCTACATCTTTGTATTTCAAGGTGTTTTGCTTTGGTTGGATGTACTGTTCATGAAAAGATCTAGGTGCCAGAATCAGGCTTTCAACATGCATATTTGCAATGACAAATTCAAAATTCCCTTTCCATTGATGTTCTTGGAGGCATCTTCAGACTTGCTGCTGCAGTCGCTACCACTAAATGCCACTAAATCAGTAAATCCATTTATTGAAATAGTCATACAGAGCTGCAGCAATGACACACAAACTCAATCCAATTCAAAGCTCTTCTAAGCAGAAGGAAATAAAGATTCAGCGCTGTTCTCTGTGAAACTTGAGTAAAAAAGGGTGGAAGCTTATGGATGTATATGGTAAAGAAAAGGCCATTCAGGGGACAATACAAATGAACCCTAGCAATAACTCAACAGGGACAAGAAGGTGAATGGTGTCCCACTCCTTTAGCAAAGCACTGAAAATACCTCTGGGATTGTCCAAGGCCCCTTGATTCAAGATATGTCTTTCCATCAGCTCTCTGAAATGCTCAGCAGTAACATCTGGAACCCCCATCCAATTATCAGATGAAATGCAGGAGGATCAAAGAGAGAGTTTCCCAGCTCTCCTGAGAACAAGCTGGAGTGTGGGATAATCAGCAGCTTCTGACTGCTGCTAACCACCTCTCACTCATTAGCATTTTCCCCCGGCCTCCCCACCTGCATGTGCAGTCCCCTCTGCCTCCAGAGTACCAAGGGCCCCTCCATGCGTGTTTCTTTAAACCTGCCTGTAACAGTCGCTGCCCTGACACATCCTACAAGTTTATAGCGGTCTCTTTTCTCCTCTCGCCATTAACTGGAGGCAACGCCTTTTGGGACATACTTGCACTGCTTGGGAGTGGGGATGAGGGCAACAGATGGGAGGGTTGGGGGGGGTCAGGAGCTCCAGGGATCCTGGTGCATCTCTAGACGGGTGACACCAGGCGAAGAAGGTCCCCCGTGGAGAGTCAGCCAATTCACGACAATCACACCAATATGGCTACGTGCCGTGCTCACTTTATTAAACAAACAGGTCGTATTTATAACTTAAACCGGCCGCCCACCCGACTTTACACACAGGTGATTGGATAAAAGACTCTGGCCATGCGGGCACCCGTGTCACATGCTGCAGGCACCTGATCAGAGTGTGCCAATGAGTGTGTCGATTCTGCGGTTCCCAGGACTTGCTCTGCACCTGGCTTCTTGTTCGTGCATAGCTTGTTTTATTTCTCACACTGCTTGTTCCAAGGACAATTTAAAGTTGCTCTGCAGCTTCAACTAACAGGCCTTGGTTGTCCAACCTGGACAACGGTAACATATGTCCTCGGTCCTTTAAAAATCCCTCTACACCCCTCCAGCTTTCCTGTCAGTCCCTTCAGGTACTGGGAGCTGCTCTAAGGTCTCCCTGGAGCCATTTCTTCTCCAGGCTGAACAAAACCAACTCTCTCAGCCTGTCTGCACAGCAGAGGGGCTCCAGCCCTCTGAGCATCTCCACGGTCTCCTCTGGACTTGCTCCAACAGCTTCATGTCTTTCTTATGTTGAGGGCCTCAGAGAAGACACAGCACTGCACGGGGAGGGTCTCACGAGAGCAGAGCAGAGCAGAGCAGGAGGGGGAGAATCCCCTCCCTCGCCCTGCTGGGGATGTAGCCCACGGCATGGTTGGCTTTCTGTGCTGCAAGCACACGTTGCTGGGCCAAGTTGAGCTTCTCATCCACCAACACCCCACAGTCCTTCTCCTCAGGGCTGCTCTCCATCCATTCTCTGCCCAGCCTGTGCCTGCGCTTGGTATTGCCCCAGCCCACACGCAGAACCTGGCACTTGGTGCCTCTTTCCTACTTTCCATTAGATCTAGAGATGTGGGTGACTTCCCTTCTACGGAACGTGCAGCAAGAGCACTATGTCAAATCAAGGTTCTCTCTCTTTGAGTTTCAAAATTTTTTCACAGATTGGTACTTGCATAACGGCTGCTTAGGAAAGAAATCTTTGCCCAGAGGAGCCTGCTGTGTGGCCCAGCTCCCAACGAGGTGTTCAGGCCTGGACATAACTTTTAATACCAAAGTGCAAACCACTTCTGTTTTGATGGAGTTCTGAGAGTTCCGACACCGTTTAGGTAACAGCATGAAATGTTGGCATGTGGCTGAACTCTGTTGATTCAATAGCTGGTAAATATTCCCTGGCCAGCCTTCCAAAAGTAATCTGCCCAGGGGGATGCAGGAGGCTTGGCAGCAAGTAAAGCAGGGCTCTGCAGGGTAGGGGGGTGGTTTCTCATTGAACGTGTCCTCAGGGAGACTGACATGTTTGAAGCAAACGGGAGGCTGGTGGAACAGGTGCACACAGCCAGTGTGCATGTTGTAAATAGATGTTATGATTGCTAGCCTTAGGCTCTGTGTTAGCAATTACTATATCCAAATATAAAAACATTGGAAAATATCAGAGCTGCACAACACAGGACAGCCCTGGGAAGCACAAAAGCCAGGAAACAAAACCAGTGCATTTACAGGTACCTTAACTCCGCATCTTCGTGTTACATGGTTTGCTGTTAGATGCTGGCAAAACAGAGTGTATTACCTCTGGAAGAACTAAATTCTGCAGCAGAGTAATAGTGAGTGCTGCTTATCGTATGGAGCCTTTCCCTCTTTGTAGACAAGTCAGCTAAGAAGTTAATTGTATTTGTGATTGTTTTGCTAAAAATGGTCTGGCGCTGGAGGCTGTCCCAGTGTGCCTCCCCAGCCGAGGGCAAAGCCGTGTCTTTTTGCTACTCTAATGTTGTTCCTTGCTTGATAATACTGCTGTAATGGTACCCAGTCATTTACAAGCGGAGCTGCAACCCTTTGCAGCCTGGGGTCAGATGAGAAGATGCCGACAAGTGATGTTACAAGGTGGGACAAGTGCTTGCCCCTGTGTCTCTCTCACTTTCATGCACTCTTCAGCCTTTGCCCTCAACACTGAAGTCTTTTGGCCAGGAGGCTCCGTGAGGGCCATGGCTGCTTCTGGAGTGCCTTGTGCAGAATATGTAACAGATAGTAAAAATTATTATTGGTAATGAATTATTTAAGATTTTGTTACTCCCCTGTTTTCCTTTTTCCCGACGCAAAGTTTCCCTTACTTTCTGCTATGAGGTCCCCCTTTTTTTAACTTATTACTGTGAGATTCTGCCTTATTCCGTCCTGCCCCCCGCTTTCCATCGCGAGGCCTCCGGGCTTTTAATAGGATTTGGCAGTAACCTTGGTTTGCTCGATCTGCCCTCAAGATCGCTAGCGACCACCCCTTGGTCAGCAAACCCCCTTCCCAAGGTACCTTTTCCTCCTGGGGACTACGCTGCTCACCTGACGTCTCCATGCATCTTACCAGCCTCGGTGGCCACAAGCCAGCGATGCGCCACTGCTCCAGCGGCGTGCTCAGAGGCTCTACCTGGGAGGTGTCCTTTAAACACCCCTAAAAAACCCAAATCCAGCCACACCCCGGTGACAACAACAAAGCCACAAGCTCTACCTCCTGCACCAAGGGCTTCAGAGTCGAGAGGGAGCACCCACATCCTCGTGAGCACCCGCTGGCAGGGGCCACTGGGTTTCCTCTCTCACCTGAGGCTACCACCCAGCACGGTGCACCACCTAGGCTTCCCCCCCCACCCTCACACCTGGGGGGAGCAGGTTTGCAGGCGCTTGCCTGACCTGCAGCTGCTCCATCTGCCTCTCCAAGGCTGCCACTTTCATCTCCCAGCTCTTCCTCAGCTGCTCCTCTTGCTGCAGCACCTCTGACTTCTCAGAGAGCTCGTTCATCAGCTTGCCGCACCACTCCTGTAACCTGGCCACCTCAGCGTTTTGCCTGCACCAACAGAAGCAGCGTTATTCCAGCCCGCAGGCCAGTCAAGCATCCCTGGCGTTACCCAGGGGGAACACATCCTCCTGTGGGCCTGATAACAGGGCTTGAAACATCTCAACGGTTGTGTTGGCCTGCTTCTCGGACATGCCTGGTCCTTCAGGGATGGGGTGGAAGGAGCTGACACATCAATTTCAAAAGCTCCGTTTCCATCACAGGAGACATTCCTTTCTCATGAAATAGAAGACGCAAGGGTCTGTGTTCCCAGACACAGGAGAAAGCACTCTAAGCAGCTGGAGTCTGCTCTGTAATTAATTGACCACTGTTAATCACCAGCCATTTCAGACTTTCTACAAAAAGAGAGTGCCAAATTCTTCCCCTAGCTCCTGGTTGTTCTGTATGCACCAGGCAGGTCTCGGTTCTCTGCGGCACCGCTCCCATCAAAGAGCCAGCGACATTTCTTCTGAAGTTGGTGAGCACAAGCTCTCCGAAGTGTGGAGAAATGCTGCAGCGCCTTCTGGTCCCCTCTGCCCCCTCCGCTAGCATCAGCACAGGTGACTCCAAAGCAGAGAGGGCTTCCCCTGCCCTTCCACTTGGGAAAAGCATCCTTGTTTCCCCTGCCAGGCCCACAAAAGCCATTTGGCAATCTCTTCCTCACTCCCTCCTCTACCTCCACTTAGCTGGGGCATCTGTAGAAGCACCCTCAAGAAAGAGGGTGGCCAATCATGATGGACAGCCACCCCCAGGGCTTGCCAGAGGGCGGCCCCAGGCTCTGCCCCCCACCCCCACCCCTAGTCTTACTTGCTCTCCATCTGACTTCTGATCTGGCAGAAGGCATCGCTCAGGATGGAGTTCTCCTGCTGCAGGCGAGCCAGCTGCGTGTCGGGGCCATTCTCCAGCTGCTCCTGCAGGGTGCAGATCTAGGGAGAGACCAACAGGGGTTAATGCCGCCGCTGCCAGCCCCTCAGCTCTCCCCTGAGGAGCCCACTCCATGGGCAAGAGGGACTGGCAAGGAAGCCACAGCGAGGTGTCTGCTGATGCTGACAGCCCCTGCGGCTGCTGCATCCCGTGAGGATGCTCCCACATCCCTCTTCTAGCGTGAGCACCACGGCTCAGGAGCACTGCGGGGCTCTCGCCCCTCCCCGAGGCTCTGGTCCCCTCGTCCACCTTGGTCTTCTCCAAAAGACCAGGCAGCTGCCACCGAGGGCCAGCCGGCAGCCAGCGGAGGAAGCTGCAGAGCACTGCGTGGGGCTCACCTTGCCCTGCAGCTGCTGCGTTTCACTGACATGGTCCTGGTAGCTGGCCTGCATGCGTGCCTGCACCGCTGCCATCTCCTGCTCGCGGGCCAGCAGCTGCTCCTTCAGCTTGCCCTCCAGGGTTGTCGCCTTGGCCCGCTCGGCCGCCAGCTCCTTCGAGGAGAGAAACCACCCGGTCAGTTTCAGCGTAGGAACTTCCCTGCTTTAAGGGGACTCGAACCAAGTGGCCTCCTAGCTCAGAAGACTTTAAGAAGTGTAACCCTTTCGGCGCTGCCCCCAGGCCCAGCTACACCGTCCGCACTTACATTTCCTCCTGCATTAAGCTTTGGGCTCAGTGGCCACTGGATGCCACTGTTGTTCCACATTGGGCCAGCTAAGAGACAGGAGTGAGGGCCTGGAATTTTATTCCCCTCCCCGGCCCCAGGATCAACATCATCACATCAAGTTTGCGGCAAAGCAGGAAAACTAAAAAAAGAAAACACCCCCACAAATGAAACACAGACTCCCCCTCCACCCCCTGCCAAGGCAGGGATGCTCTCTTGGCCGGCTGGGTGATGCCGTGCCGCTGCCCTGGGCTGCCTGCACAGGCCGGGGTTTAGCACAACACTCAGTGCACAGGGTGGCTTCGCCCTCTCCTCTCCTGCCTGCAGGCAGATGGACCTGCTGCAGCAGGGTCCTGGCGGCTGCGGGGCAGGAGGTGCTGAGCACGACGCGCCGGGGGTCCCTTCTGACTTCAACACCCAACGAGAGGTGGAGGCAAGGGGCTGAGTCAGGCAAGGGGGCTGTAAATAGCACCAGGCTCCTTAAAAAGGGACTGTTCAACACCTTCTCAGCTCAGGGGCTCTGCCAAGAGATGAGAAGGGCTTTACTATCCTCCGTAGAGCAGCAGAAAGCTGCAGTCTCTTACGGGCACGGCTTTAGCCCGCTCCTGCTGCGGCTGCCAACAGGGCACGTGCCTCCCCGGGCTGGATCAGGCCCAGGAGAGGAGCTCAGGTGGGCATCTCCTCCCCTTTTTGGGGAGAAAACAGCAAATGGATGAAGGGCCCAGAGAACCCCTGGGCTTCACCTGCAAGGGCGGGTAAGACGCGGGGAGAGGGAGGCACATGGCGAGCCGTGAGGCGCAGAGCCTGTGCCAGGGGTGCCGGGAGGGCTGCGCGGCACTTACCTGACTCAGCTCCTCCACCTTGTTTCTGGCAGCGGCTGCAGCCTCCTGCTTAGTGGCGAGCTGCTTCTCCTTCTCCTCCAGCTGGCGTTTCAGGACAGTGACAGGGTCACCCTTCTGCTTGGCCTGCCGGCACAGGGTGGCACATCAGCGGGGACCACCACCTCCGCATCCAACCCCTCCACCCCACATGCACAGGGTCCTGCCCTCTGCTCCAGGGGAAAATTCAGCTCCCGTCTCTAAGGCTGACCCTCGGGGGACAGCCTGCCCGAAAACGGGCTGCCTTCGCCCCTCCGCACCCCCGGAGGCTTGGCCCAGCCCTGGTGGACACGACGCTGCTGGCAGCCCTACCGCGTGCCAGGTGTCCTGGACGATGCCCGCTTTCTCCGTCAGGATCTCGATGAGCTGCTGGGCCTCCCCCTCACTGAACACCATGCTGCTGACAGTGGACACAAGCGTCTTGTAGGGCAGGTAGAGGGGCCCATCCGAGTCCGCAGGTGCTGGGGAGGAGAGAGGAGGGGTTGGGAGCGCTCGAGCCAACGGCAGGGCTGAGTAGCATCACCTCAGTTGACTTCAACCCCATAACTGCCATTTCACGCCAGCAACCGCCCAGATGTCCACAGCCAAGTTTGATACCTCTCTAACTGAAAGCAACGTGACGAGCACTGGGGACGGTGCCCACCACAGACAAGCGTTCCCTGAGCCAGCTGCCACCTCTGCCTGGCTCTGCTACTGCTCCTGCCGCCCTGCCACCGCCCTCCATCACACTGAGCGATTCCAGACGGAGCTGGGCACGCTTTGCTAAAGCCAGGGAGCAGAGACATGGTGGGCATCAGAAGCTGGACTCCATCGTGACACAGCCTCGCTGGGGGACTGTCGCTCCACGCAGCGGTGCCAGTGATGCAGAGCAGCAAGGTCATCTCCTGCCTTTCACCAGGCAGGTTCGTTCCAGCTCTTTGCTAAGGGAACGAGATGACTCCAGCCCTTCTCCGATCCCTCTGCCGGCTTACCCGACGGGGATATATGCAGAGGAACTTGGCCTTACCTGGCTCGCTCTTGTTCTTGGATGCAGCCACCTTCTTGACAGGTCCATTATGCTTCTGCTCCTCATGGGCTGGAAGAACATTGCTTTTCTTTATGGTGACAGAGCTGACCACTGGAGCACTTTGGTGCGCCTCTGGGACCTGTCCATTAGGTTTCTCTTGATTTTTCTTTCCTTTTCCTTTTTTCTCAACAGCTTCCTCTTTCTTCTTTTTCTCTTTTTCCTTCTGCTGAGTCTTCTTAAGCCCTTTGCCTTGCTTGGCCAAGGCCTCCTCAGAAGGACGGAGGACCTTCTCCATGAAGGTGAACACCAGGAAGATCCCGATGGCCAATACCACCATCAAACCTCCAAAGAGCACTACATTCAGCATCTGAGGGTCATAGACATCCATCCTGCCTTATTCTTCTGTGCCTGCAAGACACCAGAACAACAGTTAGTGGGGAAAACAAAGAGGCGCAACGGCCTCTCTGTGAGCAGCGAGTTTCCCATGTCCATCTGTGTTGTGTGGGCAACCTGCTGACACCCCCCACCCCCTCCCAGGTTTGCGCTCCTCCGCTGCGCTGCCTGCGCACGGTGCTCCAGCCACACCGCAGGGGCTGCTTGCACTGGCTGCAGCAAGCTCCAGAAGAACCAAAGAGGGGGAAGAAAAAAGCAGGGATGCAATCAGAGACAGCCACGAGCAAAGTGCCCATGCCATGTCCAATGGGACGCTTTTGCACGACCCTGGGCAATACCTGCAGCCCTGCGGCAGTAAAAGAGCCCGTTTCCAGACTGCCTGGTGCAGTTTGGCCAAGACCTGGGCTCTCCCTGGGCCACCTGCCTTATCTCTGCACCCAGGCGCAGGTGGAAGTGCATCCAGGGTCTCAGCTTTGGAATAAAACACCCCCCTGGAAGGGGAAAGCATGCACGGGAGAGCTTTCCCCAGCTTTGCAACAGCCCTGGCCGCCTCCCTTTGCCACCCGCACCCTGCAGCACTGCTGGCCTCTGCCCAGCCTGGCAGGGAGGACACACAGTGACCACATCCCACTGGGTCGCTGCTCCCAGCCTCCAGTGATGAGAACCACCCCAGCAATGATGCTACAGACGCCACACAGAGAACCAAGACGCTACCATCTCCTTGCAATGCAAACACCAGGAAAAGGCCTAAGTTCAAGCCAAAAAAAAGCAAAAGCATGGTCATTAACCATCTCATCTCCCCAGCAGATGCCCACAGGAAGAAACGAGACTTGCAAAGGGAGCACTGGATGTGGTGCTTCTCTTTCCACCTCTGCTGTTAACTGGTGGGCATCCGTTCCCACCCTCCTCTCCACGCTCAGGTTCTCCACCCATAACACACGGAGCCGCAACGGAGACTGTACTGCCTGGTCTGAGACGTGGCAGGCAGGGTGCAACCCCACGCGGAGGAAGATGCTGCTGCCTCCACTCTTCTTAATCGCTAACCGAACCCCGTCCCGAGTCTGGAAGCCAGTCTCTTCCCCGCTGTCCCACTCGTGCGTTTCCCCCATGGGCATCACCTCCACGTGGCTCACAACCCCCCCGATGCTGCAGTCAGGCAGTTCATCTGCGCAGGGGCACTCCCCAGGAGGTGCCAGGCTGCGCTTTCTCGTGATCAATGCATCAAGCCCTCGGCTATCAGAAGTTCCCATCCCCGCGCTTAACTGTAAACATCATTGAATTTCCTCTTTAAGAGGTTGTGGGCTGGGGACGGAGGGAGTGGCTGGAAAGGGAGGAGGCAAAAATAAGAATAAAACTAAGGAGATCAGCATCTTTTCAAAACCTCAGTGCTCACAGGGAGAGACCTCAGAGCCTTTCCCTTTCTCACAGCCGACAGCGGCGAACTCACTCACAGCCGAATCTGCACTGGTGCAGCCAGGGGGTGACAGTGCAATGGAAACATCGTCTCCAACCCCCAGGGGGGTTGTTGAGGGCTATTTCAATCAGCAGCCCAGCTCTCCCTGCCCGCCTCGCCAAGCATCCCAGACAAAGCAGCAGAGAGCCGGCAGGCGGGCAGGCTGCCAACGCCAGCTGGAACCAGCCTCCCTCCGGCAGGACCAACTTTCTACACCAAGGCACCGCGCGAGATCCCAGCTGATACTACAGGCATCGCTATCCTGGTCCATCCCAGTCGTTTGGGATTTCAGCGGCCTCAGCCGGCTCCATCCCAGCACAGCTGGTGCCAGCCCCCTCCCTCCTGACAACGCAGCATCACTTTGGGATGGTCCCCATCGGGACAGAGGGATTATTCCTAACCTGCAGGGTGAAAAGGGATGGATTTCCTCTTCCTGGCAGGAAACAGAAACGAGGGTCCAGAGAACATGTACCCACGTCCTTCTGCTGGCTTTAGGGCCAGACCAATGTGCCCCGGAGCTGACCGGGGCGGAGCTGAGCACCCTGCACTCCTCACCTAGCAACCCCAACAATGCGCTGGTACCAACAGAGCTGCTGACCTCACACTGCCACCACGTCAGACTTAGATCAAAATTCACCACTCCAGCTTAGGGCAAGGGCATCACTGACGGCTGGCAAATGCTCTCCAGCCCCGTCAGCTGCTCCCGCCACCTCCCAAAGCAGCTGGATGCTGGATTGGCCTTTGGTTTTTGGTTGTGGATGGCTGGGTTTTTTGAGATACTAGTGAGAGATGAGAACTTCGTAAGTGAAATGCCCCGTGATGCAGCTCAAATGAGCTCTGGCTAAAACTTACACTGTCTGACTGAATTTTAGAGGCACTAGAACTGTGCGCAGGACAAGAGCAGGTTTTGCAGTGTCTGTGACACCATAGCTGTACCATGCAGAGCAGCACATCTGCACCATACAGGCTAGAAACCATTAGATTCCTTCTAGAGCTGCTGCTGTGGCAGAGGACGTTCAAGCCTGTGTCTGTTGAAAGACATGATCTCAAACATCCTGTGCAACAGTAGTAATTAACAATGCGCTTGATTTAGAGATGTGGTTGTGATTACTCATTTCAAAGGGCATTGCATCTCCACGTGGAGAAGCAAAGTTCTGTTCAGCCTGTCAGACACCGTTAACCAAGGAGTAAACATGTTGCTGCAGCATTCAGAGATTTCATGCTCAGTTGGCCTGGCTTGTAGCCAGGGAGCGCTGACCCCCTTCAGTTCCTCCTGCTGCACTGGGCCAAAATCTCGCAGCCTGCAAGACAGACAGGATCGTTGTGCAGCAGTGCCAGCCTTCACACGACAGCTGGCCAGTGGACTCGAACTAGCCAGGGAGGCTGTGCTGCACAGGTGGAAGTTAAAAAAAAAAAGAAATCCTGAAGAAATTCAGCTTTTCTCCACATCAGACGGGCTTGGGTTGGGCTCCCTGATCTCCAAAAAAAGAATCCATTGTTGATCCCTTGGAGCAGCAAAGCCTTTCTGGTCTCTACAGCCCAGATTCTCACTCTGATTCTTCCACCCACCTCTCCAGAGCCAGCGGGAGCTGAGTCAGCCATTGGAGCCTGCCTGCGTGTAGCTTCCTCACCCGCCATACCCAGGGTAGCCCTAGAAAGGAGAGATGCGCTCCTGAGAGAGCCCGCAGTGAAAAGGGGAACAGTCTGAGCACGGATGTAGTGAAAACGTTCTCCCCGGTATTTCTGCATTGCTATTTGGCGTGTAGCCAGAGGTCTGCTCTGACACACGTCAGAGAAAACCATCCAAATGCCTAAGCCAAGGCAGGGCTTACCTGCTTGGTGACCCGATTGCCTCTTCTAATGTTACTACCAAGTACATTTGATTGATTACTAGCATGCTGGAATACCACATTGAGTGTTTTGCCTCTTTTTTTAGGCATAAAGCATGAATGCCAAGCAAATGGGCCAGAGGACCTGCCCCGAGCTTGCACTGCTGAGAAGCCAGGAGGCTCCCTGGTCGTAGCTTTTGAAGCAAGTCCCTTGTAGATGTCATGCAGTGCCACAACTCTACAGGCATTCCATGTTTTAATAGATCAGTTATGTAAAGCAACCACTCTAGGCAAGGGTTTCACTAACTGCAGGGAAGCTGTCTGGTAGAATAAAGCACATTTTGGAGATGTAGCTCGTATGTACAAATGACCCTCAACAAATCAAATCTAAGGATTTCTCTTGGTTTATTAGTATTTGCACTGGTTGTCCAGCAGCCCAATACTGTCCCCAATGGATTAACACTAAAGGTCTCCAAAAATGTTGGTCCAAAGCTGCAAAGTGTCAATGTATCATGGGATGAAAGGGGGGGGTGGGGGGTGGGGGGGTGAGAACAAACTGGTTCCTGTTCTTAATTTTCTTTGTTGTAAAAAGCAAAATTCAGTCAGTCTTTTTGAGGCTGCTGGTCAAATGGCCAAACTCAGAAACAGTTTCCCCTGTAACCACTTTATACAAAACTGAAAACCTGTAGTGAAAGTTAGGCTAAAACAACCTGTTGGCACAAAAACTGGGTTAAATTCTTAGTGCTAGCAGTTGCAGAGCAGTACTAATAAAGGCTAATCCTGAAGTGAAACAGACATAAAATAGACACATTTTTCTGGAGAAATAGTCCTAATCCACTCTTGTAAACTCACGGTGCAGTAATAATATTTAAAGGTTCACTTGTTCTAGAGGTTCAATGTTCTTGTTATGAAGTGCCTTGAGTTCTCCTTCAGCCTGAGGGATTCTATCAACTACTTTTCTGTTGACATAGTTTAATTTAGAACTACCTTCGTTTCTCTAATACACACTTACTAGCGGGTCAGATGCTTCTGAGGCTTCTACAAATGCAGATACTTCTATCAGAGTGCTCCAGTTCTATGGGTAGTACAGTGAAAAGAAACCACATCTCAAAAAGTGGTATTCTCAGCCTCAGGCTTTGGTCACTTGGTCCATTTGTTCATAATCACTATTGATCTAACTTGGTAGAACCAATCAGCCTGACTAATATGGCTTGATCTGGGCTTTTTGTCTGTTAGCTTCTTTACTTCTGTAGAAATGCATGGAAATATCACCTAGACAGTCTGACCTGAAATTGAAATGCCTTTTGTATGGGGGGTAGAGAACATTCCTGTGCCAGCTCCAGAGATCTTAAAAGGCTTCCACGTTTCACTGGTGGTTGCTTAAAGCTGTTTCCTTTGTGCGGTGTGTACATGGGAGTTGCATAGTTTTCCTCTATGTCTGTAGAGAAGAAAAAAGAAAAAAACAAAACAAACCCCTTAGCCTCCCATGCGTTACTGGGATATGTTCTGTGCGTGCCAAATTCAAGTAGCCTAAATAAATGGGCTTTCCCTTCCCTGGGTCAGTGAGTGATTCCTCTGCAGCCTGCGGATTAGCCCTCCTGCAGCGGGGCCAGCGCTGCCGGCTGAGCGTGCCAGTGCCCCGCATCAGCCGAGGGCTCGGGAGGCTGGTAAGTGCCTGCTGCAGCTGCCGCACGGGAGAAAGGATGGGGGTACGGGGCGGGGGGAGCAGGCTGGAAGTAAGAGCTGGTGGAGGTGGATGGAGTGGGGTGCGGGGAAGCAGGTTCACCTGCCTGCTGAGTGACGGCCAGCCTGCCGCGGGCTCTAGCTCCCTGGCAGCGCCTGCTCTCGGCCCGGGGGGCTTCAGACCCAAACGTCCACGCCTTGGGGAGCTTCCTGGGAAACTTGTTGCAGTCCGAGCAGGAGAAACCCTGCACATGTCAGTCACTTCCCCTGTGAGAACGGGGGGGGGGCTTTCTCTGGCCGGCCGCTGGAGCCCAGGCGCTTCCAGGCCGCCCCCTCCCCTGAGCTCTGGGCAGCTGTGTGGGGACAGAGCGGCACTGTCCCCACCGCTCCCAGCACAGCAGCGGGCTGCGCTGGCTTAGCTGCAGGGCCAGGGAAATGATGGTCCGTGACCTCTCGCAGCATGTGCCCTCTCTGGCCACACTGCGCGGTTCAAACCTTGAATTCAAAGGCAGGCGGTGACGGACTGCTCTGACTTGGCACCCACACAGGTCACAGCGTTGGGAGCACAAGGGTTTCCGATGCAAAGAGACCCACCAGAGCGAAGCTTTGTGACTTTCAAGAAAAGCAAAGTGGCCTGGTTTGAGCTGGGGCTTTTCGCTTGTGTTTCAGTCAGCTCTGAGCTCACCCAAAAGCGGCTCGTCGTCGTCCTCATCAAGGGCTCCTCCTTGCCGAGGTGTCTGCAGGACTGGTCTCTGTCCAAAGTCCAGGTTGAGAAGGAAAAGTGGTGACACAGCGGGACTGGTGCTGCCTGACAAACAACGGGAACTCTGAACAGTGAATGCTGTACCACTTATCTAAAGGATGACACACCTATGTTTAGTTAAAAGTCGGGAGATGTCCAAGGACCCTTACTGCCACATGACGGATGCACAGACTGCTAAGTCCTTGGGTTGGTTATCTTAAGAAGGGACATTCTGTCTTAGATTCCTGTTGTACATGCAACGTGGCGAAGACAAAGACTTTAAACATGGCCGTTGATGAATAGAGTCTGTGCAGAGACAACTCCTCAAGGACAATTGCGCAGGCACGAGATATGTAAATGAATTCTCAGAATTGTAATGAATATGTAAGCAATTTCTTGGAAAACTAATGAATAGGTCTGAGTAGCTTGTATAAAGGGGGGACTGAAAAGTCCCCTCAGGGTGCATGACTTTGGTGGAGCAATCCCCCATGCACCCAGCGCTGCCGAATAAAGATAACCTCCGCTCGCCTGCATACTGCTGACTGATTCTTCAAATCACCCTCTCCTGACAAAGGGCATATTAACTTAATGAAAAGGAAAACACCAACTGCACGGAGATCACTAAAATCACCTAGAAAAGGGAGTAGTAGCAAACCCCAAGTTCCTACTTTTCTTTTCTAGGTGGCCATTTCCTACAAAAGTAACTGCTTTTTCCAGTCTGCTTTTCTTTCTGGTTTTGAAGATGCATTTTGCCTCAGTATTGACAAGGAAATCACAGGAATTTGGATGGGGTTTATTTTTCTTTTTTTTTTTCCTTTTCTTTTTTTTAGAGCAGGCAATAAATTTGAACCTCCATCATGAGCTTAGTGTTTTCTAAGAAGAAATTTTCTTCACTTTTTGAGAAGCAGTGGACTACTCACTATGGCTTTCACCACTAAGGAAACTACTTCAACTACCACAGTATCAGAAAACATAAGACACTTACATAGTACTACAAATAAGAGCTAGAGATTATTTCCTTAGCTTACCCTTTCATTGGCATTTTAATCAATTTTGAGCTCTCCCCAGATGAAAAACTCTTTTTGTCTTTTTCTTCTATCGTGTTTTCATTCTCCATTTTCAAACAGTCATTCTTCCTTACAGTAATCTTTTGTTTCATTTGCCAATTAGTGATGTTATTTAATTTATCCACACATTCCTGTTTTGCCACGGCCTGCACTTTTGAACATCTTTGTTTGCTTTTTTCCTTCTTAACCTATAAAAACAAAGTTAAGCTTCACGTATTTCTAGAAGACAGAAACACCACATCCAAGATTGATTAATTCAGGGTTTACCTCTGAAATAATATAAAATGAAATCTTTTTTGTAATTCATAGAGAAGCATTTTCACAAAATTACACTACAAAATGTATTATGTCATTGGGAGTTCTTCAAATTCACTCATCATGAAAGACAACAAAAATACAGCCCTTAGAAAGAAAACAATAGTGTCTCTTAAAACATGAACAACAAAAAAGTGAAAGCATTACTGATGGACAGAGTTAGAAGGACTGCACAATGTTAGTTGTAACACCACCAGAAAAAAATCAAGTGGAACTGTGCTGGGCTACTGCTTCCTGAACAAGGGGAGGAAAGAAAAAAAGATCCCAAACCCACAAACACAAATGGTTTCACAGGAAAGAGGAATTTTAGTGAAAGGCAATGAAGACACACCACGCAGATATCACAGCACATGAATTATTAGTCAAGACCCTGTTCAGAAGCTATTTTCATTCTTTGATTCAGAATCAGAACCGACATATTTATATGGATTTCTTTTTACGGCAATGAAGTGATAACTACTTGCACTGGAACCGAGTGCCACCTGCTGTTAAACTGGAACAATAATGCATTCCGTTTTCCAAAAATGGGGGAAAAGACAACTCTCCACTGCTCTCTTTATTCACAAGTCACCTATTTCCATTAGAACAAAACCCAATTTGTAGGAAGCATCTTCCCCTTCATGACAAATAGCAAAAGTGAACAGGACCGTTGATCCGGAGGGAGACTAAAGAGTAGCAGGTGAACCACCTCTTTTAGCAGCTGTACCTTCTCTTTCTCCAAAGCCAGGAATACTATTTGCAGCATTCCTACCCTACCCTTAAATCTTCCCGTATCTTGGTTTAGTTCTTCATCAAGATTCCTTTTCAGCACGACGTATGATTGCTGAGCATTTGCAAAAAGACTTTCCATTTCTGTTTCTCCTATTTTGCTGTCGATAAAGCAGTCCCTGGGAAAATCATCACTAAATCCAGAGTCTTTTCCAAGTTCCCTCTCTGTTACAAAAAGTGCATTTTCATCACGTGTAGAAACTGGTCTTATTTTAGGAATCATATTAGAAATGTCATCCAAAAGACTTGTTTTAAAGCTGTATCTCGGGGAGTATTCACAACCTCCCACTGCATTACTACTACTTCCAGTTTCATTCTCTTCCATTTCCATAGGAGGCTTTTTTTTTCTCTCTGCATTTGCTAGAGGCATCTTTGTATCATTGATATTATTTGTGCAATCTCCTTCACCTGTACTCCAGGTATCTTCTGTGTTTGCATTTCACTTATCTTGATCAGAAAGGACACCAAGACTTGGATTACAGTTTCCATTTTGGGTACTTTTCCACCTAGCATAAGTTTAATGTCTCCAAATTCACCTTTACTTTCTAAGCTGTTACTTGATTCTGTTGCATGAGACGAAACAACATGAGAACTCTTCAGCTCAGCACTGAAGCCATCTTCTGACATTTCTTCCACAAGGGAAGGAGTTTTCCCAGTTTCATTAATTTCACCAAGCAGCTGCTTTAGTTCTGCTGTAACGTTTTTAAAACTTGTTTTCAATTCCCTCTTCTCATTTTCAACCCACATTCTTGCATCTCTTTCTTTCCAAGGTTTTGGACTTAGAACTGCTTGTCAGCGCTGTGCAATTCCTCATTTTCTGCTGTGAAATTTCTGATGTGAAATTTCTGCCTTATCAGTGTGATGTTCATGTGCTGTTTTTTCTATCAAGTTGATAGTTTCTACAATACATTTATCCTTAAGTAAACAGGTACAGACAGAAAGATTATCAAGAAAAAAAATATTACAGTTGATCTATGCAATTTCTGTTGCAAACTCATCCTATAATAGAAATAAGGCATTTTGAAAGCCATTTTTATAAGAAAAATCAAGGGACACCCTAGGCATTAGGGTTGCTTTTACCTTTTAGCCTGCTTGCTTTCTGTAACTGCCGGCGCTTGTCACAGAGCATGTTTATTTTTCATGTTTTATTGCTTTAATACCGTTTTTCATTAAAACTGCCAACATTTTTCTCACCCACCCTCCTCCCTCCATCGCGCTCTACCGTCTGGCATTGTACAGTCCCCGGCCACCTAAGCTAACCCAACAAGAATGAACATGACAAGCTTCTTACCGTTCACCACACAGAGAACTGGCTAAGGGAGGATTATTTCTTCACCCGAGCTTCAGAAATAATAAATTCCACTCCAAGGTGCAAAGGAAAGGATTTATTAGGGAAACCTGCCTGCTCCTGCCCTCATCCCAGGAATCAGGAACCCAAGCTCGCAGGAAAACCACACCACGCCTTAACCCTACCCAGCCCCCTCAAGCCCCTGTCCCCACGCTCTGTTTCTCAACAGCTCCCGCTGCTTCTGCCCCGTGTCACAGTCCTGCCCACACGCCCCTTCCCCTCGTGGTGCCTCCTGAAGAGGGCCTGCAGCCTTGGTGTCCCAGCGGGCTGAGACCATCACGCTCCTCGCGCTCCTCTCGTCAGCCAGGCCCTGTTCTCCCGCGGCAAAGACCCCTCCGCTCACAAGAGGGAAGGAGCACCTCAGCCAGACACCACCTGTCTTACCCTCCCCCTTCCCAAGCTCACTGGCCAACTACTACCACCTTGCAACAGGCTTAAGTCCTGCGCTTTGCCTGCTAGAATTAGGCACGTCCCTCTCTCGTGATGCCCGGCTGTGGGGTGGAAATCATTTGCTACGCTGTCCCTTCGGGTGTTCCAGAGGACGCCAGACCCCGCTGTGCAGCCCTGCCCCGCACACCCAACACAAGCAGGACGCCTGCCTTATTCCCCTCTAGGATACCCTCCGAGAAAACCCTTTTCAAACACTTCACGTGGCCAAACAAGAGCACATTTTGCAGAGGCTTGGGAAGCATCAGAAAGGTCACCACATTTCAAGGCGTTCTCTTTGATCTTTGTCTTACAAAGAGGAAGACCGGCATGTTTCATCAAACAGATCAGCATATTATAGACAAATCTCCCTCTTCACTTGAACATGCGTTTTGCACAGGCAAAAAAACCCGCATTTGCCTGCACTGCTTCTCAGCAGTGCACAAGAGGAAAAACACCCCTCAAAAATTAAGCAAACCAACTGAAAACAAATCAGTGTAACAGCAAGCATCCGACATAGTGACAAGGATTTTACCCCACCATAAGACGACTGTATCCAACTCTCCTTCAGACTGTAACGCAGCCTTCACCTACAGGACTCTCTCTTCAGCAATATTCACAGACTGGTAAGTTTTCTTTACCTTAGTGTATAATACAACTTACTGAATCAGACTGTAATCCAAAATATTTGGGCTTACATACCTGCACCCCATAATATTCAATGGCATCCTTCACATCGTCTTTTTCAGCTGATGATGACATATGAAAAGTAGACCCCGAGTTCTCACCTGCAGTGAAAACCCACACATTTTTATAACCAGCATGACTTAATACTACTTATTTACACCTAGAGTGCATCTTGAATCATCCTACTTGTGACAAAAATCTTAACATAAAATAAATCCCCTCAAATTTGTGCACTCCGAGACAAAATTATCATAATACAGATTTAAGATGCATCTGGGTGAATCCCTTTCTTCCAAGGCATTCTACTTTTTAATGTATAAGGGAAATTTGCTGAAAATCACTACATATGGGCACAAAGAGGCCATTCCTGTTTCTTAAACATGCACAACGTCTCTCTCTCATACGTAGATATACACCTCTGTATCTCTGACACACAGTGAGCCACACAGTATTCCTCCAGCAATTTCAGTTTCTCTATGTGTTGCGCACAGAAAATCATGAACAACAAAGTCACAGGCTTGAAATCTTGAAGACCCCAGTTTTATTCCTTGCACGACACAAATGTGTCTCTAGACATGGATCTAGACAGAGTATTTCAGTCAAACTGCTGCCCCATCTGTTCCAGAAGACATGGACGGGCCACTGAATGAAAGACAGGCTTGTGAAATGTGGAGAAATAACCCATGATCCGGATGTTTTTACTGTTGAAAACTGGATTCCATCCTCTCCTCTCTCAGAATTTCTACGTAATACTGGACAGGTCACAAACTCCTCGGAAGCAGTCACTCACTCAGTCTGGGCTCCCCATTATGGGGTGCCTACCTTGAATCTCTGTTATATCTGAGAACTGGACTCCAGATAGTTCCAGACACAACTGAGAAGCAGCAACTCATTGTATTGTTTGTGTGGAAGGCACACTGAACGTTTTGAAGGAACAAGTATTCAGAAAGAAACAAGTCCCAGCAGGTCAAGTATGGCATCTAAAACCAGAGATGGATTCTTTTCACCTTAATCACTCTGCATCTCCTTTCCTGCTCCATAATCCTACGGCTTCTACCTAATAGCCTTTCAATACACAAAGCTTCGCTGCTGGAGAGGGACACAACATTCTTCCCACAAGAAAAGCGAGCAAGACAGGAAGAACATAGACAAAATCATAAAAGTACAAAAGGGTCCACTATTTATGAGTCACAAGGCCAACCTCACTCTTGGCATTTTCTCCTGTAGGTGACTCCTTTTACAAACTTTCATTTTCTATGTGCTACTCCTAGAAGCCTCTCCACCCACGTACAGCAGCGGGTGGTCAGTCGGTCAGACAGACGGGGCTGCTCCTACTCTCCTTCCATGAAGGTACGCTTACCAGACTTCTTCTGTCACTTCACCAATGTTCACTCAGGTCACAAACAGAAAAATGCAGGCAGCTTCCTACCATGCAATTTGATACGCGCCATCACTCCCATCATGTAACATGGGCACCACAATTTTGCTTAGAAGATAGACTTCAATATTTTGTGGATGCAGGAGAGCTGTGACACCTCTCCTGTCTGCACAACACAGACTGAATAAGCTTTTCTGGTCAACTGTATCTGCCTGAAAACGGGATAAAAGCAGACCTGCGAGCACCCAGAGTTTTGTACTGCCCTTCTAAGGATGCAAGTCACATTCTCTGTTCAGAGTACGTAGGTGTCTTCGTCTTTTGGATTCTGTTTCAGAGTGCAGTCACTTCAAAATTAGGTGCCATGCTGCTAGAATGAAAAGCAACCCTAACTCCTGTTCAGCCTTGCCAATCACGGTCAACAGGAAAGATTTCCGCAGCAGCTATTTGAGTCTGATGTCTCCCTTTTTAGGTAAGATTTTAATAACATTGGAGCCCCTAAGAATCCTTTTCCATAGGGTTTAATCAATCTTGACATTTCTGTATGATGGGTACAGAACAAGGAAGAAGCAGGAAAGATGAAAGGCTACAGTGTTCTTCTACCTGCAAAATTCCAGTTCTCATCGCGTCGGTAACTCGAGTCAGTAATTATTTTTCCAACCACTGGAAAAATAACTCAAAAAACATCAACTAAAAAGCTAAGGACTTCTCCCATTAGCTGTTGCAAGTAAAATTTCTTCTTTTCTTGGAGCAGTAATTCATGAGTCTATTTTCTGTGTTATTGGCTTCTGTCAACACTGTGAAAGAGGATGACTCCTCATTGTCAAGAGTTCTTCACTTTTAGCACAGGGAGAAATTCTTAGTTAAAACACTGGAAGAACCCTACTCCAAGGCTTCTGAAGAGCCCGTCATTCAAAAAAATGTATATAAAAAATTCACAGGGTAAACCAGATTCCAGTATTTTTGCCTGTCATTCCCCCACCTTTTACTCTGTCTGCTCTCTAGCTAGCATTGAAAGATGACTTCTAGTCATCGTAGTTCTTTCCAATTAGTCTTTACCTCTCCACTCTATTCTGAGACTTCCCTCCTCATAAATTGTACATAATGTACATAACGACTTTTTGCAGATTACAGTGGACAACAGCTACTTTGCTATACAGAAAACATGAGAACACCGCTATTTTATTTTGACTCAAAAATAATTTTAAGAATGTATTCCTATGAGTCAGTAACAAAGTAAATAGAATAGGAAATTCCATCTCTCATTGGATATTTAATTATGCAAGATACTGTACCTGTTCTCCAGATTTATGAAATCAAGTTGTCAAGGATGGCATTCAACCCCTTTAGAGTCAGAAGTATTTGTGCTGCAGGAATCATGATGCTTTGCTGAAGCAACCTAAATTCCTTAAACCCAAATCCAAACATAAAATGTTTGAAAGAAAGAAATTTTTACATCTACTTCTTAGCACCTGACCTTCAAGATAACATATGGGTAAAAACCAGCATGATGCAAATGAATAAAGCCACACAGGAAAAACAGCTGACATGAAACGAGCCATGAAAAGGCAACCTTTCCTTTCTGTGTTTGTAAAATTGTAACGTACTGGTCCATTATGGGGCTACACTCCACATTACTGTGGAATACAGACATAACCAAAACTCATGTTTTAACTGAACAACCTCTAACAAATATCTGTGTGTCTTACCAGAACACTGTCACTGCAAAATAAAGGGCAAAAGGGGACCTGTTGCTTACCCATTGCAAACACATGAAAGGGAGAAGAGCGAGAGGAGAAGGAGGGAGATACTTCTAGAGAGAAGTTGCATCTCTATTATTGTCAAAAGAACAACAACACTTTTTTTTTCTTCCCCTAAAGCGAAGATGCCAAAGAACTTGGAACTATTTGTATTCTATACTTAGAAGTTACAAGTCCACTTACTTGTCTACATATCTGTTCACCTCTCTCTGGTTTATATTGTCAATAGCCAATTGTAGAAACTCTAAAACCTGAGTGGCAAATTGTTTCTCATCTGATTAACAAGTGTGATTAATACAAAATACAACACAAATTATCAAATATGCAAATTGATAAACATTAGAACAAAGACATTAAAAACCCATTAAGGTTGCATATCCTCTCTCCAATACATAGCCGACCAGCTAGCCGCCTCAACTTTAGCCTTGTTTCCGAAGAAAAGAGAATTCCTGAAACACGCTGACACTAATTTCCTCCCATCTTGTCTCTCTTCCTCACTTCCTTCCCCTGCCTCTGAGCCTGCTGGTCATTTTCCATGATACAAGAGAGGGAAGCCTCAGAGGAATGTGTTTGTACATGTTTCAAAACAACTGCCAGGCAGGTAGAGAAAAGCCAGGCAAGTAATAATTCCTGAAAACTACAGCTACAGTACGAGCCCAAGAATTACCCTTTGTGGCTCACCTGCAGCTCCTGGACAGCCTAGCCTACAGATCCCTAGCCTGGAATCAGCCACAGCACATGCTCAGAGAACCAGGAAAATTAGGAAGGGGGGGGGATTGCGAAACTGAAAGAAAAGCAGACTTCAGGACTGCCTGAAAAGGGGAGATGACAGCAAGTACGGTGTAGGAAGCGTACATCACTGAAGGGTATGGACAGTGCTGAACAGCAGACTAGTGGAGGGAGCAAACACATACACAGAGGTATATTTCAGTAGACCTTCTGCTCCCGGGATGCCTTGCTAGAGCCATTCATTTCGTATTAGAAAGAAAATGGCAAGTACAAAGTGTCTGTCCATAAAAGAACGCTACAAAGAGATTGTTATGAATACCTTCAACACCTTCTGCATCTCCTAAGCCAAATTCCTCCAATAGATCTGCAAAACAAATCAGATGCTTTAATAAATACTCCTATCTAGAAAGGCTATGAAGCTAAACCCAGAACCACATGAAGTGAACATTACCTGATTTCTGTTGCTTTTTGTTAGGAGAGGTTTCATTCCTTTCCAAAACAGATTCAGGGGCCTTCAGCTATGAAAGACAATCCAATGACAAAAAAAAAAAATCACACTTAAAGTAACTCTATAATATTTAATGAGCTGAACAAGTAGTCAGTCTGACATGAACAAATACTTACCTGGGAATTGTTGGGTTTCTCCAAAAAGCCTGGAAGTGAAAAATGTTTTAGAAAGTGTTATTTTATTTAATTTTTATTTAATTCATAAAATTTTTACTCCATTCAACATCAGTAGTTTCTACAACTAAGTATTACTCGCAAGCATTATTTCATCGAGACTGCGATACTTAACATTCAATTTACCTCATCATCCAGCATTTGTATCAGTATACAAGAAATGGACAATGCACGCTTCCCATCATGCACCTTGGATTTAAGAAATAATACTCACAGAACTAGGACAATCCATAGGCAGCAATAAGGATTTGCTTGTTAACAAAACAAGATCAAAATACTTATTTTGAGGAGCTGAATCCTGCTTTCTACAAAGATTATTTCAAAAGCCAAAGCTGGTCTGCTGTAATGAATTACCATAAAATAACACTACAAATTATATAAAATAACAGCTCTATGACCGTGATGTTGAGGGATATTTTCCTTTCCATTGATAGGACAGAGAAAACATGGGTGCAGACATAGAAATCTCATACACATCATTCAATGAGGAAGAATCAAACTAGTTCTTATCAGGTTGTTCTGGTTCAGCTTGCAAGGAAAGAAAAAACCCAAATTACAATTGGTTGTAATCTGCATTTATAGCACAGTTCCAAATAGTTTCATTTTTTTTAAGATTTTTTTCCAACATTAAATCACTTACAAACCCACACAATCTACTGGCCCACCTATATTTCTCAAGTCCTCTGCTTTAGTCATCTTAACAGTTTGAGTCCTTTCATGAAAGAAGCGTATGGAATGTTATTAAGAATGGCTCCATAGCAAAACTTTTGTATTTAAAAAAATAATTAAAAAACAAACAGCATTTGATTTCAGGAAACTTGGTGGTCTAGCAGTATGGAAATACCTTAGCAAGATTATCATAGTCACCTTTCATCCCCTTTTTGCACTGATTTTAAACTCATCTTAGTAGATTCATACAAAGCAGACTTTCATGACAACTACTCGACAAGTAGATTTACAAACTCCCAAGAGCTTTTAAAGTTTTGCTTCCAGCTTACTAAACTAAAACTGGATTAGCTTCTTCAGCTATTCTATTGTACTTACACTACAAGCAGGACTGACCATTTAATAAAAAGAAATCGTTCAGATAAGAGTTCTACCCCAACAGCAAAACTTCCCTGCCATTCTACACTGCAGATGCTCAAGAGACAGCGTCACAAAGTACAGGCAGAAACCCTGAACTTTTAGTCACATTTTAGCTCCTAGGCAAAGCATAACAGAAAGGTATAAAAAAATTAAGGCGGGGGGGAAAAATGCTTAGCCAGATCATACCTTTCTCCTGCTACATTATCATCCAAGAATGTTTAGGTGTTCAGACAGGTCAGCCCTAAACCACATACACTTTCAGCACTATGCCACAAGAACCCGAACCCAAAGAGATACAAACACATCCAAAGGGTACACGTAACGCAAACAAGGTAACTTCCTTTACAACTTGCCAGCAAGCGCCGTGATAGCTGGTGTTAATTAACAAATACTAAGCACTTCATTGCTATAGCGCGCACCCACACCGTAAGTGCATTCCTAAGGCAGACATCGGTAAAAGCTCACTTCAGCCTGTACGTGTTTACAGGCAAACATTTAGTCCACCACGAAGTTACCAGTGTGGCGCTCCCCTGAAACAATCCGTGAGCGTGCTCCGTGTCTGTCTGCAGCTGGAAGCAACACACCAGGTGATCCTTCTTCCGGACTTTCAGAATCTGTCTGTGTAACATAAAACACGGGCGTGAGCATCGGTACAAATTCTCAACTCATTTCTATGCAAAATGTTCCTGCTAAGCCAACTTGCACAGCACGGAATCACAAAAGCCTTTGATCAGCCCCTTGGAAAGGGCACGTCAAGACACAGTATATTGGAAAATCACAGCAGACTTGTGTGTTTTCAGATCTTAGGCAAAAACCTCACAACTCATCTAAACTAGTCTGTCACGCTGGCAAACTGCACAGCCGCAAGGGAGAATTAACACGGTAACTCGAGCTGTGGGTTGCCAACCCGTAACTGCAGGTCTGGGGGGGACCCAACTTTCGGACTGAACTGGTACCCGATACTCAAATTTGTGCTGACGTTCCCCAGGCACACGTCCTGCAGTGGGGAGCGAACACATTGCTACTCCCAGTTGCAAAGGTTGAACAAAGACTTTTTGGGCTGAACAAAGACAAGCAAGACAAAGCTTACAGAAACCAAGGCTACAAAAAAAAAAAACCAAAACAACCCAGCAGCGTTTTAGCCTTGTATTTTTAAGAAGCGGGTGGGGAAGAGTTCCTTCTTCCTCACAAGAAAAGTCAGAGGGGGTAAGCTACAGACTCTGCCCGCTTTCTTCTAACCCATTCCCACAGACAGGAAGAACTAAAAGGGCAAACACAGCCAGCACGTGTGGTATTTCTGTTGAACGCTACTCTCAAAAAGGGCCAAAAAGGTAGAAAGGCTCTTTTCCGAAGCAGCTCATCATCTAGGCTGCAGACCCTAAGGGCAACCACTGAACACGTCAGCGGAATAGAGTTGTGTGGTGAAAAAGCAACAATCCCGCCAGCCCCGCTGAGAAGCTCAGACTATTTTAAGCAGCAAGAAACTTCACTGCCGCAATACTGTACCAGAAACCCAACTCCAAGGGCCAGTTGCCATGAGACCCAAATCATTAGCTCGACCTACCTTCATCCCAAGCCTCGCTGAACAGCTAGCACACAGCACAAGTATTTCAAGGGCCCCCAGTTACAAACATACAGCAGAACCAGGAGAAGGGGAAATAAGCCTCAGCCGCGGCAGGGCCCAAGCTCCGAGTGCTTCTGGATCTCGCTCCCCACCCCCGCCCCACTGGGAACCCCGGTGTCCTTCACGGGAAATACCTCAGAATCCCAGGGAGGTTCAGCATCTTCCTCTTCCTCTGCTCCCACTGCAGTCAGGGCACCTACAAAGGCAGTAAGAGGTGAGACACTGAGCCCTTCTATTTCACTCTGCTTTTCCCCATCACCCCTGCGCCCAAAAGATGCACAGCGGTTCTGTTGCTGAGGACAAACTAAGCAGTGAGTGTTGAATTCAAGGGTTTCTTCACACCCAGCGCACAACATCATGGTACCTCCTTTGGATCGCCACCTCTCCAGCAGAAGATGGCTATGCACAACAGCTGACACAGCTACAAGCAGCACTGAAGACGTGTTTGGGTCACACTCTGGAAAAGGCTCCAGCACGCTGCAGCCCTGTGGCATACAGAGTTTAGGTCACCTGCTCTCCAGTCCACAGCTCCAGAAATTGCCATTGACTACCACCATCCACTGTACAGGAAGTACCATAGAAACACCACCCGACACATCTTCACGCTAAAATCACCAAGAAACAATGCTCCTTTTGTAGCACTACCAGAAAAGACCTTCCTTGACTAGCAGTTTTTAGCCTGCACCTTCCCAGAAGGTAGACAGCTAAGCATTGCCATTTAAAAAGAGGAGAGGCTCACAGCCCAAAAACTCACCCCAAACACACAACTTGTCTCTATCTCAGGGGGCTAACATCCGAATCTCTTCTCTACCAGACACACGCAAGGCTCAGTCTCAGTAGGTTCCTGGCCAGATTAAACTATCTTCATTTCTCTGTTTTAAGCTAGTCCATTAGGTAAAACTGATTCAGGATTCACTCTTGTGGAGACATGCACACAAAAAACGGGAAAGGAGCTAGAGACCAGTGAGGGCACCCGTCCTAGCAGAGGGGAACTGCTGGTTCCAGCCTCAGCTAGGACTACTCACACTGTGCCAAATGCAGGCTTATGGCAAAATGCACCGACAGAAGAGCATGTATAGGCACAACACCTGGAATACAGCAGGTTCTGCCAGGCCCGCTCTGTAGCATTTGATCAGCAGCTACACACGCTCTGGTAACATCTACCACACCACTCTACTCTCTGGAGACAGACAGTGGAAAGTGTGCCTTCTCCTCCTGCTCCAAGACCTGAGGTGAGTACCAGAGTGCTCAGCCCTGACTGACAGGGCAATGCTTTCGAGCACACTCAAGCGTGGCACTGGAGAGACTTTCTACGTTTTAAAACTGGACAAGGTGAGGCACTGGAACAGAACAGCTTTCTCTCAGATTGACTCAAATCTTTCCCAGGCTTCAGCCAAGAGCAACCACAACTTTTCAGTCTGACAGTACGGGCCAGAAAGGGGAATACTACTGTCACACCCAAGACTCTCTAATCCTCCTCTTTTTCAACTGTGCGTTTTGGTCTGATCGCTTCAGGGAGAACACAGCAACAAAACCAAGAATGACACCTGCTCCATGTAGCATCGTTTGGAATCCAAGGCCACAATTTGTTCTTCAGGAACGAATGAAAAGGAACAAAAGCTACTTTCCTCCTTGCCAATGCCCACTAGGGTTCACAGGCAAGGGAAAAGCTTACTGTTTCAGAAGTCAATCACCATTTCAGTTCATTTACTGTGCATTAATATTTATAGAGGAAGAACTGGGATCAGTATTCACTAACTCACTTCTCTCACCAGTGTTGTCTTTGGAAGCACTGTGGACTTGATGGCTATCATTACAAATAGAGTTTTTCACACCCTCAACAACTGCAGTTTGTAGCTCTTCACCAGTGTCTTCCTTTTCCTGCTCCTTCTCCTCTTCTTCCTGTTCAGGTGATTTTTCCTAAAAGAGATTGACCAAACAGCTGGAAATAGCAGAAGCAAGCACCTTCTTAGCCACCCATTGACAACTTTAAAAATGCTTTTCCTGTGTAAGACAACAGGGAAACTTTGTTGAGCTTTGTTTTACAAGGCCTTCAGTTTTTCCATGGGAATCTCTGAGGAGACAGCAATGACATTAGCCCTAAGTCATTAGCCCTGGCTCTGCAAAGCTCCGGAGAAGCAATTCTTCATGTCAGCCTAACTCTAGCTTTCATTTCAGTTACATTGTTTTGGAACACGCTCCTTTTCCTCTACTTTGCTCCAGGAAAATCACTAACTTCCTGCTCTCAATCTTACTCAAACTTTTTGGTTCCTCACTTTCAGCCATCACACCAGGTATTTTACTAAATGGCAATAAATCTTGACAGATAAAAACCGTACATACAACTGAGAAAAAATGAATTTATTTCAGAAAAATTATACTGCCTATTTGTTTTCCTGCAAAACCACTGCAACCAATAAAATAATATCGAAAATACTGCCCAATATTATTCTTATACCTAAGAAACTGCTTTGGTTAGGAGTAAAGGCATTTTCTAATATAAAAAAAAGGATGATCAAAAGATGGATATACGTGAAATATCAACAGAAATCCAGTTTACCTTTTGGTTCTTACCTTTATTACCCTTAGAAAATACCTTTGTGATTGAATCATCCTTATATAACTTACTTTGGTGTCTGAGTGAAATGCTGCTCTTACATTTTCTTCATGCCTATTCAAGCACAAGTGTTCACTTTCTTGTTTCAGTGCTTCACAGACTTTATTATCTACTTCACATTGCTCTTCTTCTGTATCTTCATCATCTACATGTTCAAGAAAGACAGAGTTTGTCTTTGACTTTCAAGCCTTGGGTTTTTTTCCTGCTGACAAAGAACTATTATCACTTTCAAAGCCATTACTGAAGCTTGACTTTTTCTCCTTAAGACCACAACTATCTGAGAGAAGCTGAGGTGTCTCTTTTTTCCAGTTTGTCATCTTAGATTCTGCAAAAAGGGAGTCATCATTTCTGTGAAACTTCGCCTGAATCGTGCTTTTCTTGTTCCAACTTTCTTGTTTATCTTGCAAATTATTTAGATTTTGAAAGACAGTTTGCTTTGGTACTGACTTGCAAGATACTTCATTATTCACCGTCTTTGGAGACATGGCAGTTATGTCAAAACAACAAAAGGAGTTATGTAAATGGCAACAGGCATGTTACCAGATGAATGGAGTAATCTGGGAATGTCTGGAAAAGGAACCAAGTCAAGGATGGGCAGGATGGAGGAAGGACTTGGCCAGGGACAAAGGCTTAGGAAGGGATTAATACCTTCATTTTAACAACATGACTTATTTTTTCTGAAGTGACCAAGTGCTGTGTTTTCAAAATGCTACTTTTCTCATTTACTAAAGGAAAAGAATTGTTTAAGAAACTACTTAGCAAATCTACTTTTATATATTAGTATACTATGCAATCTTTTCCAAATAGCTTACTGTTTTTCCTGAACTGCTGGGAAACATTCATTAACAATGTCAAATTTGGCTTCTGCAGCTTCTGTAAATAAATTATTTTTTTTTTTTTTTTAGAACACTAACGACAACAACAAATCCTTTGGTCACATCAAATCTTGAACACTAAATGTAATCAGGCTGTCCTTTTGATAGTGGTCAGGTGTTGGCTCCATCCTATACTTCTAACTACAAAAACACTCCTCACATATGCAATTCAGTGAGTATTTCACCCCCAAAATACCATGCAGGCACCCTTCTGAAAATTGTTTCCAAAACTATGGTTACATGCATAGCAGTTTTAAAAATCTGGGTTTAGTATTTGTAGTACTTCAGTAAAATTCAGTTATATTTAAGATCGCAGCTTCTGGATGCTTACTTGCAAGTGTGCACAAGGGAAGTAACTGTTAAGAACCCTAGGTTTAATGCATTGATTAGTCCCTGCAAGTACACTTACCAGAATATCCTGAAATTTCAAAAACATGCCCAAAAAATGCATAATTTATATTTAAATCAGTGCAAGAAAATGAAATCATGTTAAAACTAAACATGCTTGCGCCTCCAGTATTGCAGAGTAGGTTGAACTAGAACACCGGTTCCTCATC
This sequence comes from Falco punctatus, assembly GCF_963210335.1. Classification (NCBI taxonomy): domain Eukaryota; kingdom Metazoa; phylum Chordata; class Aves; order Falconiformes; family Falconidae; genus Falco; species Falco punctatus. The sequence goes on from NW_027660119.1 coordinate 695,299, forward strand.
GCTGCAGAATCCCAGAGCAACAGAACAGATGCTCCAGACATCACTGCAGAAGTTAATAGTTCTTCAGAACACTAGCAAAAAAAGCAGGCCTGAGAGCTTGTAGCTGACAAAAAGAATACTGCCTAAGCATTCAAAAAAAGAGGGAAAACATGCAGTGTGAGATTACATGCAAGCACAGAATGCCACCTCAATAGAAGAAAAAAAGATGACCTATTTGAGTAACTCATCCACTGAGCACTCTTGAGTAACCTGATGAGGAGGAAAGGAGAACTAGGTGATGAAGGCTTTCAGTACCTCTTCATTAAAAAGTGCCCGTTATCAGTTAGGATTCTATCACAAAATTTACAGGAAACATTAACAGTGTTTGGGGAAGAACAGAAAAGGTTATATTAGTAACTTATAAACTTAAAATCCGACTCAAATGACCAAGAACAAATAAAACTGTGGTGGTTTATCTCATCGCCTATGGCTCTTTTGCCTCAAATCACAAATCTACTGCATGATCTGCCACAGCTACAGGTCTTTTAGGAAAAACTCACAGCAGAAGAAAGGCTGGCAGGTCAGAGAGTGCTTCTAAGGAGAAAACAATATTGGCTAGAACTGTAGTTTATTTCAATCCCCCAGAAAACTTGCCTTCAGATCACTTATTTTTATAGGACATTTACTGTAAGTACACCATACCTTGGGAGTAAAATCGAGTTCTTCCTCAGAAGTATGCCAACTGACATCGCTCCCCTCTTTCTCCAAGCTTCTTAAAAAGTAAAGCAAAATGAGTACTGTGTCTCTCCAATCATTCCTCAGGTATGTGCTGGGTATGTTTAAAGTCTTACCTGATTGAGTCTCCTTGCGACAAGTCATCTATTGCTGTGCAAACACGAATTGACATGTTGAAATTAGATTTGGCATGCTAAAAATCAACCAGCACATACAAACATTTAACCTGGACAACTCTACATGTCATAGCAGAATGAAACTTTGGGGAGTCAACTTAACGTAAGACACCATGAATGAATGCATGCATTTCCAAACAACTGCTTTTTCAAGTCACACTGAATTGACAAAACAAAAAAGACTAGAGTTATATCTCCTTTGAACTTTTATACCTAAAAGTTTAAGAACTACCTCTAAACTAAAAAAAACCCAGCATAGCATGAATATGCTGTGTTAATAAACAGTTAACAAAATACTGGTGCTTTAGCAAGACAGTAAATAAATGAACTGCTGAAGTACTCCTACTGCACACACAAGCACACACTGTTGACAGAGATTTTACTGGTTTATATACTATACTAGCTGGTGCTCTACCCACTTACAGGTTATCCTGAAAAGGTAAAAAACATCAAAAAGCATAACCAAGATCTAATGCCTATCCTCAGGCAGAAAAATCCCCACCAGTTCTCTATGCTGTACCAAAAAGGGCATTCAACAGGCAAGACAGGCGTAACCAGGGCAATCTATACTACGCTCCAAGCTTTCATCCATGTTAAGACAGCAACTTGCACACAGGATCACAGGATAAATCAGGTCACAAGGGACCTCGGCAAGTCTCTCAGCCAACCACCTCCTCAAAGTGGACTCAGCTCTGAGGTCAGATGAGGCTGCATAGGGCTTTTTCCACTCTGATCTTGAACCATTCAAGGAGGGAGACTGCACAACCTCTCTGTTTTACTGTTCTCACCATGGTGAAGCTGCCCACATTCCATTAGAAATTCTTGTTTCCATTTATGCCTCTTGTACCTTTGCTTCATGTGACGCACCACTGGGAGGCACCTGTCTCTGTCTTCTCCATACACGTACTGGAAGCTGCTACTGGGTCCCCTTCAAAGTCATCTCCTCTCTACACTGAACAAGCCCAGTTCCCCCAGTCTCTCCCCAAAAGGCAAGTAGCCCTGCTCCTGGCAAAGTTTGATGGCCCTCCACTGAACTCGCTCACGGATGAAAGACCACTCTCTCTTGCACTGGGGCCTCAAAATTATACCCAGGGAGCTGGACACAACCCAGGGACTGCCAGGTAGCAGCGTACAATCCCCTTCCTCAGTCCCCTGGCTATGCTGCTCTTCATACAGCCCAGGACACCGTTAACCTTCTCAGCCGGCAGGGCACCCTGCTGGCTCATTCTCAGCTCACTTTCTGCCAAGACCCTCTGGCTATTCCCAGCAAAGCAGCTCTCCAGCCAGGCAGCTCCAGCACGTGCTGTAGCAAACAGTTGTTCCTTTCCATGTGCAGGACTTGGCATCTGCCCTTGTTGAATTCTGTTAAGACAGGCCTGACAGTCCATTTACCCAGCTTGTCAAGATCCCTCTGAATGGCAGCGTGGCCCAGATGCACATGTTGCAAACTCAACGACAGCGCACTCTAGCACACCACTGATGTACTAAAGAAACCTGAACTCTAGGAATCCAGCCTGAAGAGTGCGAAAACCTCTCAATTACCAACAACTAAGATGAAATAAAAGGCCTCTTCAATTCCCAGGACAGAAAGGAAAAAAACCAACAAATAGAACCTCCACATCGTATCCATTTCAGCATTCCTCAATTCCTCGGTAATTAGTTCTCGTTAACTATCATCACAAAATGAAGTTGCTTATAAATAGGAGATTGGCGGCCTTCCATAAAGTTGTATGATGACAGCCAAACCGAGGTCTTAGACAAAATCATTAGAAGGAAAAGAAAACAAAGGGCATATCATGTTGAGTAAGTTATCTGAACTTTTGCTTTCCATGGATAGTAACTTTAAGCAATGATCAAAACCAGTTCCCATTCTCCTTTAAAAAGCAAGAGAGAAAGTTTATGAGATAGTTTTCAGACAGATCTTGATGCCCTACTGTAGAAATGGGATCTAGAAAAGTAGTATCTAGGGATCACTTGTTTCTACTTTAATTGAAGTCCATTTTCATTTTGGAGTAACAGTAAATAATATTAAAAAAAAATGCTCTTCTATCACTAATGACACAAAGCTATCACTCAATTCAGTAATAAAGGACCCATGCAAAACACGCAAACAAAAGCGCCCAAAGCCTGCTCTCAAACCTGATTTATAAAACCAAAACCATCAGAATAGAGACCTCCAAGATAATAAACATCACAGGTGTGTTAGTATTTGTACATCACACAACATGTTCCATAGTTGAAATGCTACTGTATAGAATACCTTTCTTTGGTTTTCCTGTTCTTGATGTCTGGCTAGGAGATTGTGGCATTCCTATATCCGTTTAGGGAAAGGCGTGTCAAGGACAGACCAAACAAGGACACCAGAATAAAATTCCCAGAAATCTGGAAAACCTAACCAGTACATTAACAAAGCTGTAGCAATGGGAGAATGTACTGTGACCGTCAGCCTACTCTACAGTTACAAGAAGTAGAAGCCAAACCTATCACAACCTACAGAACTCTACTCTTAAGGGACAGTGTCAAACAATGTAACTTAATTTACTTGCTCCATTGTAGAATACCTATATTCCAATATTTTGAAACACCGAAACAGATTCTTGGCAGTTTACTGTACTGCCAACTTTGTATTTCTCTCAGCTTGAATAGTCCTTGCCCAGCACTGACTGCCAATGCAATTCCTTCATATTTGTAGAGTGTTTTATACGTACGGCACACTTAAAATCCCTCCGTCTAAGCATCCCAAAAATCTGTAGGTGCCAACAAACTTTGGAGATACACTAGCCAGCTGTGTCAGATGGTGCCTGATGCAAACACAGCCCCCTCCTACCTCAGTCTGAAGGTAAAAGCCCTGCATATATTGATTTGACCATGCTGAACTGTTCACATAGAGAAGCTATGCCACCAGCCAGAACGCAGGCTTGACAAGCAGTCAGAGTGAATACCCTGTTCCCCCAGGGCTACAGGGCAGGCCACAACTGGACCAGAACGGGTGCACTGACTGGTGTGAGTGTCATGCATGTGTGCTTGTGTGTGTACGCGTGTCTATGTGTTGTGGAAAAGAAGCTTTAGAATACAAATCACCATCCGCCTGCTCTACCCATCCTACTTAGTAAAATTTGATTTTTTATGTCAATGAATGGTGTGGTTGTTATTGCAGCTACCCAACACCAAATGTCTGTGTGACAAGGCCATAACATTTGCCTCAGAGCAACAGGGAGTCCTGCTTATATTGATGTTACCACAAATACATGGAATGGATGTGGCAAGAGGACTCCTATCAAAAACACACATGTAAGAGTTAAAAAAAGGACCTCAAGATTGTTTCTCATTCCTTCTCCATTTCTCAATTTTCTTAAAAGGTGATACAGCAGATATAAAGCACACTGAAGCACTCGTTTCTTTTCCAAGAGCTCTAAGACGAAAAACCAATGGTTTCTGTAGGAACAATACACCAATATGCAGTGCAGCAGCTAAAAAAAGCTGCCACTGAAGACATACTAGAAATCTGAACCCTCGCTTTTTGAAAAAATGCGTAATTACTTTTTGCCAAAGAAATTCCAACTTCAAATCTGAAAAGTCTGTCTTTCGATATGCTAGAGGTGGAAGCCATTCATTTAGAGGTTTTTGCAAGTCTGTCTGCAATCAACAAAAAGGTTCGTGTTCTGACAAAAAGTAAACACTCAAATAAGCATGAGCCAACCTCTTAAATATACCGACTTGCTCACTAGAAGCGAGTATTTTGAAGAATGTTCAACAAGTGCAAAAGGAATAAGGACTACATTGAAGATCCCAGAAAAACAGGAATGAAGAGCAAGATTAAAACAAAGAATTCAAAGTGGGTATTCCTGCGTTGTCTCAAGATCAGTCTAGCTTCTCCTCTAACAGGGGCTTCAAAGCTTTTACTGCAGCCTATCAAAGGGACTCAGGATGCAGGACCTGTGCTTTGTGTGTGCAAGCAAGAGACTGCAGAATCAATGCCACCAAGTGTTCCCTGCATGCTACTAATCCCTCTCACTCAACAGGCCGGGGTCATTTTCTAGGAGACTGAGCACAAGAAGAAAAAGATTCGTACTACTCAAGAAAAACAAGCCCTACTATAAACAGCTTGAGACCACAGCACACTCTTTCTCCTCCCAAGTCCTTAACCCACATAAATATGCTCTTCACACTTACTAGGCCTCTTCAAGTGAGGATTTCCCATAACATTGTGGACTTATGCTAGTAGTATTACTGTCTTCAAGGAACTGAGCAAATTACTTGGTTCAAGAACCCATATTTCCCTGAGGGCATATTAATTTTGGAATCACACAACAGTATTATTCTTCAAGCCACATATTTTAAAATAACCCAGGCCTGTCAGTCATCACAATGTGGTACCACAGCAATTATCTACGTGCACAGGAGGCAGCCACAGAGTGCTGTTTGGGTAAAAGCAACATTTTCTTGATTAAACTACCTGTACCAAGCCCTTTCCAAAAATAAAATAAAATATAAAAACCTCTGCATCTTCCTTCAGTCTATCAAGAAACTTTACACATCGCTGACTAGATCAAAATAACTAGTCCTAAGTCAAAGGAACAAAGTTTGGCTCTAAATTAAATTCCCCTATCTGGGAAAAGTGAATTCGGAAAAATATGTCATGAAATACGAGCAAAACACGGGATATTTAAATAAAAGGAGTAATAAACTGTGTTTGAACACTGTCTGCTGCCCATTTGCCGCAAAGTTCTGATGTAACACCCTTAAAAAAACCAGAAAGGATAGAACTTCCCACTGTAGGGCCTGAGATGTAAAGTACAAGACAGTTCGTTCTATATTAAAAGATTAGTTTTCTAAGATTCCTCTAGGGCTATATGAGCTCATAAGCATAGACTGGATCTTAAAAATTAAGGAGCGGTTGTTTTTTTTTAAATTTAAAATAAACTCACTGAAGGAGCTGATTTTTTGATAACAAGGCAATTCAATTGTTTTTCTGGATCACAGGTTAAAGTGGACCTTTTAACGTTTATTTCATAAAATTACTGGAAGTAAAAGTGTTATTTATTTTTACTGGAAATCAAACTACGTCCATGAAGATACAGTACACACAGAAGTTGCATTGTTGTTTCTAACAAAGTGACTTTTCCAAGACGATTTTTCCTAAGTATGTCTCTACAGCACCTACACAGAAACAATCGTAACTGATGCTAAGAAATAAGATAACTCACTAAAAGCAGCTTAGTGCAGGTGAAACTATTAATATTAAAACACCACTGCACAAACTCAGTGGATATCAACAAGACATGTACAGTCCTGCTAACTCATCTGTTGCTTCCCAACTACAGGAAGATGAACAACTACTCAGGACGAACCTACTGCTTTTGCAATTCGTTTTCACAATCTGAATGGCCATCTACAGGTACAAGTACACACCCCAAAACCAAAACCACTCTCACCTAGTTCCTTCCCTGTCCCCCTTCTCTCTCTGTATGAAAACCTATACAGATGGGCAATCTGGCAGGCAGAACGCAACAACCCGGTAAGTGGCCCCGTAGCACACAAACCGCAGCTGCCTTCACCCCTGACAAGAAGCACCTCCAACCAGCAACAAGTCAGCATATTCACAAAGCTTCTTGCGCTACCCCACCTGATGCCTCCACTAAAGTCAACGGCAAACACAGTGAGCGCTGACAACACAAACCCCCTAAAGAAAAGGCCACAGTGATTTTCCTCGTGAGCTCCTGCGTGATTAAAGATCCCACCTCCTCTGTCCACAGCAGGTGCACCCAACGTCAAGCCAGCAGCTCTGGCCCGGTGAGGAATGCCAGGTACTGTGTCGCCTTGTGCACCACCTTCGTCTCTGTCTCCCCGGAATGCGTATGCCACCAGTTGTTTACAAAGACTATATAGGGAAAGAGAAGAAACATATTTGGTAAAAACAACCACATACTTGCTTATACAGTTTAATAGAACAGTTAACAGCCACTTATCCACCCTACACGTATTCATAGCCGTATGAATTCATATACTTGTATGCATTCACTGAGAGTAATACACACAGAACTTACTGCACGACTACTACCTACTTCAATATTCACTACAGTCATGTTCACTCTAGAGGTGCATATCCACACCTACGAAGCTATTAGCTCCCGCTCGGCACAGTATTTTCAGCTTAGCTGTTAAGCACACATAACCACCTTAGAGAAGGGATACGCACAGGTACAAAGCTATCCATAAGAGGGGTGAAACTGCTTAAGACTTTAACAAAAGGGATATGTTAGATCTCTGAAACAAAAGGCTGGTAGTTCCTGCTCATTGTAGTGGAAGTCAGTAAGGACAATGGTGCTGGTCTGAGGAGAGGACTGACATGCATTTCAGTTTGCCACGTTCTACCTCTGGGTAACTGTAGGATACAGACATGTTTTAGAGCTTGTACTGGGCAGGTGCAAGTTTAGCATCAAAACTTGAAATCTACAGACAATTCAGGGTGGAAATTTTCTTCAACATCCAGATTAATACTAGACACAGGGAACGATACGTATCAGAAGACGTCACTGAGCACAGCTTCAGGACAGCTTTCAACACACCATTAAACCGTGCTGCTATTACCAAAAACATTCAAAAGCCACACTGACAGCTGACAACCTATTCTAACAATAAAGTCAAAAATTTACCTAGAATATCCATGAGTAACAGCATAATCCTCAGCTGTCCATCCGTTAGTGTCTTTATGGAAAAGATCAGCACCATATCGAAGAAGAACTTTTATTAAATTAAGCTGTCCACCAGATGCTGCAGTCATAAGTGGGGTTCTGAAACACCAAAAATATGTTATGAAGTAGATCATTTGACACAGACACTGTAATTATTTTTATTCCTATTTGCTCTCAAAAACTACTTTACTCTTTACTGAATGAGCAAAAGAAAAAGCAGTTTTCATTAAATATTAAGAGCAACCATAAAATGCAAGAGGGAGTCAAAACAACCAAACCTTCAATCTTCAGACAAAGCTTCCACATAGACAACACTCACATACAAACTATGCCACTATGCAGGAGATGTTTTTTCACATTGAGGCAGTGCCGCTGAGCTACCAGCATGTTTCCTGCCAGAAGGGCCACCACAGACAATGCCTTCTTGTAATCCTCTACGAGGAAAGCACCCACTGAGGTATGACAACAGCCAAGCGCAGATGTTCTTTCACAAGTCACACAGAAATAGCTGCTATGTGGCTCCCCGGGTTTTTTTCAGAGCTCACTCTCATGCCTCTGATTAATCCAACCTAAAGAATACTAAAGAGACCCATGCAGAGTTTTGACAAACCACTCACCTTTCACAGTGATCTCGAGCATGCACATCAGCTCCTCTCTGCAGAAGAAACTCTGCTATATCTTCATGATGTTCAGAGATAGCAAGAATAAGCGGAGTGTTTCCCTCCTGAAAGGGCAGATAAATACATTTAAAAATAAAAGTAAAAAAAAAAAAACAACCCTACAAGAGGAAGACTAATACAACTTTTTGAAAGAGCTTCTTCAACAAACACAAAAATTTACCTTATTCCGAGCATCAATATTGGCATTATGCTCAAGTAACAGCCCCGCTACAGTTGTATTAGGAGATCGGACAGCAAGGTGAAGGGCAGTGTTGCCGTCAGCATCTGCCAGGTGTGGGTTGGCACCGTGCTCCAGCAGAATAGCTACACATTCTTCTTGCTGGCACTGTACTGCCTGGGAACAACACACAGAAAAGGAAGAACTGCCAGCACTCTGTTACAATTGCCGCAGCTTCCCAATGCTGGAAAATAAGAGCACCTTCAAAGCTGAGCTAACATATGCCTATTCCACGCTGATTACCAGATGCATGCTTCTACGCAGAGCTGTGTAAAGAATCCTACCAGCCACCTCTCATTTAATGCACAGTTGACAAGCCCCACTTGAAAGAGCATAACATATTCCACATACCTTCATCAGCGACGATCTGTTATCACTGTCAGAAAGATTTAGTTTACACTTGTTTTCTACGAGATATGTAACAACATTCACATGGCCATTCGCAGAAGCAAGATGCAGAGGTGTCCTAAAAATTAAACATATTAAATTAGCACAAACAGACAACTAGAGAAATAATTTCAGGCTCTGATAAATTGATATGACCACAAGTTTCACTTTGCACAAAGCAAGCTTAAGAAATGATTTCTCATTCCGTTACCAGTAACAGCAGTTGTGCACCAAACACCCGAGACTGGCCAGCAAAACCCCTCCGCAGCATCTGCTTGGTAAGGTGCCATTTCCTTCACTCTAGAACTTAATCTGCACAGATTCCTGTGCCCAGGCGTTGGTCACTGCCTCCAGCAGGACTACACCTGTGGCACAGCAAAAAAGCTTGGGAATCTGAGAACTATGGCAAGCAACCTTCTAAGTTCTATAATTAGTCATGTGCCAGAAGTATCAGAGATGTAGATGGGCTTTATATAAAGAGTATTAGCGTTTCCCTGCACTTCAAGAATTTCTGCTTTTTCTCTAGCTTGCTTACTACTGCAACAAAACCAAGTACTCACTTGCACCAAAGTGCCCCCCATAACATGCAGCAAACCAGACAGAACACTGTAATCCTGAGTACAGGAAAGTAATACCTGATCCTTCAGATATGTATAACTACAATAGTCATAATAAGCCTACTACAGAGGAAGTCCTCTCCAGGGAGGGAATACTGTGTTTCCATAATACATGACCAGCATAAGAAAATGAAACTCTTTTCTTCAAGTTAAAGCCTTGCCAGAGGGAAAAAAAAAACAAACAACAACAACAACAAAAACCAAAACACTCCTTCAAACCACAGAACATCTTAGGTCTGATGTCAACTAACCAGCCTACTTATACTGAAAGAAATTGCCCAGAAAGTCCTTGCATGTGTTTCCCCCTAAATCAGAGGCACAAATCAGCACAAGCTTCACTCTGTGCAAAAGCAAAGCACCTGCTGCTCTGCAGGACGCCTGTCCCAACAGAGCAGAAGACAAGCTAGAAAATAGCTGGGACCTTCCTCCCTTGAAGGTGATGCAGTAACAATCCCACAGTTCCTCAAGAACTGAGGGGAACACCAGCACTGGTTCTGAACCACATCACTGCAGGTAGGTCCTTCTCTGTATTTAGGAAAGCTCAACTAGTCTTGCAATTGTTTTGGTACCTTGCTGAGACAGGAGCACAACAGCTCCCTGGCTAAGTGGGAATGGAAAGGGAGAGGTACACAAATGCAGTGGCAGGTGATGCAAAAACACAGTAATCTGTAACACAGATACTTGTTACAGGGCAGCTGACATCCTCCTCCACTGCAACAAAGATGAGGATGAGAGAAATACAGAAAACTTCAAAGAATTTGTAATGTCTTGCTACAGACAGGGAACAGACTGGAGCATTGACAGAGGAGTAGCTCAAGAGCAACTACCACCACTTTTTGAGAAATTTCCATGTAAACATGCAGGATCCTTCATCTCTGAAGAAATGACTGACTGAGATTATCTGAAAGCTAACCAGGACTGGTTATGAAGGAGTCCACAATCATCTGAAAGCTGCTACTACCAACCACTAGGAAGCATGACAGACGTGAAGTAGTCACTATCAGCTCTGCAAACAGAAAAGCCTTCAGAAAACTTGTGGACTTGTTGCTGTCCTCCTCAACCAAGCCTCTCAGTCTGTCAACAGGAGACGGCTCTGCTTGGAGCAAGGCCTGCCGTGCTCCACAGAAGATCCACTTCAGGGAACAGGCTGGCAGAGAACACCAGTGTTCAGGGTTGCCTGTCCCTGCAAGAGGCCTCCAGTAACACCGAAGTTCTTCTGCCACCCAGCCCTGGGGACACTGCCCAGATTATGTTCCTGCTCCTGCTGCTACGCTGATCACCTACAGAGTAGAAGAGAACTGCTGATGCTGAGCAGACACGAAACAACCCCACTGGGAAACAGCAGGTTGGCAGTACGCACTTTGAATGGCCCTTGAGCCGACAACCCAGCAGCTACAAGCCAAGCAATGAAAAGCGCTGGAGTTCAGTCTGACAGGCAGCTGACAGGGTAAATCTCCCTTAGCGATGAGCTCTGACCCAGGATCCATGACTAGCTGGCATTGTGCCTACAGTGCTTCCAGCTCTGTGCTGACTTTTGCCCGTCTCTGTCAGTGAGGCTGAGGGTTTTGCTAGCCCACCTCTGAAAGCTGCCTGCTCCTAACTGATGCTGTATCAAGCACACTTTCGGGAGGTCTTATGGGCTACAGGACCCACTTTATGGAAGGAACTTGTATGTGTGATACTTGCCATGCTCCTGGTGCAGGATTTTGCTTTTGGAAATCCTGAGGAGCAAACCTGAGATATTCATACAACCAATGCACACATTTTTGCCGTTACTTTGCATTATTTCCTATTCTACACCTCTATTTCCAATGATACCAAGTCTTCCAACACTATGAAGCCCTGAAATGCAGCTGTATCCAGTGGTCACTCACAACAAACATCACACCCACAAGCACTAAGAGGGCACAGGTGGCCTTGCAACCCTCATGGCTGGTACAGAGGGCAGTGGCTGCAGCAAGCAGGCAGGCTCTGTCCACTGAATTGCTCTCAGCCGCGCTTTTCAGCAGCTTTTCAGCACTGGGCATTATCATGGCAAAGCCACCACAGTGCTCATCATAGTACGCTGCCTTTTCTCCCCCCCCCCCCCCCCCCCCCCCCCCCCCCGGCTTGTTTTTTTTACAGTTTGTGACTTTATTTGTCCTGTTATAACACTGACAATACAATAGCCTGGCACACAGAAGGAAACCTTTCCAGAGGAAACAAAGCTTTCTAGACAAGATGAGCTTGAAACACAAAAACTAGCTCAATTTCATACCAGGGTCTGCTAAGAGCTGGTGACTGACTGATGACTGAATCAGCCACAGTGAATGGGAAGGCAGTAAGAAGAAAAAGAGAGAGACTTTCAGAACTATTTCCATAAATGCCATCGAGCACCTTGACTCTGGCAGCTTAAGTATGCACAAAAGTGCACTCAAGCCACCTTAGCCAGCATCACCCACCCTCCAGCTGCATAAACTAATACTGGCTGGCAACACTCAGGCACACAGCCCACGTGCTGACGGACTGCATTCTTCATTGCTTTTCCTACAAATCTAGACAGTTCCAGGTCTTTTCAGGGCAATAAGCTAGGTGGCTGGCAAAAGTCCAGTCTTCAGAAAAGACAGCCCAGGATGCTGAAGTACTCTGATTAAACCAGCATCTCCTCTGAATGTCATGGATGTTTTGACTCAGTCTTTTCAGAAAAGGCATTAACAGCTCAACACATACAAGACCCAAAACCTTCAGCTGATTCCCTTAGGCTTACGGTGGATCATGAGGAGCTATGCTGCAGCCCACGGCTTCTCCCTAAGATACAACTGCCAAGTACTTGCTGTGCTCGACTCAAAAGCACACATCCTAACACCTGCCAGAAGCAGCAGCTTCCTCTGCATGGCACTGCCCAGATTTTCCAATCCAAGGCACTAATTAGCTGTACCAAGGCCACAGAGCAAACAGCAAAGTAACTGCCACCTAAAATCAGACTGATGTTGCTTTGGCTGCAACATCAGAGTCACAAAAGGCACATCGGGCAACCGTCCACACAGCACCAATACACAGCACATTTACCCTTTCCTAAACGCAGTGCTTACCCCTCTTTTACTCCCAGCTGAGGCAGTGCAGCTTGCTCAGCTCAACTACTAACCCCGCACGCTGAGGCCTCCGAGGTGCATGCACTCTGCCTTCCAAGCCTGCCTGGAGAATGGCCCTGAGGCTCCTTCTGCAACCCGCCCTGGCCAGGCTGCTGCCGGCCCCCTGCCGCTCCTGCGCCCCCAGGCAAGGCAACACCCCCGGGAACGAGGGCACGGAGGGGGCCGGGGCAAGACCGGGACAAGACGGGGGATGCTCGGCCGACTCCAAGGGCTCCTGGCAGCACAGCCCTGGCTCCCCGCCCAGGCTGAGGCTCCCCGCAGCGATGCTGCTGTTGGCTCCCAGCGCCCTTGAGCTGCCGGTGGCTGCAGCTGCACCTGCGGGTGCCGGCGCTGCCCGCAACCCCCCCACACCCCGTCCCAGCACCGCCCGGCGCTGCTGCCCCCCGCCGCTTACCGCTCCGCCGTGTCCCGCTCGTCGATGCCGCATTTCTTCAGTCTCTGCCGCACCTGACCCAGGTCGCCACGGGCGGCCGCACGGTGCAGCTTGCCCAGGTCCTTCAGCCGGAGCTCGTAGGCACCGGTGGTGAAGGGCTTGGCGGAGCTGCCGGCCGCTGCCGGCCGCCCCTTCTTCTTCCTCCCGAACCCGAAAAACCTCTTCATCCCGCGGCACGGTCCCGCCTCAGGGAAGAGACGGCGGGAGGCACGCGGCGGGCTGCGGCAGGCCCCAGGCAGAACCGGGGGATCGGGGGTCCCGGGGCTGGGCATCGGGGGATCGGGGGGCCCCCGGGGCAGGGACGGGGGATCGGGGGGCCCCCGGGGCAGGGGGATCGGGGCCCCGGGCAGCGGCCCGGTACGGCTGTCTACAGAGCGAACCACCAGAGGGCGGGAAGCCGAGCGCACAGGCTGCTCCTCAGCGCGGCAGCGGCGGACAGCGCCTCCCTCAGCGCGGGCTCTGCTGGCGGGGGCGGGGTCTACTCCGGCGCGTGTCCAGCGCGAGTGACGTCACTTCCTGCCCCGCGGTGCCCGGCGGCTCCCGCGCGGTGCCCGGCCGCGGCGCTGCCGGGCGGGGCCGGGGGCATCGAGAGGCCCGGCGGGTGGCGGCGGCGCTGCGCCCCCCGCAGAGCACTCGGGCCGCTGTCGGGAAGCCCGGGGGGGTGCCGGCGTACCGGGCAGCAGCAGCTCCCCGCTGGCCCCCGGCGGGGCCCGCGCTGCGAGCACGCTGGGGGGCTCGGTCTAGTTGGTTTTAAAAGAAAATGGCTCAAACTGGGAAAGCGCTTGTCGTTCAGGGCAAGGGCATCTCGTCAGGGAGTTATGGCCAAATCAGCTCTGCGAGCAATTTGCCTCCTAGTTTGTTGAGCAGTCCTGCTTGTGTGCCATCGTTAGCCCTGGGCAAATGGATGCCAAAGGAACGAACAGCAAGGGTTAATATAGCGGGAGGGGGGCGGGGGGGCCCTGTAGGCATCATCTAGTTACCTGCCTTGCCATGACAGGGTCAGAAAGTTACTTTCCAGTAAATGTGGCTGAGCTGGCACTGCCACAAAAGAACACAAACGCGCACTGAGGGTATGGAAACGTGGTCCAGAAATCAAAAGACAGGTCGTGCCTTTGGTATAGATAAGTTGGGAACCATCCTCCGTATTGTACTGCTGCGGTGATGGCACTAAGTAGTTCAGCGTGGTGAAACCTTACTATAAGTACCATATGGTTTTGGGGTGATGTCACAGTCCAGTATACCCTAGATGGTTTGACTCATGGAACACCTTGCCAGCACACTACTTCCTATTAGAAACTGCCTCTTGCCAATGAGTTTGTGAAACATGGGAGAGATGGGAAAGAAAACCTCAATCAGAGAGAGGGACACACTTCACTGTGATTAGCGCTGAAAATATTGATTACAACAGGACAGGAATCTAGTACCACTTTTTAGGGAGGAGATTCAGCCCTTTGAAACACCTTCTTTTTCTTCATCGCTAATAATGGTACAGCTCCTAGAACCTTCATTTTCCTTTCTGGAATGAGCCTTCACAGCTTTATCAAGCCTGTTCGCTCTGGCAGTGTTCTCGCCGACCAAAGTGGCTGATGTACAGTCACTTTCCTTAGCTGATCCTCAGTGTATCAGCAGCATTCCGTTATTGCAGACGTGATCTCTAGAAGGAAGAACTATAATAATTATAATAATAATTTTTTTTTTTTTAAAGACTGAAAAAAGACTTTTGCTGAAAACACATCCAAGTAAATTCAGGTTGCAAAACCTGAATTCTATGAGTTTTGGGAAATGGCTATGAGCAGCAGCCATTTCAAGAGTACCTCTGTAATCAGTCTGACCATTTAATGGGGGAATGGAGAGCAAAATGCATTTTTTAATTGAGTGTATTTGTTTTCTTCCAGACATTAGAAGAAAGGCAGGATTTTATTTACAAGGTGGCAATACACAGTAAACACAATCCATCTCTGCTCTTTCCAGGAGGAAGTATTTCTTCTCCAGTGTTTTTTCAAGTGCATGCATGCTCAGCCACAAAAACTTGGGTTTATTACAGGTCACTCCCCAGCCAAGACCAGGAGACTCTACAGTTCCTGTGCAATATTAAATGTTTCAGAATGGTATTACCCTCCCCCCCGTGATTACCCAGTTTTAGTTGGCAGGGACTTGGTAGCTGGCTGGGCTGAAATTCAGTTTCAGGCTTTGAAGATAAGAGGGTGCTGATGGGTCCTGTGGATATAGTATTACGGGCACAACGGGCACTATTTGTTTATTATTAGCCAGAAAGGATGCAAAACTAAAAACTAGAATCTATCACCCAGAGCAACCTCAAAAGCACTTCTGGGAACTCTGCTTCTGGGTCTCCAAGACCAGGAAAGACGGACTGAGTCAGCTACTAGTAAGCAATTAGTTACTGCATTCATTTTTTCTGCATCACCTCACACTGCATTGTGCCCTGGGAAGCAAAGACACCATTCCGAAAAGCAAACCCCCACCTGCCTCCTGCTCAACTCGTGCCTGAGACAGGCTTCAGGGGGTGACCTTGGGCAAGGCCAACTTCATAGAGTTGTTCCAAGTGATGGTTGCGTTACTCCCCTCTCTTCCGAGAGGGAGTAACTGGGAACTCTTCCCAACAGAGCCACTCCAGAACTTACACAAAGATACCCATCTAGCTTTTATTTGCTTCCTCCGTGACCCCCAAACGATAAGGTACTCGCAGCCTGAATGGCAGGGATAACAGAAAACAATGAGTATGTAAGAACCTGACCAGAAGGTGCATGTGGTTCTCCTGGGTATTGGCTCGGTGCCCAGAGAATTTTCTGGGCTCACCTGTTCCAGCAGTTCAGCCTTTTCCTCGTCAAGATGAGCAATGTGCTCTTCCAAGGTGGGATCGTGACTTCAAGTGCTCCTCCCACGTGCTGTGCAAGTCCTTGGATGTCAGAGCCAGCATGTTCTGCTTCTGCATCTGTGAAAGCAACAGTGGCAGAAGAAAAAGCAAGGTGGCCGGAAAAGACAAGAGCGCAGGAGAATGCAGTAACTCACACAGAAACAGGCCTAAGCTCTCCTCCACCCATCCAAGACCTATGGCCAAGGTTGATGTGGAGTGTAAAACACACCTTAGGAACCATAACCAAGAACAGCAGCTGGAGCTGGTGGGAAGAAGGAATACTCTAGAAGTGACAGGATGAGGTTACAACTTTGGGGGATAAGATGACATGCACACACACACACAAAATCACCCTACAGCTTTCCTGCAAAGCTCCTCTGGTTCCCTCTATACTTCAGTTTTCGTAAGAACACTGCAAAACGTGGTGCAAAAGTACAACATTTGCTCCTACTTTCAGCAGCTACAGTCAGATTTCTTCATATAGTTACAGACATTAAGTACCTTAGTTTTCAACTTTTTTTCCAACTCCTTTTGCAAGTGCAGCTTGTCTCTCTCCAGGTCACTGTGGTAGCGTGTAGTAACTTCAAGTGAAGCTTCTGGCATAGATTGCTTTTTAGGTGCATCAGCAAGCTCCTGCTGCAGTTGTCCAACCATGCCCTAAAGAAACAGTTAAATTAGCATGAAGAAAGTTCTAAGAACATGAAATACGCCTTTAACTTATTTTATTATACAATTAGGCCCGTCTTTAGATTGAACCCAAAGGTATGAAATTTTGCCTGCCACCAGCAGGCATCTGCGCAGATGATGAACCTCTTGTCATCTTTCTCAGCTGAGCACCTTCAACTATCAGCAGCTGTTCATGAGGATTTCTGTTTCCTAACACATAAAAAAGGCTCAGGTATTGTTCTTCCTTGAACAATACACAAGCACACACTGCAATCAGGTATTTTTTTCTAACAAAACCCAAAGAAATCTGTTGTGATCTAAGAGCCATAGTATGACTGCAAATATTACTCTGGTGACTGAAGGCAGGACTTCGTATTAGATTGTTCTTTGTTCTGTTTCTTCACTATACAAATACAATTAAATGAATACAAATATATGAAAGCTCTTTTGAGATACACTTTAAGAGTATGTTGAATCACATCCTCTTGTAGTCTTCTTACTGAGCTCGTTTTAGAATAACAACTGCCTTTATACTGATAGATTAGGTTTACAAAATTCTGGATAGCTCATATATATATATATATACACACACACACACACGATCTTCAAAAGGAGCCTGTTATTTTGGTAGTAAGAATACAAAGCAAGTCACAGATTAAAATGATTGACAGTACTGCTGGAGCGTGGCTACATATCATAAAAGAGAAGGGAAAGCTTAAGGTCACTGTCTGACATGAACTTTGAGGAACAGGCAGGCCCCTCAGAATCCTCAAAACACATACAGAAATCAATAGCTGGACATTACTAATACTCTTCAATCTAGATAGCAACTAAAAGAGAAACTGTAGAAGAATGGCTGCAGAAGCGTGGCCTTAGAATCTCTGAAGATCTGCACAATCCAGGCCTGGTATTAGAATAGGCCTGTAATCAGAACTGTGCTGAAGTTGCTGTGCTGAAGTTAACAAGAAAGGTAGCCTTGAGCTATTCTTGAATCCTGAGACCAAGTAATTATGTTGTGCCAACAGGCCGTGGCTGTAACAAGCTACAGCTGCTGGGAAAGCAGGTGCAGGGCCAAGAAAGAGAGGGAGCGGTATGGGAAAATAGGGAGTAACAAACTACAAGGCTGAAGCACAGCAACACAATTAGCTACATGGATAGAATGCTTATTTTAGTCATGATAATTAGGGGTGTGAGAACCGCGCGCATTTAGAGACTACTAACCAATTATATTTCTGCTTTACGAATGTGCATGTGTATCGGTTCTATATAAGTAGTGTTAGAAACTAATAAAGTTGAGCAAGATGCATAACTCATATTGAGCATCTTCTTGACCCCAGCGAACCCTTCTTCCAACAAGAAACTATTTTTTCCCCTCTGTAGAAGCTTCATATAAATCCAACCCCAACCACTTCACTTGTCTGCATCTTCATTTCTCAGCCCTCGTGTATTGGACCGTTCCTGTTTTTATACCACTCTCATTCATGTCATCAGTGCAATATTTATATAAAACCCATCAAATACAAAAACTATTCTATAGGGCATATGTCTTAGGGTTAAGACTTAAGGTTAAATCTTAAGGTTTAAGTCTTAGGGTTAAGTTTTAGGGTGAAGCCCTAGGGTTAAGTTTTAAGGTTAAGACAGGGTTAAGTCTTAGGGTTATGTCTTAAGGTTAAAGTCTTAAGATTAAATCTCAGGGTTAAGTCTTAGGGTGAAGTCTCAAGTATAAGGCTCAATGTTAAGCCTCAGGGATATGTCTTAAGGTTTAGTCTTAAGGTTCAGTCTTAGAGTTAAGTCTTAGGGTTAAGACTCAAGGTTATGTCTTAGGGTTAAGTCTTAAGGTAAAGTTTTAAGGTTAAGTCTTAAGGTTAAGTCTTAGGGTTCAGGCTTAGGTTTAAATTTTAAGGTGAAGTGCGGCAAATGAAGAGACAGGACGCAGCTTGATGCAAGCAAGTTGTCGGTTTATTAGTGATTTTCTCACACTTGTATACATGTCTACCTTCTACATATTACACACCGATTGGTTAAATCTTAAGCGTAAAAAACACGGATTGGTTGATATTTAAGGCACACCGTTAGAACAATAGGAACTTATTAGTTTACCTTGACATAGCAACAATTTCTATTCCCAAATTAGGAGGTTTCTTTCCAGGCGGCTTTCTTGATTAACAAAGTTACATATCGGCGCCATCCGTTCCCTTATCTGGCTACTTGTTTCTCTGTCCGCCTGGCTGCCTCCTCAGCTGTAACGGCTCAGGGGTCTGCAGTTAGCTTGTTCCTTGGCTCCCAGGGCTTGTGCCCTGCAAGTTCTAACAAGTCTCTATTCATCAGGCTATCAGTACTTGGACTCCTGTCCTTGAGGCCTTGTCCTACAGGGGAACACAGGGTTAAGTTTTAGGGTTAAGTCCTAGGGTTAAAGTTTTAAGATTAAATCTCAGGGTTAAGTCTTAAGTTAAAGTCTTAAGTTTAAGACTTAGGGTTAAAGTCTTACGGCTTAATCTCAGGTTTAAGTCTCAAGGTTAATCTCAGGGTTAAGACTTAAGGTTGAATTTGAGTCAGGATTAGGTCTTAAAGGATAAGTCTGTAGTTTAAGTCTTAGGGTTAAGTCTTGGGGATAATTCTTAGGGTTAAGTCTCAGGGTTAAGTTTCAAGGCTAAGTTTCAATGTTAAGTCTTAGGGTTAAGTCTTAAGGTTAAGTCTTAAGGTTAAGTCTTAAGGTGAAGTCTTATGGTTAAATCTTAGGGTTAAGTCTTAGGGTTAAGTTTTAGGGTTAAGACTTAAGATTAAGTCTTAGAGTTATGTCTTAGGGTTAAGTTTAAGGATAAGACTTATAGTTACGTCTTTAAGTTTACGTCTTAGGTTTATGTCTTAGGGTTAAGTCTTAGGGTTTTGTCTTACGGTTAAGTATTATTATTAAGTCTTAGGGTTAAAGTCTTAAGATTTAATCTCAGGGTTAGGTCTTATGGTTAAGTCATAAGTTTAAGTCTTAATTTTAAGTCTTGGGGATAAGTCTTAAGGTTAAGTCTCAAGGTTAATCTCAGGGTTAATTCTTAGGGTTAAAATCTTTAAAGGTTAAGTCTTAGGGTTCAGTCTTAGGGTTAAGTCTCAGGGTTATGTCTTAGGGTTAAGTCTTATGTTTAAGTCTTAGGGTTAAGTCTTAAATTTAAGACCTAGTGTTAATTCTTAGGGTTAAAATCTTTAAGATTAAGTCTCAGGGTTAAGTCTTAGGGGTAAGTTTTAAGGTGAAGTCTTAAATTAAGTATCAGGGTTGTGTCTTTGGGTTCAGTCTTAAGGTTAACTTTTAGGGTTAAGTCTTCGGGTGAAGTCTAAAATTTAAGTCCTGGGGTTAAGTCTTACAAGGTTAAATCTCAGGGTTAAGTCTTAAGGTTAAGTCTTAAATTTTAGTGTTAAAGTTTTAAGGTTAAGTTTCAGGGTTAAGTCCTAGGGTTACTTCTTAAGGGTTAACTCTTAATGTTGAGTATTAAGGTTGAGTCTAAGGGTTGATTATTAAGGTTAAATCTTTAGGTTAAGTCTTAAGGTTAAGTCTTAATGTTAAGTCTTAGGGTTAGGTCTCAGGGTTAAGTTTTAAGGTTAAGTCTTAATGTGAAGTCTTAAATTTAAGACCTAGGGTCAATTCTAAGTGTTAAATTCTTTAAGTCTCAGGGTTAAGTCTTAAGTTTAAGTCTCAGGGGTAAGTCTTAAGGTTAAGTCTTAAGTTAAGATAGGATGAAGTCTTAGGGTTAAGCCTTAGGGTAAAGACTTAAGATAAAGTTTTAAGTTTAAGTGTAAGGCTTAAGTCTTAGAGTTCAGTCTTAGGGTTAAGTTTTAAGGTTAAGAATTAAGGTTAATCTTAAGAGTTAACTCTTACGGTTAAGTCTTAAGGTTATGTCTTAATGTTAAGTCTATGGGGTTAAGTCTCAGGTTCAGTTTTTAAGGTTGAGTCACAAGGTTAAGTCTTAAGCTCAAGTCTTAATTATAAGTGTTAGCGTTAAGTCTTAAGGTTAAGTCTAAGGGTTAAGTCTCTAAGATTAAGTATTAGGTTTAAGTCTAAGGGTTAAGTCTTAAGATTAAGTCTTAAATTTAAGTCTTAGGGTTAAATCTTAAGGTTAAGTTGTACGATATGTCTTAAGTTTAACTCTTAGGGTTAACTCTTTAGAGTTAAGTCTTGGGGATAAGTCTTAGGGTTAAGTCTTAAAATTTAAGTCCTAAGGTTAACTCTTAGGGTTAAATCTGTAAGGTCAACACTTAAGGTTAACTCTTAGGGTTAAGTTTAGGGTTAAGCCTTAAGGTTACATCTTAAAGTTAAATATTAAGGTTAAGTCTTAGGGCTATTTCTTAAGTTTAAGTCTGAGGGTTATATCTGAGCGTTAATTATTAAGTTGAAGTCTTAGAGTTCATTCTCAGGGTTAAGTCTTCAAGTTACTTCTTAAGGTTGAGGCTTAGGGTTAAGTTTTAAGGTTAAGTCCGAATGTTACATCTTAAAGTTAAGTCTTAGGGTTAAATCTCAGTGTTAAGTCTCAAGGTTAGGTCTCAGGGTAGAAGTCGTAAGGTTGTGTCTTAATGTTCAGTCTTATTGTTAAGTCTTAAAAGTTATATTTTAGGGTTCAGTCTTAGGGTTAAATGTTAAGGTTAAGTCTTAGGGTTAAGTCTTAAGGTGAAGTCTTATGGCTTGAGTCTTAGGGTTAAGTCTAAAGTTTAATTCATAAGTTTAAGTCTTAGACTTAAGTCTTGGGGCTAAGTCTTAGGGTTAAGTCTTAAATCTTAGGTTTAAGTCTCAGTGTTGAGTCTTAGGGATAAGTCTTTGAATTAAGTCTTCAAGTTTTGTCTTAAGGTTTAACCTTAAGTTTAAATCATAGGGTTAAGTCTTAGGGTTAAGTATTGAGTGTAAATCTTAAGTTTACGCTTTAAGGTTAAGTCTTAATGGTACATCTTAAAGTTAAGTCTTAGCATTAAGACTTAGGGTTAAATCCCAGGGTTAAATTTCAAGGTAAAGTCTCAAGGTTAAGTCTCAGGGTTACGTGGTCAAGTTGTGTCTTAGGATTCAGTCTTAGGGTTAAGTTTTGAAGTTAAATTGAGGTTAAGTCTTAGGGTTAAGTCTCAGGATTATGTCTTAGGGATAAGTCTTAAGTTTAAACCTTAAGCTTAAGTCTTAGGGTTAAGCCTTAAGGTTAAGTGTCAGGGTTAATTCCTAAAGGTTAAGTCTTAAGTTTACATCTCATAGATTGAGTCTTAGGGTTAATTAAGTCTTAAGTTTACATCTCATAGATTGAGTCTTAGGGTTAAGTCTGCATCTTAAGTCTTAGGGTTAAGTCTTAGAGTACAATCTTGAGGATAAGTCTTATGGTTAAGTCTCAGGGTTAAGTCTTAATGTTAAGTCTTAAGGTTGAGCCTTAAGGTTAAGTCTTAGGGTTAAGCCTTAGAGTTATGTCTTGGGGATAAGTCTTAGGGCGAAGTCTCAGGATTAAGTATCAAGGTTAAAGCTCAAGGATAAGTCTCAGGGCTACGTTTTAGGGTTAAGTCTTCAGGTTAAATCTTAGGTTTAAGTCTCAGTTTTCAGTTTTAGGGATAAGTCTTATGGATAAATTTCACGACTAAGTCTCAGGGTTGAGTCTTAAGGTTAAAACTTAACCTGAAGTCTTAGGGTTAAGTCTTATGGTTAAATCTTAATGTTAAATCGTAATTTTAAGTCTTAGCGTTCAGTCTAAAGTTGAAATCACAAGTTGAAGTCTTAGGGTTAACTCTTTAGAGTTAAGTCTTGGGGATAAGTCTTAGGGTTAAGTCTTAACGTTTCAGTCCTAAGGTTAACTCTTAGGGTTAAATCTGTAAGGTCAACACTTAAGGTTAACTCTTAGGGTTAAGTTTAGGGTGAAGCCTTAAGGTTACATCTTAAAGTTAAATATTAAGGTTAAGTCTTAGGGCTATTTCTTAAGTTTAAGTCTGAGGGTTATATCTGAGCGTTCATTATTAAGTTGAAGTCTTAGAGTTCATTCTCAGGGTTAAGTCTTCAAGTTACTTCTTAAGGTTGAGGCTTAGGGTTAAGTTTTAAGGTTAAGTCCGAATGTTACATCTTAAAGTTAAGTCTTAGGGTTAAATCTCAGTGTTAAGTCTCAAGGTTAGGTCTCAGGGTAGAAGTCGTAAGGTTGTGTCTTAATGTTCAGTCTTATTGTTAAGTCTTAAAAGTTATATTTTAGGGTTCAGTCTTAGGGTTAAATGTTAAGGTTAAGTCTTAGGGTTAAGTCTTAAGGTGAAGTCTTATGGCTTGAGTCTTAGGGTTAAGTCTAAAGTTTAATTCATAAGTTTAAGTCTTAGACTTAAGTCTTGGGGCTAAGTCTTAGGGTTAAGTCTTAAATCTTAGGTTTAAGTCTCAGTGTTGAGTCTTAGGGATAAGTCTTTGAATTAAGTCTTCAAGTTTTGTCTTAAGGTTTAACCTTAAGTTTAAATCATAGGGTTAAGTCTTAGGGTTAAGTATTGAGTGTAAATCTTAAGGTTACGCTTTAAGGTTAAGTCTTAATGGTACATCTTAAAGTTAAGTCTTAGCATTAAGACTTAGGGTTAAATCCCAGGGTTAAATTTCAAGGTAAAGTCTCAAGGTTAAGTCTCAGGGTTACGTGGTAAGGTTGTGTCTTAGGATTCAGTCTTAGGGTTAAGTTTTGAAGTTAAATTGAGGTTAAGTCTTAGGGTTAAGTCTCAGGATTATGTCTTAGGGATAAGTCTTAAGTTTAAACCTTAAGCTTAAGTCTTAGGGTTAAGCCTTAAGGTTAAGTGTCAGGGTTAATTCCTAAAGGTTAAGTCTTAAGTTTACATCTCATAGATTGAGTCTTAGGGTTAATTAAGTCTTAAGTTTACATCTCATAGATTGAGTCTTAGGGTTAAGTCTGCATCTTAAGTCTTAGGGTTAAGTCTTAGAGTACAATCTTGAGGATAAGTCTTATGGTTAAGTCTCAGGGTTAAGTCTTAATGTTAAGTCTTAAGGTTGAGCCTTAAGGTTAAGTCTTAGGGTTAAGCCTTAGAGTTATGTCTTGGGGATAAGTCTTAGGGCGAAGTCTCAGGATTAAGTATCAAGGTTAAAGCTCAAGGATAAGTCTCAGGGCTACGTTTTAGGGTTAAGTCTTCAGGTTAAATCTTAGGTTTAAGTCTCAGTTTTCAGTTTTAGGGATAAGTCTTATGGATAAATTTCACGACTAAGTCTCAGGGTTGAGTCTTAAGGTTAAAACTTAACCTGAAGTCTTAGGGTTAAGTCTTATGGTTAAATCTTAATGTTAAATCGTAATTTTAAGTCTTAGCGTTCAGTCTAAAGTTGAAATCACAAGTTGAAGTCTTAGGGTTAACTCTTTAGAGTTAAGTCTTGGGGATAAGTCTTAGGGTTAAGTCTTAACGTTTCAGTCCTAAGGTTAACTCTTAGGGTTAAATCTGTAAGGTCAACACTTAAGGTTAACTCTTAGGGTTAAGTTTAGGGTTAAGCCTTAAGGTTACATCTTAAAGTTAAATATTAAGGTTAAGTCTTAGGGCTATTTCTTAAGTTTAAGTCTGAGGGTTATATCTGAGCGTTAATTATTAAGTTGAAGTCTTAGAGTTCATTCTCAGGGTTAAGTCTTCAAGTTACTTCTTAAGGTTGAGGCTTAGGGTTAAGTTTTAAGGTTAAGTCCGAATGTTACATCTTAAAGTTAAGTCTTAGGGTTAAATCTCAGTGTTAAGTCTCAAGGTTAGGTCTCAGGGTAGAAGTCGTAAGGTTGTGTCTTAATGTTCAGTCTTATTGTTAAGTCTTAAAAGTTATATTTTAGGGTTCAGTCTTAGGGTTAAATGTTAAGGTTAAGTCTTAGGGTTAAGTCTTAAGGTGAAGTCTTATGGCTTGAGTCTTAGGGTTAAGTCTAAAGTTTAATTCATAAGTTTAAGTCTTAGACTTAAGTCTTGGGGCTAAGTCTTAGGGTTAAGTCTTAAATCTTAGGTTTAAGTCTCAGTGTTGAGTCTTAGGGATAAGTCTTTGAATTAAGTCTTCAAGTTTTGTCTTAAGGTTTAACCTTAAGTTTAAATCATAGGGTTAAGTCTTAGGGTTAAGTATTGAGTGTAAATCTTAAGGTTACGCTTTAAGGTTAAGTCTTAATGGTACATCTTAAAGTTAAGTCTTAGCATTAAGACTTAGGGTTGAATCCCAGGGTTAAATTTCAAGGTAAAGTCTCAAGGTTAAGTCTCAGGGTTACGTGGTAAGGTTGTGTCTTAGGATTCAGTCTTAGGGTTAAGTTTTGAAGTTAAATTGAGGTTAAGTCTTAGGGTTAAGTCTCAGGATTATGTCTTAGGGATAAGTCTTAAGTTTAAACCTTAAGCTTAAGTCTTAGGGTTAAGCCTTAAGGTTAAGTGTCAGGGTTAATTCCTAAAGGTTAAGTCTTAAGTTTACATCTCATAGATTGAGTCTTAGGGTTAATTAAGTCTTAAGTTTACATCTCATAGATTGAGTCTTAGGGTTAAGTCTGCATCTTAAGTCTTAGGGTTAAGTCTTAGAGTACAATCTTGAGGATAAGTCTTATGGTTAAGTCTCAGGGTTAAGTCTTAATGTTAAGTCTTAAGGTTGAGCCTTAAGGTTAAGTCTTAGGGTTAAGCCTTAGAGTTATGTCTTGGGGATAAGTCTTAGGGCGAAGTCTCAGGATTAAGTATCAAGGTTAAAGCTCAAGGATAAGTCTCAGGGCTACGTTTTAGGGTTAAGTCTTCAGGTTAAATCTTAGGTTTAAGTCTCAGTTTTCAGTTTTAGGGATAAGTCTTATGGATAAATTTCACGACTAAGTCTCAGGGTTGAGTCTTAAGGTTAAAACTTAACCTGAAGTCTTAGGGTTAAGTCTTATGGTTAAATCTTAATGTTAAATCGTAATTTTAAGTCTTAGCGTTCAGTCTAAAGTTGAAATCACAAGTTGAAGTCTTAGGGTTAACTCTTTAGAGTTAAGTCTTGGGGATAAGTCTTAGGGTTAAGTCTTAACGTTTCAGTCCTAAGGTTAACTCTTAGGGTTAAATCTGTAAGGTCAACACTTAAGGTTAACTCTTAGGGTTAAGTTTAGGGTTAAGCCTTAAGGTTACATCTTAAAGTTAAATATTAAGGTTAAGTCTTAGGGCTATTTCTTAAGTTTAAGTCTGAGGGTTATATCTGAGCGTTAATTATTAAGTTGAAGTCTTAGAGTTCATTCTCAGGGTTAAGTCTTCAAGTTACTTCTTAAGGTTGAGGCTTAGGGTTAAGTTTTAAGGTTAAGTCCGAATGTTACATCTTAAAGTTAAGTCTTAGGGTTAAATCTCAGTGTTAAGTCTCAAGGTTAGGTCTCAGGGTAGAAGTCGTAAGGTTGTGTCTTAATGTTCAGTCTTATTGTTAAGTCTTAAAAGTTATATTTTAGGGTTCAGTCTTAGGGTTAAATGTTAAGGTTAAGTCTTAGGGTTAAGTCTTAAGGTGAAGTCTTATGGCTTGAGTCTTAGGGTTAAGTCTAAAGTTTAATTCATAAGTTTAAGTCTTAGACTTAAGTCTTGGGGCTAAGTCTTAGGGTTAAGTCTTAAATCTTAGGTTTAAGTCTCAGTGTTGAGTCTTAGGGATAAGTCTTTGAATTAAGTCTTCAAGTTTTGTCTTAAGGTTTAACCTTAAGTTTAAATCATAGGGTTAAGTCTTAGGGTTAAGTATTGAGTGTAAATCTTAAGGTTACGCTTTAAGGTTAAGTCTTAATGGTACATCTTAAAGTTAAGTCTTAGCATTAAGACTTAGGGTTAAATCCCAGGGTTAAATTTCAAGGTAAAGTCTCAAGGTTAAGTCTCAGGGTTACGTGGTAAGGTTGTGTCTTAGGATTCAGTCTTAGGGTTAAGTTTTGAAGTTAAATTGAGGTTAAGTCTTAGGGTTAAGTCTCAGGATTATGTCTTAGGGATAAGTCTTAAGTTTAAACCTTAAGCTTAAGTCTTAGGGTTAAGCCTTAAGGTTAAGTGTCAGGGTTAATTCCTAAAGGTTAAGTCTTAAGTTTACATCTCATAGATTGAGTCTTAGGGTTAATTAAGTCTTAAGTTTACATCTCATAGATTGAGTCTTAGGGTTAAGTCTGCATCTTAAGTCTTAGGGTTAAGTCTTAGAGTACAATCTTGAGGATAAGTCTTATGGTTAAGTCTCAGGGTTAAGTCTTAATGTTAAGTCTTAAGGTTGAGCCTTAAGGTTAAGTCTTAGGGTTAAGCCTTAGAGTTATGTCTTGGGGATAAGTCTTAGGGCGAAGTCTCAGGATTAAGTATCAAGGTTAAAGCTCAAGGATAAGTCTCAGGGCTACGTTTTAGGGTTAAGTCTTCAGGTTAAATCTTAGGTTTAAGTCTCAGTTTTCAGTTTTAGGGATAAGTCTTATGGATAAATTTCACGACTAAGTCTCAGGGTTGAGTCTTAAGGTTAAAACTTAACCTGAAGTCTTAGGGTTAAGTCTTATGGTTAAATCTTAATGTTAAATCGTAATTTTAAGTCTTAGCGTTCAGTCTAAAGTTGAAATCACAAGTTGAAGTCTTAGGGTTAACTCTTTAGAGTTAAGTCTTGGGGATAAGTCTTAGGGTTAAGTCTTAACGTTTCAGTCCTAAGGTTAACTCTTAGGGTTAAATCTGTAAGGTCAACACTTAAGGTTAACTCTTAGGGTTAAGTTTAGGGTTAAGCCTTAAGGTTACATCTTAAAGTTAAATATTAAGGTTAAGTCTTAGGGCTATTTCTTAAGTTTAAGTCTGAGGGTTATATCTGAGCGTTAATTATTAAGTTGAAGTCTTAGAGTTCATTCTCAGGGTTAAGTCTTCAAGTTACTTCTTAAGGTTGAGGCTTAGGATTAAGTTTTAAGGTTAAGTCCGAATGTTACATCTTAAAGTTAAGTCTTAGGGTTAAATCTCAGTGTTAAGTCTCAAGGTTAGGTCTCAGGGTAGAAGTCGTAAGGTTGTGTCTTAATGTTCAGGCTTATTGTTAAGTCTTAAAAGTTATATTTTAGGGTTCAGTCTTAGGGTTAAATTTTAAGGTTAAGTCTTCAGGTTAAGTCTTAAGGTGAAGTCTTATGGCTTGAATCTTAGGGTTAAGTCTAAAGTTTAATTCATAAGTTTAAGTCTTAGACTTAAGTCTTGGGGCTAAGTCTTAGGGTTAAGTCTTAAATCTTAGGTTTAAGTCTCAGTGTTGAGTCTTAGGGATAAGTCTTTGAATTAAGTCTTCAAGTTTTGTCTTAAGGTTTAACCTTAAGTTTAAATCATAGGGTTAAGTCTTAGGGTTAAGTATTGAGTGTAAATCTTAAGGTTACGCTTTAAGGTTAAGTCTTAATGGTACATCTTAAAGTTAAGTCTTAGCATTAAGACTTAGGGTTAAATCCCAGGGTTAAATTTCAAGGTAAAGTCTCAAGGTTAAGTCTCAGGGTTACGTGGTAAGGTTGTGTCTTAGGATTCAGTCTTAGGGTTAAGTTTTGAAGTTAAATTGAGGTTAAGTCTTAGGGTTAAGTCTCAGGATTATGTCTTAGGGATAAGTCTTAAGTTTAAACCTTAAGCTTAAGTCTTAGGGTTAAGCCTTAAGGTTAAGTGTCAGGGTTAATTCCTAAAGGTTAAGTCTTAAGTTTACATCTCATAGATTGAGTCTTAGGGTTAATTAAGTCTTAAGTTTACATCTCATAGATTGAGTCTTAGGGTTAAGTCTGCATCTTAAGTCTTAGGGTTAAGTCTTAGAGTACAATCTTGAGGATAAGTCTTATGGTTAAGTCTCAGGGTTAAGTCTTAATGTTAAGTCTTAAGGTTGAGCCTTAAGGTTAAGTCTTAGGGTTAAGCCTTAGAGTTATGTCTTGGGGATAAGTCTTAGGGCGAAGTCTCAGGATTAAGTATCAAGGTTAAAGCTCAAGGATAAGTCTCAGGGCTACGTTTTAGGGTTAAGTCTTCAGGTTAAATCTTAGGTTTAAGTCTCAGTTTTCAGTTTTAGGGATAAGTCTTATGGATAAATTTCACGACTAAGTCTCAGGGTTGAGTCTTAAGGTTAAAACTTAACCTGAAGTCTTAGGGTTAAGTCTTATGGTTAAATCTTAATGTTAAATCGTAATTTTAAGTCTTAGCGTTCAGTCTAAAGTTTAAATCACAAGTTGAAGTCTTAGGGTTAACTCTTTAGAGTTAAGTCTTGGGGATAAGTCTTAGGGTTAAGTCTTAACGTTTCAGTCCTAAGGTTAACTCTTAGGGTTAAATCTGTAAGGTCAACACTTAAGGTTAACTCTTAGGGTTAAGTTTAGGGTGAAGCCTTAAGGTTACATCTTAAAGTTAAATATTAAGGTTAAGTCTTAGGGCTATTTCTTAAGTTTAAGTCTGAGGGTTATATCTGAGCGTTCATTATTAAGTTGAAGTCTTAGAGTTCATTCTCAGGGTTAAGTCTTCAAGTTACTTCTTAAGGTTGAGGCTTAGGGTTAAGTTTTAAGGTTAAGTCCGAATGTTACATCTTAAAGTTAAGTCTTAGGGTTAAATCTCAGTGTTAAGTCTCAAGGTTAGGTCTCAGGGTAGAAGTCGTAAGGTTGTGTCTTAATGTTCAGTCTTATTGTTAAGTCTTAAAAGTTATATTTTAGGGTTCAGTCTTAGGGTTAAATGTTAAGGTTAAGTCTTAGGGTTAAGTCTTAAGGTGAAGTCTTATGGCTTGAATCTTACGGTTAAGTCTAAAGTTTAATTCATAAGTTTAAGTCTTAGACTTAAGTCTTGGGGCTAAGTCTTAGGGTTAAGTCTTAAATCTTAGGTTTAAGTCTCAGTGTTGAGTCTTAGGGATAAGTCTTTGAATTAAGTCTTCAAGTTTTGTCTTAAGGTTTAACCTTAAGTTTAAGTCATAGGGTTAAGTCTTAGGGTTAAGTATTGAGTGTAAATCTTAAGGTTACGCTTTAAGGTTAAGTCTTAATGGTACATCTTAAAGTTAAGTCTTAGCATTAAGACTTAGGGTTGAATCCCAGGGTTAAATTTCAAGGTAAAGTCTCAAGGTTAAGTCTCAGGGTTACGTGGTAAGGTTGTGTCTTAGGATTCAGTCTTAGGGTTAAGTTTTGAAGTTAAATTGAGGTTAAGTCTTAGGGTTAAGTCTCAGGATTATGTCTTAGGGATAAGTCTTAAGTTTAAACCTTAAGCTTAAGTCTTAGGGTTAAGCCTTAAGGTTAAGTGTCAGGGTTAATTCCTAAAGGTTAAGTCTTAAGTTTACATCTCATAGATTGAGTCTTAGGGTTAATTAAGTCTTAAGTTTACATCTCATAGATTGAGTCTTAGGGTTAAGTCTGCATCTTAAGTCTTAGGGTTAAGTCTTAGAGTACAATCTTGAGGATAAGTCTTATGGTTAAGTCTCAGGGTTAAGTCTTAATGTTAAGTCTTAAGGTTGAGCCTTAAGGTTAAGTCTTAGGGTTAAGCCTTAGAGTTATGTCTTGGGGATAAGTCTTAGGGCGAAGTCTCAGGATTAAGTATCAAGGTTAAAGCTCAAGGATAAGTCTCAGGGCTACGTTTTAGGGTTAAGTCTTCAGGTTAAATCTTAGGTTTAAGTCTCAGTTTTCAGTTTTAGGGATAAGTCTTATGGATAAATTTCACGACTAAGTCTCAGGGTTGAGTCTTAAGGTTAAAACTTAACCTGAAGTCTTAGGGTTAAGTCTTATGGTTAAATCTTAATGTTAAATCGTAATTTTAAGTCTTAGCGTTCAGTCTAAAGTTGAAATCACAAGTTGAAGTCTTAGGGTTAACTCTTTAGAGTTAAGTCTTGGGGATAAGTCTTAGGGTTAAGTCTTAACGTTTCAGTCCTAAGGTTAACTCTTAGGGTTAAATCTGTAAGGTCAACACTTAAGGTTAACTCTTAGGGTTAAGTTTAGGGTTAAGCCTTAAGGTTACATCTTAAAGTTAAATATTAAGGTTAAGTCTTAGGGCTATTTCTTAAGTTTAAGTCTGAGGGTTATATCTGAGCGTTAATTATTAAGTTGAAGTCTTAGAGTTCATTCTCAGGGTTAAGTCTTCAAGTTACTTCTTAAGGTTGAGGCTTAGGGTTAAGTTTTAAGGTTAAGTCCGAATGTTACATCTTAAAGTTAAGTCTTAGGGTTAAATCTCAGTGTTAAGTCTCAAGGTTAGGTCTCAGGGTAGAAGTCGTAAGGTTGTGTCTTAATGTTCAGTCTTATTGTTAAGTCTTAAAAGTTATATTTTAGGGTTCAGTCTTAGGGTTAAATGTTAAGGTTAAGTCTTAGGGTTAAGTCTTAAGGTGAAGTCTTATGGCTTGAGTCTTAGGGTTAAGTCTAAAGTTTAATTCATAAGTTTAAGTCTTAGACTTAAGTCTTGGGGCTAAGTCTTAGGGTTAAGTCTTAAATCTTAGGTTTAAGTCTCAGTGTTGAGTCTTAGGGATAAGTCTTTGAATTAAG
This sequence comes from Falco punctatus, assembly GCF_963210335.1. Classification (NCBI taxonomy): domain Eukaryota; kingdom Metazoa; phylum Chordata; class Aves; order Falconiformes; family Falconidae; genus Falco; species Falco punctatus. The sequence continues at coordinate 726,238 of NW_027660119.1, forward strand.
TCTTCAAGTTTTGTCTTAAGGTTTAACCTTAAGTTTAAATCATAGGGTTAAGTCTTAGGGTTAAGTATTGAGTGTAAATCTTAAGGTTACGCTTTAAGGTTAAGTCTTAATGGTACATCTTAAAGTTAAGTCTTAGCATTAAGACTTAGGGTTAAATCCCAGGGTTAAATTTCAAGGTAAAGTCTCAAGGTTAAGTCTCAGGGTTACGTGGTAAGGTTGTGTCTTAGGATTCAGTCTTAGGGTTAAGTTTTGAAGTTAAATTGAGGTTAAGTCTTAGGGTTAAGTCTCAGGATTATGTCTTAGGGATAAGTCTTAAGTTTAAACCTTAAGCTTAAGTCTTAGGGTTAAGCCTTAAGGTTAAGTGTCAGGGTTAATTCCTAAAGGTTAAGTCTTAAGTTTACATCTCATAGATTGAGTCTTAGGGTTAATTAAGTCTTAAGTTTACATCTCATAGATTGAGTCTTAGGGTTAAGTCTGCATCTTAAGTCTTAGGGTTAAGTCTTAGAGTACAATCTTGAGGATAAGTCTTATGGTTAAGTCTCAGGGTTAAGTCTTAATGTTAAGTCTTAAGGTTGAGCCTTAAGGTTAAGTCTTAGGGTTAAGCCTTAGAGTTATGTCTTGGGGATAAGTCTTAGGGCGAAGTCTCAGGATTAAGTATCAAGGTTAAAGCTCAAGGATAAGTCTCAGGGCTACGTTTTAGGGTTAAGTCTTCAGGTTAAATCTTAGGTTTAAGTCTCAGTTTTCAGTTTTAGGGATAAGTCTTATGGATAAATTTCACGACTAAGTCTCAGGGTTGAGTCTTAAGGTTAAAACTTAACCTGAAGTCTTAGGGTTAAGTCTTATGGTTAAATCTTAATGTTAAATCGTAATTTTAAGTCTTAGCGTTCAGTCTAAAGTTGAAATCACAAGTTGAAGTCTTAGGGTTAACTCTTTAGAGTTAAGTCTTGGGGATAAGTCTTAGGGTTAAGTCTTAACGTTTCAGTCCTAAGGTTAACTCTTAGGGTTAAATCTGTAAGGTCAACACTTAAGGTTAACTCTTAGGGTTAAGTTTAGGGTTAAGCCTTAAGGTTACATCTTAAAGTTAAATATTAAGGTTAAGTCTTAGGGCTATTTCTTAAGTTTAAGTCTGAGGGTTATATCTGAGCGTTAATTATTAAGTTGAAGTCTTAGAGTTCATTCTCAGGGTTAAGTCTTCAAGTTACTTCTTAAGGTTGAGGCTTAGGATTAAGTTTTAAGGTTAAGTCCGAATGTTACATCTTAAAGTTAAGTCTTAGGGTTAAATCTCAGTGTTAAGTCTCAAGGTTAGGTCTCAGGGTAGAAGTCGTAAGGTTGTGTCTTAATGTTCAGGCTTATTGTTAAGTCTTAAAAGTTATATTTTAGGGTTCAGTCTTAGGGTTAAATTTTAAGGTTAAGTCTTCAGGTTAAGTCTTAAGGTGAAGTCTTATGGCTTGAATCTTAGGGTTAAGTCTAAAGTTTAATTCATAAGTTTAAGTCTTAGACTTAAGTCTTGGGGCTAAGTCTTAGGGTTAAGTCTTAAATCTTAGGTTTAAGTCTCAGTGTTGAGTCTTAGGGATAAGTCTTTGAATTAAGTCTTCAAGTTTTGTCTTAAGGTTTAACCTTAAGTTTAAATCATAGGGTTAAGTCTTAGGGTTAAGTATTGAGTGTAAATCTTAAGGTTACGCTTTAAGGTTAAGTCTTAATGGTACATCTTAAAGTTAAGTCTTAGCATTAAGACTTAGGGTTAAATCCCAGGGTTAAATTTCAAGGTAAAGTCTCAAGGTTAAGTCTCAGGGTTACGTGGTAAGGTTGTGTCTTAGGATTCAGTCTTAGGGTTAAGTTTTGAAGTTAAATTGAGGTTAAGTCTTAGGGTTAAGTCTCAGGATTATGTCTTAGGGATAAGTCTTAAGTTTAAACCTTAAGCTTAAGTCTTAGGGTTAAGCCTTAAGGTTAAGTGTCAGGGTTAATTCCTAAAGGTTAAGTCTTAAGTTTACATCTCATAGATTGAGTCTTAGGGTTAATTAAGTCTTAAGTTTACATCTCATAGATTGAGTCTTAGGGTTAAGTCTGCATCTTAAGTCTTAGGGTTAAGTCTTAGAGTACAATCTTGAGGATAAGTCTTATGGTTAAGTCTCAGGGTTAAGTCTTAATGTTAAGTCTTAAGGTTGAGCCTTAAGGTTAAGTCTTAGGGTTAAGCCTTAGAGTTATGTCTTGGGGATAAGTCTTAGGGCGAAGTCTCAGGATTAAGTATCAAGGTTAAAGCTCAAGGATAAGTCTCAGGGCTACGTTTTAGGGTTAAGTCTTCAGGTTAAATCTTAGGTTTAAGTCTCAGTTTTCAGTTTTAGGGATAAGTCTTATGGATAAATTTCACGACTAAGTCTCAGGGTTGAGTCTTAAGGTTAAAACTTAACCTGAAGTCTTAGGGTTAAGTCTTATGGTTAAATCTTAATGTTAAATCGTAATTTTAAGTCTTAGCGTTCAGTCTAAAGTTTAAATCACAAGTTGAAGTCTTAGGGTTAACTCTTTAGAGTTAAGTCTTGGGGATAAGTCTTAGGGTTAAGTCTTAACGTTTCAGTCCTAAGGTTAACTCTTAGGGTTAAATCTGTAAGGTCAACACTTAAGGTTAACTCTTAGGGTTAAGTTTAGGGTGAAGCCTTAAGGTTACATCTTAAAGTTAAATATTAAGGTTAAGTCTTAGGGCTATTTCTTAAGTTTAAGTCTGAGGGTTATATCTGAGCGTTCATTATTAAGTTGAAGTCTTAGAGTTCATTCTCAGGGTTAAGTCTTCAAGTTACTTCTTAAGGTTGAGGCTTAGGGTTAAGTTTTAAGGTTAAGTCCGAATGTTACATCTTAAAGTTAAGTCTTAGGGTTAAATCTCAGTGTTAAGTCTCAAGGTTAGGTCTCAGGGTAGAAGTCGTAAGGTTGTGTCTTAATGTTCAGTCTTATTGTTAAGTCTTAAAAGTTATATTTTAGGGTTCAGTCTTAGGGTTAAATGTTAAGGTTAAGTCTTAGGGTTAAGTCTTAAGGTGAAGTCTTATGGCTTGAATCTTACGGTTAAGTCTAAAGTTTAATTCATAAGTTTAAGTCTTAGACTTAAGTCTTGGGGCTAAGTCTTAGGGTTAAGTCTTAAATCTTAGGTTTAAGTCTCAGTGTTGAGTCTTAGGGATAAGTCTTTGAATTAAGTCTTCAAGTTTTGTCTTAAGGTTTAACCTTAAGTTTAAGTCATAGGGTTAAGTCTTAGGGTTAAGTATTGAGTGTAAATCTTAAGGTTACGCTTTAAGGTTAAGTCTTAATGGTACATCTTAAAGTTAAGTCTTAGCATTAAGACTTAGGGTTGAATCCCAGGGTTAAATTTCAAGGTAAAGTCTCAAGGTTAAGTCTCAGGGTTACGTGGTAAGGTTGTGTCTTAGGATTCAGTCTTAGGGTTAAGTTTTGAAGTTAAATTGAGGTTAAGTCTTAGGGTTAAGTCTCAGGATTATGTCTTAGGGATAAGTCTTAAGTTTAAACCTTAAGCTTAAGTCTTAGGGTTAAGCCTTAAGGTTAAGTGTCAGGGTTAATTCCTAAAGGTTAAGTCTTAAGTTTACATCTCATAGATTGAGTCTTAGGGTTAATTAAGTCTTAAGTTTACATCTCATAGATTGAGTCTTAGGGTTAAGTCTGCATCTTAAGTCTTAGGGTTAAGTCTTAGAGTACAATCTTGAGGATAAGTCTTATGGTTAAGTCTCAGGGTTAAGTCTTAATGTTAAGTCTTAAGGTTGAGCCTTAAGGTTAAGTCTTAGGGTTAAGCCTTAGAGTTATGTCTTGGGGATAAGTCTTAGGGCGAAGTCTCAGGATTAAGTATCAAGGTTAAAGCTCAAGGATAAGTCTCAGGGCTACGTTTTAGGGTTAAGTCTTCAGGTTAAATCTTAGGTTTAAGTCTCAGTTTTCAGTTTTAGGGATAAGTCTTATGGATAAATTTCACGACTAAGTCTCAGGGTTGAGTCTTAAGGTTAAAACTTAACCTGAAGTCTTAGGGTTAAGTCTTATGGTTAAATCTTAATGTTAAATCGTAATTTTAAGTCTTAGCGTTCAGTCTAAAGTTTAAATCACAAGTTGAAGTCTTAGGGTTAACTCTTTAGAGTTAAGTCTTGGGGATAAGTCTTAGGGTTAAGTCTTAACGTTTCAGTCCTAAGGTTAACTCTTAGGGTTAAATCTGTAAGGTCAACACTTAAGGTTAACTCTTAGGGTTAAGTTTAGGGTGAAGCCTTAAGGTTACATCTTAAAGTTAAATATTAAGGTTAAGTCTTAGGGCTATTTCTTAAGTTTAAGTCTGAGGGTTATATCTGAGCGTTCATTATTAAGTTGAAGTCTTAGAGTTCATTCTCAGGGTTAAGTCTTCAAGTTACTTCTTAAGGTTGAGGCTTAGGGTTAAGTTTTAAGGTTAAGTCCGAATGTTACATCTTAAAGTTAAGTCTTAGGGTTAAATCTCAGTGTTAAGTCTCAAGGTTAGGTCTCAGGGTAGAAGTCGTAAGGTTGTGTCTTAATGTTCAGGCTTATTGTTAAGTCTTAAAAGTTATATTTTAGGGTTCAGTCTTAGGGTTAAATGTTAAGGTTAAGTCTTAGGGTTAAGTCTTAAGGTGAAGTCTTATGGCTTGAATCTTACGGTTAAGTCTAAAGTTTAATTCATAAGTTTAAGTCTTAGACTTAAGTCTTGGGGCTAAGTCTTAGGGTTAAGTCTTAAATCTTAGGTTTAAGTCTCAGTGTTGAGTCTTAGGGATAAGTCTTTGAATTAAGTATTCAAGTTTTGTCTTAAGGTTTAACCTTAAGTTTAAATCATAGGGTTAAGTCTTAGGGTTAAGTATTGAGTGTAAATCTTAAGGTTACGCTTTAAGGTTAAGTCTTAATGGTACATCTTAAAGTTAAGTCTTAGCATTAAGACTTAGGGTTGAATCCCAGGGTTAAATTTCAAGGTAAAGTCTCAAGGTTAAGTCTCAGGGTTACGTGGTAAGGTTGTGTCTTAGGATTCAGTCTTAGGGTTAAGTTTTGAAGTTAAATTGAGGTTAAGTCTTAGGGTTAAGTCTCAGGATTATGTCTTAGGGATAAGTCTTAAGTTTAAACCTTAAGCTTAAGTCTTAGGGTTAAGCCTTAAGGTTAAGTGTCAGGGTTAATTCCTAAAGGTTAAGTCTTAAGTTTACATCTCATAGATTGAGTCTTAGGGTTAATTAAGTCTTAAGTTTACATCTCATAGATTGAGTCTTAGGGTTAAGTCTGCATCTTAAGTCTTAGGGTTAAGTCTTAGAGTACAATCTTGAGGATAAGTCTTATGGTTAAGTCTCAGGGTTAAGTCTTAATGTTAAGTCTTAAGGTTGAGCCTTAAGGTTAAGTCTTAGGGTTAAGCCTTAGAGTTATGTCTTGGGGATAAGTCTTAGGGCGAAGTCTCAGGATTAAGTATCAAGGTTAAAGCTCAAGGATAAGTCTCAGGGCTACGTTTTAGGGTTAAGTCTTCAGGTTAAATCTTAGGTTTAAGTCTCAGTTTTCAGTTTTAGGGATAAGTCTTATGGATAAATTTCACGACTAAGTCTCAGGGTTGAGTCTTAAGGTTAAAACTTAACCTGAAGTCTTAGGGTTAAGTCTTATGGTTAAATCTTAATGTTAAATCGTAATTTTAAGTCTTAGCGTTCAGTCTAAAGTTGAAATCACAAGTTGAAGTCTTAGGGTTAACTCTTTAGAGTTAAGTCTTGGGGATAAGTCTTAGGGTTAAGTCTTAACGTTTCAGTCCTAAGGTTAACTCTTAGGGTTAAATCTGTAAGGTCAACACTTAAGGTTAACTCTTAGGGTTAAGTTTAGGGTGAAGCCTTAAGGTTACATCTTAAAGTTAAATATTAAGGTTAAGTCTTAGGGCTATTTCTTAAGTTTAAGTCTGAGGGTTATATCTGAGCGTTAATTATTAAGTTGAAGTCTTAGAGTTCATTCTCAGGGTTAAGTCTTCAAGTTACTTCTTAAGGTTGAGGCTTAGGGTTAAGTTTTAAGGTTAAGTCCGAATGTTACATCTTAAAGTTAAGTCTTAGGGTTAAATCTCAGTGTTAAGTCTCAAGGTTAGGTCTCAGGGTAGAAGTCGTAAGGTTGTGTCTTAATGTTCAGTCTTATTGTTAAGTCTTAAAAGTTATATTTTAGGGTTCAGTCTTAGGGTTAAATGTTAAGGTTAAGTCTTAGGGTTAAGTCTTAAGGTGAAGTCTTATGGCTTGAGTCTTAGGGTTAAGTCTAAAGTTTAATTCATAAGTTTAAGTCTTAGACTTAAGTCTTGGGGCTAAGTCTTAGGGTTAAGTCTTAAATCTTAGGTTTAAGTCTCAGTGTTGAGTCTTAGGGATAAGTCTTTGAATTAAGTCTTCAAGTTTTGTCTTAAGGTTTAACCTTAAGTTTAAATCATAGGGTTAAGTCTTAGGGTTAAGTATTGAGTGTAAATCTTAAGGTTACGCTTTAAGGTTAAGTCTTAATGGTACATCTTAAAGTTAAGTCTTAGCATTAAGACTTAGGGTTGAATCCCAGGGTTAAATTTCAAGGTAAAGTCTCAAGGTTAAGTCTCAGGGTTACGTGGTAAGGTTGTGTCTTAGGATTCAGTCTTAGGGTTAAGTTTTGAAGTTAAATTGAGGTTAAGTCTTAGGGTTAAGTCTCAGGATTATGTCTTAGGGATAAGTCTTAAGTTTAAACCTTAAGCTTAAGTCTTAGGGTTAAGCCTTAAGGTTAAGTGTCAGGGTTAATTCCTAAAGGTTAAGTCTTAAGTTTACATCTCATAGATTGAGTCTTAGGGTTAATTAAGTCTTAAGTTTACATCTCATAGATTGAGTCTTAGGGTTAAGTCTGCATCTTAAGTCTTAGGGTTAAGTCTTAGAGTACAATCTTGAGGATAAGTCTTATGGTTAAGTCTCAGGGTTAAGTCTTAATGTTAAGTCTTAAGGTTGAGCCTTAAGGTTAAGTCTTAGGGTTAAGCCTTAGAGTTATGTCTTGGGGCTAAGTCTTAGGGCTAAGTCTCAGGATTAAGTATCAAGGTTAAAGCTCAAGGATAAGTCTCAGGGCTACGTTTTAGGGTTAAGTCTTCAGGTTAAATCTTAGGTTTAAGTCTCAGTTTTCAGTTTTAGGGATAAGTCTTATGGATAAATTTCACGACTAAGTCTCAGGGTTGAGTCTTAAGGTTAAAACTTAACCTGAAGTCTTAGGGTTAAGTCTTATGGTTAAATCTTAATGTTAAATCGTAATTTTAAGTCTTAGCGTTCAGTCTAAAGTTTAAATCACAAGTTGAAGTCTTAGGGTTAACTCTTCAGAGTTAAGTCTTGGGGATAAGTCTTAGGGTTAAGTCTTAACGTTTCAGTCCTAAGGTTAACTCTTAGGGTTAAATCTGTAAGGTCAACACTTAAGGTTAACTCTTAGGGTTAAGTTTAGGGTGAAGCCTTAAGGTTACATCTTAAAGTTAAATATTAAGGTTAAGTCTTAGGGCTATTTCTTAAGTTTAAGTCTGAGGGTTATATCTGAGCGTTAATTATTAAGTTGAAGTCTTAGAGTTCATTCTCAGGGTTAAGTCTTCAAGTTACTTCTTAAGGTTGAGGCTTAGGGTTAAGTTTTAAGGTTAAGTCCGAATGTTACATCTTAAAGTTAAGTCTTAGGGTTAAATCTCAGTGTTAAGTCTCAAGGTTAGGTCTCAGGGTAGAAGTCGTAAGGTTGTGTCTTAATGTTCAGGCTTATTGTTAAGTCTTGAAAGTTATATTTTAGGGTTCAGTCTTAGGGTTAAATTTTAAGGTTAAGTCTTCAGGTTAAGTCTTAAGGTGAAGTCTTATGGCTTGAGTCTTAGGGTTAAGTCTAAAGTTTAATTCATAAGTTTAAGTCTTAGACTTAAGTCTTGGGGCTAAGTCTTAGGGTTAAGTCTTAAATCTTAGGTTTAAGTCTCAGTGTTGAGTCTTAGGGATAAGTCTTTGAATTAAGTCTTCAAGTTTTGTCTTAAGGTTTAACCTTAAGTTTAAATCATAGGGTTAAGTCTTAGGGTTAAGTATTGAGTGTAAATCTTAAGGTTACGCTTTAAGGTTAAGTCTTAATGGTACATCTTAAAGTTAAGTCTTAGCATTAAGACTTAGGGTTAAATCCCAGGGTTAAATTTCAAGGTAAAGTCTCAAGGTTAAGTCTCAGGGTTACGTGGTAAGGTTGTGTCTTAGGATTCAGTCTTAGGGTTAAGTTTTGAAGTTAAATTGAGGTTAAGTCTTAGGGTTAAGTCTCAGGATTATGTCTTAGGGATAAGTCTTAAGTTTAAACCTTAAGCTTAAGTCTTAGGGTTAAGCCTTAAGGTTAAGTGTCAGGGTTAATTCCTAAAGGTTAAGTCTTAAGTTTACATCTCATAGATTGAGTCTTAGGGTTAATTAAGTCTTAAGTTTACATCTCATAGATTGAGTCTTAGGGTTAAGTCTGCATCTTAAGTCTTAGGGTTAAGTCTTAGAGTACAATCTTGAGGATAAGTCTTATGGTTAAGTCTCAGGGTTAAGTCTTAATGTTAAGTCTTAAGGTTGAGCCTTAAGGTTAAGTCTTAGGGTTAAGCCTTAGAGTTATGTCTTGGGGATAAGTCTTAGGGCGAAGTCTCAGGATTAAGTATCAAGGTTAAAGCTCAAGGATAAGTCTCAGGGCTACGTTTTAGGGTTAAGTCTTCAGGTTAAATCTTAGGTTTAAGTCTCAGTTTTCAGTTTTAGGGATAAGTCTTATGGATAAATTTCACGACTAAGTCTCAGGGTTGAGTCTTAAGGTTAAAACTTAACCTGAAGTCTTAGGGTTAAGTCTTATGGTTAAATCTTAATGTTAAATCGTAATTTTAAGTCTTAGCGTTCAGTCTAAAGTTGAAATCACAAGTTGAAGTCTTAGGGTTAACTCTTCAGAGTTAAGTCTTGGGGATAAGTCTTAGGGTTAAGTCTTAACGTTTCAGTCCTAAGCTTAACTCTTAGGGTTAAATCTGTAAGGTCAACACTTAAGGTTAACTCTTAGGGTTAAGTTTAGGGTTAAGCCTTAAGGTTACATCTTAAAGTTAAATATTAAGGTTAAGTCTTAGGGTTATTTCTTAAGTTTAAGTCTGAGGGTTATATCTGAGCGTTAATTATTAAGTTGAAGTCTTAGAGTTCATTCTCAGGGTTAAGTCTTCAAGTTACTTCTTAAGGTTGAGGCTTAGGATTAAGTTTTAAGGTTAAGTCCGAATGTTACATCTTAAAGTTAAGTCTTAGGGTTAAATCTCAGTGTTAAGTCTCAAGGTTAGGTCTCAGGGTAGAAGTCGTAAGGTTGTGTCTTAATGTTCAGGCTTATTGTTAAGTCTTGAAAGTTATATTTTAGGGTTCAGTCTTAGGGTTAAATTTTAAGGTTAAGTCTTCAGGTTAAGTCTTAAGGTGAAGTCTTATGGCTTGAATCTTAGGGTTAAGTCTAAAGTTTAATTCATAAGTTTAAGTCTTAGACTTAAGTCTTGGGGCTAAGTCTTAGGGTTAAGTCTTAAATCTTAGGTTTAAGTCTCAGTGTTGAGTCTTAGGGATAAGTCTTTGAATTAAGTCTTCAAGTTTTGTCTTAAGGTTTAACCTTAAGTTTAAGTCATAGGGTTAAGTCTTAGGGTTAAGTATTGAGTGTAAATCTTAAGGTTACGCTTTAAGGTTAAGTCTTAATGGTACATCTTAAAGTTAAGTCTTAGCATTAAGACTTAGGGTTAAATCCCAGGGTTAAATTTCAAGGTAAAGTCTCAAGGTTAAGTCTCAGGGTTACGTGGTCAAGTTGTGTCTTAGGATTCAGTCTTAGGGTTAAGTTTTGAAGTTAAATTGAGGTTAAGTCTTAGGGTTAAGTCTCAGGATTATGTCTTAGGGATAAGTCTTAAGTTTAAACCTTAAGCTTAAGTCTTAGGGTTAAGCCTTAAGGTTAAGTGTCAGGGTTAATTCCTAAAGGTTAAGTCTTAAGTTTACATCTCATAGATTGAGTCTTAGGGTTAATTAAGTCTTAAGTTTACATCTCATAGATTGAGTCTTAGCGTTAAGTCTGCATCTTAAGTCTTAGGGTTAAGTCTTAGAGTACAATCTTGAGGATAAGTCTTATGGTTAAGTCTCAGGGTTAAGTCTTAATGTTAAGTCTTAAGGTTGAGCCTTAAGGTTAAGTCTTAGGGTTAAGCCTTAGAGTTATGTCTTGGGGATAAGTCTTAGGGCGAAGTCTCAGGATTAAGTATCAAGGTTAAAGCTCAAGGATAAGTCTCAGGGCTACGTTTTAGGGTTAAGTCTTCAGGTTAAATCTTAGGTTTAAGTCTCAGTTTTCAGTTTTAGGGATAAGTCTTATGGATAAATTTCACGACTAAGTCTCAGGGTTGAGTCTTAAGGTTAAAACTTAACCTGAAGTCTTAGGGTTAAGTCTTATGGTTAAATCTTAATGTTAAATCGTAATTTTAAGTCTTAGCGTTCAGTCTAAAGTTGAAATCACAAGTTGAAGTCTTAGGGTTAACTCTTTAGAGTTAAGTCTTGGGGATAAGTCTTAGGGTTAAGTCTTAACGTTTCAGTCCTAAGGTTAACTCTTAGGGTTAAATCTGTAAGGTCAACACTTAAGGTTAACTCTTAGGGTTAAGTTTAGGGTTAAGCCTTAAGGTTACATCTTAAAGTTAAATATTAAGGTTAAGTCTTAGGGCTATTTCTTAAGTTTAAGTCTGAGGGTTATATCTGAGCGTTAATTATTAAGTTGAAGTCTTAGAGTTCATTCTCAGGGTTAAGTCTTCAAGTTACTTCTTAAGGTTGAGGCTTAGGGTTAAGTTTTAAGGTTAAGTCCGAATGTTACATCTTAAAGTTAAGTCTTAGGGTTAAATCTCAGTGTTAAGTCTCAAGGTTAGGTCTCAGGGTAGAAGTCGTAAGGTTGTGTCTTAATGTTCAGTCTTATTGTTAAGTCTTAAAAGTTATATTTTAGGGTTCAGTCTTAGGGTTAAATGTTAAGGTTAAGTCTTAGGGTTAAGTCTTAAGGTGAAGTCTTATGGCTTGAGTCTTAGGGTTAAGTCTAAAGTTTAATTCATAAGTTTAAGTCTTAGACTTAAGTCTTGGGGCTAAGTCTTAGGGTTAAGTCTTAAATCTTAGGTTTAAGTCTCAGTGTTGAGTCTTAGGGATAAGTCTTTGAATTAAGTCTTCAAGTTTTGTCTTAAGGTTTAACCTTAAGTTTAAATCATAGGGTTAAGTCTTAGGGTTAAGTATTGAGTGTAAATCTTAAGGTTACGCTTTAAGGTTAAGTCTTAATGGTACATCTTAAAGTTAAGTCTTAGCATTAAGACTTAGGGTTAAATCCCAGGGTTAAATTTCAAGGTAAAGTCTCAAGGTTAAGTCTCAGGGTTACGTGGTAAGGTTGTGTCTTAAGATTCAGTCTTAGGGTTAAGTTTTGAAGTTAAATTGAGGTTAAGTCTTAGGGTTAAGTCTCAGGATTATGTCTTAGGGATAAGTCTTAAGTTTAAACCTTAAGCTTAAGTCTTAGGGTTAAGCCTTAAGGTTAAGTGTCAGGGTTAATTCCTAAAGGTTAAGTCTTAAGTTTACATCTCATAGATTGAGTCTTAGGGTTAATTAAGTCTTAAGTTTACATCTCATAGATTGAGTCTTAGGGTTAAGTCTGCATCTTAAGTCTTAGGGTTAAGTCTTAGAGTACAATCTTGAGGATAAGTCTTATGGTTAAGTCTCAGGGTTAAGTCTTAATGTTAAGTCTTAAGGTTGAGCCTTAAGGTTAAGTCTTAGGGTTAAGCCTTAGAGTTATGTCTTGGGGATAAGTCTTAGGGCGAAGTCTCAGTAAGTATCAAGGTTAAAGCTCAAGGATAAGTCTCAGGGCTACGTTTTAGGGTTAAGTCTTCAGGTTAAATCTTAGGTTTAAGTCTCAGTTTTCAGTTTTAGGGATAAGTCTTATGGATAAATTTCACGACTAAGTCTCAGGGTTGAGTCTTAAGGTTAAAACTTAACCTGAAGTCTTAGGGTTAAGTCTTATGGTTAAATCTTAATGTTAAATCGTAATTTTAAGTCTTAGCGTTCAGTCTAAAGTTGAAATCACAAGTTGAAGTCTTAGGGTTAACTCTTTAGAGTTAAGTCTTGGGGATAAGTTTTAGGGTTAAGTCTTAACGTTTCAGTCCTAAGGTTAACTCTTAGGGTTAAATCTGTAAGGTCAACACTTAAGGTTAACTCTTAGGGTTAAGTTTAGGGTTAAGCCTTAAGGTTACATCTTAAAGTTAAATATTAAGGTTAAGTCTTAGGGCTATTTCTTAAGTTTAAGTCTGAGGGTTATATCTGAGCGTTAATTATTAAGTTGAAGTCTTAGAGTTCATTCTCAGGGTTAAGTCTTCAAGTTACTTCTTAAGGTTGAGGCTTAGGGTTAAGTTTTAAGGTTAAGTCCGAATGTTACATCTTAAAGTTAAGTCTTAGGGTTAAATCTCAGTGTTAAGTCTCAAGGTTAGGTCTCAGGGTAGAAGTCGTAAGGTTGTGTCTTAATGTTCAGTCTTATTGTTAACACTTAAAAGTTATATTTTAGGGTTCAGTCTTAGGGTTAAATGTTAAGGTTAAGTCTTAGGGTTAAGTCTTAAGGTGAAGTCTTATGGCTTGAGTCTTAGGGTTAAGTCTAAAGTTTAATTCATAAGTTTAAGTCTTAGACTTAAGTCTTGGGGCTAAGTCTTAGGGTTAAGTCTTAAATCTTAGGTTTAAGTCTCAGTGTTGAGTCTTAGGGATAAGTCTTTGAATTAAGTCTTCAAGTTTTGTCTTAAGGTTTAACCTTAAGTTTAAATCATAGGGTTAAGTCTTAGGGTTAAGTATTGAGTGTAAATCTTAAGGTTACGCTTTAAGGTTAAGTCTTAATGGTACATCTTAAAGTTAAGTCTTAGCATTAAGACTTAGGGTTAAATCCCAGGGTTAAATTTCAAGGTAAAGTCTCAAGGTTAAGTCTCAGGGTTACGTGGTAAGGTTGTGTCTTAGGATTCAGTCTTAGGGTTAAGTTTTGAAGTTAAATTGAGGTTAAGTCTTAGGGTTAAGTCTCAGGATTATGTCTTAGGGATAAGTCTTAAGTTTAAACCTTAAGCTTAAGTCTTAGGGTTAAGCCTTAAGGTTAAGTGTCAGGGTTAATTCCTAAAGGTTAAGTCTTAAGTTTACATCTCATAGATTGAGTCTTAGGGTTAATTAAGTCTTAAGTTTACATCTCATAGATTGAGTCTTAGGGTTAAGTCTGCATCTTAAGTCTTAGGGTTAAGTCTTAGAGTACAATCTTGAGGATAAGTCTTATGGTTAAGTCTCAGGGTTAAGTCTTAATGTTAAGTCTTAAGGTTGAGCCTTAAGGTTAAGTCTTAGGGTTAAGCCTTAGAGTTATGTCTTGGGGATAAGTCTTAGGGCGAAGTCTCAGGATTAAGTATCAAGGTTAAAGCTCAAGGATAAGTCTCAGGGCTACGTTTTAGGGTTAAGTCTTCAGGTTAAATCTTAGGTTTAAGTCTCAGTTTTCAGTTTTAGGGATAAGTCTTATGGATAAATTTCACGACTAAGTCTCAGGGTTGAGTCTTAAGGTTAAAACTTAACCTGAAGTCTTAGGGTTAAGTCTTATGGTTAAATCTTAATGTTAAATCGTAATTTTAAGTCTTAGCGTTCAGTCTAAAGTTGAAATCACAAGTTGAAGTCTTAGGGTTAACTCTTCAGAGTTAAGTCTTGGGGATAAGTCTTAGGGTTAAGTCTTAACGTTTCAGTCCTAAGCTTAACTCTTAGGGTTAAATCTGTAAGGTCAACACTTAAGGTTAACTCTTAGGGTTAAGTTTAGGGTTAAGCCTTAAGGTTACATCTTAAAGTTAAATATTAAGGTTAAGTCTTAGGGTTATTTCTTAAGTTTAAGTCTGAGGGTTATATCTGAGCGTTAATTATTAAGTTGAAGTCTTAGAGTTCATTCTCAGGGTTAAGTCTTCAAGTTACTTCTTAAGGTTGAGGCTTAGGATTAAGTTTTAAGGTTAAGTCCGAATGTTACATCTTAAAGTTAAGTCTTAGGGTTAAATCTCAGTGTTAAGTCTCAAGGTTAGGTCTCAGGGTAGAAGTCGTAAGGTTGTGTCTTAATGTTCAGGCTTATTGTTAAGTCTTGAAAGTTATATTTTAGGGTTCAGTCTTAGGGTTAAATTTTAAGGTTAAGTCTTCAGGTTAAGTCTTAAGGTGAAGTCTTATGGCTTGAATCTTAGGGTTAAGTCTAAAGTTTAATTCATAAGTTTAAGTCTTAGACTTAAGTCTTGGGGCTAAGTCTTAGGGTTAAGTCTTAAATCTTAGGTTTAAGTCTCAGTGTTGAGTCTTAGGGATAAGTCTTTGAATTAAGTCTTCAAGTTTTGTCTTAAGGTTTAACCTTAAGTTTAAGTCATAGGGTTAAGTCTTAGGGTTAAGTATTGAGTGTAAATCTTAAGGTTACGCTTTAAGGTTAAGTCTTAATGGTACATCTTAAAGTTAAGTCTTAGCATTAAGACTTAGGGTTAAATCCCAGGGTTAAATTTCAAGGTAAAGTCTCAAGGTTAAGTCTCAGGGTTACGTGGTAAGGTTGTGTCTTAGGATTCAGTCTTAGGGTTAAGTTTTGAAGTTAAATTGAGGTTAAGTCTTAGGGTTAAGTCTCAGGATTATGTCTTAGGGATAAGTCTTAAGTTTAAACCTTAAGCTTAAGTCTTAGGGTTAAGCCTTAAGGTTAAGTGTCAGGGTTAATTCCTAAAGGTTAAGTCTTAAGTTTACATCTCATAGATTGCGTCTTAGGGTTAATTAAGTCTTAAGTTTACATCTCATAGATTGAGTCTTAGGGTTAAGTCTGCATCTTAAGTCTTAGGGTTAAGTCTTAGAGTACAATCTTGAGGATAAGTCTTATGGTTAAGTCTCAGGGTTAAGTCTTAATGTTAAGTCTTAAGGTTGAGCCTTAAGGTTAAGTCTTAGGGTTAAGCCTTAGAGTTATGTCTTGGGGCTAAGTCTTAGGGCTAAGTCTCAGGATTAAGTATCAAGGTTAAAGCTCAAGGATAAGTCTCAGGGCTACGTTTTAGGGTTAAGTCTTCAGGTTAAATCTTAGGTTTAAGTCTCAGTTTTCAGTTTTAGGGATAAGTCTTATGGATAAATTTCACGACTAAGTCTCAGGGTTGAGTCTTAAGGTTAAAACTTAACCTGAAGTCTTAGGGTTAAGTCTTATGGTTAAATCTTAATGTTAAATCGTAATTTTAAGTCTTAGCGTTCAGTCTAAAGTTTAAATCACAAGTTGAAGTCTTAGGGTTAACTCTTCAGAGTTAAGTCTTGGGGATAAGTCTTAGGGTTAAGTCTTAACGTTTCAGTCCTAAGGTTAACTCTTAGGGTTAAATCTGTAAGGTCAACACTTAAGGTTAACTCTTAGGGTTAAGTTTAGGGTGAAGCCTTAAGGTTACATCTTAAAGTTAAATATTAAGGTTAAGTCTTAGGGCTATTTCTTAAGTTTAAGTCTGAGGGTTATATCTGAGCGTTAATTATTAAGTTGAAGTCTTAGAGTTCATTCTCAGGGTTAAGTCTTCAAGTTACTTCTTAAGGTTGAGGCTTAGGGTTAAGTTTTAAGGTTAAGTCCGAATGTTACATCTTAAAGTTAAGTCTTAGGGTTAAATCTCAGTGTTAAGTCTCAAGGTTAGGTCTCAGGGTAGAAGTCGTAAGGTTGTGTCTTAATGTTCAGGCTTATTGTTAAGTCTTGAAAGTTATATTTTAGGGTTCAGTCTTAGGGTTAAATTTTAAGGTTAAGTCTTCAGGTTAAGTCTTAAGGTGAAGTCTTATGGCTTGAGTCTTAGGGTTAAGTCTAAAGTTTAATTCATAAGTTTAAGTCTTAGACTTAAGTCTTGGGGCTAAGTCTTAGGGTTAAGTCTTAAATCTTAGGTTTAAGTCTCAGTGTTGAGTCTTAGGGATAAGTCTTTGAATTAAGTCTTCAAGTTTTGTCTTAAGGTTTAACCTTAAGTTTAAGTCATAGGGTTAAGTCTTAGGGTTAAGTATTGAGTGTAAATCTTAAGGTTACGCTTTAAGGTTAAGTCTTAATGGTACATCTTAAAGTTAAGTCTTAGCATTAAGACTTAGGGTTAAATCCCAGGGTTAAATTTCAAGGTAAAGTCTCAAGGTTAAGTCTCAGGGTTACGTGGTCAAGTTGTGTCTTAGGATTCAATCTTAGGGTTAAGTTTTGAAGTTAAACTTGAGGTTAAGTCTTAGGGTTAAGTCTCAGGATTATGTCTTAGGGATAAGTCTTAAGTTTAAACCTTAAGCTTAAGTCTTAGGGTTAAGCCTTAAGGTTAAGTGTCAGGGTTAATTCCTAAAGGTTAAGTCTTAAGTTTACATCTCATAGATTGAGTCTTAGGGTTAATTAAGTCTTTAGTTTACATCTCATAGATTGAGTCTTAGGGTTGAGTCTGCATCTTAAGTCTTAGGGTTAAGTCTTAGAGTACAATCTTGAGGATAAGTCTTATGGTTAAGTCTCAGGGTTAAGTCTTAATGTTAAGTCTTAAGGTTGAGCCTTAAGGTTAAGTCTTAGGGTTAAGCCTTAGAGTTATGTCTTGGGGATAAGTCTTAGGGCGAAGTCTCAGGATTAAGTATCAAGGTTAAAGCTCAAGGATAAGTCTCAGGGCTACGTTTTAGGGTTAAGTCTTCAGGTTAAATCTTAGGTTTAAGTCTCAGTTTTCAGTTTTAGGGATAAGTCTTATGGATAAATTTCACGACTAAGTCTCAGGGTTGAGTCTTAAGGTTAAAACTTAACCTGAAGTCTTAGGGTTAAGTCTTATGGTTAAATCTTAATGTTAAATCGTAATTTTAAGTCTTAGCGTTCAGTCTAAAGTTTAAATCACAAGTTGAAGTCTTAGGGTTAACTCTTTAGAGTTAAGTCTTGGGGATAAGTCTTAGGGTTAAGTCTTAACGTTTCAGTCCTAAGGTTAACTCTTAGGGTTAAATCTGTAAGGTCAACACTTAAGGTTAACTCTTAGGGTTAAGTTTAGGGTTAAGCCTTAAGGTTACATCTTAAAGTTAAATATTAAGGTTAAGTCTTAGGGTTATTTCTTAAGTTTAAGTCTGAGGGTTATATCTGAGCGTTAATTATTAAGTTGAAGTCTTAGAGTTCATTCTCAGGGTTAAGTCTTCAAGTTACTTCTTAAGGTTGAGGCTTAGGATTAAGTTTTAAGGTTAAGTCCGAATGTTACATCTTAAAGTTAAGTCTTAGGGTTAAATCTCAGTGTTAAGTCTCAAGGTTAGGTCTCAGGGTAGAAGTCGTAAGGTTGTGTCTTAATGTTCAGGCTTATTGTTAAGTCTTGAAAGTTATATTTTAGGGTTCAGTCTTAGGGTTAAATTTTAAGGTTAAGTCTTAGGGTTAAGTCTTAAGGTGAAGTCTTATGGCTTGAATCTTAGGGTTAAGTCTAAAGTTTAATTCATAAGTTTAAGTCTTAGACTTAAGTCTTGGGGCTAAGTCTTAGGGTTAAGTCTTAAATCTTAGGTTTAAGTCTCAGTGTTGAGTCTTAGGGATAAGTCTTTGAATTAAGTCTTCAAGTTTTGTCTTAAGGTTTAACCTTAAGTTTAAGTCATAGGGTTAAGTCTTAGGGTTAAGTATTGAGTGTAAATCTTAAGGTTACGCTTTAAGGTTAAGTCTTAATGGTACATCTTAAAGTTAAGTCTTAGCATTAAGACTTAGGGTTAAATCCCAGGGTTAAATTTCAAGGTAAAGTCTCAAGGTTAAGTCTCAGGGTTACGTGGTAAGGTTGTGTCTTAGGATTCAGTCTTAGGGTTAAGTTTTGAAGTTAAATTGAGGTTAAGTCTTAGGGTTAAGTCTCAGGATTATGTCTTAGGGATAAGTCTTAAGTTTAAACCTTAAGCTTAAGTCTTAGGGTTAAGCCTTAAGGTTAAGTGTCAGGGTTAATTCCTAAAGGTTAAGTCTTAAGTTTACATCTCATAGATTGCGTCTTAGGGTTAATTAAGTCTTAAGTTTACATCTCATAGATTGAGTCTTAGGGTTAAGTCTGCATCTTAAGTCTTAGGGTTAAGTCTTAGAGTACAATCTTGAGGATAAGTCTTATGGTTAAGTCTCAGGGTTAAGTCTTAATGTTAAGTCTTAAGGTTGAGCCTTAAGGTTAAGTCTTAGGGTTAAGCCTTAGAGTTATGTCTTGGGGCTAAGTCTTAGGGCTAAGTCTCAGGATTAAGTATCAAGGTTAAAGCTCAAGGATAAGTCTCAGGGCTACGTTTTAGGGTTAAGTCTTCAGGTTAAATCTTAGGTTTAAGTCTCAGTTTTCAGTTTTAGGGATAAGTCTTATGGATAAATTTCACGACTAAGTCTCAGGGTTGAGTCTTAAGGTTAAAACTTAACCTGAAGTCTTAGGGTTAAGTCTTATGGTTAAATCTTAATGTTAAATCGTAATTTTAAGTCTTAGCGTTCAGTCTAAAGTTTAAATCACAAGTTGAAGTCTTAGGGTTAACTCTTCAGAGTTAAGTCTTGGGGATAAGTCTTAGGGTTAAGTCTTAACGTTTCAGTCCTAAGGTTAACTCTTAGGGTTAAATCTGTAAGGTCAACACTTAAGGTTAACTCTTAGGGTTAAGTTTAGGGTGAAGCCTTAAGGTTACATCTTAAAGTTAAATATTAAGGTTAAGTCTTAGGGCTATTTCTTAAGTTTAAGTCTGAGGGTTATATCTGAGCGTTAATTATTAAGTTGAAGTCTTAGAGTTCATTCTCAGGGTTAAGTCTTCAAGTTACTTCTTAAGGTTGAGGCTTAGGGTTAAGTTTTAAGGTTAAGTCCGAATGTTACATCTTAAAGTTAAGTCTTAGGGTTAAATCTCAGTGTTAAGTCTCAAGGTTAGGTCTCAGGGTAGAAGTCGTAAGGTTGTGTCTTAATGTTCAGGCTTATTGTTAAGTCTTGAAAGTTATATTTTAGGGTTCAGTCTTAGGGTTAAATTTTAAGGTTAAGTCTTCAGGTTAAGTCTTAAGGTGAAGTCTTATGGCTTGAGTCTTAGGGTTAAGTCTAAAGTTTAATTCATAAGTTTAAGTCTTAGACTTAAGTCTTGGGGCTAAGTCTTAGGGTTAAGTCTTAAATCTTAGGTTTAAGTCTCAGTGTTGAGTCTTAGGGATAAGTCTTTGAATTAAGTCTTCAAGTTTTGTCTTAAGGTTTAACCTTAAGTTTAAGTCATAGGGTTAAGTCTTAGGGTTAAGTATTGAGTGTAAATCTTAAGGTTACGCTTTAAGGTTAAGTCTTAATGGTACATCTTAAAGTTAAGTCTTAGCATTAAGACTTAGGGTTAAATCCCAGGGTTAAATTTCAAGGTAAAGTCTCAAGGTTAAGTCTCAGGGTTACGTGGTCAAGTTGTGTCTTAGGATTCAATCTTAGGGTTAAGTTTTGAAGTTAAACTTGAGGTTAAGTCTTAGGGTTAAGTCTCAGGATTATGTCTTAGGGATAAGTCTTAAGTTTAAACCTTAAGCTTAAGTCTTAGGGTTAAGCCTTAAGGTTAAGTGTCAGGGTTAATTCCTAAAGGTTAAGTCTTAAGTTTACATCTCATAGATTGAGTCTTAGGGTTAATTAAGTCTTTAGTTTACATCTCATAGATTGAGTCTTAGGGTTGAGTCTGCATCTTAAGTCTTAGGGTTAAGTCTTAGAGTACAATCTTGAGGATAAGTCTTATGGTTAAGTCTCAGGGTTAAGTCTTAATGTTAAGTCTTAAGGTTGAGCCTTAAGGTTAAGTCTTAGGGTTAAGCCTTAGAGTTATGTCTTGGGGATAAGTCTTAGGGCGAAGTCTCAGGATTAAGTATCAAGGTTAAAGCTCAAGGATAAGTCTCAGGGCTACGTTTTAGGGTTAAGTCTTCAGGTTAAATCTTAGGTTTAAGTCTCAGTTTTCAGTTTTAGGGATAAGTCTTATGGATAAATTTCACGACTAAGTCTCAGGGTTGAGTCTTAAGGTTAAAACTTAACCTGAAGTCTTAGGGTTAAGTCTTATGGTTAAATCTTAATGTTAAATCGTAATTTTAAGTCTTAGCGTTCAGTCTAAAGTTTAAATCACAAGTTGAAGTCTTAGGGTTAACTCTTTAGAGTTAAGTCTTGGGGATAAGTCTTAGGGTTAAGTCTTAACGTTTCAGTCCTAAGGTTAACTCTTAGGGTTAAATCTGTAAGGTCAACACTTAAGGTTAACTCTTAGGGTTAAGTTTAGGGTTAAGCCTTAAGGTTACATCTTAAAGTTAAATATTAAGGTTAAGTCTTAGGGTTATTTCTTAAGTTTAAGTCTGAGGGTTATATCTGAGCGTTAATTATTAAGTTGAAGTCTTAGAGTTCATTCTCAGGGTTAAGTCTTCAAGTTACTTCTTAAGGTTGAGGCTTAGGATTAAGTTTTAAGGTTAAGTCCGAATGTTACATCTTAAAGTTAAGTCTTAGGGTTAAATCTCAGTGTTAAGTCTCAAGGTTAGGTCTCAGGGTAGAAGTCGTAAGGTTGTGTCTTAATGTTCAGGCTTATTGTTAAGTCTTGAAAGTTATATTTTAGGGTTCAGTCTTAGGGTTAAATTTTAAGGTTAAGTCTTAGGGTTAAGTCTTAAGGTGAAGTCTTATGGCTTGAATCTTAGGGTTAAGTCTAAAGTTTAATTCATAAGTTTAAGTCTTAGACTTAAGTCTTGGGGCTAAGTCTTAGGGTTAAGTCTTAAATCTTAGGTTTAAGTCTCAGTGTTGAGTCTTAGGGATAAGTCTTTGAATTAAGTCTTCAAGTTTTGTCTTAAGGTTTAACCTTAAGTTTAAGTCATAGGGTTAAGTCTTAGGGTTAAGTATTGAGTGTAAATCTTAAGGTTACGCTTTAAGGTTAAGTCTTAATGGTACATCTTAAAGTTAAGTCTTAGCATTAAGACTTAGGGTTAAATCCCAGGGTTAAATTTCAAGGTAAAGTCTCAAGGTTAAGTCTCAGGGTTACGTGGTAAGGTTGTGTCTTAGGATTCAGTCTTAGGGTTAAGTTTTGAAGTTAAATTGAGGTTAAGTCTTAGGGTTAAGTCTCAGGATTATGTCTTAGGGATAAGTCTTAAGTTTAAACCTTAAGCTTAAGTCTTAGGGTTAAGCCTTAAGGTTAAGTGTCAGGGTTAATTCCTAAAGGTTAAGTCTTAAGTTTACATCTCATAGATTGCGTCTTAGGGTTAATTAAGTCTTAAGTTTACATCTCATAGATTGAGCCTTAGGGTTAAGTCTGCATCTTAAGTCTTAGGGTTAAGTCTTAGAGTACAATCTTGAGGATAAGTCTTATGGTTAAGTCTCAGGGTTAAGTCTTAATGTTAAGTCTTAAGGTTGAGCCTTAAGGTTAAGTCTTAGGGTTAAGCCTTAGAGTTATGTCTTGGGGATAAGTCTTAGGGCGAAGTCTCAGGATTAAGTATCAAGGTTAAAGCTCAAGGATAAGTCTCAGGGCTACGTTTTAGGGTTAAGTCTTCAGGTTAAATCTTAGGTTTAAGTCTCGGTTTTCAGTTTTAGGGATAAGTCTTATGGATAAATTTCACGACTAAGTCTCAGGGTTGAGTCTTAAGGTTAAAACTTAACCTGAAGTCTTAGGGTTAAGTCTAATGGTTAAATCTTAATGTTAAATCGTAATTTTAAGTCTTAGCGTTCAGTCTAAAGTTGAAATCACAAGTTGAAGTCTTAGGGTTAACTCTTTAGAGTTAAGTCTTGGGGATAAGTCTTAGGGTTAAGTCTTAACGTTTCAGTCCTAAGGTTAACTCTTAGGGTTAAATCTGTAAGGTCAACACTTAAGGTTAACTCTTAGGGTTAAGTTTAGGGTGAAGCCTTAAGGTTACATCTTAAAGTTAAATATTAAGGTTAAGTCTTAGGGTTATTTCTTAAGTTTAAGTCTGAGGGTTATATCTGAGCGTTAATTATTAAGTTGAAGTCTTAGAGTTCATTCTCAGGGTTAAGTCTTCAAGTTACTTCTTAAGGTTGAGGCTTAGGATTAAGTTTTAAGGTTAAGTCCGAATGTTACATCTTAAAGTTAAGTCTTAGGGTTAAATCTCAGTGTTAAGTCTCAAGGTTAGGTCTCAGGGTAGAAGTCGTAAGGTTGTGTCTTAATGTTCAGGCTTATTGTTAAGTCTTGAAAGTTATATTTTAGGGTTCAGTCTTAGGGTTAAATTTTAAGGTTAAGTCTTCAGGTTAAGTCTTAAGGTGAAGTCTTATGGCTTGAGTCTTAGGGTTAAGTCTAAAGTTTAATTCATAAGTTTAAGTCTTAGACTTAAGTCTTGGGGCTAAGTCTTAGGGTTAAGTCTTAAATCTTAGGTTTAAGTCTCAGTGTTGAGTCTTAGGGATAAGTCTTTGAATTAAGTCTTCAAGTTTTGTCTTAAGGTTTAACCTTAAGTTTAAGTCATAGGGTTAAGTCTTAGGGTTAAGTATTGAGTGTAAATCTTAAGGTTACGCTTTAAGGTTAAGTCTTAATGGTACATCTTAAAGTTAAGTCTTAGCATTAAGACTTAGGGTTAAATCCCAGGGTTAAATTTCAAGGTAAAGTCTCAAGGTTAAGTCTCAGGGTTACGTGGTCAAGTTGTGTCTTAGGATTCAATCTTAGGGTTAAGTTTTGAAGTTAAACTTGAGGTTAAGTCTTAGGGTTAAGTCTCAGGATTATGTCTTAGGGATAAGTCTTAAGTTTAAACCTTAAGCTTAAGTCTTAGGGTTAAGCCTTAAGGTTAAGTGTCAGGGTTAATTCCTAAAGGTTAAGTCTTAAGTTTACATCTCATAGATTGAGTCTTAGGGTTAATTAAGTCTTTAGTTTACATCTCATAGATTGAGTCTTAGGGTTGAGTCTGCATCTTAAGTCTTAGGGTTAAGTCTTAGAGTACAATCTTGAGGATAAGTCTTATGGTTAAGTCTCAGGGTTAAGTCTTAATGTTAAGTCTTAAGGTTGAGCCTTAAGGTTAAGTCTTAGGGTTAAGCCTTAGAGTTATGTCTTGGGGATAAGTCTTAGGGCGAAGTCTCAGGATTAAGTATCAAGGTTAAAGCTCAAGGATAAGTCTCAGGGCTACGTTTTAGGGTTAAGTCTTCAGGTTAAATCTTAGGTTTAAGTCTCAGTTTTCAGTTTTAGGGATAAGTCTTATGGATAAATTTCACGACTAAGTCTCAGGGTTGAGTCTTAAGGTTAAAACTTAACCTGAAGTCTTAGGGTTAAGTCTTATGGTTAAATCTTAATGTTAAATCGTAATTTTAAGTCTTAGCGTTCAGTCTAAAGTTTAAATCACAAGTTGAAGTCTTAGGGTTAACTCTTCAGAGTTAAGTCTTGGGGATAAGTCTTAGGGTTAAGTCTTAACGTTTCAGTCCTAAGGTTAACTCTTAGGGTTAAATCTGTAAGGTCAACACTTAAGGTTAACTCTTAGGGTTAAGTTTAGGGTGAAGCCTTAAGGTTACATCTTAAAGTTAAATATTAAGGTTAAGTCTTAGGGCTATTTCTTAAGTTTAAGTCTGAGGGTTATATCTGAGCGTTAATTATTAAGTTGAAGTCTTAGAGTTCATTCTCAGGGTTAAGTCTTCAAGTTACTTCTTAAGGTTGAGGCTTAGGGTTAAGTTTTAAGGTTAAGTCCGAATGTTACATCTTAAAGTTAAGTCTTAGGGTTAAATCTCAGTGTTAAGTCTCAAGGTTAGGTCTCAGGGTAGAAGTCGTAAGGTTGTGTCTTAATGTTCAGGCTTATTGTTAAGTCTTGAAAGTTATATTTTAGGGTTCAGTCTTAGGGTTAAATTTTAAGGTTAAGTCTTCAGGTTAAGTCTTAAGGTGAAGTCTTATGGCTTGAGTCTTAGGGTTAAGTCTAAAGTTTAATTCATAAGTTTAAGTCTTAGACTTAAGTCTTGGGGCTAAGTCTTAGGGTTAAGTCTTAAATCTTAGGTTTAAGTCTCAGTGTTGAGTCTTAGGGATAAGTCTTTGAATTAAGTCTTCAAGTTTTGTCTTAAGGTTTAACCTTAAGTTTAAGTCATAGGGTTAAGTCTTAGGGTTAAGTATTGAGTGTAAATCTTAAGGTTACGCTTTAAGGTTAAGTCTTAATGGTACATCTTAAAGTTAAGTCTTAGCATTAAGACTTAGGGTTAAATCCCAGGGTTAAATTTCAAGGTAAAGTCTCAAGGTTAAGTCTCAGGGTTACGTGGTCAAGTTGTGTCTTAGGATTCAATCTTAGGGTTAAGTTTTGAAGTTAAACTTGAGGTTAAGTCTTAGGGTTAAGTCTCAGGATTATGTCTTAGGGATAAGTCTTAAGTTTAAACCTTAAGCTTAAGTCTTAGGGTTAAGCCTTAAGGTTAAGTGTCAGGGTTAATTCCTAAAGGTTAAGTCTTAAGTTTACATCTCATAGATTGAGTCTTAGGGTTAATTAAGTCTTTAGTTTACATCTCATAGATTGAGTCTTAGGGTTGAGTCTGCATCTTAAGTCTTAGGGTTAAGTCTTAGAGTACAATCTTGAGGATAAGTCTTATGGTTAAGTCTCAGGGTTAAGTCTTAATGTTAAGTCTTAAGGTTGAGCCTTAAGGTTAAGTCTTAGGGTTAAGCCTTAGAGTTATGTCTTGGGGATAAGTCTTAGGGCGAAGTCTCAGGATTAAGTATCAAGGTTAAAGCTCAAGGATAAGTCTCAGGGCTACGTTTTAGGGTTAAGTCTTCAGGTTAAATCTTAGGTTTAAGTCTCAGTTTTCAGTTTTAGGGATAAGTCTTATGGATAAATTTCACGACTAAGTCTCAGGGTTGAGTCTTAAGGTTAAAACTTAACCTGAAGTCTTAGGGTTAAGTCTTATGGTTAAATCTTAATGTTAAATCGTAATTTTAAGTCTTAGCGTTCAGTCTAAAGTTTAAATCACAAGTTGAAGTCTTAGGGTTAACTCTTCAGAGTTAAGTCTTGGGGATAAGTCTTAGGGTTAAGTCTTAACGTTTCAGTCCTAAGGTTAACTCTTAGGGTTAAATCTGTAAGGTCAACACTTAAGGTTAACTCTTAGGGTTAAGTTTAGGGTGAAGCCTTAAGGTTACATCTTAAAGTTAAATATTAAGGTTAAGTCTTAGGGCTATTTCTTAAGTTTAAGTCTGAGGGTTATATCTGAGCGTTAATTATTAAGTTGAAGTCTTAGAGTTCATTCTCAGGGTTAAGTCTTCAAGTTACTTCTTAAGGTTGAGGCTTAGGGTTAAGTTTTAAGGTTAAGTCCGAATGTTACATCTTAAAGTTAAGTCTTAGGGTTAAATCTCAGTGTTAAGTCTCAAGGTTAGGTCTCAGGGTAGAAGTCGTAAGGTTGTGTCTTAATGTTCAGGCTTATTGTTAAGTCTTGAAAGTTATATTTTAGGGTTCAGTCTTAGGGTTAAATTTTAAGGTTAAGTCTTCAGGTTAAGTCTTAAGGTGAAGTCTTATGGCTTGAGTCTTAGGGTTAAGTCTAAAGTTTAATTCATAAGTTTAAGTCTTAGACTTAAGTCTTGGGGCTAAGTCTTAGGGTTAAGTCTTAAATCTTAGGTTTAAGTCTCAGTGTTGAGTCTTAGGGATAAGTCTTTGAATTAAGTCTTCAAGTTTTGTCTTAAGGTTTAACCTTAAGTTTAAGTCATAGGGTTAAGTCTTAGGGTTAAGTATTGAGTGTAAATCTTAAGGTTACGCTTTAAGGTTAAGTCTTAATGGTACATCTTAAAGTTAAGTCTTAGCATTAAGACTTAGGGTTAAATCCCAGGGTTAAATTTCAAGGTAAAGTCTCAAGGTTAAGTCTCAGGGTTACGTGGTCAAGTTGTGTCTTAGGATTCAATCTTAGGGTTAAGTTTTGAAGTTAAACTTGAGGTTAAGTCTTAGGGTTAAGTCTCAGGATTATGTCTTAGGGATAAGTCTTAAGTTTAAACCTTAAGCTTAAGTCTTAGGGTTAAGCCTTAAGGTTAAGTGTCAGGGTTAATTCCTAAAGGTTAAGTCTTAAGTTTACATCTCATAGATTGAGTCTTAGGGTTAATTAAGTCTTTAGTTTACATCTCATAGATTGAGTCTTAGGGTTGAGTCTGCATCTTAAGTCTTAGGGTTAAGTCTTAGAGTACAATCTTGAGGATAAGTCTTATGGTTAAGTCTCAGGGTTAAGTCTTAATGTTAAGTCTTAAGGTTGAGCCTTAAGGTTAAGTCTTAGGGTTAAGCCTTAGAGTTATGTCTTGGGGATAAGTCTTAGGGCGAAGTCTCAGGATTAAGTATCAAGGTTAAAGCTCAAGGATAAGTCTCAGGGCTACGTTTTAGGGTTAAGTCTTCAGGTTAAATCTTAGGTTTAAGTCTCAGTTTTCAGTTTTAGGGATAAGTCTTATGGATAAATTTCACGACTAAGTCTCAGGGTTGAGTCTTAAGGTTAAAACTTAACCTGAAGTCTTAGGGTTAAGTCTTATGGTTAAATCTTAATGTTAAATCGTAATTTTAAGTCTTAGCGTTCAGTCTAAAGTTTAAATCACAAGTTGAAGTCTTAGGGTTAACTCTTCAGAGTTAAGTCTTGGGGATAAGTCTTAGGGTTAAGTCTTAACGTTTCAGTCCTAAGGTTAACTCTTAGGGTTAAATCTGTAAGGTCAACACTTAAGGTTAACTCTTAGGGTTAAGTTTAGGGTGAAGCCTTAAGGTTACATCTTAAAGTTAAATATTAAGGTTAAGTCTTAGGGCTATTTCTTAAGTTTAAGTCTGAGGGTTATATCTGAGCGTTAATTATTAAGTTGAAGTCTTAGAGTTCATTCTCAGGGTTAAGTCTTCAAGTTACTTCTTAAGGTTGAGGCTTAGGGTTAAGTTTTAAGGTTAAGTCCGAATGTTACATCTTAAAGTTAAGTCTTAGGGTTAAATCTCAGTGTTAAGTCTCAAGGTTAGGTCTCAGGGTAGAAGTCGTAAGGTTGTGTCTTAATGTTCAGGCTTATTGTTAAGTCTTGAAAGTTATATTTTAGGGTTCAGTCTTAGGGTTAAATTTTAAGGTTAAGTCTTCAGGTTAAGTCTTAAGGTGAAGTCTTATGGCTTGAGTCTTAGGGTTAAGTCTAAAGTTTAATTCATAAGTTTAAGTCTTAGACTTAAGTCTTGGGGCTAAGTCTTAGGGTTAAGTCTTAAATCTTAGGTTTAAGTCTCAGTGTTGAGTCTTAGGGATAAGTCTTTGAATTAAGTCTTCAAGTTTTGTCTTAAGGTTTAACCTTAAGTTTAAGTCATAGGGTTAAGTCTTAGGGTTAAGTATTGAGTGTAAATCTTAAGGTTACGCTTTAAGGTTAAGTCTTAATGGTACATCTTAAAGTTAAGTCTTAGCATTAAGACTTAGGGTTAAATCCCAGGGTTAAATTTCAAGGTAAAGTCTCAAGGTTAAGTCTCAGGGTTACGTGGTCAAGTTGTGTCTTAGGATTCAATCTTAGGGTTAAGTTTTGAAGTTAAACTTGAGGTTAAGTCTTAGGGTTAAGTCTCAGGATTATGTCTTAGGGATAAGTCTTAAGTTTAAACCTTAAGCTTAAGTCTTAGGGTTAAGCCTTAAGGTTAAGTGTCAGGGTTAATTCCTAAAGGTTAAGTCTTAAGTTTACATCTCATAGATTGAGTCTTAGGGTTAATTAAGTCTTTAGTTTACATCTCATAGATTGAGTCTTAGGGTTGAGTCTGCATCTTAAGTCTTAGGGTTAAGTCTTAGAGTACAATCTTGAGGATAAGTCTTATGGTTAAGTCTCAGGGTTAAGTCTTAATGTTAAGTCTTAAGGTTGAGCCTTAAGGTTAAGTCTTAGGGTTAAGCCTTAGAGTTATGTCTTGGGGATAAGTCTTAGGGCGAAGTCTCAGGATTAAGTATCAAGGTTAAAGCTCAAGGATAAGTCTCAGGGCTACGTTTTAGGGTTAAGTCTTCAGGTTAAATCTTAGGTTTAAGTCTCAGTTTTCAGTTTTAGGGATAAGTCTTATGGATAAATTTCACGACTAAGTCTCAGGGTTGAGTCTTAAGGTTAAAACTTAACCTGAAGTCTTAGGGTTAAGTCTTATGGTTAAATCTTAATGTTAAATCGTAATTTTAAGTCTTAGCGTTCAGTCTAAAGTTTAAATCACAAGTTGAAGTCTTAGGGTTAACTCTTTAGAGTTAAGTCTTGGGGATAAGTCTTAGGGTTAAGTCTTAACGTTTCAGTCCTAAGGTTAACTCTTAGGGTTAAATCTGTAAGGTCAACACTTAAGGTTAACTCTTAGGGTTAAGTTTAGGGTGAAGCCTTAAGGTTACATCTTAAAGTTAAATATTAAGGTTAAGTCTTAGGGCTATTTCTTAAGTTTAAGTCTGAGGGTTATATCTGAGCGTTAATTATTAAGTTGAAGTCTTAGAGTTCATTCTCAGGGTTAAGTCTTCAAGTTACTTCTTAAGGTTGAGGCTTAGGGTTAAGTTTTAAGGTTAAGTCCGAATGTTACATCTTAAAGTTAAGTCTTAGGGTTAAATCTCAGTGTTAAGTCTCAAGGTTAGGTCTCAGGGTAGAAGTCGTAAGGTTGTGTCTTAATGTTCAGGCTTATTGTTAAGTCTTGAAAGTTATATTTTAGGGTTCAGTCTTAGGGTTAAATTTTAAGGTTAAGTCTTCAGGTTAAGTCTTAAGGTGAAGTCTTATGGCTTGAGTCTTAGGGTTAAGTCTAAAGTTTAATTCATAAGTTTAAGTCTTAGACTTAAGTCTTGGGGCTAAGTCTTAGGGTTAAGTCTTAAATCTTAGGTTTAAGTCTCAGTGTTGAGTCTTAGGGATAAGTCTTTGAATTAAGTCTTCAAGTTTTGTCTTAAGGTTTAACCTTAAGTTTAAGTCATAGGGTTAAGTCTTAGGGTTAAGTATTGAGTGTAAATCTTAAGGTTACGCTTTAAGGTTAAGTCTTAATGGTACATCTTAAAGTTAAGTCTTAGCATTAAGACTTAGGGTTAAATCCCAGGGTTAAATTTCAAGGTAAAGTCTCAAGGTTAAGTCTCAGGGTTACGTGGTCAAGTTGTGTCTTAGGATTCAATCTTAGGGTTAAGTTTTGAAGTTAAACTTGAGGTTAAGTCTTAGGGTTAAGTCTCAGGATTATGTCTTAGGGATAAGTCTTAAGTTTAAACCTTAAGCTTAAGTCTTAGGGTTAAGCCTTAAGGTTAAGTGTCAGGGTTAATTCCTAAAGGTTAAGTCTTAAGTTTACATCTCATAGATTGAGTCTTAGGGTTAATTAAGTCTTTAGTTTACATCTCATAGATTGAGTCTTAGGGTTGAGTCTGCATCTTAAGTCTTAGGGTTAAGTCTTAGAGTACAATCTTGAGGATAAGTCTTATGGTTAAGTCTCAGGGTTAAGTCTTAATGTTAAGTCTTAAGGTTGAGCCTTAAGGTTAAGTCTTAGGGTTAAGCCTTAGAGTTATGTCTTGGGGATAAGTCTTAGGGCGAAGTCTCAGGATTAAGTATCAAGGTTAAAGCTCAAGGATAAGTCTCAGGGCTACGTTTTAGGGTTAAGTCTTCAGGTTAAATCTTAGGTTTAAGTCTCAGTTTTCAGTTTTAGGGATAAGTCTTATGGATAAATTTCACGACTAAGTCTCAGGGTTGAGTCTTAAGGTTAAAACTTAACCTGAAGTCTTAGGGTTAAGTCTTATGGTTAAATCTTAATGTTAAATCGTAATTTTAAGTCTTAGCGTTCAGTCTAAAGTTTAAATCACAAGTTGAAGTCTTAGGGTTAACTCTTTAGAGTTAAGTCTTGGGGATAAGTCTTAGGGTTAAGTCTTAACGTTTCAGTCCTAAGGTTAACTCTTAGGGTTAAATCTGTAAGGTCAACACTTAAGGTTAACTCTTAGGGTTAAGTTTAGGGTTAAGCCTTAAGGTTACATCTTAAAGTTAAATATTAAGGTTAAGTCTTAGGGTTATTTCTTAAGTTTAAGTCTGAGGGTTATATCTGAGCGTTAATTATTAAGTTGAAGTCTTAGAGTTCATTCTCAGGGTTAAGTCTTCAAGTTACTTCTTAAGGTTGAGGCTTAGGGTTAAGTTTTAAGGTTAAGTCCGAATGTTACATCTTAAAGTTAAGTCTTAGGGTTAAATCTCAGTGTTAAGTCTCAAGGTTAGGTCTCAGGGTAGAAGTCGTAAGGTTGTGTCTTAATGTTCAGGCTTATTGTTAAGTCTTGAAAGTTATATTTTAGGGTTCAGTCTTAGGGTTAAATTTTAAGGTTAAGTCTTCAGGTTAAGTCTTAAGGTGAAGTCTTATGGCTTGAGTCTTAGGGTTAAGTCTAAAGTTTAATTCATAAGTTTAAGTCTTAGACTTAAGTCTTGGGGCTAAGTCTTAGGGTTAAGTCTTAAATCTTAGGTTTAAGTCTCAGTGTTGAGTCTTAGGGATAAGTCTTTGAATTAAGTCTTCAAGTTTTGTCTTAAGGTTTAACCTTAAGTTTAAGTCATAGGGTTAAGTCTTAGGGTTAAGTATTGAGTGTAAATCTTAAGGTTACGCTTTAAGGTTAAGTCTTAATGGTACATCTTAAAGTTAAGTCTTAGCATTAAGACTTAGGGTTAAATCCCAGGGTTAAATTTCAAGGTAAAGTCTCAAGGTTAAGTCTCAGGGTTACGTGGTCAAGTTGTGTCTTAGGATTCAATCTTAGGGTTAAGTTTTGAAGTTAAACTTGAGGTTAAGTCTTAGGGTTAAGTCTCAGGATTATGTCTTAGGGATAAGTCTTAAGTTTAAACCTTAAGCTTAAGTCTTAGGGTTAAGCCTTAAGGTTAAGTGTCAGGGTTAATTCCTAAAGGTTAAGTCTTAAGTTTACATCTCATAGATTGAGTCTTAGGGTTAATTAAGTCTTTAGTTTACATCTCATAGATTGAGTCTTAGGGTTGAGTCTGCATCTTAAGTCTTAGGGTTAAGTCTTAGAGTACAATCTTGAGGATAAGTCTTATGGTTAAGTCTCAGGGTTAAGTCTTAATGTTAAGTCTTAAGGTTGAGCCTTAAGGTTAAGTCTTAGGGTTAAGCCTTAGAGTTATGTCTTGGGGATAAGTCTTAGGGCGAAGTCTCAGGATTAAGTATCAAGGTTAAAGCTCAAGGATAAGTCTCAGGGCTACGTTTTAGGGTTAAGTCTTCAGGTTAAATCTTAGGTTTAAGTCTCAGTTTTCAGTTTTAGGGATAAGTCTTATGGATAAATTTCACGACTAAGTCTCAGGGTTGAGTCTTAAGGTTAAAACTTAACCTGAAGTCTTAGGGTTAAGTCTTATGGTTAAATCTTAATGTTAAATCGTAATTTTAAGTCTTAGCGTTCAGTCTAAAGTTTAAATCACAAGTTGAAGTCTTAGGGTTAACTCTTTAGAGTTAAGTCTTGGGGATAAGTCTTAGGGTTAAGTCTTAACGTTTCAGTCCTAAGGTTAACTCTTAGGGTTAAATCTGTAAGGTCAACACTTAAGGTTAACTCTTAGGGTTAAGTTTAGGGTTAAGCCTTAAGGTTACATCTTAAAGTTAAATATTAAGGTTAAGTCTTAGGGTTATTTCTTAAGTTTAAGTCTGAGGGTTATATCTGAGCGTTAATTATTAAGTTGAAGTCTTAGAGTTCATTCTCAGGGTTAAGTCTTCAAGTTACTTCTTAAGGTTGAGGCTTAGGGTTAAGTTTTAAGGTTAAGTCCGAATGTTACATCTTAAAGTTAAGTCTTAGGGTTAAATCTCAGTGTTAAGTCTCAAGGTTAGGTCTCAGGGTAGAAGTCGTAAGGTTGTGTCTTAATGTTCAGGCTTATTGTTAAGTCTTGAAAGTTATATTTTAGGGTTCAGTCTTAGGGTTAAATTTTAAGGTTAAGTCTTCAGGTTAAGTCTTAAGGTGAAGTCTTATGGCTTGAGTCTTAGGGTTAAGTCTAAAGTTTAATTCATAAGTTTAAGTCTTAGACTTAAGTCTTGGGGCTAAGTCTTAGGGTTAAGTCTTAAATCTTAGGTTTAAGTCTCAGTGTTGAGTCTTAGGGATAAGTCTTTGAATTAAGTCTTCAAGTTTTGTCTTAAGGTTTAACCTTAAGTTTAAGTCATAGGGTTAAGTCTTAGGGTTAAGTATTGAGTGTAAATCTTAAGGTTACGCTTTAAGGTTAAGTCTTAATGGTACATCTTAAAGTTAAGTCTTAGCATTAAGACTTAGGGTTAAATCCCAGGGTTAAATTTCAAGGTAAAGTCTCAAGGTTAAGTCTCAGGGTTACGTGGTCAAGTTGTGTCTTAGGATTCAATCTTAGGGTTAAGTTTTGAAGTTAAACTTGAGGTTAAGTCTTAGGGTTAAGTCTCAGGATTATGTCTTAGGGATAAGTCTTAAGTTTAAACCTTAAGCTTAAGTCTTAGGGTTAAGCCTTAAGGTTAAGTGTCAGGGTTAATTCCTAAAGGTTAAGTCTTAAGTTTACATCTCATAGATTGAGTCTTAGGGTTAATTAAGTCTTTAGTTTACATCTCATAGATTGAGTCTTAGGGTTGAGTCTGCATCTTAAGTCTTAGGGTTAAGTCTTAGAGTACAATCTTGAGGATAAGTCTTATGGTTAAGTCTCAGGGTTAAGTCTTAATGTTAAGTCTTAAGGTTGAGCCTTAAGGTTAAGTCTTAGGGTTAAGCCTTAGAGTTATGTCTTGGGGATAAGTCTTAGGGCGAAGTCTCAGGATTAAGTATCAAGGTTAAAGCTCAAGGATAAGTCTCAGGGCTACGTTTTAGGGTTAAGTCTTCAGGTTAAATCTTAGGTTTAAGTCTCAGTTTTCAGTTTTAGGGATAAGTCTTATGGATAAATTTCACGACTAAGTCTCAGGGTTGAGTCTTAAGGTTAAAACTTAACCTGAAGTCTTAGGGTTAAGTCTTATGGTTAAATCTTAATGTTAAATCGTAATTTTAAGTCTTAGCGTTCAGTCTAAAGTTGAAATCACAAGTTGAAGTCTTAGGGTTAACTCTTCAGAGTTAAGTCTTGGGGATAAGTCTTAGGGTTAAGTCTTAACGTTTCAGTCCTAAGGTTAACTCTTAGGGTTAAATCTGTAAGGTCAACACTTAAGGTTAACTCTTAGGGTTAAGTTTAGGGTGAAGCCTTAAGGTTACATCTTAAAGTTAAATATTAAGGTTAAGTCTTAGGGCTATTTCTTAAGTTTAAGTCTGAGGGTTATATCTGAGCGTTAATTATTAAGTTGAAGTCTTAGAGTTCATTCTCAGGGTTAAGTCTTCAAGTTACTTCTTAAGGTTGAGGCTTAGGGTTAAGTTTTAAGGTTAAGTCCGAATGTTACATCTTAAAGTTAAGTCTTAGGGTTAAATCTCAGTGTTAAGTCTCAAGGTTAGGTCTCAGGGTAGAAGTCGTAAGGTTGTGTCTTAATGTTCAGGCTTATTGTTAAGTCTTGAAAGTTATATTTTAGGGTTCAGTCTTAGGGTTAAATTTTAAGGTTAAGTCTTCAGGTTAAGTCTTAAGGTGAAGTCTTATGGCTTGAGTCTTAGGGTTAAGTCTAAAGTTTAATTCATAAGTTTAAGTCTTAGACTTAAGTCTTGGGGCTAAGTCTTAGGGTTAAGTCTTAAATCTTAGGTTTAAGTCTCAGTGTTGAGTCTTAGGGATAAGTCTTTGAATTAAGTCTTCAAGTTTTGTCTTAAGGTTTAACCTTAAGTTTAAGTCATAGGGTTAAGTCTTAGGGTTAAGTATTGAGTGTAAATCTTAAGGTTACGCTTTAAGGTTAAGTCTTAATGGTACATCTTAAAGTTAAGTCTTAGCATTAAGACTTAGGGTTAAATCCCAGGGTTAAATTTCAAGGTAAAGTCTCAAGGTTAAGTCTCAGGGTTACGTGGTCAAGTTGTGTCTTAGGATTCAATCTTAGGGTTAAGTTTTGAAGTTAAACTTGAGGTTAAGTCTTAGGGTTAAGTCTCAGGATTATGTCTTAGGGATAAGTCTTAAGTTTAAACCTTAAGCTTAAGTCTTAGGGTTAAGCCTTAAGGTTAAGTGTCAGGGTTAATTCCTAAAGGTTAAGTCTTAAGTTTACATCTCATAGATTGAGTCTTAGGGTTAATTAAGTCTTTAGTTTACATCTCATAGATTGAGTCTTAGGGTTGAGTCTGCATCTTAAGTCTTAGGGTTAAGTCTTAGAGTACAATCTTGAGGATAAGTCTTATGGTTAAGTCTCAGGGTTAAGTCTTAATGTTAAGTCTTAAGGTTGAGCCTTAAGGTTAAGTCTTAGGGTTAAGCCTTAGAGTTATGTCTTGGGGATAAGTCTTAGGGCGAAGTCTCAGGATTAAGTATCAAGGTTAAAGCTCAAGGATAAGTCTCAGGGCTACGTTTTAGGGTTAAGTCTTCAGGTTAAATCTTAGGTTTAAGTCTCAGTTTTCAGTTTTAGGGATAAGTCTTATGGATAAATTTCACGACTAAGTCTCAGGGTTGAGTCTTAAGGTTAAAACTTAACCTGAAGTCTTAGGGTTAAGTCTTATGGTTAAATCTTAATGTTAAATCGTAATTTTAAGTCTTAGCGTTCAGTCTAAAGTTTAAATCACAAGTTGAAGTCTTAGGGTTAACTCTTTAGAGTTAAGTCTTGGGGATAAGTCTTAGGGTTAAGTCTTAACGTTTCAGTCCTAAGGTTAACTCTTAGGGTTAAATCTGTAAGGTCAACACTTAAGGTTAACTCTTAGGGTTAAGTTTAGGGTTAAGCCTTAAGGTTACATCTTAAAGTTAAATATTAAGGTTAAGTCTTAGGGTTATTTCTTAAGTTTAAGTCTGAGGGTTATATCTGAGCGTTAATTATTAAGTTGAAGTCTTAGAGTTCATTCTCAGGGTTAAGTCTTCAAGTTACTTCTTAAGGTTGAGGCTTAGGATTAAGTTTTAAGGTTAAGTCCGAATGTTACATCTTAAAGTTAAGTCTTAGGGTTAAATCTCAGTGTTAAGTCTCAAGGTTAGGTCTCAGGGTAGAAGTCGTAAGGTTGTGTCTTAATGTTCAGGCTTATTGTTATGTCTTAAAAGTTATATTTTAGGGTTCAGTCTTAGGGTTAAATTTTAAGGTTAAGTCTTAGGGTTAAGTCTTAAGGTGAAGTCTTATGGCTTGAATCTTAGGGTTAAGTCTAAAGTTTAATTCATAAGTTTAAGTCTTAGACTTAAGTCTTGGGGCTAAGTCTTAGGGTTAAGTCTTAAATCTTAGGTTTAAGTCTCAGTGTTGAGTCTTAGGGATAAGTCTTTGAATTAAGTCTTCAAGTTTTGTCTTAAGGTTTAACCTTAAGTTTAAGTCATAGGGTTAAGTCTTAGGGTTAAGTATTGAGTGTAAATCTTAAGGTTACGCTTTAAAGTTAAGTCTTAATGGTACATCTTAAAGTTAAGTCTTAGCATTAAGACTTAGGGTTAAATCCCAGGGTTAAATTTCAAGGTAAAGTCTCAAGGTTAAGTCTCAGGGTTACGTGGTCAAGTTGTGTCTTAGGATTCAGTCTTAGGGTTAAGTTTTGAAGTTAAATTGAGGTTAAGTCTTAGGGTTAAGTCTCAGGATTATGTCTTAGGGATAAGTCTTAAGTTTAAACCTTAAGCTTAAGTCTTAGGGTTAAGCCTTAAGGTTAAGTGTCAGGGTTAATTCCTAAAGGTTAAGTCTTAAGTTTACATCTCATAGATTGCGTCTTAGGGTTAATTAAGTCTTAAGTTTACATCTCATAGATTGAGCCTTAGGGTTAAGTCTGCATCTTAAGTCTTAGGGTTAAGTCTTAGAGTACAATCTTGAGGATAAGTCTTATGGTTAAGTCTCAGGGTTAAGTCTTAATGTTAAGTCTTAAGGTTGAGCCTTAAGGTTAAGTCTTAGGGTTAAGCCTTAGAGTTATGTCTTGGGGATAAGTCTTAGGGCGAAGTCTCAGGATTAAGTATCAAGGTTAAAGCTCAAGGATAAGTCTCAGGGCTACGTTTTAGGGTTAAGTCTTCAGGTTAAATCTTAGGTTTAAGTCTCGGTTTTCAGTTTTAGGGATAAGTCTTATGGATAAATTTCACGACTAAGTCTCAGGGTTGAGTCTTAAGGTTAAAACTTAACCTGAAGTCTTAGGGTTAAGTCTTATGGTTAAATCTTAATGTTAAATCGTAATTTTAAGTCTTAGCGTTCAGTCTAAAGTTGAAATCACAAGTTGAAGTCTTAGGGTTAACTCTTTAGAGTTAAGTCTTGGGGATAAGTCTTAGGGTTAAGTCTTAACGTTTCAGTCCTAAGGTTAACTCTTAGGGTTAAATCTGTAAGGTCAACACTTAAGGTTAACTCTTAGGGTTAAGTTTAGGGTGAAGCCTTAAGGTTACATCTTAAAGTTAAATATTAAGGTTAAGTCTTAGGGTTATTTCTTAAGTTTAAGTCTGAGGGTTATATCTGAGCGTTAATTATTAAGTTGAAGTCTTAGAGTTCATTCTCAGGGTTAAGTCTTCAAGTTACTTCTTAAGGTTGAGGCTTAGGATTAAGTTTTAAGGTTAAGTCCGAATGTTACATCTTAAAGTTAAGTCTTAGGGTTAAATCTCAGTGTTAAGTCTCAAGGTTAGGTCTCAGGGTAGAAGTCGTAAGGTTGTGTCTTAATGTTCAGGCTTATTGTTAAGTCTTGAAAGTTATATTTTAGGGTTCAGTCTTAGGGTTAAATTTTAAGGTTAAGTCTTCAGGTTAAGTCTTAAGGTGAAGTCTTATGGCTTGAGTCTTAGGGTTAAGTCTAAAGTTTAATTCATAAGTTTAAGTCTTAGACTTAAGTCTTGGGGCTAAGTCTTAGGGTTAAGTCTTAAATCTTAGGTTTAAGTCTCAGTGTTGAGTCTTAGGGATAAGTCTTTGAATTAAGTCTTCAAGTTTTGTCTTAAGGTTTAACCTTAAGTTTAAGTCATAGGGTTAAGTCTTAGGGTTAAGTATTGAGTGTAAATCTTAAGGTTACGCTTTAAGTCTTAATGGTACATCTTAAAGTTAAGTCTTAGCATTAAGACTTAGGGTTAAATCCCAGGGTTAAATTTCAAGGTAAAGTCTCAAGGTTAAGTCTCAGGGTTACGTGGTCAAGTTGTGTCTTAGGATTCAATCTTAGGGTTAAGTTTTGAAGTTAAACTTGAGGTTAAGTCTTAGGGTTAAGTCTCAGGATTATGTCTTAGGGATAAGTCTTAAGTTTAAACCTTAAGCTTAAGTCTTAGGGTTAAGCCTTAAGGTTAAGTGTCAGGGTTAATTCCTAAAGGTTAAGTCTTAAGTTTACATCTCATAGATTGAGTCTTAGGGTTAATTAAGTCTTTAGTTTACATCTCATAGATTGAGTCTTAGGGTTGAGTCTGCATCTTAAGTCTTAGGGTTAAGTCTTAGAGTACAATCTTGAGGATAAGTCTTATGGTTAAGTCTCAGGGTTAAGTCTTAATGTTAAGTCTTAAGGTTGAGCCTTAAGGTTAAGTCTTAGGGTTAAGCCTTAGAGTTATGTCTTGGGGCTAAGTCTTAGGGCTAAGTCTCAGGATTAAGTATCAAGGTTAAAGCTCAAGGATAAGTCTCAGGGCTACGTTTTAGGGTTAAGTCTTCAGGTTAAATCTTAGGTTTAAGTCTCAGTTTTCAGTTTTAGGGATAAGTCTTATGGATAAATTTCACGACTAAGTCTCAGGGTTGAGTCTTAAGGTTAAAACTTAACCTGAAGTCTTAGGGTTAAGTCTTATGGTTAAATCTTAATGTTAAATCGTAATTTTAAGTCTTAGCGTTCAGTCTAAAGTTGAAATCACAAGTTGAAGTCTTAGGGTTAACTCTTTAGAGTTAAGTCTTGGGGATAAGTCTTAGGGTTAAGTCTTAACGTTTCAGTCCTAAGGTTAACTCTTAGGGTTAAATCTGTAAGGTCAACACTTAAGGTTAACTCTTAGGGTTAAGTTTAGGGTTAAGCCTTAAGGTTACATCTTAAAGTTAAATATTAAGGTTAAGTCTTAGGGTTATTTCTTAAGTTTAAGTCTGAGGGTTATATCTGAGCGTTAATTATTAAGTTGAAGTCTTAGAGTTCATTCTCAGGGTTAAGTCTTCAAGTTACTTCTTAAGGTTGAGGCTTAGGATTAAGTTTTAAGGTTAAGTCCGAATGTTACATCTTAAAGTTAAGTCTTAGGGTTAAATCTCAGTGTTAAGTCTCAAGGTTAGGTCTCAGGGTAGAAGTCGTAAGGTTGTGTCTTAATGTTCAGGCTTATTGTTAAGTCTTAAAAGTTATATTTTAGGGTTCAGTCTTAGGGTTAAATTTTAAGGTTAAGTCTTAGGGTTAAGTCTTAAGGTGAAGTCTTATGGCTTGAATCTTAGGGTTAAGTCTAAAGTTTAATTCATAAGTTTAAGTCTTAGACTTAAGTCTTGGGGCTAAGTCTTAGGGTTAAGTCTTAAATCTTAGGTTTAAGTCTCAGTGTTGAGTCTTAGGGATAAGTCTTTGAATTAAGTCTTCAAGTTTTGTCTTAAGGTTTAACCTTAAGTCATAGGGTTAAGTCTTAGGGTTAAGTATTGAGTGTAAATCTTAAGGTTACGCTTTAAAGTTAAGTCTTAATGGTACATCTTAAAGTTAAGTCTTAGCATTAAGACTTAGGGTTAAATCCCAGGGTTAAATTTCAAGGTAAAGTCTCAAGGTTAAGTCTCAGGGTTACGTGGTCAAGTTGTGTCTTAGGATTCAGTCTTAGGGTTAAGTTTTGAAGTTAAATTGAGGTTAAGTCTTAGGGTTAAGTCTCAGGATTATGTCTTAGGGATAAGTCTTAAGTTTAAACCTTAAGCTTAAGTCTTAGGGTTAAGCCTTAAGGTTAAGTGTCAGGGTTAATTCCTAAAGGTTAAGTCTTAAGTTTACATCTCATAGATTGCGTCTTAGGGTTAATTAAGTCTTAAGTTTACATCTCATAGATTGAGCCTTAGGGTTAAGTCTGCATCTTAAGTCTTAGGGTTAAGTCTTAGAGTACAATCTTGAGGATAAGTCTTATGGTTAAGTCTCAGGGTTAAGTCTTAATGTTAAGTCTTAAGGTTGAGCCTTAAGGTTAAGTCTTAGGGTTAAGCCTTAGAGTTATGTCTTGGGGATAAGTCTTAGGGCGAAGTCTCAGGATTAAGTATCAAGGTTA
Source organism: Falco punctatus (assembly GCF_963210335.1). NCBI lineage: Eukaryota > Metazoa > Chordata > Aves > Falconiformes > Falconidae > Falco > Falco punctatus. The sequence goes on from NW_027660119.1 coordinate 765,060, forward strand.
AAGCTCAAGGATAAGTCTCAGGGCTACGTTTTAGGGTTAAGTCTTCAGGTTAAATCTTAGGTTTAAGTCTCAGTTTTCAGTTTTAGGGATAAGTCTTATGGATAAATTTCACGACTAAGTCTCAGGGTTGAGTCTTAAGGTTAAAACTTAACCTGAAGTCTTAGGGTTAAGTCTTATGGTTAAATCTTAATGTTAAATCGTAATTTTAAGTCTTAGCGTTCAGTCTAAAGTTGAAATCACAAGTTGAAGTCTTAGGGTTAACTCTTCAGAGTTAAGTCTTGGGGATAAGTCTTAGGGTTAAGTCTTAACGTTTCAGTCCTAAGGTTAACTCTTAGGGTTAAATCCGTAAGGTCAACACTTAAGGTTAACTCTTAGGGTTAAGTTTAGGGTGAAGCCTTAAGGTTACATCTTAAAGTTAAATATTAAGGTTAAGTCTTAGGGCTATTTCTTAAGTTTAAGTCTGAGGGTTATATCTGAGCGTTCATTATTAAGTTGAAGTCTTAGAGTTCATTCTCAGGGTTAAGTCTTCAAGTTACTTCTTAAGGTTGAGGCTTAGGGTTAAGTTTTAAGGTTAAGTCCGAATGTTACATCTTAAAGTTAAGTCTTAGGGTTAAATCTCAGTGTTAAGTCTCAAGGTTAGGTCTCAGGGTAGAAGTCGTAAGGTTGTGTCTTAATGTTCAGGCTTATTGTTAAGTCTTGAAAGTTATATTTTAGGGTTCAGTCTTAGGGTTAAATTTTAAGGTTAAGTCTTCAGGTTAAGTCTTAAGGTGAAGTCTTATGGCTTGAGTCTTAGGGTTAAGTCTAAAGTTTAATTCATAAGTTTAAGTCTTAGACTTAAGTCTTGGGGCTAAGTCTTAGGGTTAAGTCTTAAATCTTAGGTTTAAGTCTCAGTGTTGAGTCTTAGGGATAAGTCTTTGAATTAAGTCTTCAAGTTTTGTCTTAAGGTTTAACCTTAAGTTTAAGTCATAGGGTTAAGTCTTAGGGTTAAGTATTGAGTGTAAATCTTAAGGTTACGCTTTAAGTCTTAATGGTACATCTTAAAGTTAAGTCTTAGCATTAAGACTTAGGGTTGAATCCCAGGGTTAAATTTCAAGGTAAAGTCTCAAGGTTAAGTCTCAGGGTTACGTGGTCAAGTTGTGTCTTAGGATTCAGTCTTAGGGTTAAGTTTTGAAGTTAAATTGAGGTTAAGTCTTAGGGTTAAGTCTCAGGATTATGTCTTAGGGATAAGTCTTAAGTTTAAACCTTAAGCTTAAGTCTTAGGGTTAAGCCTTAAGGTTAAGTGTCAGGGTTAATTCCTAAAGGTTAAGTCTTAAGTTTACATCTCATAGATTGAGTCTTAGGGTTAATTAAGTCTTAAGTTTACATCTCATAGATTGAGTCTTAGGGTTAAGTCTGCATCTTAAGTCTTAGGGTTAAGTCTTAGAGTACAATCTTGAGGATAAGTCTTATGGTTAAGTCTCAGGGTTAAGTCTTAATGTTAAGTCTTAAGGTTGAGCCTTAAGGTTAAGTCTTAGGGTTAAGCCTTAGAGTTATGTCTTGGGGATAAGTCTTAGGGCTAAGTCTCAGGATTAAGTATCAAGGTTAAAGCTCAAGGATAAGTCTCAGGGCTACGTTTTAGGGTTAAGTCTTCAGGTTAAATCTTAGGTTTAAGTCTCAGTTTTCAGTTTTAGGGATAAGTCTTATGGATAAATTTCACGACTAAGTCTCAGGGTTGAGTCTTAAGGTTAAAACTTAACCTGAAGTCTTAGGGTTAAGTCTTATGGTTAAATCTTAATGTTAAATCGTAATTTTAAGTCTTAGCGTTCAGTCTAAAGTTTAAATCACAAGTTGAAGTCTTAGGGTTAACTCTTCAGAGTTAAGTCTTGGGGATAAGTCTTAGGGTTAAGTCTTAACGTTTCAGTCCTAAGGTTAACTCTTAGGGTTAAATCTGTAAGGTCAACACTTAAGGTTAACTCTTAGGGTTAAGTTTAGGGTGAAGCCTTAAGGTTACATCTTAAAGTTAAATATTAAGGTTAAGTCTTAGGGCTATTTCTTAAGTTTAAGTCTGAGGGTTATATCTGAGCGTTAATTATTAAGTTGAAGTCTTAGAGTTCATTCTCAGGGTTAAGTCTTCAAGTTACTTCTTAAGGTTGAGGCTTAGGATTAAGTTTTAAGGTTAAGTCCGAATGTTACATCTTAAAGTTAAGTCTTAGGGTTAAATCTCAGTGTTAAGTCTCAAGGTTAGGTCTCAGGGTAGAAGTCGTAAGGTTGTGTCTTAATGTTCAGTCTTATTGTTAAGTCTTAAAAGTTATATTTTAGGGTTCAGTCTTAGGGTTAAATGTTAAGGTTAAGTCTTAGGGTTAAGTCTTAAGGTGAAGTGTTATGGCTTGAGTCTTAGGGTTAAGTCTAAAGTTTAATTCATAAGTTTAAGTCTTAGACTTAAGTCTTGGGGCTAAGTCTTAGGGTTAAGTCTTAAATCTTAGGTTTAAGTCTCAGTGTTGAGTCTTAGGGATAAGTCTTTGAATTAAGTCTTCAAGTTTTGTCTTAAGGTTTAACCTTAAGTTTAAATCATAGGGTTAAGTCTTAGGGTTAAGTATTGAGTGTAAATCTTAAGGTTACGCTTTAAGGTTAAGTCTTAATGGTACATCTTAAAGTTAAGTCTTAGCATTAAGACTTAGGGTTAAATCCCAGGGTTAAATTTCAAGGTAAAGTCTCAAGGTTAAGTCTCAGGGTTACGTGGTAAGGTTGTGTCTTAAGATTCAGTCTTAGGGTTAAGTTTTGAAGTTAAATTGAGGTTAAGTCTTAGGGTTAAGTCTCAGGATTATGTCTTAGGGATAAGTCTTAAGTTTAAACCTTAAGCTTAAGTCTTAGGGTTAAGCCTTAAGGTTAAGTGTCAGGGTTAATTCCTAAAGGTTAAGTCTTAAGTTTACATCTCATAGATTGCGTCTTAGGGTTAATTAAGTCTTAAGTTTACATCTCATAGATTGAGCCTTAGGGTTAAGTCTGCATCTTAAGTCTTAGGGTTAAGTCTTAGAGTACAATCTTGAGGATAAGTCTTATGGTTAAGTCTCAGGGTTAAGTCTTAATGTTAAGTCTTAAGGTTGAGCCTTAAGGTTAAGTCTTAGGGTTAAGCCTTAGAGTTATGTCTTGGGGCTAAGTCTTAGGGCTAAGTCTCAGGATTAAGTATCAAGGTTAAAGCTCAAGGATAAGTCTCAGGGCTACGTTTTAGGGTTAAGTCTTCAGGTTAAATCTTAGGTTTAAGTCTCAGTTTTCAGTTTTAGGGATAAGTCTTATGGATAAATTTCACGACTAAGTCTCAGGGTTGAGTCTTAAGGTTAAAACTTAACCTGAAGTCTTAGGGTTAAGTCTTATGGTTAAATCTTAATGTTAAATCGTAATTTTAAGTCTTAGCGTTCAGTCTAAAGTTTAAATCACAAGTTGAAGTCTTAGGGTTAACTCTTCAGAGTTAAGTCTTGGGGATAAGTCTTAGGGTTAAGTCTTAACGTTTCAGTCCTAAGGTTAACTCTTAGGGTTAAATCTGTAAGGTCAACACTTAAGGTTAACTCTTAGGGTTAAGTTTAGGGTGAAGCCTTAAGGTTACATCTTAAAGTTAAATATTAAGGTTAAGTCTTAGGGCTATTTCTTAAGTTTAAGTCTGAGGGTTATATCTGAGCGTTAATTATTAAGTTGAAGTCTTAGAGTTCATTCTCAGGGTTAAGTCTTCAAGTTACTTCTTAAGGTTGAGGCTTAGGGTTAAGTTTTAAGGTTAAGTCCGAATGTTACATCTTAAAGTTAAGTCTTAGGGTTAAATCTCAGTGTTAAGTCTCAAGGTTAGGTCTCAGGGTAGAAGTCGTAAGGTTGTGTCTTAATGTTCAGTCTTATTGTTAAGTCTTAAAAGTTATATTTTAGGGTTCAGTCTTAGGGTTAAATGTTAAGGTTAAGTCTTAGGGTTAAGTCTTAAGGTGAAGTCTTATGGCTTGAATCTTACGGTTAAGTCTAAAGTTTAATTCATAAGTTTAAGTCTTAGACTTAAGTCTTGGGGCTAAGTCTTAGGGTTAAGTCTTAAATCTTAGGTTTAAGTCTCAGTGTTGAGTCTTAGGGATAAGTCTTTGAATTAAGTCTTCAAGTTTTGTCTTAAGGTTTAACCTTAAGTTTAAATCATAGGGTTAAGTCTTAGGGTTAAGTATTGAGTGTAAATCTTAAGGTTACGCTTTAAGGTTAAGTCTTAATGGTACATCTTAAAGTTAAGTCTTAGCATTAAGACTTAGGGTTGAATCCCAGGGTTAAATTTCAAGGTAAAGTCTCAAGGTTAAGTCTCAGGGTTACGTGGTAAGGTTGTGTCTTAGGATTCAGTCTTAGGGTTAAGTTTTGAAGTTAAATTGAGGTTAAGTCTTAGGGTTAAGTCTCAGGATTATGTCTTAGGGATAAGTCTTAAGTTTAAACCTTAAGCTTAAGTCTTAGGGTTAAGCCTTAAGGTTAAGTGTCAGGGTTAATTCCTAAAGGTTAAGTCTTAAGTTTACATCTCATAGATTGAGTCTTAGGGTTAATTAAGTCTTAAGTTTACATCTCATAGATTGAGCCTTAGGGTTAAGTCTGCATCTTAAGTCTTAGGGTTAAGTCTTAGAGTACAATCTTGAGGATAAGTCTTATGGTTAAGTCTCAGGGTTAAGTCTTAATGTTAAGTCTTAAGGTTGAGCCTTAAGGTTAAGTCTTAGGGTTAAGCCTTAGAGTTATGTCTTGGGGCTAAGTCTTAGGGCTAAGTCTCAGGATTAAGTATCAAGGTTAAAGCTCAAGGATAAGTCTCAGGGCTACGTTTTAGGGTTAAGTCTTCAGGTTAAATCTTAGGTTTAAGTCTCAGTTTTCAGTTTTAGGGATAAGTCTTATGGATAAATTTCACGACTAAGTCTCAGGGTTGAGTCTTAAGGTTAAAACTTAACCTGAAGTCTTAGGGTTAAGTCTTATGGTTAAATCTTAATGTTAAATCGTAATTTTAAGTCTTAGCGTTCAGTCTAAAGTTTAAATCACAAGTTGAAGTCTTAGGGTTAACTCTTCAGAGTTAAGTCTTGGGGATAAGTCTTAGGGTTAAGTCTTAACGTTTCAGTCCTAAGGTTAACTCTTAGGGTTAAATCTGTAAGGTCAACACTTAAGGTTAACTCTTAGGGTTAAGTTTAGGGTGAAGCCTTAAGGTTACATCTTAAAGTTAAATATTAAGGTTAAGTCTTAGGGCTATTTCTTAAGTTTAAGTCTGAGGGTTATATCTGAGCGTTAATTATTAAGTTGAAGTCTTAGAGTTCATTCTCAGGGTTAAGTCTTCAAGTTACTTCTTAAGGTTGAGGCTTAGGGTTAAGTTTTAAGGTTAAGTCCGAATGTTACATCTTAAAGTTAAGTCTTAGGGTTAAATCTCAGTGTTAAGTCTCAAGGTTAGGTCTCAGGGTAGAAGTCGTAAGGTTGTGTCTTAATGTTCAGTCTTATTGTTAAGTCTTAAAAGTTATATTTTAGGGTTCAGTCTTAGGGTTAAATGTTAAGGTTAAGTCTTAGGGTTAAATCTTAAGGTGAAGTCTTATGGCTTGAATCTTACGGTTAAGTCTAAAGTTTAATTCATAAGTTTAAGTCTTAGACTTAAGTCTTGGGGCTAAGTCTTAGGGTTAAGTCTTAAATCTTAGGTTTAAGTCTCAGTGTTGAGTCTTAGGGATAAGTCTTTGAATTAAGTCTTCAAGTTTTGTCTTAAGGTTTAACCTTAAGTTTAAATCATAGGGTTAAGTCTTAGGGTTAAGTATTGAGTGTAAATCTTAAGGTTACGCTTTAAGGTTAAGTCTTAATGGTACATCTTAAAGTTAAGTCTTAGCATTAAGACTTAGGGTTGAATCCCAGGGTTAAATTTCAAGGTAAAGTCTCAAGGTTAAGTCTCAGGGTTACGTGGTAAGGTTGTGTCTTAGGATTCAGTCTTAGGGTTAAGTTTTGAAGTTAAATTGAGGTTAAGTCTTAGGGTTAAGTCTCAGGATTATGTCTTAGGGATAAGTCTTAAGTTTAAACCTTAAGCTTAAGTCTTAGGGTTAAGCCTTAAGGTTAAGTGTCAGGGTTAATTCCTAAAGGTTAAGTCTTAAGTTTACATCTCATAGATTGAGTCTTAGGGTTAATTAAGTCTTAAGTTTACATCTCATAGATTGAGTCTTAGGGTTAAGTCTGCATCTTAAGTCTTAGGGTTAAGTCTTAGAGTACAATCTTGAGGATAAGTCTTATGGTTAAGTCTCAGGGTTAAGTCTTAATGTTAAGTCTTAAGGTTGAGCCTTAAGGTTAAGTCTTAGGGTTAAGCCTTAGAGTTATGTCTTGGGGCTAAGTCTTAGGGCTAAGTCTCAGGATTAAGTATCAAGGTTAAAGCTCAAGGATAAGTCTCAGGGCTACGTTTTAGGGTTAAGTCTTCAGGTTAAATCTTAGGTTTAAGTCTCAGTTTTCAGTTTTAGGGATAAGTCTTATGGATAAATTTCACGACTAAGTCTCAGGGTTGAGTCTTAAGGTTAAAACTTAACCTGAAGTCTTAGGGTTAAGTCTTATGGTTAAATCTTAATGTTAAATCGTAATTTTAAGTCTTAGCGTTCAGTCTAAAGTTGAAATCACAAGTTGAAGTCTTAGGGTTAACTCTTCAGAGTTAAGTCTTGGGGATAAGTCTTAGGGTTAAGTCTTAACGTTTCAGTCCTAAGGTTAACTCTTAGGGTTAAATCTGTAAGGTCAACACTTAAGGTTAACTCTTAGGGTTAAGTTTAGGGTGAAGCCTTAAGGTTACATCTTAAAGTTAAATATTAAGGTTAAGTCTTAGGGCTATTTCTTAAGTTTAAGTCTGAGGGTTATATCTGAGCGTTAATTATTAAGTTGAAGTCTTAGAGTTCATTCTCAGGGTTAAGTCTTCAAGTTACTTCTTAAGGTTGAGGCTTAGGGTTAAGTTTTAAGGTTAAGTCCGAATGTTACATCTTAAAGTTAAGTCTTAGGGTTAAATCTCAGTGTTAAGTCTCAAGGTTAGGTCTCAGGGTAGAAGTCGTAAGGTTGTGTCTTAATGTTCAGGCTTATTGTTAAGTCTTGAAAGTTATATTTTAGGGTTCAGTCTTAGGGTTAAATGTTAAGGTTAAGTCTTCAGGTTAAGTCTTAAGGTGAAGTCTTATGGCTTGAGTCTTAGGGTTAAGTCTAAAGTTTAATTCATAAGTTTAAGTCTTAGACTTAAGTCTTGGGGCTAAGTCTTAGGGTTAAGTCTTAAATCTTAGGTTTAAGTCTCAGTGTTGAGTCTTAGGGATAAGTCTTTGAATTAAGTCTTCAAGTTTTGTCTTAAGGTTTAACCTTAAGTTTAAATCATAGGGTTAAGTCTTAGGGTTAAGTATTGAGTGTAAATCTTAAGGTTACGCTTTAAGGTTAAGTCTTAATGGTACATCTTAAAGTTAAGTCTTAGCATTAAGACTTAGGGTTAAATCCCAGGGTTAAATTTCAAGGTAAAGTCTCAAGGTTAAGTCTCAGGGTTACGTGGTAAGGTTGTGTCTTAAGATTCAGTCTTAGGGTTAAGTTTTGAAGTTAAATTGAGGTTAAGTCTTAGGGTTAAGTCTCAGGATTATGTCTTAGGGATAAGTCTTAAGTTTAAACCTTAAGCTTAAGTCTTAGGGTTAAGCCTTAAGGTTAAGTGTCAGGGTTAATTCCTAAAGGTTAAGTCTTAAGTTTACATCTCATAGATTGCGTCTTAGGGTTAATTAAGTCTTAAGTTTACATCTCATAGATTGAGTCTTAGGGTTAAGTCTGCATCTTAAGTCTTAGGGTTAAGTCTTAGAGTACAATCTTGAGGATAAGTCTTATGGTTAAGTCTCAGGGTTAAGTCTTAATGTTAAGTCTTAAGGTTGAGCCTTAAGGTTAAGTCTTAGGGTTAAGCCTTAGAGTTATGTCTTGGGGCTAAGTCTTAGGGCTAAGTCTCAGGATTAAGTATCAAGGTTAAAGCTCAAGGATAAGTCTCAGGGCTACGTTTTAGGGTTAAGTCTTCAGGTTAAATCTTAGGTTTAAGTCTCAGTTTTCAGTTTTAGGGATAAGTCTTATGGATAAATTTCACGACTAAGTCTCAGGGTTGAGTCTTAAGGTTAAAACTTAACCTGAAGTCTTAGGGTTAAGTCTTATGGTTAAATCTTAATGTTAAATCGTAATTTTAAGTCTTAGCGTTCAGTCTAAAGTTTAAATCACAAGTTGAAGTCTTAGGGTTAACTCTTCAGAGTTAAGTCTTGGGGATAAGTCTTAGGGTTAAGTCTTAACGTTTCAGTCCTAAGGTTAACTCTTAGGGTTAAATCTGTAAGGTCAACACTTAAGGTTAACTCTTAGGGTTAAGTTTAGGGTGAAGCCTTAAGGTTACATCTTAAAGTTAAATATTAAGGTTAAGTCTTAGGGCTATTTCTTAAGTTTAAGTCTGAGGGTTATATCTGAGCGTTAATTATTAAGTTGAAGTCTTAGAGTTCATTCTCAGGGTTAAGTCTTCAAGTTACTTCTTAAGGTTGAGGCTTAGGGTTAAGTTTTAAGGTTAAGTCCGAATGTTACATCTTAAAGTTAAGTCTTAGGGTTAAATCTCAGTGTTAAGTCTCAAGGTTAGGTCTCAGGGTAGAAGTCGTAAGGTTGTGTCTTAATGTTCAGTCTTATTGTTAAGTCTTAAAAGTTATATTTTAGGGTTCAGTCTTAGGGTTAAATGTTAAGGTTAAGTCTTAGGGTTAAGTCTTAAGGTGAAGTGTTATGGCTTGAGTCTTAGGGTTAAGTCTAAAGTTTAATTCATAAGTTTAAGTCTTAGACTTAAGTCTTGGGGCTAAGTCTTAGGGTTAAGTCTTAAATCTTAGGTTTAAGTCTCAGTGTTGAGTCTTAGGGATAAGTCTTTGAATTAAGTCTTCAAGTTTTGTCTTAAGGTTTAACCTTAAGTTTAAATCATAGGGTTAAGTCTTAGGGTTAAGTATTGAGTGTAAATCTTAAGGTTACGCTTTAAGGTTAAGTCTTAATGGTACATCTTAAAGTTAAGTCTTAGCATTAAGACTTAGGGTTAAATCCCAGGGTTAAATTTCAAGGTAAAGTCTCAAGGTTAAGTCTCAGGGTTACGTGGTAAGGTTGTGTCTTAAGATTCAGTCTTAGGGTTAAGTTTTGAAGTTAAATTGAGGTTAAGTCTTAGGGTTAAGTCTCAGGATTATGTCTTAGGGATAAGTCTTAAGTTTAAACCTTAAGCTTAAGTCTTAGGGTTAAGCCTTAAGGTTAAGTGTCAGGGTTAATTCCTAAAGGTTAAGTCTTAAGTTTACATCTCATAGATTGCGTCTTAGGGTTAATTAAGTCTTAAGTTTACATCTCATAGATTGAGTCTTAGGGTTAAGTCTGCATCTTAAGTCTTAGGGTTAAGTCTTAGAGTACAATCTTGAGGATAAGTCTTATGGTTAAGTCTCAGGGTTAAGTCTTAATGTTAAGTCTTAAGGTTGAGCCTTAAGGTTAAGTCTTAGGGTTAAGCCTTAGAGTTATGTCTTGGGGCTAAGTCTTAGGGCTAAGTCTCAGGATTAAGTATCAAGGTTAAAGCTCAAGGATAAGTCTCAGGGCTACGTTTTAGGGTTAAGTCTTCAGGTTAAATCTTAGGTTTAAGTCTCAGTTTTCAGTTTTAGGGATAAGTCTTATGGATAAATTTCACGACTAAGTCTCAGGGTTGAGTCTTAAGGTTAAAACTTAACCTGAAGTCTTAGGGTTAAGTCTTATGGTTAAATCTTAATGTTAAATCGTAATTTTAAGTCTTAGCGTTCAGTCTAAAGTTTAAATCACAAGTTGAAGTCTTAGGGTTAACTCTTCAGAGTTAAGTCTTGGGGATAAGTCTTAGGGTTAAGTCTTAACGTTTCAGTCCTAAGGTTAACTCTTAGGGTTAAATCTGTAAGGTCAACACTTAAGGTTAACTCTTAGGGTTAAGTTTAGGGTGAAGCCTTAAGGTTACATCTTAAAGTTAAATATTAAGGTTAAGTCTTAGGGCTATTTCTTAAGTTTAAGTCTGAGGGTTATATCTGAGCGTTAATTATTAAGTTGAAGTCTTAGAGTTCATTCTCAGGGTTAAGTCTTCAAGTTACTTCTTAAGGTTGAGGCTTAGGGTTAAGTTTTAAGGTTAAGTCCGAATGTTCCATCTTAAAGTTAAGTCTTAGGGTTAAATCTCAGTGTTAAGTCTCAAGGTTAGGTCTCAGGGTAGAAGTCGTAAGGTTGTGTCTTAATGTTCAGTCTTATTGTTAAGTCTTAAAAGTTATATTTTAGGGTTCAGTCTTAGGGTTAAATGTTAAGGTTAAGTCTTAGGGTTAAGTCTTAAGGTGAAGTCTTATGGCTTGAGTCTTAGGGTTATGTCTAAAGTTTAATTCATAAGTTTAAGTCTTAGACTTAAGTCTTGGGGCTAAGTCTTAGGGTTAAGTCTTAAATCTTAGGTTTAAGTCTCAGTGTTGAGTCTTAGGGATAAGTCTTTGAATTAAGTCTTCAAGTTTTGTCTTAAGGTTTAACCTTAAGTTTAAGTCATAGGGTTAAGTCTTAGGGTTAAGTATTGAGTGTAAATCTTAAGGTTACGCTTTAAAGGTTAAGTCTTAATGGTACATCTTAAAGTTAAGTCTTAGCATTAAGACTTAGGGTTAAATCCCAGGGTTAAATTTCAAGGTAAAGTCTCAAGGTTAAGTCTCAGGGTTACGTGGTAAGGTTGTGTCTTAAGATTCAGTCTTAGGGTTAAGTTTTGAAGTTAAATTGAGGTTAAGTCTTAGGGTTAAGTCTCAGGATTATGTCTTAGGGATAAGTCTTAAGTTTAAACCTTAAGCTTAAGTCTTAGGGTTAAGCCTTAAGGTTAAGTGTCAGGGTTAATTCCTAAAGGTTAAGTCTTAAGTTTACATCTCATAGATTGAGTCTTAGGGTTAATTAAGTCTTAAGTTTACATCTCATAGATTGAGTCTTAGGGTTAAGTCTGCATCTTAAGTCTTAGGGTTAAGTCTTAGAGTACAATCTTGAGGATAAGTCTTATGGTTAAGTCTCAGGGTTAAGTCTTAATGTTAAGTCTTAAGGTTGAGCCTTAAGGTTAAGTCTTAGGGTTAAGCCTTAGAGTTATGTCTTGGGGATAAGTCTTAGGGCGAAGTCTCAGGATTAAGTATCAAGGTTAAAGCTCAAGGATAAGTCTCAGGGCTACGTTTTAGGGTTAAGTCTTCAGGTTAAATCTTAGGTTTAAGTCTCAGTTTTCAGTTTTAGGGATAAGTCTTATGGATAAATTTCACGACTAAGTCTCAGGGTTGAGTCTTAAGGTTAAAACTTAACCTGAAGTCTTAGGGTTAAGTCTTATGGTTAAATCTTAATGTTAAATCGTAATTTTAAGTCTTAGCGTTCAGTCTAAAGTTTAAATCACAAGTTGAAGTCTTAGGGTTAACTCTTCAGAGTTAAGTCTTGGGGATAAGTCTTAGGGTTAAGTCTTAACGTTTCAGTCCTAAGGTTAACTCTTAGGGTTAAATCTGTAAGGTCAACACTTAAGGTTAACTCTTAGGGTTAAGTTTAGGGTTAAGCCTTAAGGTTACATCTTAAAGTTAAATATTAAGGTTAAGTCTTAGGGCTATTTCTTAAGTTTAAGTCTGAGGGTTATATCTGAGCGTTCATTATTAAGTTGAAGTCTTAGAGTTCATTCTCAGGGTTAAGTCTTCAAGTTACTTCTTAAGGTTGAGGCTTAGGGTTAAGTTTTAAGGTTAAGTCCGAATGTTACATCTTAAAGTTAAGTCTTAGGGTTAAATCTCAGTGTTAAGTCTCAAGGTTAGGTCTCAGGGTAGAAGTCGTAAGGTTGTGTCTTAATGTTCAGTCTTATTGTTAAGTCTTAAAAGTTATATTTTAGGGTTCAGTCTTAGGGTTAAATGTTAAGGTTAAGTCTTAGGGTTAAGTCTTAAGGTGAAGTCTTATGGCTTGAGTCTTAGGGTTATGTCTAAAGTTTAATTCATAAGTTTAAGTCTTAGACTTAAGTCTTGGGGCTAAGTCTTAGGGTTAAGTCTTAAATCTTAGGTTTAAGTCTCAGTGTTGAGTCTTAGGGATAAGTCTTTGAATTAAGTCTTCAAGTTTTGTCTTAAGGTTTAACCTTAAGTTTAAATCATAGGGTTAAGTCTTAGGGTTAAGTATTGAGTGTAAATCTTAAGGTTACGCTTTAAGGTTAAGTCTTAATGGTACATCTTAAAGTTAAGTCTTAGCATTAAGACTTAGGGTTAAATCCCAGGGTTAAATTTCAAGGTAAAGTCTCAAGGTTAAGTCTCAGGGTTACGTGGTAAGGTTGTGTCTTAGGATTCAGTCTTAGGGTTAAGTTTTGAAGTTAAATTGAGGTTAAGTCTTAGGGTTAAGTCTCAGGATTATGTCTTAGGGATAAGTCTTAAGTTTAAACCTTAAGCTTAAGTCTTAGGGTTAAGCCTTAAGGTTAAGTGTCAGGGTTAATTCCTAAAGGTTAAGTCTTAAGTTTACATCTCATAGATTGAGTCTTAGGGTTAATTAAGTCTTAAGTTTACATCTCATAGATTGAGTCTTAGGGTTAAGTCTGCATCTTAAGTCTTAGGGTTAAGTCTTAGAGTACAATCTTGAGGATAAGTCTTATGGTTAAGTCTCAGGGTTAAGTCTTAATGTTAAGTCTTAAGGTTGAGCCTTAAGGTTAAGTCTTAGGGTTAAGCCTTAGAGTTATGTCTTGGGGCTAAGTCTTAGGGCTAAGTCTCAGGATTAAGTATCAAGGTTAAAGCTCAAGGATAAGTCTCAGGGCTACGTTTTAGGGTTAAGTCTTCAGGTTAAATCTTAGGTTTAAGTCTCAGTTTTCAGTTTTAGGGATAAGTCTTATGGATAAATTTCACGACTAAGTCTCAGGGTTGAGTCTTAAGGTTAAAACTTAACCTGAAGTCTTAGGGTTAAGTCTTATGGTTAAATCTTAATGTTAAATCGTAATTTTAAGTCTTAGCGTTCAGTCTAAAGTTTAAATCACAAGTTGAAGTCTTAGGGTTAACTCTTCAGAGTTAAGTCTTGGGGATAAGTCTTAGGGTTAAGTCTTAACGTTTCAGTCCTAAGGTTAACTCTTAGGGTTAAATCTGTAAGGTCAACACTTAAGGTTAACTCTTAGGGTTAAGTTTAGGGTGAAGCCTTAAGGTTACATCTTAAAGTTAAATATTAAGGTTAAGTCTTAGGGCTATTTCTTAAGTTTAAGTCTGAGGGTTATATCTGAGCGTTAATTATTAAGTTGAAGTCTTAGAGTTCATTCTCAGGGTTAAGTCTTCAAGTTACTTCTTAAGGTTGAGGCTTAGGGTTAAGTTTTAAGGTTAAGTCCGAATGTTACATCTTAAAGTTAAGTCTTAGGGTTAAATCTCAGTGTTAAGTCTCAAGGTTAGGTCTCAGGGTAGAAGTCGTAAGGTTGTGTCTTAATGTTCAGGCTTATTGTTAAGTCTTGAAAGTTATATTTTAGGGTTCAGTCTTAGGGTTAAATGTTAAGGTTAAGTCTTCAGGTTAAGTCTTAAGGTGAAGTCTTATGGCTTGAGTCTTAGGGTTAAGTCTAAAGTTTAATTCATAAGTTTAAGTCTTAGACTTAAGTCTTGGGGCTAAGTCTTAGGGTTAAGTCTTAAATCTTAGGTTTAAGTCTCAGTGTTGAGTCTTAGGGATAAGTCTTTGAATTAAGTCTTCAAGTTTTGTCTTAAGGTTTAACCTTAAGTTTAAATCATAGGGTTAAGTCTTAGGGTTAAGTATTGAGTGTAAATCTTAAGGTTACGCTTTAAGGTTAAGTCTTAATGGTACATCTTAAAGTTAAGTCTTAGCATTAAGACTTAGGGTTAAATCCCAGGGTTAAATTTCAAGGTAAAGTCTCAAGGTTAAGTCTCAGGGTTACGTGGTAAGGTTGTGTCTTAAGATTCAGTCTTAGGGTTAAGTTTTGAAGTTAAATTGAGGTTAAGTCTTAGGGTTAAGTCTCAGGATTATGTCTTAGGGATAAGTCTTAAGTTTAAACCTTAAGCTTAAGTCTTAGGGTTAAGCCTTAAGGTTAAGTGTCAGGGTTAATTCCTAAAGGTTAAGTCTTAAGTTTACATCTCATAGATTGCGTCTTAGGGTTAATTAAGTCTTAAGTTTACATCTCATAGATTGAGTCTTAGGGTTAAGTCTGCATCTTAAGTCTTAGGGTTAAGTCTTAGAGTACAATCTTGAGGATAAGTCTTATGGTTAAGTCTCAGGGTTAAGTCTTAATGTTAAGTCTTAAGGTTGAGCCTTAAGGTTAAGTCTTAGGGTTAAGCCTTAGAGTTATGTCTTGGGGCTAAGTCTTAGGGCTAAGTCTCAGGATTAAGTATCAAGGTTAAAGCTCAAGGATAAGTCTCAGGGCTACGTTTTAGGGTTAAGTCTTCAGGTTAAATCTTAGGTTTAAGTCTCAGTTTTCAGTTTTAGGGATAAGTCTTATGGATAAATTTCACGACTAAGTCTCAGGGTTGAGTCTTAAGGTTAAAACTTAACCTGAAGTCTTAGGGTTAAGTCTTATGGTTAAATCTTAATGTTAAATCGTAATTTTAAGTCTTAGCGTTCAGTCTAAAGTTTAAATCACAAGTTGAAGTCTTAGGGTTAACTCTTCAGAGTTAAGTCTTGGGGATAAGTCTTAGGGTTAAGTCTTAACGTTTCAGTCCTAAGGTTAACTCTTAGGGTTAAATCTGTAAGGTCAACACTTAAGGTTAACTCTTAGGGTTAAGTTTAGGGTGAAGCCTTAAGGTTACATCTTAAAGTTAAATATTAAGGTTAAGTCTTAGGGCTATTTCTTAAGTTTAAGTCTGAGGGTTATATCTGAGCGTTAATTATTAAGTTGAAGTCTTAGAGTTCATTCTCAGGGTTAAGTCTTCAAGTTACTTCTTAAGGTTGAGGCTTAGGGTTAAGTTTTAAGGTTAAGTCCGAATGTTACATCTTAAAGTTAAGTCTTAGGGTTAAATCTCAGTGTTAAGTCTCAAGGTTAGGTCTCAGGGTAGAAGTCGTAAGGTTGTGTCTTAATGTTCAGTCTTATTGTTAAGTCTTAAAAGTTATATTTTAGGGTTCAGTCTTAGGGTTAAATGTTAAGGTTAAGTCTTAGGGTTAAGTCTTAAGGTGAAGTGTTATGGCTTGAGTCTTAGGGTTAAGTCTAAAGTTTAATTCATAAGTTTAAGTCTTAGACATAAGTCTTGGGGCTAAGTCTTAGGGTTAAGTCTTAAATCTTAGGTTTAAGTCTCAGTGTTGAGTCTTAGGGATAAGTCTTTGAATTAAGTCTTCAAGTTTTGTCTTAAGGTTTAACCTTAAGTTTAAATCATAGGGTTAAGTCTTAGGGTTAAGTATTGAGTGTAAATCTTAAGGTTACGCTTTAAGGTTAAGTCTTAATGGTACATCTTAAAGTTAAGTCTTAGCATTAAGACTTAGGGTTAAATCCCAGGGTTAAATTTCAAGGTAAAGTCTCAAGGTTAAGTCTCAGGGTTACGTGGTAAGGTTGTGTCTTAAGATTCAGTCTTAGGGTTAAGTTTTGAAGTTAAATTGAGGTTAAGTCTTAGGGTTAAGTCTCAGGATTATGTCTTAGGGATAAGTCTTAAGTTTAAACCTTAAGCTTAAGTCTTAGGGTTAAGCCTTAAGGTTAAGTGTCAGGGTTAATTCCTAAAGGTTAAGTCTTAAGTTTACATCTCATAGATTGAGTCTTAGGGTTAATTAAGTCTTAAGTTTACATCTCATAGATTGAGTCTTAGGGTTAAGTCTGCATCTTAAGTCTTAGGGTTAAGTCTTAGAGTACAATCTTGAGGATAAGTCTTATGGTTAAGTCTCAGGGTTAAGTCTTAATGTTAAGTCTTAAGGTTGAGCCTTAAGGTTAAGTCTTAGGGTTAAGCCTTAGAGTTATGTCTTGGGGATAAGTCTTAGGGCGAAGTCTCAGGATTAAGTATCAAGGTTAAAGCTCAAGGATAAGTCTCAGGGCTACGTTTTAGGGTTAAGTCTTCAGGTTAAATCTTAGGTTTAAGTCTCAGTTTTCAGTTTTAGGGATAAGTCTTATGGATAAATTTCACGACTAAGTCTCAGGGTTGAGTCTTAAGGTTAAAACTTAACCTGAAGTCTTAGGGTTAAGTCTTATGGTTAAATCTTAATGTTAAATCGTAATTTTAAGTCTTAGCGTTCAGTCTAAAGTTTAAATCACAAGTTGAAGTCTTAGGGTTAACTCTTTAGAGTTAAGTCTTGGGGATAAGTCTTAGGGTTAAGTCTTAACGTTTCAGTCCTAAGGTTAACTCTTAGGGTTAAATCTGTAAGGTCAACACTTAAGGTTAACTCTTAGGGTTAAGTTTAGGGTTAAGCCTTAAGGTTACATCTTAAAGTTAAATATTAAGGTTAAGTCTTAGGGCTATTTCTTAAGTTTAAGTCTGAGGGTTATATCTGAGCGTTAATTATTAAGTTGAAGTCTTAGAGTTCATTCTCAGGGTTAAGTCTTCAAGTTACTTCTTAAGGTTGAGGCTTAGGGTTAAGTTTTAAGGTTAAGTCCGAATGTTACATCTTAAAGTTAAGTCTTAGGGTTAAATCTCAGTGTTAAGTCTCAAGGTTAGGTCTCAGGGTAGAAGTCGTAAGGTTGTGTCTTAATGTTCAGGCTTATTGTTAAGTCTTAAAAGTTATATTTTAGGGTTCAGTCTTAGGGTTAAATTTTAAGGTTAAGTCTTCAGGTTAAGTCTTAAGGTGAAGTCTTATGGCTTGAATCTTAGGGTTAAGTCTAAAGTTTAATTCATAAGTTTAAGTCTTAGACTTAAGTCTTGGGGCTAAGTCTTAGGGTTAAGTCTTAAATCTTAGGTTTAAGTCTCAGTGTTGAGTCTTAGGGATAAGTCTTTGAATTAAGTCTTCAAGTTTTGTCTTAAGGTTTAACCTTAAGTTTAAATCATAGGGTTAAGTCTTAGGGTTAAGTATTGAGTGTAAATCTTAAGGTTACGCTTTAAGGTTAAGTCTTAATGGTACATCTTAAAGTTAAGTCTTAGCATTAAGACTTAGGGTTAAATCCCAGGGTTAAATTTCAAGGTAAAGTCTCAAGGTTAAGTCTCAGGGTTACGTGGTCAAGTTGTGTCTTAGGATTCAGTCTTAGGGTTAAGTTTTGAAGTTAAATTGAGGTTACGTCTTAGGGTTAAGTCTCAGGATTATGTCTTAGGGATAAGTCTTAAGTTTAAACCTTAAGCTTAAGTCTTAGGGTTAAGCCTTAAGGTTAAGTGTCAGGGTTAATTCCTAAAGGTTAAGTCTTAAGTTTACATCTCATAGATTGAGTCTTAGGGTTAATTAAGTCTTAAGTTTACATCTCATAGATTGAGTCTTAGGGTTAAGTCTGCATCTTAAGTCTTAGGGTTAAGTCTTAGAGTACAATCTTGAGGATAAGTCTTATGGTTAAGTCTCAGGGTTAAGTCTTAATGTTAAGTCTTAAGGTTGAGCCTTAAGGTTAAGTCTTAGGGTTAAGCCTTAGAGTTATGTCTTGGGGATAAGTCTTAGGGCGAAGTCTCAGGATTAAGTATCAAGGTTAAAGCTCAAGGATAAGTCTCAGGGCTACGTTTTAGGGTTAAGTCTTCAGGTTAAATCTTAGGTTTAAGTCTCAGTTTTCAGTTTTAGGGATAAGTCTTATGGATAAATTTCACGACTAAGTCTCAGGGTTGAGTCTTAAGGTTAAAACTTAACCTGAAGTCTTAGGGTTAAGTCTTATGGTTAAATCTTAATGTTAAATCGTAATTTTAAGTCTTAGCGTTCAGTCTAAAGTTTAAATCACAAGTTGAAGTCTTAGGGTTAACTCTTTAGAGTTAAGTCTTGGGGATAAGTCTTAGGGTTAAGTCTTAACGTTTCAGTCCTAAGGTTAACTCTTAGGGTTAAATCTGTAAGGTCAACACTTAAGGTTAACTCTTAGGGTTAAGTTTAGGGTTAAGCCTTAAGGTTACATCTTAAAGTTAAATATTAAGGTTAAGTCTTAGGGCTATTTCTTAAGTTTAAGTCTGAGGGTTATATCTGAGCGTTAATTATTAAGTTGAAGTCTTAGAGTTCATTCTCAGGGTTAAGTCTTCAAGTTACTTCTTAAGGTTGAGGCTTAGGGTTAAGTTTTAAGGTTAAGTCCGAATGTTACATCTTAAAGTTAAGTCTTAGGGTTAAATCTCAGTGTTAAGTCTCAAGGTTAGGTCTCAGGGTAGAAGTCATAAGGTTGTGTCTTAATGTTCAGTCTTATTGTTAACTCTTAAAAGTTATATTTTAGGGTTCAGTCTTAGGGTTAAATGTTAAGGTTAAGTCTTAGGGTTAAGTCTTAAGGTGAAGTCTTATGGCTTGAGTCTTAGGGTTAAGTCTAAAGTTTAATTCATAAGTTTAAGTCTTAGACTTAAGTCTTGGGGCTAAGTCTTAGGGTTAAGTCTTAAATCTTAGGTTTAAGTCTCAGTGTTGAATCTTAGGGATAAGTCTTTGAATTAAGTCTTCAAGTTTTGTCTTAAGGTTTAACCTTAAGTTTAAATCATAGGGTTAAGTCTTAGGGTTAAGTATTGAGTGTAAATCTTAAGGTTACGCTTTAAGGTTAAGTCTTAATGGTACATCTTAAAGTTAAGTCTTAGCATTAAGACTTAGGGTTAAATCCCAGGGTTAAATTTCAAGGTAAAGTCTCAAGGTTAAGTCTCAGGGTTACGTGGTCAAGTTGTGTCTTAGGATTCAGTCTTAGGGTTAAGTTTTGAAGTTAAATTGAGGTTACGTCTTAGGGTTAAGTCTCAGGATTATGTCTTAGGGATAAGTCTTAAGTTTAAACCTTAAGCTTAAGTCTTAGGGTTAAGCCTTAAGGTTAAGTGTCAGGGTTAATTCCTAAAGGTTAAGTCTTAAGTTTACATCTCATAGATTGAGTCTTAGGGTTAATTAAGTCTTAAGTTTACATCTCATAGATTGAGTCTTAGGGTTAAGTCTGCATCTTAAGTCTTAGGGTTAAGTCTTAGAGTACAATCTTGAGGATAAGTCTTATGGTTAAGTCTCAGGGTTAAGTCTTAATGTTAAGTCTTAAGGTTGAGCCTTAAGGTTAAGTCTTAGGGTTAAGCCTTAGAGTTATGTCTTGGGGATAAGTCTTAGGGCGAAGTCTCAGGATTAAGTATCAAGGTTAAAGCTCAAGGATAAGTCTCAGGGCTACGTTTTAGGGTTAAGTCTTCAGGTTAAATCTTAGGTTTAAGTCTCAGTTTTCAGTTTTAGGGATAAGTCTTATGGATAAATTTCACGACTAAGTCTCAGGGTTGAGTCTTAAGGTTAAAACTTAACCTGAAGTCTTAGGGTTAAGTCTTATGGTTAAATCTTAATGTTAAATCGTAATTTTAAGTCTTAGCGTTCAGTCTAAAGTTTAAATCACAAGTTGAAGTCTTAGGGTTAACTCTTTAGAGTTAAGTCTTGGGGATAAGTCTTAGGGTTAAGTCTTAACGTTTCAGTCCTAAGGTTAACTCTTAGGGTTAAATCTGTAAGGTCAACACTTAAGGTTAACTCTTAGGGTTAAGTTTAGGGTTAAGCCTTAAGGTTACATCTTAAAGTTAAATATTAAGGTTAAGTCTTAGGGCTATTTCTTAAGTTTAAGTCTGAGGGTTATATCTGAGCGTTCATTATTAAGTTGAAGTCTTAGAGTTCATTCTCAGGGTTAAGTCTTCAAGTTACTTCTTAAGGTTGAGGCTTAGGGTTAAGTTTTAAGGTTAAGTCCGAATGTTACATCTTAAAGTTAAGTCTTAGGGTTAAATCTCAGTGTTAAGTCTCAAGGTTAGGTCTCAGGGTAGAAGTCGTAAGGTTGTGTCTTAATGTTCAGGCTTATTGTTAAGTCTTAAAAGTTATATTTTAGGGTTCAGTCTTAGGGTTAAATTTTAAGGTTAAGTCTTCAGGTTAAGTCTTAAGGTGAAGTCTTATGGCTTGAATCTTAGGGTTAAGTCTAAAGTTTAATTCATAAGTTTAAGTCTTAGACTTAAGTCTTGGGGCTAAGTCTTAGGGTTAAGTCTTAAATCTTAGGTTTAAGTCTCAGTGTTGAGTCTTAGGGATAAGTCTTTGAATTAAGTCTTCAAGTTTTGTCTTAAGGTTTAACCTTAAGTTTAAATCATAGGGTTAAGTCTTAGGGTTAAGTATTGAGTGTAAATCTTAAGGTTACGCTTTAAGGTTAAGTCTTAATGGTACATCTTAAAGTTAAGTCTTAGCATTAAGACTTAGGGTTAAATCCCAGGGTTAAATTTCAAGGTAAAGTCTCAAGGTTAAGTCTCAGGGTTACGTGGTCAAGTTGTGTCTTAGGATTCAGTCTTAGGGTTAAGTTTTGAAGTTAAATTGAGGTTACGTCTTAGGGTTAAGTCTCAGGATTATGTCTTAGGGATAAGTCTTAAGTTTAAACCTTAAGCTTAAGTCTTAGGGTTAAGCCTTAAGGTTAAGTGTCAGGGTTAATTCCTAAAGGTTAAGTCTTAAGTTTACATCTCATAGATTGAGTCTTAGGGTTAATTAAGTCTTAAGTTTACATCTCATAGATTGAGTCTTAGGGTTAAGTCTGCATCTTAAGTCTTAGGGTTAAGTCTTAGAGTACAATCTTGAGGATAAGTCTTATGGTTAAGTCTCAGGGTTAAGTCTTAATGTTAAGTCTTAAGGTTGAGCCTTAAGGTTAAGTCTTAGGGTTAAGCCTTAGAGTTATGTCTTGGGGATAAGTCTTAGGGCGAAGTCTCAGGATTAAGTATCAAGGTTAAAGCTCAAGGATAAGTCTCAGGGCTACGTTTTAGGGTTAAGTCTTCAGGTTAAATCTTAGGTTTAAGTCTCAGTTTTCAGTTTTAGGGATAAGTCTTATGGATAAATTTCACGACTAAGTCTCAGGGTTGAGTCTTAAGGTTAAAACTTAACCTGAAGTCTTAGGGTTAAGTCTTATGGTTAAATCTTAATGTTAAATCGTAATTTTAAGTCTTAGCGTTCAGTCTAAAGTTGAAATCACAAGTTGAAGTCTTAGGGTTAACTCTTTAGAGTTAAGTCTTGGGGATAAGTCTTAGGGTTAAGTCTTAACGTTTCAGTCCTAAGGTTAACTCTTAGGGTTAAATCTGTAAGGTCAACACTTAAGGTTAACTCTTAGGGTTAAGTTTAGGGTGAAGCCTTAAGGTTACATCTTAAAGTTAAATATTAAGGTTAAGTCTTAGGGCTATTTCTTAAGTTTAAGTCTGAGGGTAATATCTGAGCGTTCATTATTAAGTTGAAGTCTTAGAGTTCATTCTCAGGGTTAAGTCTTCAAGTTACTTCTTAAGGTTGAGGCTTAGGGTTAAGTTTTAAGGTTAAGTCCGAATGTTACATCTTAAAGTTAAGTCTTAGGGTTAAATCTCAGTGTTAAGTCTCAAGGTTAGGTCTCAGGGTAGAAGTCGTAAGGTTGTGTCTTAATGTTCAGTCTTATTGTTAAGTCTTAAAAGTTATATTTTAGGGTTCAGTCTTAGGGTTAAATGTTAAGGTTAAGTCTTAGGGTTAAGTCTTAAGGTGAAGTCTTATGGCTTGAGTCTTAGGGTTATGTCTAAAGTTTAATTCATAAGTTTAAGTCTTAGACTTAAGTCTTGGGGCTAAGTCTTAGGGTTAAGTCTTAAATCTTAGGTTTAAGTCTCAGTGTTGAGTCTTAGGGATAAGTCTTTGAATTAAGTCTTCAAGTTTTGTCTTAAGGTTTAACCTTAAGTTTAAATCATAGGGTTAAGTCTTAGGGTTAAGTATTGAGTGTAAATCTTAAGGTTACGCTTTAAGGTTAAGTCTTAATGGTACATCTTAAAGTTAAGTCTTAGCATTAAGACTTAGGGTTAAATCCCAGGGTTAAATTTCAAGGTAAAGTCTCAAGGTTAAGTCTCAGGGTTACGTGGTAAGGTTGTGTCTTAGGATTCAGTCTTAGGGTTAAGTTTTGAAGTTAAATTGAGGTTAAGTCTTAGGGTTAAGTCTCAGGATTATGTCTTAGGGATAAGTCTTAAGTTTAAACCTTAAGCTTAAGTCTTAGGGTTAAGCCTTAAGGTTAAGTGTCAGGGTTAATTCCTAAAGGTTAAGTCTTAAGTTTACATCTCATAGATTGAGTCTTAGGGTTAATTAAGTCTTAAGTTTACATCTCATAGATTGAGTCTTAGGGTTAAGTCTGCATCTTAAGTCTTAGGGTTAAGTCTTAGAGTACAATCTTGAGGATAAGTCTTATGGTTAAGTCTCAGGGTTAAGTCTTAATGTTAAGTCTTAAGGTTGAGCCTTAAGGTTAAGTCTTAGGGTTAAGCCTTAGAGTTATGTCTTGGGGATAAGTCTTAGGGCGAAGTCTCAGGATTAAGTATCAAGGTTAAAGCTCAAGGATAAGTCTCAGGGCTACGTTTTAGGGTTAAGTCTTCAGGTTAAATCTTAGGTTTAAGTCTCAGTTTTCAGTTTTAGGGATAAGTCTTATGGATAAATTTCACGACTAAGTCTCAGGGTTGAGTCTTAAGGTTAAAACTTAACCTGAAGTCTTAGGGTTAAGTCTTATGGTTAAATCTTAATGTTAAATCGTAATTTTAAGTCTTAGCGTTCAGTCTAAAGTTGAAATCACAAGTTGAAGTCTTAGGGTTAACTCTTTAGAGTTAAGTCTTGGGGATAAGTCTTAGGGTTAAGTCTTAACGTTTCAGTCCTAAGGTTAACTCTTAGGGTTAAATCTGTAAGGTCAACACTTAAGGTTAACTCTTAGGGTTAAGTTTAGGGTTAAGCCTTAAGGTTACATCTTCAAGTTAAATATTAAGGTTAAGTCTTAGGGCTATTTCTTAAGTTTAAGTCTGAGGGTTATATCTGAGCGTTCATTATTAAGTTGAAGTCTTAGAGTTCATTCTCAGGGTTAAGTCTTCAAGTTACTTCTTAAGGTTGAGGCTTAGGGTTAAGTTTTAAGGTTAAGTCCGAATGTTACATCTTAAAGTTAAGTCTTAGGGTTAAATCTCAGTGTTAAGTCTCAAGGTTAGGTCTCAGGGTAGAAGTCGTAAGGTTGTGTCTTAATGTTCAGTCTTATTGTTAAGTCTTAAAAGTTATATTTTAGGGTTCAGTCTTAGGGTTAAATGTTAAGGTTAAGTCTTAGGGTTAAGTCTTAAGGTGAAGTCTTATGGCTTGAGTCTTAGGGTTATGTCTAAAGTTTAATTCATAAGTTTAAGTCTTAGACTTAAGTCTTGGGGCTAAGTCTTAGGGTTAAGTCTTAAATCTTAGGTTTAAGTCTCAGTGTTGAGTCTTAGGGATAAGTCTTTGAATTAAGTCTTCAAGTTTTGTCTTAAGGTTTAACCTTAAGTTTAAATCATAGGGTTAAGTCTTAGGGTTAAGTATTGAGTGTAAATCTTAAGGTTACGCTTTAAGGTTAAGTCTTAATGGTACATCTTAAAGTTAAGTCTTAGCATTAAGACTTAGGGTTAAATCCCAGGGTTAAATTTCAAGGTAAAGTCTCAAGGTTAAGTCTCAGGGTTACGTGGTAAGGTTGTGTCTTAGGATTCAGTCTTAGGGTTAAGTTTTGAAGTTAAATTGAGGTTAAGTCTTAGGGTTAAGTCTCAGGATTATGTCTTAGGGATAAGTCTTAAGTTTAAACCTTAAGCTTAAGTCTTAGGGTTAAGCCTTAAGGTTAAGTGTCAGGGTTAATTCCTAAAGGTTAAGTCTTAAGTTTACATCTCATAGATTGAGTCTTAGGGTTAATTAAGTCTTAAGTTTACATCTCATAGATTGAGTCTTAGGGTTAAGTCTGCATCTTAAGTCTTAGGGTTAAGTCTTAGAGTACAATCTTGAGGATAAGTCTTATGGTTAAGTCTCAGGGTTAAGTCTTAATGTTAAGTCTTAAGGTTGAGCCTTAAGGTTAAGTCTTAGGGTTAAGCCTTAGAGTTATGTCTTGGGGCTAAGTCTTAGGGCGAAGTCTCAGGATTAAGTATCAAGGTTAAAGCTCAAGGATAAGTCTCAGGGCTACGTTTTAGGGTTAAGTCTTCAGGTTAAATCTTAGGTTTAAGTCTCAGTTTTCAGTTTTAGGGATAAGTCTTATGGATAAATTTCACGACTAAGTCTCAGGGTTGAGTCTTAAGGTTAAAACTTAACCTGAAGTCTTAGGGTTAAGTCTTATGGTTAAATCTTAATGTTAAATCGTAATTTTAAGTCTTAGCGTTCAGTCTAAAGTTGAAATCACAAGTTGAAGTCTTAGGGTTAACTCTTTAGAGTTAAGTCTTGGGGATAAGTCTTAGGGTTAAGTCTTAACGTTTCAGTCCTAAGGTTAACTCTTAGGGTTAAATCTGTAAGGTCAACACTTAAGGTTAACTCTTAGGGTTAAGTTTAGGGTGAAGCCTTAAGGTTACATCTTAAAGTTAAATATTAAGGTTAAGTCTTAGGGCTATTTCTTAAGTTTAAGTCTGAGGGTTATATCTGAGCGTTCATTATTAAGTTGAAGTCTTAGAGTTCATTCTCAGGGTTAAGTCTTCAAGTTACTTCTTAAGGTTGAGGCTTAGGGTTAAGTTTTAAGGTTAAGTCCGAATGTTACATCTTAAAGTTAAGTCTTAGGGTTAAATCTCAGTGTTAAGTCTCAAGGTTAGGTCTCAGGGTAGAAGTCGTAAGGTTGTGTCTTAATGTTCAGTCTTATTGTTAAGTCTTAAAAGTTATATTTTAGGGTTCAGTCTTAGGGTTAAATGTTAAGGTTAAGTCTTAGGGTTAAGTCTTAAGGTGAAGTCTTATGGCTTGAGTCTTAGGGTTATGTCTAAAGTTTAATTCATAAGTTTAAGTCTTAGACTTAAGTCTTGGGGCTAAGTCTTAGGGTTAAGTCTTAAATCTTAGGTTTAAGTCTCAGTGTTGAGTCTTAGGGATAAGTCTTTGAATTAAGTCTTCAAGTTTTGTCTTAAGGTTTAACCTTAAGTTTAAATCATAGGGTTAAGTCTTAGGGTTAAGTATTGAGTGTAAATCTTAAGGTTACGCTTTAAGGTTAAGTCTTAATGGTACATCTTAAAGTTAAGTCTTAGCATTAAGACTTAGGGTTAAATCCCAGGGTTAAATTTCAAGGTAAAGTCTCAAGGTTAAGTCTCAGGGTTACGTGGTAAGGTTGTGTCTTAGGATTCAGTCTTAGGGTTAAGTTTTGAAGTTAAATTGAGGTTAAGTCTTAGGGTTAAGTCTCAGGATTATGTCTTAGGGATAAGTCTTAAGTTTAAACCTTAAGCTTAAGTCTTAGGGTTAAGCCTTAAGGTTAAGTGTCAGGGTTAATTCCTAAAGGTTAAGTCTTAAGTTTACATCTCATAGATTGAGTCTTAGGGTTAATTAAGTCTTAAGTTTACATCTCATAGATTGAGTCTTAGGGTTAAGTCTGCATCTTAAGTCTTAGGGTTAAGTCTTAGAGTACAATCTTGAGGATAAGTCTTATGGTTAAGTCTCAGGGTTAAGTCTTAATGTTAAGTCTTAAGGTTGAGCCTTAAGGTTAAGTCTTAGGGTTAAGCCTTAGAGTTATGTCTTGGGGATAAGTCTTAGGGCGAAGTCTCAGGATTAAGTATCAAGGTTAAAGCTCAAGGATAAGTCTCAGGGCTACGTTTTAGGGTTAAGTCTTCAGGTTAAATCTTAGGTTTAAGTCTCAGTTTTCAGTTTTAGGGATAAGTCTTATGGATAAATTTCACGACTAAGTCTCAGGGTTGAGTCTTAAGGTTAAAACTTAACCTGAAGTCTTAGGGTTAAGTCTTATGGTTAAATCTTAATGTTAAATCGTAATTTTAAGTCTTAGCGTTCAGTCTAAAGTTGAAATCACAAGTTGAAGTCTTAGGGTTAACTCTTTAGAGTTAAGTCTTGGGGATAAGTCTTAGGGTTAAGTCTTAACGTTTCAGTCCTAAGGTTAACTCTTAGGGTTAAATCTGTAAGGTCAACACTTAAGGTTAACTCTTAGGGTTAAGTTTAGGGTTAAGCCTTAAGGTTACATCTTCAAGTTAAATATTAAGGTTAAGTCTTAGGGCTATTTCTTAAGTTTAAGTCTGAGGGTTATATCTGAGCGTTCATTATTAAGTTGAAGTCTTAGAGTTCATTCTCAGGGTTAAGTCTTCAAGTTACTTCTTAAGGTTGAGGCTTAGGGTTAAGTTTTAAGGTTAAGTCCGAATGTTACATCTTAAAGTTAAGTCTTAGGGTTAAATCTCAGTGTTAAGTCTCAAGGTTAGGTCTCAGGGTAGAAGTCGTAAGGTTGTGTCTTAATGTTCAGTCTTATTGTTAAGTCTTAAAAGTTATATTTTAGGGTTCAGTCTTAGGGTTAAATGTTAAGGTTAAGTCTTAGGGTTAAGTCTTAAGGTGAAGTCTTATGGCTTGAGTCTTAGGGTTATGTCTAAAGTTTAATTCATAAGTTTAAGTCTTAGACTTAAGTCTTGGGGCTAAGTCTTAGGGTTAAGTCTTAAATCTTAGGTTTAAGTCTCAGTGTTGAGTCTTAGGGATAAGTCTTTGAATTAAGTCTTCAAGTTTTGTCTTAAGGTTTAACCTTAAGTTTAAATCATAGGGTTAAGTCTTAGGGTTAAGTATTGAGTGTAAATCTTAAGGTTACGCTTTAAGGTTAAGTCTTAATGGTACATCTTAAAGTTAAGTCTTAGCATTAAGACTTAGGGTTAAATCCCAGGGTTAAATTTCAAGGTAAAGTCTCAAGGTTAAGTCTCAGGGTTACGTGGTAAGGTTGTGTCTTAGGATTCAGTCTTAGGGTTAAGTTTTGAAGTTAAATTGAGGTTAAGTCTTAGGGTTAAGTCTCAGGATTATGTCTTAGGGATAAGTCTTAAGTTTAAACCTTAAGCTTAAGTCTTAGGGTTAAGCCTTAAGGTTAAGTGTCAGGGTTAATTCCTAAAGGTTAAGTCTTAAGTTTACATCTCATAGATTGAGTCTTAGGGTTAATTAAGTCTTAAGTTTACATCTCATAGATTGAGTCTTAGGGTTAAGTCTGCATCTTAAGTCTTAGGGTTAAGTCTTAGAGTACAATCTTGAGGATAAGTCTTATGGTTAAGTCTCAGGGTTAAGTCTTAATGTTAAGTCTTAAGGTTGAGCCTTAAGGTTAAGTCTTAGGGTTAAGCCTTAGAGTTATGTCTTGGGGCTAAGTCTTAGGGCGAAGTCTCAGGATTAAGTATCAAGGTTAAAGCTCAAGGATAAGTCTCAGGGCTACGTTTTAGGGTTAAGTCTTCAGGTTAAATCTTAGGTTTAAGTCTCAGTTTTCAGTTTTAGGGATAAGTCTTATGGATAAATTTCACGACTAAGTCTCAGGGTTGAGTCTTAAGGTTAAAACTTAACCTGAAGTCTTAGGGTTAAGTCTTATGGTTAAATCTTAATGTTAAATCGTAATTTTAAGTCTTAGCGTTCAGTCTAAAGTTGAAATCACAAGTTGAAGTCTTAGGGTTAACTCTTTAGAGTTAAGTCTTGGGGATAAGTCTTAGGGTTAAGTCTTAACGTTTCAGTCCTAAGGTTAACTCTTAGGGTTAAATCTGTAAGGTCAACACTTAAGGTTAACTCTTAGGGTTAAGTTTAGGGTGAAGCCTTAAGGTTACATCTTAAAGTTAAATATTAAGGTTAAGTCTTAGGGCTATTTCTTAAGTTTAAGTCTGAGGGTTATATCTGAGCGTTCATTATTAAGTTGAAGTCTTAGAGTTCATTCTCAGGGTTAAGTCTTCAAGTTACTTCTTAAGGTTGAGGCTTAGGGTTAAGTTTTAAGGTTAAGTCCGAATGTTACATCTTAAAGTTAAGTCTTAGGGTTAAATCTCAGTGTTAAGTCTCAAGGTTAGGTCTCAGGGTAGAAGTCGTAAGGTTGTGTCTTAATGTTCAGTCTTATTGTTAAGTCTTAAAAGTTATATTTTAGGGTTCAGTCTTAGGGTTAAATGTTAAGGTTAAGTCTTAGGGTTAAGTCTTAAGGTGAAGTCTTATGGCTTGAGTCTTAGGGTTATGTCTAAAGTTTAATTCATAAGTTTAAGTCTTAGACTTAAGTCTTGGGGCTAAGTCTTAGGGTTAAGTCTTAAATCTTAGGTTTAAGTCTCAGTGTTGAGTCTTAGGGATAAGTCTTTGAATTAAGTCTTCAAGTTTTGTCTTAAGGTTTAACCTTAAGTTTAAATCATAGGGTTAAGTCTTAGGGTTAAGTATTGAGTGTAAATCTTAAGGTTACGCTTTAAGGTTAAGTCTTAATGGTACATCTTAAAGTTAAGTCTTAGCATTAAGACTTAGGGTTAAATCCCAGGGTTAAATTTCAAGGTAAAGTCTCAAGGTTAAGTCTCAGGGTTACGTGGTAAGGTTGTGTCTTAGGATTCAGTCTTAGGGTTAAGTTTTGAAGTTAAATTGAGGTTAAGTCTTAGGGTTAAGTCTCAGGATTATGTCTTAGGGATAAGTCTTAAGTTTAAACCTTAAGCTTAAGTCTTAGGGTTAAGCCTTAAGGTTAAGTGTCAGGGTTAATTCCTAAAGGTTAAGTCTTAAGTTTACATCTCATAGATTGAGTCTTAGGGTTAATTAAGTCTTAAGTTTACATCTCATAGATTGAGTCTTAGGGTTAAGTCTGCATCTTAAGTCTTAGGGTTAAGTCTTAGAGTACAATCTTGAGGATAAGTCTTATGGTTAAGTCTCAGGGTTAAGTCTTAATGTTAAGTCTTAAGGTTGAGCCTTAAGGTTAAGTCTTAGGGTTAAGCCTTAGAGTTATGTCTTGGGGATAAGTCTTAGGGCGAAGTCTCAGGATTAAGTATCAAGGTTAAAGCTCAAGGATAAGTCTCAGGGCTACGTTTTAGGGTTAAGTCTTCAGGTTAAATCTTAGGTTTAAGTCTCAGTTTTCAGTTTTAGGGATAAGTCTTATGGATAAATTTCACGACTAAGTCTCAGGGTTGAGTCTTAAGGTTAAAACTTAACCTGAAGTCTTAGGGTTAAGTCTTATGGTTAAATCTTAATGTTAAATCGTAATTTTAAGTCTTAGCGTTCAGTCTAAAGTTGAAATCACAAGTTGAAGTCTTAGGGTTAACTCTTTAGAGTTAAGTCTTGGGGATAAGTCTTAGGGTTAAGTCTTAACGTTTCAGTCCTAAGGTTAACTCTTAGGGTTAAATCTGTAAGGTCAACACTTAAGGTTAACTCTTAGGGTTAAGTTTAGGGTTAAGCCTTAAGGTTACATCTTAAAGTTAAATATTAAGGTTAAGTCTTAGGGCTATTTCTTAAGTTTAAGTCTGAGGGTTATATCTGAGCGTTCATTATTAAGTTGAAGTCTTAGAGTTCATTCTCAGGGTTAAGTCTTCAAGTTACTTCTTAAGGTTGAGGCTTAGGGTTAAGTTTTAAGGTTAAGTCCGAATGTTACATCTTAAAGTTAAGTCTTAGGGTTAAATCTCAGTGTTAAGTCTCAAGGTTAGGTCTCAGGGTAGAAGTCGTAAGGTTGTGTCTTAATGTTCAGTCTTATTGTTAAGTCTTAAAAGTTATATTTTAGGGTTCAGTCTTAGGGTTAAATGTTAAGGTTAAGTCTTAGGGTTAAGTCTTAAGGTGAAGTCTTATGGCTTGAGTCTTAGGGTTATGTCTAAAGTTTAATTCATAAGTTTAAGTCTTAGACTTAAGTCTTGGGGCTAAGTCTTAGGGTTAAGTCTTAAATCTTAGGTTTAAGTCTCAGTGTTGAGTCTTAGGGATAAGTCTTTGAATTAAGTCTTCAAGTTTTGTCTTAAGGTTTAACCTTAAGTTTAAATCATAGGGTTAAGTCTTAGGGTTAAGTATTGAGTGTAAATCTTAAGGTTACGCTTTAAGGTTAAGTCTTAATGGTACATCTTAAAGTTAAGTCTTAGCATTAAGACTTAGGGTTAAATCCCAGGGTTAAATTTCAAGGTAAAGTCTCAAGGTTAAGTCTCAGGGTTACGTGGTAAGGTTGTGTCTTAGGATTCAGTCTTAGGGTTAAGTTTTGAAGTTAAATTGAGGTTAAGTCTTAGGGTTAAGTCTCAGGATTATGTCTTAGGGATAAGTCTTAAGTTTAAACCTTAAGCTTAAGTCTTAGGGTTAAGCCTTAAGGTTAAGTGTCAGGGTTAATTCCTAAAGGTTAAGTCTTAAGTTTACATCTCATAGATTGAGTCTTAGGGTTAATTAAGTCTTAAGTTTACATCTCATAGATTGAGTCTTAGGGTTAAGTCTGCATCTTAAGTCTTAGGGTTAAGTCTTAGAGTACAATCTTGAGGATAAGTCTTATGGTTAAGTCTCAGGGTTAAGTCTTAATGTTAAGTCTTAAGGTTGAGCCTTAAGGTTAAGTCTTAGGGTTAAGCCTTAGAGTTATGTCTTGGGGCTAAGTCTTAGGGCGAAGTCTCAGGATTAAGTATCAAGGTTAAAGCTCAAGGATAAGTCTCAGGGCTACGTTTTAGGGTTAAGTCTTCAGGTTAAATCTTAGGTTTAAGTCTCAGTTTTCAGTTTTAGGGATAAGTCTTATGGATAAATTTCACGACTAAGTCTCAGGGTTGAGTCTTAAGGTTAAAACTTAACCTGAAGTCTTAGGGTTAAGTCTTATGGTTAAATCTTAATGTTAAATCGTAATTTTAAGTCTTAGCGTTCAGTCTAAAGTTGAAATCACAAGTTGAAGTCTTAGGGTTAACTCTTTAGAGTTAAGTCTTGGGGATAAGTCTTAGGGTTAAGTCTTAACGTTTCAGTCCTAAGGTTAACTCTTAGGGTTAAATCTGTAAGGTCAACACTTAAGGTTAACTCTTAGGGTTAAGTTTAGGGTGAAGCCTTAAGGTTACATCTTAAAGTTAAATATTAAGGTTAAGTCTTAGGGCTATTTCTTAAGTTTAAGTCTGAGGGTTATATCTGAGCGTTCATTATTAAGTTGAAGTCTTAGAGTTCATTTTCAGGGTTAAGTCTTCAAGTTACTTCTTAAGGTTGAGGCTTAGGGTTAAGTTTTAAGGTTAAGTCCGAATGTTACATCTTAAAGTTAAGTCTTAGGGTTAAATCTCAGTGTTAAGTCTCAAGGTTAGGTCTCAGGGTAGAAGTCGTAAGGTTGTGTCTTAATGTTCAGGCTTATTGTTAAGTCTTAAAAGTTATATTTTAGGGTTCAGTCTTAGGGTTAAATGTTAAGGTTAAGTCTTAGGGTTAAGTCTTAAGGTGAAGTCTTATGGCTTGAGTCTTAGGGTTATGTCTAAAGTTTAATTCATAAGTTTAAGTCTTAGACTTAAGTCTTGGGGCTAAGTCTTAGGGTTAAGTCTTAAATCTTAGGTTTAAGTCTCAGTGTTGAGTCTTAGGGATAAGTCTTTGAATTAAGTCTTCAAGTTTTGTCTTAAGGTTTAACCTTAAGTTTAAATCATAGGGTTAAGTCTTAGGGTTAAGTATTGAGTGTAAATCTTAAGGTTACGCTTTAAGGTTAAGTCTTAATGGTACATCTTAAAGTTAAGTCTTAGCATTAAGACTTAGGGTTAAATCCCAGGGTTAAATTTCAAGGTAAAGTCTCAAGGTTAAGTCTCAGGGTTACGTGGTAAGGTTGTGTCTTAGGATTCAGTCTTAGGGTTAAGTTTTGAAGTTAAATTGAGGTTAAGTCTTAGGGTTAAGTCTCAGGATTATGTCTTAGGGATAAGTCTTAAGTTTAAACCTTAAGCTTAAGTCTTAGGGTTAAGCCTTAAGGTTAAGTGTCAGGGTTAATTCCTAAAGGTTAAGTCTTAAGTTTACATCTCATAGATTGAGTCTTAGGGTTAATTAAGTCTTAAGTTTACATCTCATAGATTGAGTCTTAGGGTTAAGTCTGCATCTTAAGTCTTAGGGTTAAGTCTTAGAGTACAATCTTGAGGATAAGTCTTATGGTTAAGTCTCAGGGTTAAGTCTTAATGTTAAGTCTTAAGGTTGAGCCTTAAGGTTAAGTCTTAGGGTTAAGCCTTAGAGTTATGTCTTGGGGATAAGTCTTAGGGCGAAGTCTCAGGATTAAGTATCAAGGTTAAAGCTCAAGGATAAGTCTCAGGGCTACGTTTTAGGGTTAAGTCTTCAGGTTAAATCTTAGGTTTAAGTCTCAGTTTTCAGTTTTAGGGATAAGTCTTATGGATAAATTTCACGACTAAGTCTCAGGGTTGAGTCTTAAGGTTAAAACTTAACCTGAAGTCTTAGGGTTAAGTCTTATGGTTAAATCTTAATGTTAAATCGTAATTTTAAGTCTTAGCGTTCAGTCTAAAGTTTAAATCACAAGTTGAAGTCTTAGGGTTAACTCTTCAGAGTTAAGTCTTGGGGATAAGTCTTAGGGTTAAGTCTTAACGTTTCAGTCCTAAGGTTAACTCTTAGGGTTAAATCTGTAAGGTCAACACTTAAGGTTAACTCTTAGGGTTAAGTTTAGGGTTAAGCCTTAAGGTTACATCTTAAAGTTAAATATTAAGGTTAAGTCTTAGGGCTATTTCTTAAGTTTAAGTCTGAGGGTTATATCTGAGCGTTAATTATTAAGTTGAAGTCTTAGAGTTCATTCTCAGGGTTAAGTCTTCAAGTTACTTCTTAAGGTTGAGGCTTAGGATTAAGTTTTAAGGTTAAGTCCGAATGTTCCATCTTAAAGTTAAGTCTTAGGGTTAAATCTCAGTGTTAAGTCTCAAGGTTAGGTCTCAGGGTAGAAGTCGTAAGGTTGTGTCTTAATGTTCAGGCTTATTGTTAAGTCTTAAAAGTTATATTTTAGGGTTCAGTCTTAGGGTTAAATTTTAAGGTTAAGTCTTCAGGTTAAGTCTTAAGGTGAAGTCTTATGGCTTGAATCTTAGGGTTAAGTCTAAAGTTTAATTCATAAGTTTAAGTCTTAGACTTAAGTCTTGGGGCTAAGTCTTAGGGTTAAGTCTTAAATCTTAGGTTTAAGTCTCAGTGTTGAGTCTTAGGGATAAGTCTTTGAATTAAGTCTTCAAGTTTTGTCTTAAGGTTTAACCTTAAGTTTAAATCATAGGGTTAAGTCTTAGGGTTAAGTATTGAGTGTAAATCTTAAGGTTACGCTTTAAGGTTAAGTCTTAATGGTACATCTTAAAGTTAAGTCTTAGCATTAAGACTTAGGGTTAAATCCCAGGGTTAAATTTCAAGGTAAAGTCTCAAGGTTAAGTCTCAGGGTTACGTGGTCAAGTTGTGTCTTAGGATTCAGTCTTAGGGTTAAGTTTTGAAGTTAAATTGAGGTTACGTCTTAGGGTTAAGTCTCAGGATTATGTCTTAGGGATAAGTCTTAAGTTTAAACCTTAAGCTTAAGTCTTAGGGTTAAGCCTTAAGGTTAAGTGTCAGGGTTAATTCCTAAAGGTTAAGTCTTAAGTTTACATCTCATAGATTGAGTCTTAGGGTTAATTAAGTCTTAAGTTTACATCTCATAGATTGAGTCTTAGGGTTAAGTCTGCATCTTAAGTCTTAGGGTTAAGTCTTAGAGTACAATCTTGAGGATAAGTCTTATGGTTAAGTCTCAGGGTTAAGTCTTAATGTTAAGTCTTAAGGTTGAGCCTTAAGGTTAAGTCTTAGGGTTAAGCCTTAGAGTTATGTCTTGGGGATAAGTCTTAGGGCGAAGTCTCAGGATTAAGTATCAAGGTTAAAGCTCAAGGATAAGTCTCAGGGCTACGTTTTAGGGTTAAGTCTTCAGGTTAAATCTTAGGTTTAAGTCTCAGTTTTCAGTTTTAGGGATAAGTCTTATGGATAAATTTCACGACTAAGTCTCAGGGTTGAGTCTTAAGGTTAAAACTTAACCTGAAGTCTTAGGGTTAAGTCTTATGGTTAAATCTTAATGTTAAATCGTAATTTTAAGTCTTAGCGTTCAGTCTAAAGTTGAAATCACAAGTTGAAGTCTTAGGGTTAACTCTTTAGAGTTAAGTCTTGGGGATAAGTCTTAGGGTTAAGTCTTAACGTTTCAGTCCTAAGGTTAACTCTTAGGGTTAAATCTGTAAGGTCAACACTTAAGGTTAACTCTTAGGGTTAAGTTTAGGGTTAAGCCTTAAGGTTACATCTTAAAGTTAAATATTAAGGTTAAGTCTTAGGGCTATTTCTTAAGTTTAAGTCTGAGGGTTATATCTGAGCGTTAATTATTAAGTTGAAGTCTTAGAGTTCATTCTCAGGGTTAAGTCTTCAAGTTACTTCTTAAGGTTGAGGCTTAGGGTTAAGTTTTAAGGTTAAGTCCGAATGTTACATCTTAAAGTTAAGTCTTAGGGTTAAATCTCAGTGTTAAGTCTCAAGGTTAGGTCTCAGGGTAGAAGTCATAAGGTTGTGTCTTAATGTTCAGTCTTATTGTTAACTCTTAAAAGTTATATTTTAGGGTTCAGTCTTAGGGTTAAATGTTAAGGTTAAGTCTTAGGGTTAAGTCTTAAGGTGAAGTCTTATGGCTTGAGTCTTAGGGTTAAGTCTAAAGTTTAATTCATAAGTTTAAGTCTTAGACTTAAGTCTTGGGGCTAAGTCTTAGGGTTAAGTCTTAAATCTTAGGTTTAAGTCTCAGTGTTGAATCTTAGGGATAAGTCTTTGAATTAAGTCTTCAAGTTTTGTCTTAAGGTTTAACCTTAAGTTTAAATCATAGGGTTAAGTCTTAGGGTTAAGTATTGAGTGTAAATCTTAAGGTTACGCTTTAAGGTTAAGTCTTAATGGTACATCTTAAAGTTAAGTCTTAGCATTAAGACTTAGGGTTAAATCCCAGGGTTAAATTTCAAGGTAAAGTCTCAAGGTTAAGTCTCAGGGTTACGTGGTCAAGTTGTGTCTTAGGATTCAGTCTTAGGGTTAAGTTTTGAAGTTAAATTGAGGTTAAGTCTTAGGGTTAAGTCTCAGGATTATGTCTTAGGGATAAGTCTTAAGTTTAAACCTTAAGCTTAAGTCTTAGGGTTAAGCCTTAAGGTTAAGTGTCAGGGTTAATTCCTAAAGGTTAAGTCTTAAGTTTACATCTCATAGATTGAGTCTTAGGGTTAATTAAGTCTTAAGTTTACATCTCATAGATTGAGTCTTAGGGTTAAGTCTGCATCTTAAGTCTTAGGGTTAAGTCTTAGAGTACAATCTTGAGGATAAGTCTTATGGTTAAGTCTCAGGGTTAAGTCTTAATGTTAAGTCTTAAGGTTGAGCCTTAAGGTTAAGTCTTAGGGTTAAGCCTTAGAGTTATGTCTTGGGGCTAAGTCTTAGGGCTAAGTCTCAGGATTAAGTATCAAGGTTAAAGCTCAAGGATAAGTCTCAGGGCTACGTTTTAGGGTTAAGTCTTCAGGTTAAATCTTAGGTTTAAGTCTCAGTTTTCAGTTTTAGGGATAAGTCTTATGGATAAATTTCACGACTAAGTCTCAGGGTTGAGTCTTAAGGTTAAAACTTAACCTGAAGTCTTAGGGTTAAGTCTTATGGTTAAATCTTAATGTTAAATCGTAATTTTAAGTCTTAGCGTTCAGTCTAAAGTTTAAATCACAAGTTGAAGTCTTAGGGTTAACTCTTCAGAGTTAAGTCTTGGGGATAAGTCTTAGGGTTAAGTCTTAACGTTTCAGTCCTAAGGTTAACTCTTAGGGTTAAATCTGTAAGGTCAACACTTAAGGTTAACTCTTAGGGTTAAGTTTAGGGTGAAGCCTTAAGGTTACATCTTAAAGTTAAATATTAAGGTTAAGTCTTAGGGCTATTTCTTAAGTTTAAGTCTGAGGGTTATATCTGAGCGTTAATTATTAAGTTGAAGTCTTAGAGTTCATTCTCAGGGTTAAGTCTTCAAGTTACTTCTTAAGGTTGAGGCTTAGGGTTAAGTTTTAAGGTTAAGTCCGAATGTTACATCTTAAAGTTAAGTCTTAGGGTTAAATCTCAGTGTTAAGTCTCAAGGTTAGGTCTCAGGGTAGAAGTCGTAAGGTTGTGTCTTAATGTTCAGGCTTATTGTTAAGTCTTGAAAGTTATATTTTAGGGTTCAGTCTTAGGGTTAAATTTTAAGGTTAAGTCTTCAGGTTAAGTCTTAAGGTGAAGTCTTATGGCTTGAGTCTTAGGGTTAAGTCTAAAGTTTAATTCATAAGTTTAAGTCTTAGACTTAAGTCTTGGGGCTAAGTCTTAGGGTTAAGTCTTAAATCTTAGGTTTAAGTCTCAGTGTTGAGTCTTAGGGATAAGTCTTTGAATTAAGTCTTCAAGTTTTGTCTTAAGGTTTAACCTTAAGTTTAAGTCATAGGGTTAAGTCTTAGGGTTAAGTATTGAGTGTAAATCTTAAGGTTACGCTTTAAAGTTAAGTCTTAATGGTACATCTTAAAGTTAAGTCTTAGCATTAAGACTTAGGGTTAAATCCCAGGGTTAAATTTCAAGGTAAAGTCTCAAGGTTAAGTCTCAGGGTTACGTGGTCAAGTTGTGTCTTAGGATTCAGTCTTAGGGTTAAGTTTTGAAGTTAAATTGAGGTTAAGTCTTAGGGTTAAGTCTCAGGATTATGTCTTAGGGATAAGTCTTAAGTTTAAACCTTAAGCTTAAGTCTTAGGGTTAAGCCTTAAGGTTAAGTGTCAGGGTTAATTCCTAAAGGTTAAGTCTTAAGTTTACATCTCATAGATTGCGTCTTAGGGTTAATTAAGTCTTAAGTTTACATCTCATAGATTGAGTCTTAGGGTTAAGTCTGCATCTTAAGTCTTAGGGTTAAGTCTTAGAGTACAATCTTGAGGATAAGTCTTATGGTTAAGTCTCAGGGTTAAGTCTTAATGTTAAGTCTTAAGGTTGAGCCTTAAGGTTAAGTCTTAGGGTTAAGCCTTAGAGTTATGTCTTGGGGATAAGTCTTAGGGCGAAGTCTCAGGATTAAGTATCAAGGTTAAAGCTCAAGGATAAGTCTCAGGGCTACGTTTTAGGGTTAAGTCTTCAGGTTAAATCTTAGGTTTAAGTCTCAGTTTTCAGTTTTAGGGATAAGTCTTATGGATAAATTTCACGACTAAGTCTCAGGGTTGAGTCTTAAGGTTAAAACTTAACCTGAAGTCTTAGGGTTAAGTCTTATGGTTAAATCTTAATGTTAAATCGTAATTTTAAGTCTTAGCGTTCAGTCTAAAGTTGAAATCACAAGTTGAAGTCTTAGGGTTAACTCTTTAGAGTTAAGTCTTGGGGATAAGTCTTAGGGTTAAGTCTTAAATCTTAGGTTTAAGTCTCAGTGTTGAATCTTAGGGATAAGTCTTTGAATTAAGTCTTCAAGTTTTGTCTTAAGGTTTAACCTTAAGTTTAAATCATAGGGTTAAGTCTTAGGGTTAAGTATTGAGTGTAAATCTTAAGGTTACGCTTTAAGGTTAAGTCTTAATGGTACATCTTAAAGTTAAGTCTTAGCATTAAGACTTAGGGTTAAATCCCAGGGTTAAATTTCAAGGTAAAGTCTCAAGGTTAAGTCTCAGGGTTACGTGGTCAAGTTGTGTCTTAGGATTCAGTCTTAGGGTTAAGTTTTGAAGTTAAATTGAGGTTAAGTCTTAGGGTTAAGTCTCAGGATTATGTCTTAGGGATAAGTCTTAAGTTTAAACCTTAAGCTTAAGTCTTAGGGTTAAGCCTTAAGGTTAAGTGTCAGGGTTAATTCCTAAAGGTTAAGTCTTAAGTTTACATCTCATAGATTGAGTCTTAGGGTTAATTAAGTCTTAAGTTTACATCTCATAGATTGAGTCTTAGGGTTAAGTCTGCATCTTAAGTCTTAGGGTTAAGTCTTAGAGTACAATCTTGAGGATAAGTCTTATGGTTAAGTCTCAGGGTTAAGTCTTAATGTTAAGTCTTAAGGTTGAGCCTTAAGGTTAAGTCTTAGGGTTAAGCCTTAGAGTTATGTCTTGGGGCTAAGTCTTAGGGCTAAGTCTCAGGATTAAGTATCAAGGTTAAAGCTCAAGGATAAGTCTCAGGGCTACGTTTTAGGGTTAAGTCTTCAGGTTAAATCTTAGGTTTAAGTCTCAGTTTTCAGTTTTAGGGATAAGTCTTATGGATAAATTTCACGACTAAGTCTCAGGGTTGAGTCTTAAGGTTAAAACTTAACCTGAAGTCTTAGGGTTAAGTCTTATGGTTAAATCTTAATGTTAAATCGTAATTTTAAGTCTTAGCGTTCAGTCTAAAGTTTAAATCACAAGTTGAAGTCTTAGGGTTAACTCTTCAGAGTTAAGTCTTGGGGATAAGTCTTAGGGTTAAGTCTTAACGTTTCAGTCCTAAGCTTAACTCTTAGGGTTAAATCTGTAAGGTCAACACTTAAGGTTAACTCTTAGGGTTAAGTTTAGGGTTAAGCCTTAAGGTTACATCTTAAAGTTAAATATTAAGGTTAAGTCTTAGGGCTATTTCTTAAGTTTAAGTCTGAGGGTTATATCTGAGCGTTAATTATTAAGTTGAAGTCTTAGAGTTCATTCTCAGGGTTAAGTCTTCAAGTTACTTCTTAAGGTTGAGGCTTAGGGTTAAGTTTTAAGGTTAAGTCCGAATGTTACATCTTAAAGTTAAGTCTTAGGGTTAAATCTCAGTGTTAAGTCTCAAGGTTAGGTCTCAGGGTAGAAGTCGTAAGGTTGTGTCTTAATGTTCAGGCTTATTGTTAAGTCTTGAAAGTTATATTTTAGGGTTCAGTCTTAGGGTTAAATTTTAAGGTTAAGTCTTCAGGTTAAGTCTTAAGGTGAAGTCTTATGGCTTGAGTCTTAGGGTTAAGTCTAAAGTTTAATTCATAAGTTTAAGTCTTAGACTTAAGTCTTGGGGCTAAGTCTTAGGGTTAAGTCTTAAATCTTAGGTTTAAGTCTCAGTGTTGAGTCTTAGGGATAAGTCTTTGAATTAAGTCTTCAAGTTTTGTCTTAAGGTTTAACCTTAAGTTTAAGTCATAGGGTTAAGTCTTAGGGTTAAGTATTGAGTGTAAATCTTAAGGTTACGCTTTAAAGTTAAGTCTTAATGGTACATCTTAAAGTTAAGTCTTAGCATTAAGACTTAGGGTTAAATCCCAGGGTTAAATTTCAAGGTAAAGTCTCAAGGTTAAGTCTCAGGGTTACGTGGTCAAGTTGTGTCTTAGGATTCAGTCTTAGGGTTAAGTTTTGAAGTTAAATTGAGGTTAAGTCTTAGGGTTAAGTCTCAGGATTATGTCTTAGGGATAAGTCTTAAGTTTAAACCTTAAGCTTAAGTCTTAGGGTTAAGCCTTAAGGTTAAGTGTCAGGGTTAATTCCTAAAGGTTAAGTCTTAAGTTTACATCTCATAGATTGCGTCTTAGGGTTAATTAAGTCTTAAGTTTACATCTCATAGATTGAGTCTTAGGGTTAAGTCTGCATCTTAAGTCTTAGGGTTAAGTCTTAGAGTACAATCTTGAGGATAAGTCTTATGGTTAAGTCTCAGGGTTAAGTCTTAATGTTAAGTCTTAAGGTTGAGCCTTAAGGTTAAGTCTTAGGGTTAAGCCTTAGAGTTATGTCTTGGGGATAAGTCTTAGGGCGAAGTCTCAGGATTAAGTATCAAGGTTAAAGCTCAAGGATAAGTCTCAGGGCTACGTTTTAGGGTTAAGTCTTCAGGTTAAATCTTAGGTTTAAGTCTCAGTTTTCAGTTTTAGGGATAAGTCTTATGGATAAATTTCACGACTAAGTCTCAGGGTTGAGTCTTAAGGTTAAAACTTAACCTGAAGTCTTAGGGTTAAGTCTTATGGTTAAATCTTAATGTTAAATCGTAATTTTAAGTCTTAGCGTTCAGTCTAAAGTTGAAATCACAAGTTGAAGTCTTAGGGTTAACTCTTTAGAGTTAAGTCTTGGGGATAAGTCTTAGGGTTAAGTCTTAAATCTTAGGTTTAAGTCTCAGTGTTGAATCTTAGGGATAAGTCTTTGAA
Organism: Falco punctatus; assembly: GCF_963210335.1. Classification (NCBI taxonomy): domain Eukaryota; kingdom Metazoa; phylum Chordata; class Aves; order Falconiformes; family Falconidae; genus Falco; species Falco punctatus. The sequence continues at coordinate 804,598 of NW_027660119.1, forward strand.
TTAAGTCTTCAAGTTTTGTCTTAAGGTTTAACCTTAAGTTTAAATCATAGGGTTAAGTCTTAGGGTTAAGTATTGAGTGTAAATCTTAAGGTTACGCTTTAAGGTTAAGTCTTAATGGTACATCTTAAAGTTAAGTCTTAGCATTAAGACTTAGGGTTAAATCCCAGGGTTAAATTTCAAGGTAAAGTCTCAAGGTTAAGTCTCAGGGTTACGTGGTCAAGTTGTGTCTTAGGATTCAGTCTTAGGGTTAAGTTTTGAAGTTAAATTGAGGTTAAGTCTTAGGGTTAAGTCTCAGGATTATGTCTTAGGGATAAGTCTTAAGTTTAAACCTTAAGCTTAAGTCTTAGGGTTAAGCCTTAAGGTTAAGTGTCAGGGTTAATTCCTAAAGGTTAAGTCTTAAGTTTACATCTCATAGATTGAGTCTTAGGGTTAATTAAGTCTTAAGTTTACATCTCATAGATTGAGTCTTAGGGTTAAGTCTGCATCTTAAGTCTTAGGGTTAAGTCTTAGAGTACAATCTTGAGGATAAGTCTTATGGTTAAGTCTCAGGGTTAAGTCTTAATGTTAAGTCTTAAGGTTGAGCCTTAAGGTTAAGTCTTAGGGTTAAGCCTTAGAGTTATGTCTTGGGGCTAAGTCTTAGGGCTAAGTCTCAGGATTAAGTATCAAGGTTAAAGCTCAAGGATAAGTCTCAGGGCTACGTTTTAGGGTTAAGTCTTCAGGTTAAATCTTAGGTTTAAGTCTCAGTTTTCAGTTTTAGGGATAAGTCTTATGGATAAATTTCACGACTAAGTCTCAGGGTTGAGTCTTAAGGTTAAAACTTAACCTGAAGTCTTAGGGTTAAGTCTTATGGTTAAATCTTAATGTTAAATCGTAATTTTAAGTCTTAGCGTTCAGTCTAAAGTTTAAATCACAAGTTGAAGTCTTAGGGTTAACTCTTCAGAGTTAAGTCTTGGGGATAAGTCTTAGGGTTAAGTCTTAACGTTTCAGTCCTAAGCTTAACTCTTAGGGTTAAATCTGTAAGGTCAACACTTAAGGTTAACTCTTAGGGTTAAGTTTAGGGTTAAGCCTTAAGGTTACATCTTAAAGTTAAATATTAAGGTTAAGTCTTAGGGCTATTTCTTAAGTTTAAGTCTGAGGGTTATATCTGAGCGTTAATTATTAAGTTGAAGTCTTAGAGTTCATTCTCAGGGTTAAGTCTTCAAGTTACTTCTTAAGGTTGAGGCTTAGGGTTAAGTTTTAAGGTTAAGTCCGAATGTTACATCTTAAAGTTAAGTCTTAGGGTTAAATCTCAGTGTTAAGTCTCAAGGTTAGGTCTCAGGGTAGAAGTCGTAAGGTTGTGTCTTAATGTTCAGGCTTATTGTTAAGTCTTGAAAGTTATATTTTAGGGTTCAGTCTTAGGGTTAAATTTTAAGGTTAAGTCTTCAGGTTAAGTCTTAAGGTGAAGTCTTATGGCTTGAGTCTTAGGGTTAAGTCTAAAGTTTAATTCATAAGTTTAAGTCTTAGACTTAAGTCTTGGGGCTAAGTCTTAGGGTTAAGTCTTAAATCTTAGGTTTAAGTCTCAGTGTTGAGTCTTAGGGATAAGTCTTTGAATTAAGTCTTCAAGTTTTGTCTTAAGGTTTAACCTTAAGTTTAAGTCATAGGGTTAAGTCTTAGGGTTAAGTATTGAGTGTAAATCTTAAGGTTACGCTTTAAAGTTAAGTCTTAATGGTACATCTTAAAGTTAAGTCTTAGCATTAAGACTTAGGGTTAAATCCCAGGGTTAAATTTCAAGGTAAAGTCTCAAGGTTAAGTCTCAGGGTTACGTGGTCAAGTTGTGTCTTAGGATTCAGTCTTAGGGTTAAGTTTTGAAGTTAAATTGAGGTTAAGTCTTAGGGTTAAGTCTCAGGATTATGTCTTAGGGATAAGTCTTAAGTTTAAACCTTAAGCTTAAGTCTTAGGGTTAAGCCTTAAGGTTAAGTGTCAGGGTTAATTCCTAAAGGTTAAGTCTTAAGTTTACATCTCATAGATTGCGTCTTAGGGTTAATTAAGTCTTAAGTTTACATCTCATAGATTGAGTCTTAGGGTTAAGTCTGCATCTTAAGTCTTAGGGTTAAGTCTTAGAGTACAATCTTGAGGATAAGTCTTATGGTTAAGTCTCAGGGTTAAGTCTTAATGTTAAGTCTTAAGGTTGAGCCTTAAGGTTAAGTCTTAGGGTTAAGCCTTAGAGTTATGTCTTGGGGATAAGTCTTAGGGCGAAGTCTCAGGATTAAGTATCAAGGTTAAAGCTCAAGGATAAGTCTCAGGGCTACGTTTTAGGGTTAAGTCTTCAGGTTAAATCTTAGGTTTAAGTCTCAGTTTTCAGTTTTAGGGATAAGTCTTATGGATAAATTTCACGACTAAGTCTCAGGGTTGAGTCTTAAGGTTAAAACTTAACCTGAAGTCTTAGGGTTAAGTCTTATGGTTAAATCTTAATGTTAAATCGTAATTTTAAGTCTTAGCGTTCAGTCTAAAGTTTAAATCACAAGTTGAAGTCTTAGGGTTAACTCTTTAGAGTTAAGTCTTGGGGATAAGTCTTAGGGTTAAGTCTTAACGTTTCAGTCCTAAGGTTAACTCTTAGGGTTAAATCTGTAAGGTCAACACTTAAGGTTAACTCTTAGGGTTAAGTTTAGGGTTAAGCCTTAAGGTTACATCTTAAAGTTAAATATTAAGGTTAAGTCTTAGGGTTATTTCTTAAGTTTAAGTCTGAGGGTTATATCTGAGCGTTAATTATTAAGTTGAAGTCTTAGAGTTCATTCTCAGGGTTAAGTCTTCAAGTTACTTCTTAAGGTTGAGGCTTAGGGTTAAGTTTTAAGGTTAAGTCCGAATGTTACATCTTAAAGTTAAGTCTTAGGGTTAAATCTCAGTGTTAAGTCTCAAGGTTAGGTCTCAGGGTAGAAGTCGTAAGGTTGTGTCTTAATGTTCAGGCTTATTGTTAAGTCTTGAAAGTTATATTTTAGGGTTCAGTCTTAGGGTTAAATTTTAAGGTTAAGTCTTCAGGTTAAGTCTTAAGGTGAAGTCTTATGGCTTGAGTCTTAGGGTTAAGTCTAAAGTTTAATTCATAAGTTTAAGTCTTAGACTTAAGTCTTGGGGCTAAGTCTTAGGGTTAAGTCTTAAATCTTAGGTTTAAGTCTCAGTGTTGAGTCTTAGGGATAAGTCTTTGAATTAAGTCTTCAAGTTTTGTCTTAAGGTTTAACCTTAAGTTTAAGTCATAGGGTTAAGTCTTAGGGTTAAGTATTGAGTGTAAATCTTAAGGTTACGCTTTAAGGTTAAGTCTTAATGGTACATCTTAAAGTTAAGTCTTAGCATTAAGACTTAGGGTTAAATCCCAGGGTTAAATTTCAAGGTAAAGTCTCAAGGTTAAGTCTCAGGGTTACGTGGTCAAGTTGTGTCTTAGGATTCAGTCTTAGGGTTAAGTTTTGAAGTTAAATTGAGGTTAAGTCTTAGGGTTAAGTCTCAGGATTATGTCTTAGGGATAAGTCTTAAGTTTAAACCTTAAGCTTAAGTCTTAGGGTTAAGCCTTAAGGTTAAGTGTCAGGGTTAATTCCTAAAGGTTAAGTCTTAAGTTTACATCTCATAGATTGAGTCTTAGGGTTAATTAAGTCTTAAGTTTACATCTCATAGATTGAGTCTTAGGGTTAAGTCTGCATCTTAAGTCTTAGGGTTAAGTCTTAGAGTACAATCTTGAGGATAAGTCTTATGGTTAAGTCTCAGGGTTAAGTCTTAATGTTAAGTCTTAAGGTTGAGCCTTAAGGTTAAGTCTTAGGGTTAAGCCTTAGAGTTATGTCTTGGGGATAAGTCTTAGGGCTAAGTCTCAGGATTAAGTATCAAGGTTAAAGCTCAAGGATAAGTCTCAGGGCTACGTTTTAGGGTTAAGTCTTCAGGTTAAATCTTAGGTTTAAGTCTCAGTTTTCAGTTTTAGGGATAAGTCTTATGGATAAATTTCACGACTAAGTCTCAGGGTTGAGTCTTAAGGTTAAAACTTAACCTGAAGTCTTAGGGTTAAGTCTTATGGTTAAATCTTAATGTTAAATCGTAATTTTAAGTCTTAGCGTTCAGTCTAAAGTTGAAATCACAAGTTGAAGTCTTAGGGTTAACTCTTTAGAGTTAAGTCTTGGGGATAAGTCTTAGGGTTAAGTCTTAACGTTTCAGTCCTAAGGTTAACTCTTAGGGTTAAATCTGTAAGGTCAACACTTAAGGTTAACTCTTAGGGTTAAGTTTAGGGTTAAGCCTTAAGGTTACATCTTAAAGTTAAATATTAAGGTTAAGTCTTAGGGTTATTTCTTAAGTTTAAGTCTGAGGGTTATATCTGAGCGTTCATTATTAAGTTGAAGTCTTAGAGTTCATTCTCAGGGTTAAGTCTTCAAGTTACTTCTTAAGGTTGAGGCTTAGGATTAAGTTTTAAGGTTAAGTCCGAATGTTACATCTTAAAGTTAAGTCTTAGGGTTAAATCTCAGTGTTAAGTCTCAAGGTTAGGTCTCAGGGTAGAAGTCGTAAGGTTGTGTCTTAATGTTCAGGCTTATTGTTAAGTCTTAAAAGTTATATTTTAGGGTTCAGTCTTAGGGTTAAATTTTAAGGTTAAGTCTTAGGGTTAAGTCTTAAGGTGAAGTCTTATGGCTTGAATCTTAGGGTTAAGTCTAAAGTTTAATTCATAAGTTTAAGTCTTAGACTTAAGTCTTGGGGCTAAGTCTTAGGGTTAAGTCTTAAATCTTAGGTTTAAGTCTCAGTGTTGAGTCTTAGGGATAAGTCTTTGAATTAAGTCTTCAAGTTTTGTCTTAAGGTTTAACCTTAAGTTTAAGTCATAGGGTTAAGTCTTAGGGTTAAGTATTGAGTGTAAATCTTAAGGTTACGCTTTAAGGTTAAGTCTTAATGGTACATCTTAAAGTTAAGTCTTAGCATTAAGACTTAGGGTTGAATCCCAGGGTTAAATTTCAAGGTAAAGTCTCAAGGTTAAGTCTCAGGGTTACGTGGTCAAGTTGTGTCTTAGGATTCAGTCTTAGGGTTAAGTTTTGAAGTTAAACTTGAGGTTAAGTCTTAGGGTTAAGTCTCAGGATTATGTCTTAGGGATAAGTCTTAAGTTTAAACCTTAAGCTTAAGTCTTAGGGTTAAGCCTTAAGGTTAAGTGTCAGGGTTAATTCCTAAAGGTTAAGTCTTAAGTTTACATCTCATAGATTGAGTCTTAGGGTTAATTAAGTCTTTAGTTTACATCTCATAGATTGAGTCTTAGGGTTGAGTCTGCATCTTAAGTCTTAGGGTTAAGTCTTAGAGTACAATCTTGAGGATAAGTCTTATGGTTAAGTCTCAGGGTTAAGTCTTAATGTTAAGTCTTAAGGTTGAGCCTTAAGGTTAAGTCTTAGGGTTAAGCCTTAGAGTTATGTCTTGGGGATAAGTCTTAGGGCTAAGTCTCAGGATTAAGTATCAAGGTTAAAGCTCAAGGATAAGTCTCAGGGCTACGTTTTAGGGTTAAGTCTTCAGGTTAAATCTTAGGTTTAAGTCTCAGTTTTCAGTTTTAGGGATAAGTCTTATGGATAAATTTCACGACTAAGTCTCAGGGTTGAGTCTTAAGGTTAAAACTTAACCTGAAGTCTTAGGGTTAAGTCTTATGGTTAAATCTTAATGTTAAATCGTAATTTTAAGTCTTAGCGTTCAGTCTAAAGTTTAAATCACAAGTTGAAGTCTTAGGGTTAACTCTTCAGAGTTAAGTCTTGGGGATAAGTCTTAGGGTTAAGTCTTAACGTTTCAGTCCTAAGCTTAACTCTTAGGGTTAAATCTGTAAGGTCAACACTTAAGGTTAACTCTTAGGGTTAAGTTTAGGGTTAAGCCTTAAGGTTACATCTTAAAGTTAAATATTAAGGTTAAGTCTTAGGGTTATTTCTTAAGTTTAAGTCTGAGGGTTATATCTGAGCGTTAATTATTAAGTTGAAGTCTTAGAGTTCATTCTCAGGGTTAAGTCTTCAAGTTACTTCTTAAGGTTGAGGCTTAGGATTAAGTTTTAAGGTTAAGTCCGAATGTTACATCTTAAAGTTAAGTCTTAGGGTTAAATCTCAGTGTTAAGTCTCAAGGTTAGGTCTCAGGGTAGAAGTCGTAAGGTTGTGTCTTAATGTTCAGGCTTATTGTTAAGTCTTAAAAGTTATATTTTAGGGTTCAGTCTTAGGGTTAAATTTTAAGGTTAAGTCTTAGGGTTAAGTCTTAAGGTGAAGTCTTATGGCTTGAATCTTAGGGTTAAGTCTAAAGTTTAATTCATAAGTTTAAGTCTTAGACTTAAGTCTTGGGGCTAAGTCTTAGGGTTAAGTCTTAAATCTTAGGTTTAAGTCTCAGTGTTGAGTCTTAGGGATAAGTCTTTGAATTAAGTCTTCAAGTTTTGTCTTAAGGTTTAACCTTAAGTTTAAATCATAGGGTTAAGTCTTAGGGTTAAGTATTGAGTGTAAATCTTAAGGTTACGCTTTAAGGTTAAGTCTTAATGGTACATCTTAAAGTTAAGTCTTAGCATTAAGACTTAGGGTTAAATCCCAGGGTTAAATTTCAAGGTAAAGTCTCAAGGTTAAGTCTCAGGGTTACGTGGTCAAGTTGTGTCTTAGGATTCAGTCTTAGGGTTAAGTTTTGAAGTTAAATTGAGGTTAAGTCTTAGGGTTAAGTCTCAGGATTATGTCTTAGGGATAAGTCTTAAGTTTAAACCTTAAGCTTAAGTCTTAGGGTTAAGCCTTAAGGTTAAGTGTCAGGGTTAATTCCTAAAGGTTAAGTCTTAAGTTTACATCTCATAGATTGCGTCTTAGGGTTAATTAAGTCTTAAGTTTACATCTCATAGATTGAGTCTTAGGGTTAAGTCTGCATCTTAAGTCTTAGGGTTAAGTCTTAGAGTACAATCTTGAGGATAAGTCTTATGGTTAAGTCTCAGGGTTAAGTCTTAATGTTAAGTCTTAAGGTTGAGCCTTAAGGTTAAGTCTTAGGGTTAAGCCTTAGAGTTATGTCTTGGGGATAAGTCTTAGGGCGAAGTCTCAGGATTAAGTATCAAGGTTAAAGCTCAAGGATAAGTCTCAGGGCTACGTTTTAGGGTTAAGTCTTCAGGTTAAATCTTAGGTTTAAGTCTCAGTTTTCAGTTTTAGGGATAAGTCTTATGGATAAATTTCACGACTAAGTCTCAGGGTTGAGTCTTAAGGTTAAAACTTAACCTGAAGTCTTAGGGTTAAGTCTTATGGTTAAATCTTAATGTTAAATCGTAATTTTAAGTCTTAGCGTTCAGTCTAAAGTTGAAATCACAAGTTGAAGTCTTAGGGTTAACTCTTTAGAGTTAAGTCTTGGGGATAAGTCTTAGGGTTAAGTCTTAACGTTTCAGTCCTAAGGTTAACTCTTAGGGTTAAATCTGTAAGGTCAACACTTAAGGTTAACTCTTAGGGTTAAGTTTAGGGTGAAGCCTTAAGGTTACATCTTAAAGTTAAATATTAAGGTTAAGTCTTAGGGCTATTTCTTAAGTTTAAGTCTGAGGGTTATATCTGAGCGTTCATTATTAAGTTGAAGTCTTAGAGTTCATTCTCAGGGTTAAGTCTTCAAGTTACTTCTTAAGGTTGAGGCTTAGGATTAAGTTTTAAGGTTAAGTCCGAATGTTACATCTTAAAGTTAAGTCTTAGGGTTAAATCTCAGTGTTAAGTCTCAAGGTTAGGTCTCAGGGTAGAAGTCGTAAGGTTGTGTCTTAATGTTCAGGCTTATTGTTAAGTCTTAAAAGTTATATTTTAGGGTTCAGTCTTAGGGTTAAATTTTAAGGTTAAGTCTTCAGGTTAAGTCTTAAGGTGAAGTCTTATGGCTTGAATCTTAGGGTTAAGTCTAAAGTTTAATTCATAAGTTTAAGTCTTAGACTTAAGTCTTGGGGCTAAGTCTTAGGGTTAAGTCTTAAATCTTAGGTTTAAGTCTCAGTGTTGAGTCTTAGGGATAAGTCTTTGAATTAAGTCTTCAAGTTTTGTCTTAAGGTTTAACCTTAAGTTTAAGTCATAGGGTTAAGTCTTAGGGTTAAGTATTGAGTGTAAATCTTAAGGTTACGCTTTAAGGTTAAGTCTTAATGGTACATCTTAAAGTTAAGTCTTAGCATTAAGACTTAGGGTTAAATCCCAGGGTTAAATTTCAAGGTAAAGTCTCAAGGTTAAGTCTCAGGGTTACGTGGTCAAGTTGTGTCTTAGGATTCAGTCTTAGGGTTAAGTTTTGAAGTTAAATTGAGGTTAAGTCTTAGGGTTAAGTCTCAGGATTATGTCTTAGGGATAAGTCTTAAGTTTAAACCTTAAGCTTAAGTCTTAGGGTTAAGCCTTAAGGTTAAGTGTCAGGGTTAATTCCTAAAGGTTAAGTCTTAAGTTTACATCTCATAGATTGAGTCTTAGGGTTAATTAAGTCTTAAGTTTACATCTCATAGATTGAGTCTTAGGGTTAAGTCTGCATCTTAAGTCTTAGGGTTAAGTCTTAGAGTACAATCTTGAGGATAAGTCTTATGGTTAAGTCTCAGGGTTAAGTCTTAATGTTAAGTCTTAAGGTTGAGCCTTAAGGTTAAGTCTTAGGGTTAAGCCTTAGAGTTATGTCTTGGGGATAAGTCTTAGGGCTAAGTCTCAGGATTAAGTATCAAGGTTAAAGCTCAAGGATAAGTCTCAGGGCTACGTTTTAGGGTTAAGTCTTCAGGTTAAATCTTAGGTTTAAGTCTCAGTTTTCAGTTTTAGGGATAAGTCTTATGGATAAATTTCACGACTAAGTCTCAGGGTTGAGTCTTAAGGTTAAAACTTAACCTGAAGTCTTAGGGTTAAGTCTTATGGTTAAATCTTAATGTTAAATCGTAATTTTAAGTCTTAGCGTTCAGTCTAAAGTTGAAATCACAAGTTGAAGTCTTAGGGTTAACTCTTTAGAGTTAAGTCTTGGGGATAAGTCTTAGGGTTAAGTCTTAACGTTTCAGTCCTAAGGTTAACTCTTAGGGTTAAATCTGTAAGGTCAACACTTAAGGTTAACTCTTAGGGTTAAGTTTAGGGTTAAGCCTTAAGGTTACATCTTAAAGTTAAATATTAAGGTTAAGTCTTAGGGTTATTTCTTAAGTTTAAGTCTGAGGGTTATATCTGAGCGTTCATTATTAAGTTGAAGTCTTAGAGTTCATTCTCAGGGTTAAGTCTTCAAGTTACTTCTTAAGGTTGAGGCTTAGGATTAAGTTTTAAGGTTAAGTCCGAATGTTACATCTTAAAGTTAAGTCTTAGGGTTAAATCTCAGTGTTAAGTCTCAAGGTTAGGTCTCAGGGTAGAAGTCGTAAGGTTGTGTCTTAATGTTCAGGCTTATTGTTAAGTCTTAAAAGTTATATTTTAGGGTTCAGTCTTAGGGTTAAATTTTAAGGTTAAGTCTTAGGGTTAAGTCTTAAGGTGAAGTCTTATGGCTTGAATCTTAGGGTTAAGTCTAAAGTTTAATTCATAAGTTTAAGTCTTAGACTTAAGTCTTGGGGCTAAGTCTTAGGGTTAAGTCTTAAATCTTAGGTTTAAGTCTCAGTGTTGAGTCTTAGGGATAAGTCTTTGAATTAAGTCTTCAAGTTTTGTCTTAAGGTTTAACCTTAAGTTTAAGTCATAGGGTTAAGTCTTAGGGTTAAGTATTGAGTGTAAATCTTAAGGTTACGCTTTAAGGTTAAGTCTTAATGGTACATCTTAAAGTTAAGTCTTAGCATTAAGACTTAGGGTTGAATCCCAGGGTTAAATTTCAAGGTAAAGTCTCAAGGTTAAGTCTCAGGGTTACGTGGTCAAGTTGTGTCTTAGGATTCAGTCTTAGGGTTAAGTTTTGAAGTTAAACTTGAGGTTAAGTCTTAGGGTTAAGTCTCAGGATTATGTCTTAGGGATAAGTCTTAAGTTTAAACCTTAAGCTTAAGTCTTAGGGTTAAGCCTTAAGGTTAAGTGTCAGGGTTAATTCCTAAAGGTTAAGTCTTAAGTTTACATCTCATAGATTGAGTCTTAGGGTTAATTAAGTCTTTAGTTTACATCTCATAGATTGAGTCTTAGGGTTGAGTCTGCATCTTAAGTCTTAGGGTTAAGTCTTAGAGTACAATCTTGAGGATAAGTCTTATGGTTAAGTCTCAGGGTTAAGTCTTAATGTTAAGTCTTAAGGTTGAGCCTTAAGGTTAAGTCTTAGGGTTAAGCCTTAGAGTTATGTCTTGAGGATAAGTCTTAGGGCTAAGTCTCAGGATTAAGTATCAAGGTTAAAGCTCAAGGATAAGTCTCAGGGCTACGTTTTAGGGTTAAGTCTTCAGGTTAAATCTTAGGTTTAAGTCTCAGTTTTCAGTTTTAGGGATAAGTCTTATGGATAAATTTCACGACTAAGTCTCAGGGTTGAGTCTTAAGGTTAAAACTTAACCTGAAGTCTTAGGGTTAAGTCTTATGGTTAAATCTTAATGTTAAATCGTAATTTTAAGTCTTAGCGTTCAGTCTAAAGTTTAAATCACAAGTTGAAGTCTTAGGGTTAACTCTTCAGAGTTAAGTCTTGGGGATAAGTCTTAGGGTTAAGTCTTAACGTTTCAGTCCTAAGCTTAACTCTTAGGGTTAAATCTGTAAGGTCAACACTTAAGGTTAACTCTTAGGGTTAAGTTTAGGGTTAAGCCTTAAGGTTACATCTTAAAGTTAAATATTAAGGTTAAGTCTTAGGGTTATTTCTTAAGTTTAAGTCTGAGGGTTATATCTGAGCGTTAATTATTAAGTTGAAGTCTTAGAGTTCATTATCAGGGTTAAGTCTTCAAGTTACTTCTTAAGGTTGAGGCTTAGGATTAAGTTTTAAGGTTAAGTCCGAATGTTACATCTTAAAGTTAAGTCTTAGGGTTAAATCTCAGTGTTAAGTCTCAAGGTTAGGTCTCAGGGTAGAAGTCGTAAGGTTGTGTCTTAATGTTCAGGCTTATTGTTAAGTCTTGAAAGTTATATTTTAGGGTTCAGTCTTAGGGTTAAATTTTAAGGTTAAGTCTTAGGGTTAAGTCTTAAGGTGAAGTCTTATGGCTTGAATCTTAGGGTTAAGTCTAAAGTTTAATTCATAAGTTTAAGTCTTAGACTTAAGTCTTGGGGCTAAGTCTTAGGGTTAAGTCTTAAATCTTAGGTTTAAGTCTCAGTGTTGAGTCTTAGGGATAAGTCTTTGAATTAAGTCTTCAAGTTTTGTCTTAAGGTTTAACCTTAAGTTTAAATCATAGGGTTAAGTCTTAGGGTTAAGTATTGAGTGTAAATCTTAAGGTTACGCTTTAAGGTTAAGTCTTAATGGTACATCTTAAAGTTAAGTCTTAGCATTAAGACTTAGGGTTAAATCCCAGGGTTAAATTTCAAGGTAAAGTCTCAAGGTTAAGTCTCAGGGTTACGTGGTCAAGTTGTGTCTTAGGATTCAGTCTTAGGGTTAAGTTTTGAAGTTAAATTGAGGTTAAGTCTTAGGGTTAAGTCTCAGGATTATGTCTTAGGGATAAGTCTTAAGTTTAAACCTTAAGCTTAAGTCTTAGGGTTAAGCCTTAAGGTTAAGTGTCAGGGTTAATTCCTAAAGGTTAAGTCTTAAGTTTACATCTCATAGATTGCGTCTTAGGGTTAATTAAGTCTTTAGTTTACATCTCATAGATTGAGTCTTAGGGTTAAGCCTTAAGGTTAAGTGTCAGGGTTAATTCCTAAAGGTTAAGTCTTAAGTTTACATCTCATAGATTGAGTCTTAGGGTTAATTAAGTCTTAAGTTTACATCTCATAGATTGAGTCTTAGGGTTAAGTCTGCATCTTAAGTCTTAGGGTTAAGTCTTAGAGTACAATCTTGAGGATAAGTCTTATGGTTAAGTCTTAATGTTAAGTCTTAAGGTTGAGCCTTAAGGTTAAGTCTTAGGGTTAAGCCTTAGAGTTATGTCTTGAGGATAAGTCTTAGGGCGAAGTCTCAGGATTAAGTATCAAGGTTAAAGCTCAAGGATAAGTCTCAGGGCTACGTTTTAGGGTTAAGTCTTCAGGTTAAATCTTAGGTTTAAGTCTCAGTTTTCAGTTTTAGGGATAAGTCTTATGGATAAATTTCACGACTAAGTCTCAGGGTTGAGTCTTAAGGTTAAAACTTAACCTGAAGTCTTAGGGTTAAGTCTTATGGTTAAATCTTAATGTTAAATCGTAATTTTAAGTCTTAGCGTTCAGTCTAAAGTTTAAATCACAAGTTGAAGTCTTAGGGTTAACTCTTTAGAGTTAAGTCTTGGGGATAAGTCTTAGGGTTAAGTCTTAACGTTTCAGTCCTAAGGTTAACTCTTAGGGTTAAATCTGTAAGGTCAACACTTAAGGTTAACTCTTAGGGTTAAGTTTAGGGTTAAGCCTTAAGGTTACATCTTAAAGTTAAATATTAAGGTTAAGTCTTAGGGCTATTTCTTAAGTTTAAGTCTGAGGGTTATATCTGAGCGTTCATTATTAAGTTGAAGTCTTAGAGTTCATTCTCAGGGTTAAGTCTTCAAGTTACTTCTTAAGGTTGAGGCTTAGGGTTAAGTTTTAAGGTTAAGTCCGAATGTTACATCTTAAAGTTAAGTCTTAGGGTTAAATCTCAGTGTTAAGTCTCAAGGTTAGGTCTCAGGGTAGAAGTCGTAAGGTTGTGTCTTAATGTTCAGGCTTATTGTTAAGTCTTAAAAGTTATATTTTAGGGTTCAGTCTTAGGGTTAAATGTTAAGGTTAAGTCTTAGGGTTAAGTCTTAAGGTGAAGTCTTATGGCTTGAGTCTTAGGGTTAAGTCTAAAGTTTAATTCATAAGTTTAAGTCTTAGACTTAAGTCTTGGGGCTAAGTCTTAGGGTTAAGTCTTAAATCTTAGGTTTAAGTCTCAGTGTTGAATCTTAGGGATAAGTCTTTGAATTAAGTCTTCAAGTTTTGTCTTAAGGTTTAACCTTAAGTTTAAATCATAGGGTTAAGTCTTAGGGTTAAGTATTGAGTGTAAATCTTAAGGTTACGCTTTAAGGTTAAGTCTTAATGGTACATCTTAAAGTTAAGTCTTAGCATTAAGACTTAGGGTTAAATCCCAGGGTTAAATTTCAAGGTAAAGTCTCAAGGTTAAGTCTCAGGGTTACGTGGTCAAGTTGTGTCTTAGGATTCAGTCTTAGGGTTAAGTTTTGAAGTTAAATTGAGGTTAAGTCTTAGGGTTAAGTCTCAGGATTATGTCTTAGGGATAAGTCTTAAGTTTAAACCTTAAGCTTAAGTCTTAGGGTTAAGCCTTAAGGTTAAGTGTCAGGGTTAATTCCTAAAGGTTAAGTCTTAAGTTTACATCTCATAGATTGAGTCTTAGGGTTAATTAAGTCTTTAGTTTACATCTCATAGATTGAGTCTTAGGGTTGAGTCTGCATCTTAAGTCTTAGGGTTAAGTCTTAGAGTACAATCTTGAGGATAAGTCTTATGGTTAAGTCTCAGGGTTAAGTCTTAATGTTAAGTCTTAAGGTTGAGCCTTAAGGTTAAGTCTTAGGGTTAAGCCTTAGAGTTATGTCTTGGGGCTAAGTCTTAGGGCTAAGTCTCAGGATTAAGTATCAAGGTTAAAGCTCAAGGATAAGTCTCAGGGCTACGTTTTAGGGTTAAGTCTTCAGGTTAAATCTTAGGTTTAAGTCTCAGTTTTCAGTTTTAGGGATAAGTCTTATGGATAAATTTCACGACTAAGTCTCAGGGTTGAGTCTTAAGGTTAAAACTTAACCTGAAGTCTTAGGGTTAAGTCTTATGGTTAAATCTTAATGTTAAATCGTAATTTTAAGTCTTAGCGTTCAGTCTAAAGTTTAAATCACAAGTTGAAGTCTTAGGGTTAACTCTTCAGAGTTAAGTCTTGGGGATAAGTCTTAGGGTTAAGTCTTAACGTTTCAGTCCTAAGCTTAACTCTTAGGGTTAAATCTGTAAGGTCAACACTTAAGGTTAACTCTTAGGGTTAAGTTTAGGGTTAAGCCTTAAGGTTACATCTTAAAGTTAAATATTAAGGTTAAGTCTTAGGGTTATTTCTTAAGTTTAAGTCTGAGGGTTATATCTGAGCGTTAATTATTAAGTTGAAGTCTTAGAGTTCATTATCAGGGTTAAGTCTTCAAGTTACTTCTTAAGGTTGAGGCTTAGGATTAAGTTTTAAGGTTAAGTCCGAATGTTACATCTTAAAGTTAAGTCTTAGGGTTAAATCTCAGTGTTAAGTCTCAAGGTTAGGTCTCAGGGTAGAAGTCGTAAGGTTGTGTCTTAATGTTCAGGCTTATTGTTAAGTCTTAAAAGTTATATTTTAGGGTTCAGTCTTAGGGTTAAATTTTAAGGTTAAGTCTTAGGGTTAAGTCTTAAGGTGAAGTCTTATGGCTTGAATCTTAGGGTTAAGTCTAAAGTTTAATTCATAAGTTTAAGTCTTAGACTTAAGTCTTGGGGCTAAGTCTTAGGGTTAAGTCTTAAATCTTAGGTTTAAGTCTCAGTGTTGAGTCTTAGGGATAAGTCTTTGAATTAAGTCTTCAAGTTTTGTCTTAAGGTTTAACCTTAAGTTTAAATCATAGGGTTAAGTCTTAGGGTTAAGTATTGAGTGTAAATCTTAAGGTTACGCTTTAAGGTTAAGTCTTAATGGTACATCTTAAAGTTAAGTCTTAGCATTAAGACTTAGGGTTAAATCCCAGGGTTAAATTTCAAGGTAAAGTCTCAAGGTTAAGTCTCAGGGTTACGTGGTCAAGTTGTGTCTTAGGATTCAGTCTTAGGGTTAAGTTTTGAAGTTAAATTGAGGTTAAGTCTTAGGGTTAAGTCTCAGGATTATGTCTTAGGGATAAGTCTTAAGTTTAAACCTTAAGCTTAAGTCTTAGGGTTAAGCCTTAAGGTTAAGTGTCAGGGTTAATTCCTAAAGGTTAAGTCTTAAGTTTACATCTCATAGATTGCGTCTTAGGGTTAATTAAGTCTTTAGTTTACATCTCATAGATTGAGTCTTAGGGTTAAGCCTTAAGGTTAAGTGTCAGGGTTAATTCCTAAAGGTTAAGTCTTAAGTTTACATCTCATAGATTGAGTCTTAGGGTTAATTAAGTCTTAAGTTTACATCTCATAGATTGAGTCTTAGGGTTAAGTCTGCATCTTAAGTCTTAGGGTTAAGTCTTAGAGTACAATCTTGAGGATAAGTCTTATGGTTAAGTCTTAATGTTAAGTCTTAAGGTTGAGCCTTAAGGTTAAGTCTTAGGGTTAAGCCTTAGAGTTATGTCTTGAGGATAAGTCTTAGGGCGAAGTCTCAGGATTAAGTATCAAGGTTAAAGCTCAAGGATAAGTCTCAGGGCTACGTTTTAGGGTTAAGTCTTCAGGTTAAATCTTAGGTTTAAGTCTCAGTTTTCAGTTTTAGGGATAAGTCTTATGGATAAATTTCACGACTAAGTCTCAGGGTTGAGTCTTAAGGTTAAAACTTAACCTGAAGTCTTAGGGTTAAGTCTTATGGTTAAATCTTAATGTTAAATCGTAATTTTAAGTCTTAGCGTTCAGTCTAAAGTTTAAATCACAAGTTGAAGTCTTAGGGTTAACTCTTTAGAGTTAAGTCTTGGGGATAAGTCTTAGGGTTAAGTCTTAACGTTTCAGTCCTAAGGTTAACTCTTAGGGTTAAATCTGTAAGGTCAACACTTAAGGTTAACTCTTAGGGTTAAGTTTAGGGTTAAGCCTTAAGGTTACATCTTAAAGTTAAATATTAAGGTTAAGTCTTAGGGCTATTTCTTAAGTTTAAGTCTGAGGGTTATATCTGAGCGTTCATTATTAAGTTGAAGTCTTAGAGTTCATTCTCAGGGTTAAGTCTTCAAGTTACTTCTTAAGGTTGAGGCTTAGGGTTAAGTTTTAAGGTTAAGTCCGAATGTTACATCTTAAAGTTAAGTCTTAGGGTTAAATCTCAGTGTTAAGTCTCAAGGTTAGGTCTCAGGGTAGAAGTCGTAAGGTTGTGTCTTAATGTTCAGGCTTATTGTTAAGTCTTAAAAGTTATATTTTAGGGTTCAGTCTTAGGGTTAAATGTTAAGGTTAAGTCTTAGGGTTAAGTCTTAAGGTGAAGTCTTATGGCTTGAGTCTTAGGGTTAAGTCTAAAGTTTAATTCATAAGTTTAAGTCTTAGACTTAAGTCTTGGGGCTAAGTCTTAGGGTTAAGTCTTAAATCTTAGGTTTAAGTCTCAGTGTTGAATCTTAGGGATAAGTCTTTGAATTAAGTCTTCAAGTTTTGTCTTAAGGTTTAACCTTAAGTTTAAATCATAGGGTTAAGTCTTAGGGTTAAGTATTGAGTGTAAATCTTAAGGTTACGCTTTAAGGTTAAGTCTTAATGGTACATCTTAAAGTTAAGTCTTAGCATTAAGACTTAGGGTTAAATCCCAGGGTTAAATTTCAAGGTAAAGTCTCAAGGTTAAGTCTCAGGGTTACGTGGTCAAGTTGTGTCTTAGGATTCAGTCTTAGGGTTAAGTTTTGAAGTTAAATTGAGGTTAAGTCTTAGGGTTAAGTCTCAGGATTATGTCTTAGGGATAAGTCTTAAGTTTAAACCTTAAGCTTAAGTCTTAGGGTTAAGCCTTAAGGTTAAGTGTCAGGGTTAATTCCTAAAGGTTAAGTCTTAAGTTTACATCTCATAGATTGAGTCTTAGGGTTAATTAAGTCTTAAGTTTACATCTCATAGATTGAGTCTTAGGGTTAAGTCTGCATCTTAAGTCTTAGGGTTAAGTCTTAGAGTACAATCTTGAGGATAAGTCTTATGGTTAAGTCTCAGGGTTAAGTCTTAATGTTAAGTCTTAAGGTTGAGCCTTAAGGTTAAGTCTTAGGGTTAAGCCTTAGAGTTATGTCTTGGGGCTAAGTCTTAGGGCTAAGTCTCAGGATTAAGTATCAAGGTTAAAGCTCAAGGATAAGTCTCAGGGCTACGTTTTAGGGTTAAGTCTTCAGGTTAAATCTTAGGTTTAAGTCTCGGTTTTCAGTTTTAGGGATAAGTCTTATGGATAAATTTCACGACTAAGTCTCAGGGTTGAGTCTTAAGGTTAAAACTTAACCTGAAGTCTTAGGGTTAAGTCTTATGGTTAAATCTTAATGTTAAATCGTAATTTTAAGTCTTAGCGTTCAGTCTAAAGTTTAAATCACAAGTTGAAGTCTTAGGGTTAACTCTTTAGAGTTAAGTCTTGGGGATAAGTCTTAGGGTTAAGTCTTAACGTTTCAGTCCTAAGGTTAACTCTTAGGGTTAAATCTGTAAGGTCAACACTTAAGGTTAACTCTTAGGGTTAAGTTTAGGGTTAAGCCTTAAGGTTACATCTTCAAGTTAAATATTAAGGTTAAGTCTTAGGGTTATTTCTTAAGTTTAAGTCTGAGGGTTATATCTGAGCGTTAATTATTAAGTTGAAGTCTTAGAGTTCATTCTCAGGGTTAAGTCTTCAAGTTACTTCTTAAGGTTGAGGCTTAGGATTAAGTTTTAAGGTTAAGTCCGAATGTTACATCTTAAAGTTAAGTCTTAGGGTTAAATCTCAGTGTTAAGTCTCAAGGTTAGGTCTCAGGGTAGAAGTCGTAAGGTTGTGTCTTAATGTTCAGGCTTATTGTTAAGTCTTGAAAGTTATATTTTAGGGTTCAGTCTTAGGGTTAAATTTTAAGGTTAAGTCTTCAGGTTAAGTCTTAAGGTGAAGTCTTATGGCTTGAGTCTTAGGGTTAAGTCTAAAGTTTAATTCATAAGTTTAAGTCTTAGACTTAAGTCTTGGGGCTAAGTCTTAGGGTTAAGTCTTAAATCTTAGGTTTAAGTCTCAGTGTTGAGTCTTAGGGATAAGTCTTTGAATTAAGTCTTCAAGTTTTGTCTTAAGGTTTAACCTTAAGTTTAAGTCATAGGGTTAAGTCTTAGGGTTAAGTATTGAGTGTAAATCTTAAGGTTACGCTTTAAAGTTAAGTCTTAATGGTACATCTTAAAGTTAAGTCTTAGCATTAAGACTTAGGGTTAAATCCCAGGGTTAAATTTCAAGGTAAAGTCTCAAGGTTAAGTCTCAGGGTTACGTGGTCAAGTTGTGTCTTAGGATTCAGTCTTAGGGTTAAGTATTGAAGTTAAATTGAGGTTAAGTCTTAGGGTTAAGTCTCAGGATTATGTCTTAGGGATAAGTCTTAAGTTTAAACCTTAAGCTTAAGTCTTAGGGTTAAGCCTTAAGGTTAAGTGTCAGGGTTAATTCCTAAAGGTTAAGTCTTAAGTTTACATCTCATAGATTGAGTCTTAGGGTTAATTAAGTCTTAAGTTTACATCTCATAGATTGAGTCTTAGGGTTAAGTCTGCATCTTAAGACTTAGGGTTAAGTCTTAGAGTACAATCTTGAGGATAAGTCTTATGGTTAAGTCTCAGGGTTAAGTCTTAATGTTAAGTCTTAAGGTTGAGCCTTAAGGTTAAGTCTTAGGGTTAAGCCTTAGAGTTATGTCTTGGGGATAAGTCTTAGGGCGAAGTCTCAGGATTAAGTATCAAGGTTAAAGCTCAAGGATAAGTCTCAGGGCTACGTTTTAGGGTTAAGTCTTCAGGTTAAATCTTAGGTTTAAGTCTCGGTTTTCAGTTTTAGGGATAAGTCTTATGGATAAATTTCACGACTAAGTCTCAGGGTTGAGTCTTAAGGTTAAAACTTAACCTGAAGTCTTAGGGTTAAGTCTTAGGGTTAAATCTTAATGTTAAATCGTAATTTTAAGTCTTAGCGTTCAGTCTAAAGTTGAAATCACAAGTTGAAGTCTTAGGGTTAACTCTTTAGAGTTAAGTCTTGGGGATAAGTCTTAGGGTTAAGTCTTAACGTTTCAGTCCTAAGGTTAACTCTTAGGGTTAAATCTGTAAGGTCAACACTTAAGGTTAACTCTTAGGGTTAAGTTTAGGGTTAAGCCTTAAGGTTACATCTTAAAGTTAAATATTAAGGTTAAGTCTTAGGGTTATTTCTTAAGTTTAAGTCTGAGGGTTATATCTGAGCGTTAATTATTAAGTTGAAGTCTTAGAGTTCATTCTCAGGGTTAAGTCTTCAAGTTACTTCTTAAGGTTGAGGCTTAGGATTAAGTTTTAAGGTTAAGTCCGAATGTTACATCTTAAAGTTAAGTCTTAGGGTTAAATCTCAGTGTTAAGTCTCAAGGTTAGGTCTCAGGGTAGAAGTCGTAAGGTTGTGTCTTAATGTTCAGGCTTATTGTTAAGTCTTAAAAGTTATATTTTAGGGTTCAGTCTTAGGGTTAAATTTTAAGGTTAAGTCTTAGGGTTAAGTCTAAAGTTTAATTCATAAGTTTAAGTCTTAGACTTAAGTCTTGGGGCTAAGTCTTAGGGTTAAGTCTTAAATCTTAGGTTTAAGTCTCAGTGTTGAGTCTTAGGGATAAGTCTTTGAATTAAGTCTTCAAGTTTTGTCTTAAGGTTTAACCTTAAGTTTAAGTCATAGGGTTAAGTCTTAGGGTTAAGTATTGAGTGTAAATCTTAAGGTTACGCTTTAAGGTTAAGACTTAATGGTACATCTTAAAGTTAAGTCTTAGCATTAAGACTTAGGGTTAAATCCCAGGGTTAAATTTCAAGGTAAAGTCTCAAGGTTAAGTCTCAGGGTTACGTGGTCAAGTTGTGTCTTAGGATTCAGTCTTAGGGTTAAGTTTTGAAGTTAAATTGAGGTTAAGTCTTAGGGTTAAGTCTCAGGATTGTGTCTTAGGGATAAGTCTTAAGTTTAAACCTTAAGCTTAAGTCTTAGGGTTAAGCCTTAAGGTTAAGTGTCAGGGTTAATTCCTAAAGGTTAAGTCTTAAGTTTACATCTCATAGATTGAGTCTTAGGGTTAATTAAGTCTTAAGTTTACATCTCATAGATTGAGTCTTAGGGTTAAGTCTTCATCTTAAGTCTTAGGGTTAAGTCTTAGAGTACAATCTTGAGGATAAGTCTTATGGTTAAGTCTCAGGGTTAAGTCTTAATGTTAAGTCTTAAGGTTGAGCCTTAAGGTTAAGTCTTAGGGTTAAGCCTTAGAGTTATGTCTTGGGGTAAGTCTTAGGGCTAAGTCTCAGGATTAAGTATCAAGGTTAAAGCTCAAGGATAAGTCTCAGGGCTACGTTTTAGGGTTAAGTCTTCAGGTTAAATCTTAGGTTTAAGTCTCAGTTTTCAGTTTTAGGGATAAGTCTTATGGATAAATTTCACGACTAAGTCTCAGGGTTGAGTCTTAAGGTTAAAACTTAACCTGAAGTCTTAGGGTTAAGTCTTATGGTTAAATCTTAATGTTAAATCGTAATTTTAAGTCTTAGCGTTCAGTCTAAAGTTTAAATCACAAGTTGAAGTCTTAGGGTTAACTCTTCAGAGTTAAGTCTTGGGGATAAGTCTTAGGGTTAAGTCTTAACGTTTCAGTCCTAAGGTTAACTCTTAGGGTTAAATCTGTAAGGTCAACACTTAAGGTTAACTCTTAGGGTTAAGTTTAGGGTGAAGCCTTAAGGTTACATCTTAAAGTTAAATATTAAGGTTAAGTCTTAGGGCTATTTCTTAAGTTTAAGTCTGAGGGTTATATCTGAGCGTTAATTATTAAGTTGAAGTCTTAGAGTTCATTCTCAGGGTTAAGTCTTCAAGTTACTTCTTAAGGTTGAGGCTTAGGGTTAAGTTTTAAGGTTAAGTCCGAATGTTACATCTTAAAGTTAAGTCTTAGGGTTAAATCTCAGTGTTAAGTCTCAAGGTTAGGTCTCAGGGTAGAAGTCGTAAGGTTGTGTCTTAATGTTCAGTCTTATTGTTAACTCTTAAAAGTTATATTTTAGGGTTCAGTCTTAGGGTTAAATTTTAAGGTTAAGTCTTCAGGTTAAGTCTTAAGGGGAAGTCTTATGGCTTGAGTCTTAGGGTTAAGTCTAAAGTTTAATTCATAAGTTTAAGTCTTAGACTTAAGTCTTGGGGCTAAGTCTTAGGGTTAAGTCTTAAATCTTAGGTTTAAGTCTCAGTGTTGAGTCTTAGGGATAAGTCTTTGAATTAAGTCTTCAAGTTTTGTCTTAAGGTTTAACCTTAAGTTTAAGTCATAGGGTTAAGTCTTAGGGTTAAGTATTGAGTGTAAATCTTAAGGTTACGCTTTAAGGTTAAGTCTTAATGGTACATCTTAAAGTTAAGTCTTAGCATTAAGACTTAGGGTTAAATCCCAGGGTTAAATTTCAAGGTAAAGTCTCAAGGTTAAGTCTCAGGGTTACGTGGTCAAGTTGTGTCTTAGGATTCAGTCTTAGGGTTAAGTTTTGAAGTTAAACTTGAGGTTAAGTCTTAGGGTTAAGTCTCAGGATTATGTCTTAGGGATAAGTCTTAAGTTTAAACCTTAAGCTTAAGTCTTAGGGTTAAGCCTTAAGGTTAAGTGTCAGGGTTAATTCCTAAAGGTTAAGTCTTAAGTTGACATCTCATAGATTGCGTCTTAGGGTTAATTAAGTCTTAAGTTTACATCTCATAGATTGAGTCTTAGGGTTAAGTCTGCATCTTAAGTCTTAGGGTTAAGTCTTAGAGTACAATCTTGAGGATAAGTCTTATGGTTAAGTCTCAGGGTTAAGTCTTAATGTTAAGTCTTAAGGTTGAGCCTTAAGGTTAAGTCTTAGGGTTAAGCCTTAGAGTTATGTCTTGGGGATAAGTCTTAGGGCGAAGTCTCAGGATTAAGTATCAAGGTTAAAGCTCAAGGATAAGTCTCAGGGCTACGTTTTAGGGTTAAGTCTTCAGGTTAAATCTTAGGTTTAAGTCTCAGTTTTCAGTTTTAGGGATAAGTCTTATGGATAAATTTCACGACTAAGTCTCAGGGTTGAGTCTTAAGGTTAAAACTTAACCTGAAGTCTTAGGGTTAAGTCTTATGGTTAAATCTTAATGTTAAATCGTAATTTTAAGTCTTAGCGTTCAGTCTAAAGTTGAAATCACAAGTTGAAGTCTTAGGGTTAACTCTTTAGAGTTAAGTCTTGGGGATAAGTCTTAGGGTTAAGTCTTAACGTTTCAGTCCTAAGGTTAACTCTTAGGGTTAAATCTGTAAGGTCAACACTTAAGGTTAACTCTTAGGGTTAAGTTTAGGGTTAAGCCTTAAGGTTACATCTTAAAGTTAAATATTAAGGTTAAGTCTTAGGGCTATTTCTTAAGTTTAAGTCTGAGGGTTATATCTGAGCGTTCATTATTAAGTTGAAGTCTTAGAGTTCATTCTCAGGGTTAAGTCTTCAAGTTACTTCTTAAGGTTGAGGCTTAGGGTTAAGTTTTAAGGTTAAGTCCGAATGTTCCATCTTAAAGTTAAGTCTTAGGGTTAAATCTCAGTGTTAAGTCTCAAGGTTAGGTCTCAGGGTAGAAGTCGTAAGGTTGTGTCTTAATGTTCAGGCTTATTGTTAAGTCTTAAAAGTTATATTTTAGGGTTCAGTCTTAGGGTTAAATTTTAAGGTTAAGTCTTCAGGTTAAGTCTTAAGGTGAAGTCTTATGGCTTGAGCCTTAGGGTTAAGTCTAAAGTTTAATTCATAAGTTTAAGTCTTAGACTTAAGTCTTGGGGCTAAGTCTTAGGGTTAAGTCTTAAATCTTAGGTTTAAGTCTCAGTGTTGAGTCTTAGGGATAAGTCTTTGAATTAAGTCTTCAAGTTTTGTCTTAAGGTTTAACCTTAAGTTTAAGTCATAGGGTTAAGTCTTAGGGTTAAGTATTGAGTGTAAATCTTAAGGTTACGCTTTAAAGTTAAGTCTTAATGGTACATCTTAAAGTTAAGTCTTAGCATTAAGACTTAGGGTTAAATCCCAGGGTTAAATTTCAAGGTAAAGTCTCAAGGTTAAGTCTCAGGGTTACGTGGTCAAGTTGTGTCTTAGGATTCAGTCTTAGGGTTAAGTTTTGAAGTTAAATTGAGGTTAAGTCTTAGGGTTAAGTCTCAGGATTATGTCTTAGGGATAAGTCTTAAGTTTAAACCTTAAGCTTAAGTCTTAGGGTTAAGCCTTAAGGTTAAGTGTCAGGGTTAATTCCTAAAGGTTAAGTCTTAAGTTTACATCTCATAGATTGAGTCTTAGGGTTAATTAAGTCTTAAGTTTACATCTCATAGATTGAGTCTTAGGGTTAAGTCTGCATCTTAAGACTTAGGGTTAAGTCTTAGAGTACAATCTTGAGGATAAGTCTTATGGTTAAGTCTCAGGGTTAAGTCTTAATGTTAAGTCTTAAGGTTGAGCCTTAAGGTTAAGTCTTAGGGTTAAGCCTTAGAGTTATGTCTTGGGGATAAGTCTTAGGGCGAAGTCTCAGGATTAAGTATCAAGGTTAAAGCTCAAGGATAAGTCTCAGGGCTACGTTTTAGGGTTAAGTCTTCAGGTTAAATCTTAGGTTTAAGTCTCGGTTTTCAGTTTTAGGGATAAGTCTTATGGATAAATTTCACGACTAAGTCTCAGGGTTGAGTCTTAAGGTTAAAACTTAACCTGAAGTCTTAGGGTTAAGTCTTATGGTTAAATCTTAATGTTAAATCGTAATTTTAAGTCTTAGCGTTCAGTCTAAAGTTGAAATCACAAGTTGAAGTCTTAGGGTTAACTCTTTAGAGTTAAGTCTTGGGGATAAGTCTTAGGGTTAAGTCTTAACGTTTCAGTCCTAAGGTTAACTCTTAGGGTTAAATCTGTAAGGTCAACACTTAAGGTTAACTCTTAGGGTTAAGTTTAGGGTTAAGCCTTAAGGTTACATCTTAAAGTTAAATATTAAGGTTAAGTCTTAGGGTTATTTCTTAAGTTTAAGTCTGAGGGTTATATCTGAGCGTTAATTATTAAGTTGAAGTCTTAGAGTTCATTCTCAGGGTTAAGTCTTCAAGTTACTTCTTAAGGTTGAGGCTTAGGATTAAGTTTTAAGGTTAAGTCCGAATGTTCCATCTTAAAGTTAAGTCTTAGGGTTAAATCTCAGTGTTAAGTCTCAAGGTTAGGTCTCAGGGTAGAAGTCGTAAGGTTGTGTCTTAATGTTCAGGC
This sequence comes from Falco punctatus, assembly GCF_963210335.1. Classification (NCBI taxonomy): domain Eukaryota; kingdom Metazoa; phylum Chordata; class Aves; order Falconiformes; family Falconidae; genus Falco; species Falco punctatus. Next base: position 828,396 of record NW_027660119.1, read on the forward strand.
TTATTGTTAAGTCTTAAAAGTTATATTTTAGGGTTCAGTCTTAGGGTTAAATTTTAAGGTTAAGTCTTAGGGTTAAGTCTAAAGTTTAATTCATAAGTTTAAGTCTTAGACTTAAGTCTTGGGGCTAAGTCTTAGGGTTAAGTCTTAAATCTTAGGTTTAAGTCTCAGTGTTGAGTCTTAGGGATAAGTCTTTGAATTAAGTCTTCAAGTTTTGTCTTAAGGTTTAACCTTAAGTTTAAGTCATAGGGTTAAGTCTTAGGGTTAAGTATTGAGTGTAAATCTTAAGGTTACGCTTTAAGGTTAAGTCTTAATGGTACATCTTAAAGTTAAGTCTTAGCATTAAGACTTAGGGTTAAATCCCAGGGTTAAATTTCAAGGTAAAGTCTCAAGGTTAAGTCTCAGGGTTACGTGGTCAAGTTGTGTCTTAGGATTCAGTCTTAGGGTTAAGTTTTGAAGTTAAACTTGAGGTTAAGTCTTAGGGTTAAGTCTCAGGATTATGTCTTAGGGATAAGTCTTAAGTTTAAACCTTAAGCTTAAGTCTTAGGGTTAAGCCTTAAGGTTAAGTGTCAGGGTTAATTCCTAAAGGTTAAGTCTTAAGTTGACATCTCATAGATTGAGTCTTAGGGTTAATTAAGTCTTTAGTTTACATCTCATAGATTGAGTCTTAGGGTTAAGTCTTCATCTTAAGTCTTAGGGTTAAGTCTTAGAGTACAATCTTGAGGATAAGTCTTATGGTTAAGTCTCAGGGTTAAGTCTTAATGTTAAGTCTTAAGGTTGAGCCTTAAGGTTAAGTCTTAGGGTTAAGCCTTAGAGTTATGTCTTGGGGTAAGTCTTAGGGCTAAGTCTCAGGATTAAGTATCAAGGTTAAAGCTCAAGGATAAGTCTCAGGGCTACGTTTTAGGGTTAAGTCTTCAGGTTAAATCTTAGGTTTAAGTCTCAGTTTTCAGTTTTAGGGATAAGTCTTATGGATAAATTTCACGACTAAGTCTCAGGGTTGAGTCTTAAGGTTAAAACTTAACCTGAAGTCTTAGGGTTAAGTCTTATGGTTAAATCTTAATGTTAAATCGTAATTTTAAGTCTTAGCGTTCAGTCTAAAGTTGAAATCACAAGTTGAAGTCTTAGGGTTAACTCTTTAGAGTTAAGTCTTGGGGATAAGTCTTAGGGTTAAGTCTTAACGTTTCAGTCCTAAGGTTAACTCTTAGGGTTAAATCTGTAAGGTCAACACTTAAGGTTAACTCTTAGGGTTAAGTTTAGGGTGAAGCCTTAAGGTTACATCTTAAAGTTAAATATTAAGGTTAAGTCTTAGGGCTATTTCTTAAGTTTAAGTCTGAGGGTTATATCTGAGCGTTAATTATTAAGTTGAAGTCTTAGAGTTCATTCTCAGGGTTAAGTCTTCAAGTTACTTCTTAAGGTTGAGGCTTAGGGTTAAGTTTTAAGGTTAAGTCCGAATGTTCCATCTTAAAGTTAAGTCTTAGGGTTAAATCTCAGTGTTAAGTCTCAAGGTTAGGTCTCAGGGTAGAAGTCGTAAGGTTGTGTCTTAATGTTCAGTCTTATTGTTAACTCTTAAAAGTTATATTTTAGGGTTCAGTCTTAGGGTTAAATTTTAAGGTTAAGTCTTCAGGTTAAGTCTTAAGGGGAAGTCTTATGGCTTGAGTCTTAGGGTTAAGTCTAAAGTTTAATTCATAAGTTTAAGTCTTAGACTTAAGTCTTGGGGCTAAGTCTTAGGGTTAAGTCTTAAATCTTAGGTTTAAGTCTCAGTGTTGAGTCTTAGGGATAAGTCTTTGAATTAAGTCTTCAAGTTTTGTCTTAAGGTTTAACCTTAAGTTTAAGTCATAGGGTTAAGTCTTAGGGTTAAGTATTGAGTGTAAATCTTAAGGTTACGCTTTAAGGTTAAGTCTTAATGGTACATCTTAAAGTTAAGTCTTAGCATTAAGACTTAGGGTTAAATCCCAGGGTTAAATTTCAAGGTAAAGTCTCAAGGTTAAGTCTCAGGGTTACGTGGTCAAGTTGTGTCTTAGGATTCAGTCTTAGGGTTAAGTTTTGAAGTTAAACTTGAGGTTAAGTCTTAGGGTTAAGTCTCAGGATTATGTCTTAGGGATAAGTCTTAAGTTTAAACCTTAAGCTTAAGTCTTAGGGTTAAGCCTTAAGGTTAAGTGTCAGGGTTAATTCCTAAAGGTTAAGTCTTAAGTTGACATCTCATAGATTGCGTCTTAGGGTTAATTAAGTCTTAAGTTTACATCTCATAGATTGAGTCTTAGGGTTAAGTCTGCATCTTAAGTCTTAGGGTTAAGTCTTAGAGTACAATCTTGAGGATAAGTCTTATGGTTAAGTCTCAGGGTTAAGTCTTAATGTTAAGTCTTAAGGTTGAGCCTTAAGGTTAAGTCTTAGGGTTAAGCCTTAGAGTTATGTCTTGGGGATAAGTCTTAGGGCGAAGTCTCAGGATTAAGTATCAAGGTTAAAGCTCAAGGATAAGTCTCAGGGCTACGTTTTAGGGTTAAGTCTTCAGGTTAAATCTTAGGTTTAAGTCTCAGTTTTCAGTTTTAGGGATAAGTCTTATGGATAAATTTCACGACTAAGTCTCAGGGTTGAGTCTTAAGGTTAAAACTTAACCTGAAGTCTTAGGGTTAAGTCTTATGGTTAAATCTTAATGTTAAATCGTAATTTTAAGTCTTAGCGTTCAGTCTAAAGTTTAAATCACAAGTTGAAGTCTTAGGGTTAACTCTTTAGAGTTAAGTCTTGGGGATAAGTCTTAGGGTTAAGTCTTAACGTTTCAGTCCTAAGGTTAACTCTTAGGGTTAAATCTGTAAGGTCAACACTTAAGGTTAACTCTTAGGGTTAAGTTTAGGGTTAAGCCTTAAGGTTACATCTTAAAGTTAAATATTAAGGTTAAGTCTTAGGGCTATTTCTTAAGTTTAAGTCTGAGGGTTATATCTGAGCGTTCATTATTAAGTTGAAGTCTTAGAGTTCATTCTCAGGGTTAAGTCTTCAAGTTACTTCTTAAGGTTGAGGCTTAGGGTTAAGTTTTAAGGTTAAGTCCGAATGTTACATCTTAAAGTTAAGTCTTAGGGTTAAATCTCAGTGTTAAGTCTCAAGGTTAGGTCTCAGGGTAGAAGTCGTAAGGTTGTGTCTTAATGTTCAGGCTTATTGTTAAGTCTTAAAAGTTATATTTTAGGGTTCAGTCTTAGGGTTAAATTTTAAGGTTAAGTCTTCAGGTTAAGTCTTAAGGTGAAGTCTTATGGCTTGAGCCTTAGGGTTAAGTCTAAAGTTTAATTCATAAGTTTAAGTCTTAGACTTAAGTCTTGGGGCTAAGTCTTAGGGTTAAGTCTTAAATCTTAGGTTTAAGTCTCAGTGTTGAGTCTTAGGGATAAGTCTTTGAATTAAGTCTTCAAGTTTTGTCTTAAGGTTTAACCTTAAGTTTAAGTCATAGGGTTAAGTCTTAGGGTTAAGTATTGAGTGTAAATCTTAAGGTTACGCTTTAAGGTTAAGTCTTAATGGTACATCTTAAAGTTAAGTCTTAGCATTAAGACTTAGGGTTAAATCCCAGGGTTAAATTTCAAGGTAAAGTCTCAAGGTTAAGTCTCAGGGTTACGTGGTCAAGTTGTGTCTTAGGATTCAGTCTTAGGGTTAAGTTTTGAAGTTAAATTGAGGTTAAGTCTTAGGGTTAAGTCTCAGGATTATGTCTTAGGGATAAGTCTTAAGTTTAAACCTTAAGCTTAAGTCTTAGGGTTAAGCCTTAAGGTTAAGTGTCAGGGTTAATTCCTAAAGGTTAAGTCTTAAGTTTACATCTCATAGATTGAGTCTTAGGGTTAATTAAGTCTTTAGTTTACATCTCATAGATTGAGTCTTAGGGTTAAGTCTGCATCTTAAGACTTAGGGTTAAGTCTTAGAGTACAATCTTGAGGATAAGTCTTATGGTTAAGTCTCAGGGTTAAGTCTTAATGTTAAGTCTTAAGGTTGAGCCTTAAGGTTAAGTCTTAGGGTTAAGCCTTAGAGTTATGTCTTGGGGATAAGTCTTAGGGCGAAGTCTCAGGATTAAGTATCAAGGTTAAAGCTCAAGGATAAGTCTCAGGGCTACGTTTTAGGGTTAAGTCTTCAGGTTAAATCTTAGGTTTAAGTCTCGGTTTTCAGTTTTAGGGATAAGTCTTATGGATAAATTTCACGACTAAGTCTCAGGGTTGAGTCTTAAGGTTAAAACTTAACCTGAAGTCTTAGGGTTAAGTCTTATGGTTAAATCTTAATGTTAAATCGTAATTTTAAGTCTTAGCGTTCAGTCTAAAGTTGAAATCACAAGTTGAAGTCTTAGGGTTAACTCTTTAGAGTTAAGTCTTGGGGATAAGTCTTAGGGTTAAGTCTTAACGTTTCAGTCCTAAGCTTAACTCTTAGGGTTAAATCTGTAAGGTCAACACTTAAGGTTAACTCTTAGGGTTAAGTTTAGGGTTAAGCCTTAAGGTTACATCTTCAAGTTAAATATTAAGGTTAAGTCTTAGGGTTATTTCTTAAGTTTAAGTCTGAGGGTTATATCTGAGCGTTAATTATTAAGTTGAAGTCTTAGAGTTCATTCTCAGGGTTAAGTCTTCAAGTTACTTCTTAAGGTTGAGGCTTAGGATTAAGTTTTAAGGTTAAGTCCGAATGTTCCATCTTAAAGTTAAGTCTTAGGGTTAAATCTCAGTGTTAAGTCTCAAGGTTAGGTCTCAGGGTAGAAGTCGTAAGGTTGTGTCTTAATGTTCAGGCTTATTGTTAAGTCTTAAAAGTTATATTTTAGGGTTCAGTCTTAGGGTTAAATTTTAAGGTTAAGTCTTAGGGTTAAGTCTAAAGTTTAATTCATAAGTTTAAGTCTTAGACTTAAGTCTTGGGGCTAAGTCTTAGGGTTAAGTCTTAAATCTTAGGTTTAAGTCTCAGTGTTGAGTCTTAGGGATAAGTCTTTGAATTAAGTCTTCAAGTTTTGTCTTAAGGTTTAACCTTAAGTTTAAGTCATAGGGTTAAGTCTTAGGGTTAAGTATTGAGTGTAAATCTTAAGGTTACGCTTTAAGGTTAAGTCTTAATGGTACATCTTAAAGTTAAGTCTTAGCATTAAGACTTAGGGTTAAATCCCAGGGTTAAATTTCAAGGTAAAGTCTCAAGGTTAAGTCTCAGGGTTACGTGGTCAAGTTGTGTCTTAGGATTCAGTCTTAGGGTTAAGTTTTGAAGTTAAACTTGAGGTTAAGTCTTAGGGTTAAGTCTCAGGATTATGTCTTAGGGATAAGTCTTAAGTTTAAACCTTAAGCTTAAGTCTTAGGGTTAAGCCTTAAGGTTAAGTGTCAGGGTTAATTCCTAAAGGTTAAGTCTTAAGTTTACATCTCATAGATTGAGTCTTAGGGTTAATTAAGTCTTAAGTTTACATCTCATAGATTGAGTCTTAGGGTTAAGTCTTCATCTTAAGTCTTAGGGTTAAGTCTTAGAGTACAATCTTGAGGATAAGTCTTATGGTTAAGTCTCAGGGTTAAGTCTTAATGTTAAGTCTTAAGGTTAAGTCTTAGGGTTAAGCCTTAGAGTTATGTCTTGGGGCTAAGTCTTAGGGCTAAGTCTCAGGATTAAGTATCAAGGTTAAAGCTCAAGGATAAGTCTCAGGGCTACGTTTTAGGGTTAAGTCTTCAGGTTAAATCTTAGGTTTAAGTCTCAGTTTTCAGTTTTAGGGATAAGTCTTATGGATAAATTTCACGACTAAGTCTCAGGGTTGAGTCTTAAGGTTAAAACTTAACCTGAAGTCTTAGGGTTAAGTCTTATGGTTAAATCTTAATGTTAAATCGTAATTTTAAGTCTTAGCGTTCAGTCTAAAGTTGAAATCACAAGTTGAAGTCTTAGGGTTAACTCTTTAGAGTTAAGTCTTGGGGATAAGTCTTAGGGTTAAGTCTTAACGTTTCAGTCCTAAGGTTAACTCTTAGGGTTAAATCTGTAAGGTCAACACTTAAGGTTAACTCTTAGGGTTAAGTTTAGGGTTAAGCCTTAAGGTTACATCTTAAAGTTAAATATTAAGGTTAAGTCTTAGGGCTATTTCTTAAGTTTAAGTCTGAGGGTTATATCTGAGCGTTCATTATTAAGTTGAAGTCTTAGAGTTCATTCTCAGGGTTAAGTCTTCAAGTTACTTCTTAAGGTTGAGGCTTAGGGTTAAGTTTTAAGGTTAAGTCCGAATGTTCCATCTTAAAGTTAAGTCTTAGGGTTAAATCTCAGTGTTAAGTCTCAAGGTTAGGTCTCAGGGTAGAAGTCGTAAGGTTGTGTCTTAATGTTCAGTCTTATTGTTAACTCTTAAAAGTTATATTTTAGGGTTCAGTCTTAGGGTTAAATGTTAAGGTTAAGTCTTCAGGTTAAGTCTTAAGGGGAAGTCTTATGGCTTGAGTCTTAGGGTTAAGTCTAAAGTTTAATTCATAAGTTTAAGTCTTAGACTTAAGTCTTGGGGCTAAGTCTTAGGGTTAAGTCTTAAATCTTAGGTTTAAGTCTCAGTGTTGAGTCTTAGGGATAAGTCTTTGAATTAAGTCTTCAAGTTTTGTCTTAAGGTGTAACCTTAAGTTTAAGTCATAGGGTTAAGTCTTAGGGTTAAGTATTGAGTGTAAATCTTAAGGTTACGCTTTAAGGTTAAGTCTTAATGGTACATCTTAAAGTTAAGTCTTAGCATTAAGACTTAGGGTTAAATCCCAGGGTTAAATTTCAAGGTAAAGTCTCAGGGTTACGTGGTCAAGTTGTGTCTTAGGATTCAGTCTTAGGGTTAAGTTTTGAAGTTAAATTGAGGTTAAGTCTTAGGGTTAAGTCTCAGGATTATGTCTTAGGGATAAGTCTTAAGTTTAAACCTTAAGCTTAAGTCTTAGGGTTAAGCCTTAAGGTTAAGTGTCAGGGTTAATTCCTAAAGGTTAAGTCTTAAGTTGACATCTCATAGATTGCGTCTTAGGGTTAATTAAGTCTTAAGTTTACATCTCATAGATTGAGTCTTAGGGTTAAGTCTGCATCTTAAGTCTTAGGGTTAAGTCTTAGAGTACAATCTTGAGGATAAGTCTTATGGTTAAGTCTCAGGGTTAAGTCTTAATGTTAAGTCTTAAGGTTGAGCCTTAAGGTTAAGTCTTAGGGTTAAGCCTTAGAGTTATGTCTTGGGGATAAGTCTTAGGGCGAAGTCTCAGGATTAAGTATCAAGGTTAAAGCTCAAGGATAAGTCTCAGGGCTACGTTTTAGGGTTAAGTCTTCAGGTTAAATCTTAGGTTTAAGTCTCAGTTTTCAGTTTTAGGGATAAGTCTTATGGATAAATTTCACGACTAAGTCTCAGGGTTGAGTCTTAAGGTTAAAACTTAACCTGAAGTCTTAGGGTTAAGTCTTATGGTTAAATCTTAATGTTAAATCGTAATTTTAAGTCTTAGCGTTCAGTCTAAAGTTTAAATCACAAGTTGAAGTCTTAGGGTTAACTCTTTAGAGTTAAGTCTTGGGGATAAGTCTTAGGGTTAAGTCTTAACGTTTCAGTCCTAAGGTTAACTCTTAGGGTTAAATCTGTAAGGTCAACACTTAAGGTTAACTCTTAGGGTTAAGTTTAGGGTTAAGCCTTAAGGTTACATCTTAAAGTTAAATATTAAGGTTAAGTCTTAGGGCTATTTCTTAAGTTTAAGTCTGAGGGTTATATCTGAGCGTTCATTATTAAGTTGAAGTCTTAGAGTTCATTCTCAGGGTTAAGTCTTCAAGTTACTTCTTAAGGTTGAGGCTTAGGGTTAAGTTTTAAGGTTAAGTCCGAATGTTCCATCTTAAAGTTAAGTCTTAGGGTTAAATCTCAGTGTTAAGTCTCAAGGTTAGGTCTCAGGGTAGAAGTCGTAAGGTTGTGTCTTAATGTTCAGGCTTATTGTTAAGTCTTAAAAGTTATATTTTAGGGTTCAGTCTTAGGGTTAAATTTTAAGGTTAAGTCTTCAGGTTAAGTCTTAAGGGGAAGTCTTATGGCTTGAGTCTTAGGGTTAAGTCTAAAGTTTAATTCATAAGTTTAAGTCTTAGACTTAAGTCTTGGGGCTAAGTCTTAGGGTTAAGTCTTAAATCTTAGGTTTAAGTCTCAGTGTTGAGTCTTAGGGATAAGTCTTTGAATTAAGTCTTCAAGTTTTGTCTTAAGGTTTAACCTTAAGTTTAAGTCATAGGGTTAAGTCTTAGGGTTAAGTATTGAGTGTAAATCTTAAGGTTACGCTTTAAGGTTAAGTCTTAATGGTACATCTTAAAGTTAAGTCTTAGCATTAAGACTTAGGGTTAAATCCCAGGGTTAAATTTCAAGGTAAAGTCTCAAGGTTAAGTCTCAGGGTTACGTGGTCAAGTTGTGTCTTAGGATTCAGTCTTAGGGTTAAGTTTTGAAGTTAAATTGAGGTTAAGTCTTAGGGTTAAGTCTCAGGATTATGTCTTAGGGATAAGTCTTAAGTTTAAACCTTAAGCTTAAGTCTTAGGGTTAAGCCTTAAGGTTAAGTGTCAGGGTTAATTCCTAAAGGTTAAGTCTTAAGTTTACATCTCATAGATTGAGTCTTAGGGTTAATTAAGTCTTTAGTTTACATCTCATAGATTGAGCCTTAGGGTTAAGTCTGCATCTTAAGACTTAGGGTTAAGTCTTAGAGTACAATCTTGAGGATAAGTCTTATGGTTAAGTCTCAGGGTTAAGTCTTAATGTTAAGTCTTAAGGTTGAGCCTTAAGGTTAAGTCTTAGGGTTAAGCCTTAGAGTTATGTCTTGGGGATAAGTCTTAGGGCGAAGTCTCAGGATTAAGTATCAAGGTTAAAGCTCAAGGATAAGTCTCAGGGCTACGTTTTAGGGTTAAGTCTTCAGGTTAAATCTTAGGTTTAAGTCTCGGTTTTCAGTTTTAGGGATAAGTCTTATGGATAAATTTCACGACTAAGTCTCAGGGTTGAGTCTTAAGGTTAAAACTTAACCTGAAGTCTTAGGGTTAAGTCTTATGGTTAAATCTTAATGTTAAATCGTAATTTTAAGTCTTAGCGTTCAGTCTAAAGTTGAAATCACAAGTTGAAGTCTTAGGGTTAACTCTTTAGAGTTAAGTCTTGGGGATAAGTCTTAGGGTTAAGTCTTAACGTTTCAGTCCTAAGGTTAACTCTTAGGGTTAAATCTGTAAGGTCAACACTTAAGGTTAACTCTTAGGGTTAAGTTTAGGGTTAAGCCTTAAGGTTACATCTTAAAGTTAAATATTAAGGTTAAGTCTTAGGGTTATTTCTTAAGTTTAAGTCTGAGGGTTATATCTGAGCGTTAATTATTAAGTTGAAGTCTTAGAGTTCATTCTCAGGGTTAAGTCTTCAAGTTACTTCTTAAGGTTGAGGCTTAGGATTAAGTTTTAAGGTTAAGTCCGAATGTTCCATCTTAAAGTTAAGTCTTAGGGTTAAATCTCAGTGTTAAGTCTCAAGGTTAGGTCTCAGGGTAGAAGTCGTAAGGTTGTGTCTTAATGTTCAGGCTTATTGTTAAGTCTTAAAAGTTATATTTTAGGGTTCAGTCTTAGGGTTAAATTTTAAGGTTAAGTCTTAGGGTTAAGTCTAAAGTTTAATTCATAAGTTTAAGTCTTAGACTTAAGTCTTGGGGCTAAGTCTTAGGGTTAAGTCTTAAATCTTAGGTTTAAGTCTCAGTGTTGAGTCTTAGGGATAAGTCTTTGAATTAAGTCTTCAAGTTTTGTCTTAAGGTGTAACCTTAAGTTTAAGTCATAGGGTTAAGTCTTAGGGTTAAGTATTGAGTGTAAATCTTAAGGTTACGCTTTAAGGTTAAGTCTTAATGGTACATCTTAAAGTTAAGTCTTAGCATTAAGACTTAGGGTTAAATCCCAGGGTTAAATTTCAAGGTAAAGTCTCAGGGTTACGTGGTCAAGTTGTGTCTTAGGATTCAGTCTTAGGGTTAAGTTTTGAAGTTAAATTGAGGTTAAGTCTTAGGGTTAAGTCTCAGGATTATGTCTTAGGGATAAGTCTTAAGTTTAAACCTTAAGCTTAAGTCTTAGGGTTAAGCCTTAAGGTTAAGTGTCAGGGTTAATTCCTAAAGGTTAAGTCTTAAGTTGACATCTCATAGATTGCGTCTTAGGGTTAATTAAGTCTTAAGTTTACATCTCATAGATTGAGTCTTAGGGTTAAGTCTGCATCTTAAGTCTTAGGGTTAAGTCTTAGAGTACAATCTTGAGGATAAGTCTTATGGTTAAGTCTCAGGGTTAAGTCTTAATGTTAAGTCTTAAGGTTGAGCCTTAAGGTTAAGTCTTAGGGTTAAGCCTTAGAGTTATGTCTTGGGGATAAGTCTTAGGGCGAAGTCTCAGGATTAAGTATCAAGGTTAAAGCTCAAGGATAAGTCTCAGGGCTACGTTTTAGGGTTAAGTCTTCAGGTTAAATCTTAGGTTTAAGTCTCAGTTTTCAGTTTTAGGGATAAGTCTTATGGATAAATTTCACGACTAAGTCTCAGGGTTGAGTCTTAAGGTTAAAACTTAACCTGAAGTCTTAGGGTTAAGTCTTATGGTTAAATCTTAATGTTAAATCGTAATTTTAAGTCTTAGCGTTCAGTCTAAAGTTGAAATCACAAGTTGAAGTCTTAGGGTTAACTCTTTAGAGTTAAGTCTTGGGGATAAGTCTTAGGGTTAAGTCTTAACGTTTCAGTCCTAAGGTTAACTCTTAGGGTTAAATCTGTAAGGTCAACACTTAAGGTTAACTCTTAGGGTTAAGTTTAGGGTTAAGCCTTAAGGTTACATCTTAAAGTTAAATATTAAGGTTAAGTCTTAGGGCTATTTCTTAAGTTTAAGTCTGAGGGTTATATCTGAGCGTTCATTATTAAGTTGAAGTCTTAGAGTTCATTCTCAGGGTTAAGTCTTCAAGTTACTTCTTAAGGTTGAGGCTTAGGGTTAAGTTTTAAGGTTAAGTCCGAATGTTCCATCTTAAAGTTAAGTCTTAGGGTTAAATCTCAGTGTTAAGTCTCAAGGTTAGGTCTCAGGGTAGAAGTCGTAAGGTTGTGTCTTAATGTTCAGGCTTATTGTTAAGTCTTAAAAGTTATATTTTAGGGTTCAGTCTTAGGGTTAAATTTTAAGGTTAAGTCTTCAGGTTAAGTCTTAAGGTGAAGTCTTATGGCTTGAGCCTTAGGGTTAAGTCTAAAGTTTAATTCATAAGTTTAAGTCTTAGACTTAAGTCTTGGGGCTAAGTCTTAGGGTTAAGTCTTAAATCTTAGGTTTAAGTCTCAGTGTTGAGTCTTAGGGATAAGTCTTTGAATTAAGTCTTCAAGTTTTGTCTTAAGGTTTAACCTTAAGTTTAAGTCATAGGGTTAAGTCTTAGGGTTAAGTATTGAGTGTAAATCTTAAGGTTACGCTTTAAGGTTAAGTCTTAATGGTACATCTTAAAGTTAAGTCTTAGCATTAAGACTTAGGGTTAAATCCCAGGGTTAAATTTCAAGGTAAAGTCTCAAGGTTAAGTCTCAGGGTTACGTGGTCAAGTTGTGTCTTAGGATTCAGTCTTAGGGTTAAGTTTTGAAGTTAAATTGAGGTTAAGTCTTAGGGTTAAGTCTCAGGATTATGTCTTAGGGATAAGTCTTAAGTTTAAACCTTAAGCTTAAGTCTTAGGGTTAAGCCTTAAGGTTAAGTGTCAGGGTTAATTCCTAAAGGTTAAGTCTTAAGTTTACATCTCATAGATTGAGTCTTAGGGTTAATTAAGTCTTTAGTTTACATCTCATAGATTGAGCCTTAGGGTTAAGTCTGCATCTTAAGACTTAGGGTTAAGTCTTAGAGTACAATCTTGAGGATAAGTCTTATGGTTAAGTCTCAGGGTTAAGTCTTAATGTTAAGTCTTAAGGTTGAGCCTTAAGGTTAAGTCTTAGGGTTAAGCCTTAGAGTTATGTCTTGGGGATAAGTCTTAGGGCGAAGTCTCAGGATTAAGTATCAAGGTTAAAGCTCAAGGATAAGTCTCAGGGCTACGTTTTAGGGTTAAGTCTTCAGGTTAAATCTTAGGTTTAAGTCTCAGTTTTCAGTTTTAGGGATAAGTCTTATGGATAAATTTCACGACTAAGTCTCAGGGTTGAGTCTTAAGGTTAAAACTTAACCTGAAGTCTTAGGGTTAAGTCTTATGGTTAAATCTTAATGTTAAATCGTAATTTTAAGTCTTAGCGTTCAGTCTAAAGTTGAAATCACAAGTTGAAGTCTTAGGGTTAACTCTTTAGAGTTAAGTCTTGGGGATAAGTCTTAGGGTTAAGTCTTAACGTTTCAGTCCTAAGGTTAACTCTTAGGGTTAAATCTGTAAGGTCAACACTTAAGGTTAACTCTTAGGGTTAAGTTTAGGGTTAAGCCTTAAGGTTACATCTTAAAGTTAAATATTAAGGTTAAGTCTTAGGGCTATTTCTTAAGTTTAAGTCTGAGGGTTATATCTGAGCGTTCATTATTAAGTTGAAGTCTTAGAGTTCATTCTCAGGGTTAAGTCTTCAAGTTACTTCTTAAGGTTGAGGCTTAGGATTAAGTTTTAAGGTTAAGTCCGAATGTTCCATCTTAAAGTTAAGTCTTAGGGTTAAATCTCAGTGTTAAGTCTCAAGGTTAGGTCTCAGGGTAGAAGTCGTAAGGTTGTGTCTTAATGTTCAGGCTTATTGTTAAGTCTTAAAAGTTATATTTTAGGGTTCAGTCTTAGGGTTAAATTTTAAGGTTAAGTCTTAGGGTTAAGTCTAAAGTTTAATTCATAAGTTTAAGTCTTAGACTTAAGTCTTGGGGCTAAGTCTTAGGGTTAAGTCTTAAATCTTAGGTTTAAGTCTCAGTGTTGAGTCTTAGGGATAAGTCTTTGAATTAAGTCTTCAAGTTTTGTCTTAAGGTTTAACCTTAAGTTTAAGTCATAGGGTTAAGTCTTAGGGTTAAGTATTGAGTGTAAATCTTAAGGTTACGCTTTAAGGTTAAGTCTTAATGGTACATCTTAAAGTTAAGTCTTAGCATTAAGACTTAGGGTTAAATCCCAGGGTTAAATTTCAAGGTAAAGTCTCAAGGTTAAGTCTCAGGGTTACGTGGTCAAGTTGTGTCTTAGGATTCAGTCTTAGGGTTAAGTTTTGAAGTTAAACTTGAGGTTAAGTCTTAGGGTTAAGTCTCAGGATTATGTCTTAGGGATAAGTCTTAAGTTTAAACCTTAAGCTTAAGTCTTAGGGTTAAGCCTTAAGGTTAAGTGTCAGGGTTAATTCCTAAAGGTTAAGTCTTAAGTTTACATCTCATAGATTGAGTCTTAGGGTTAATTAAGTCTTAAGTTTACATCTCATAGATTGAGTCTTAGGGTTAAGTCTTCATCTTAAGTCTTAGGGTTAAGTCTTAGAGTACAATCTTGAGGATAAGTCTTATGGTTAAGTCTCAGGGTTAAGTCTTAATGTTAAGTCTTAAGGTTGAGCCTTAAGGTTAAGTCTTAGGGTTAAGCCTTAGAGTTATGTCTTGGGGATAAGTCTTAGGGCGAAGTCTCAGGATTAAGTATCAAGGTTAAAGCTCAAGGATAAGTCTCAGGGCTACGTTTTAGGGTTAAGTCTTCAGGTTAAATCTTAGGTTTAAGTCTCGGTTTTCAGTTTTAGGGATAAGTCTTATGGATAAATTTCACGACTAAGTCTCAGGGTTGAGTCTTAAGGTTAAAACTTAACCTGAAGTCTTAGGGTTAAGTCTTATGGTTAAATCTTAATGTTAAATCGTAATTTTAAGTCTTAGCGTTCAGTCTAAAGTTGAAATCACAAGTTGAAGTCTTAGGGTTAACTCTTTAGAGTTAAGTCTTGGGGATAAGTCTTAGGGTTAAGTCTTAACGTTTCAGTCCTAAGGTTAACTCTTAGGGTTAAATCTGTAAGGTCAACACTTAAGGTTAACTCTTAGGGTTAAGTTTAGGGTTAAGCCTTAAGGTTACATCTTAAAGTTAAATATTAAGGTTAAGTCTTAGGGCTATTTCTTAAGTTTAAGTCTGAGGGTTATATCTGAGCGTTCATTATTAAGTTGAAGTCTTAGAGTTCATTCTCAGGGTTAAGTCTTCAAGTTACTTCTTAAGGTTGAGGCTTAGGATTAAGTTTTAAGGTTAAGTCCGAATGTTCCATCTTAAAGTTAAGTCTTAGGGTTAAATCTCAGTGTTAAGTCTCAAGGTTAGGTCTCAGGGTAGAAGTCGTAAGGTTGTGTCTTAATGTTCAGGCTTATTGTTAAGTCTTAAAAGTTATATTTTAGGGTTCAGTCTTAGGGTTAAATTTTAAGGTTAAGTCTTAGGGTTAAGTCTTAAGGGGAAGTCTTATGGCTTGAGTCTTAGGGTTAAGTCTAAAGTTTAATTCATAAGTTTAAGTCTTAGACTTAAGTCTTGGGGCTAAGTCTTAGGGTTAAGTCTTAAATCTTAGGTTTAAGTCTCAGTGTTGAGTCTTAGGGATAAGTCTTTGAATTAAGTCTTCAAGTTTTGTCTTAAGGTGTAACCTTAAGTTTAAGTCATAGGGTTAAGTCTTAGGGTTAAGTATTGAGTGTAAATCTTAAGGTTACGCTTTAAGGTTAAGTCTTAATGGTACATCTTAAAGTTAAGTCTTAGCATTAAGACTTAGGGTTAAATCCCAGGGTTAAATTTCAAGGTAAAGTCTCAGGGTTACGTGGTCAAGTTGTGTCTTAGGATTCAGTCTTAGGGTTAAGTTTTGAAGTTAAATTGAGGTTAAGTCTTAGGGTTAAGTCTCAGGATTATGTCTTAGGGATAAGTCTTAAGTTTAAACCTTAAGCTTAAGTCTTAGGGTTAAGCCTTAAGGTTAAGTGTCAGGGTTAATTCCTAAAGGTTAAGTCTTAAGTTGACATCTCATAGATTGCGTCTTAGGGTTAATTAAGTCTTAAGTTTACATCTCATAGATTGAGTCTTAGGGTTAAGTCTGCATCTTAAGTCTTAGGGTTAAGTCTTAGAGTACAATCTTGAGGATAAGTCTTATGGTTAAGTCTCAGGGTTAAGTCTTAATGTTAAGTCTTAAGGTTGAGCCTTAAGGTTAAGTCTTAGGGTTAAGCCTTAGAGTTATGTCTTGGGGATAAGTCTTAGGGCGAAGTCTCAGGATTAAGTATCAAGGTTAAAGCTCAAGGATAAGTCTCAGGGCTACGTTTTAGGGTTAAGTCTTCAGGTTAAATCTTAGGTTTAAGTCTCAGTTTTCAGTTTTAGGGATAAGTCTTATGGATAAATTTCACGACTAAGTCTCAGGGTTGAGTCTTAAGGTTAAAACTTAACCTGAAGTCTTAGGGTTAAGTCTTATGGTTAAATCTTAATGTTAAATCGTAATTTTAAGTCTTAGCGTTCAGTCTAAAGTTGAAATCACAAGTTGAAGTCTTAGGGTTAACTCTTTAGAGTTAAGTCTTGGGGATAAGTCTTAGGGTTAAGTCTTAACGTTTCAGTCCTAAGCTTAACTCTTAGGGTTAAATCTGTAAGGTCAACACTTAAGGTTAACTCTTAGGGTTAAGTTTAGGGTTAAGCCTTAAGGTTACATCTTAAAGTTAAATATTAAGGTTAAGTCTTAGGGCTATTTCTTAAGTTTAAGTCTGAGGGTTATATCTGAGCGTTCATTATTAAGTTGAAGTCTTAGAGTTCATTCTCAGGGTTAAGTCTTCAAGTTACTTCTTAAGGTTGAGGCTTAGGGTTAAGTTTTAAGGTTAAGTCCGAATGTTCCATCTTAAAGTTAAGTCTTAGGGTTAAATCTCAGTGTTAAGTCTCAAGGTTAGGTCTCAGGGTAGAAGTCGTAAGGTTGTGTCTTAATGTTCAGGCTTATTGTTAAGTCTTAAAAGTTATATTTTAGGGTTCAGTCTTAGGGTTAAATTTTAAGGTTAAGTCTTCAGGTTAAGTCTTAAGGGGAAGTCTTATGGCTTGAGTCTTAGGGTTAAGTCTAAAGTTTAATTCATAAGTTTAAGTCTTAGACTTAAGTCTTGGGGCTAAGTCTTAGGGTTAAGTCTTAAATCTTAGGTTTAAGTCTCAGTGTTGAGTCTTAGGGATAAGTCTTTGAATTAAGTCTTCAAGTTTTGTCTTAAGGTTTAACCTTAAGTTTAAGTCATAGGGTTAAGTCTTAGGGTTAAGTATTGAGTGTAAATCTTAAGGTTACGCTTTAAGGTTAAGTCTTAATGGTACATCTTAAAGTTAAGTCTTAGCATTAAGACTTAGGGTTAAATCCCAGGGTTAAATTTCAAGGTAAAGTCTCAAGGTTAAGTCTCAGGGTTACGTGGTCAAGTTGTGTCTTAGGATTCAGTCTTAGGGTTAAGTTTTGAAGTTAAACTTGAGGTTAAGTCTTAGGGTTAAGTCTCAGGATTATGTCTTAGGGATAAGTCTTAAGTTTAAACCTTAAGCTTAAGTCTTAGGGTTAAGCCTTAAGGTTAAGTGTCAGGGTTAATTCCTAAAGGTTAAGTCTTAAGTTTACATCTCATAGATTGAGTCTTAGGGTTAATTAAGTCTTAAGTTTACATCTCATAGATTGAGTCTTAGGGTTAAGTCTTCATCTTAAGTCTTAGGGTTAAGTCTTAGAGTACAATCTTGAGGATAAGTCTTATGGTTAAGTCTCAGGGTTAAGTCTTAATGTTAAGTCTTAAGGTTGAGCCTTAAGGTTAAGTCTTAGGGTTAAGCCTTAGAGTTATGTCTTGGGGATAAGTCTTAGGGCGAAGTCTCAGGATTAAGTATCAAGGTTAAAGCTCAAGGATAAGTCTCAGGGCTACGTTTTAGGGTTAAGTCTTCAGGTTAAATCTTAGGTTTAAGTCTCGGTTTTCAGTTTTAGGGATAAGTCTTATGGATAAATTTCACGACTAAGTCTCAGGGTTGAGTCTTAAGGTTAAAACTTAACCTGAAGTCTTAGGGTTAAGTCTTATGGTTAAATCTTAATGTTAAATCGTAATTTTAAGTCTTAGCGTTCAGTCTAAAGTTTAAATCACAAGTTGAAGTCTTAGGGTTAACTCTTTAGAGTTAAGTCTTGGGGATAAGTCTTAGGGTTAAGTCTTAACGTTTCAGTCCTACGGTTAACTCTTAGGGTTAAATCTGTAAGGTCAACACTTAAGGTTAACTCTTAGGGTTAAGTTTAGGGTTAAGCCTTAAGGTTACATCTTAAAGTTAAATATTAAGGTTAAGTCTTAGGGTTATTTCTTAAGTTTAAGTCTGAGGGTTATATCTGAGCGTTAATTATTAAGTTGAAGTCTTAGAGTTCATTCTCAGGGTTAAGTCTTCAAGTTACTTCTTAAGGTTGAGGCTTAGGATTAAGTTTTAAGGTTAAGTCCGAATGTTACATCTTAAAGTTAAGTCTTAGGGTTAAATCTCAGTGTTAAGTCTCAAGGTTAGGTCTCAGGGTAGAAGTTGTAAGGTTGTGTCTTAATGTTCAGGCTTATTGTTAAGTCTTAAAAGTTATATTTTAGGGTTCAGTCTTAGGGTTAAATTTTAAGGTTAAGTCTTAGGGTTAAGTCTAAAGTTTAATTCATAAGTTTAAGTCTTAGACTTAAGTCTTGGGGCTAAGTCTTAGGGTTAAGTCTTAAATCTTAGGTTTAAGTCTCAGTGTTGAGTCTTAGGGATAAGTCTTTGAATTAAGTCTTCAAGTTTTGTCTTAAGGTTTAACCTTAAGTTTAAGTCATAGGGTTAAGTCTTAGGGTTAAGTATTGAGTGTAAATCTTAAGGTTACGCTTTAAGGTTAAGTCTTAATGGTACATCTTAAAGTTAAGTCTTAGCATTAAGACTTAGGGTTAAATCCCAGGGTTAAATTTCAAGGTAAAGTCTCAAGGTTAAGTCTCAGGGTTACGTGGTCAAGTTGTGTCTTAGGATTCAGTCTTAGGGTTAAGTTTTGAAGTTAAACTTGAGGTTAAGTCTTAGGGTTAAGTCTCAGGATTATGTCTTAGGGATAAGTCTTAAGTTTAAACCTTAAGCTTAAGTCTTAGGGTTAAGCCTTAAGGTTAAGTGTCAGGGTTAATTCCTAAAGGTTAAGTCTTAAGTTGACATCTCATAGATTGCGTCTTAGGGTTAATTAAGTCTTAAGTTTACATCTCATAGATTGAGTCTTAGGGTTAAGTCTGCATCTTAAGTCTTAGGGTTAAGTCTTAGAGTACAATCTTGAGGATAAGTCTTATGGTTAAGTCTCAGGGTTAAGTCTTAATGTTAAGTCTTAAGGTTGAGCCTTAAGGTTAAGTCTTAGGGTTAAGCCTTAGAGTTATGTCTTGGGGATAAGTCTTAGGGCGAAGTCTCAGGATTAAGTATCAAGGTTAAAGCTCAAGGATAAGTCTCAGGGCTACGTTTTAGGGTTAAGTCTTCAGGTTAAATCTTAGGTTTAAGTCTCAGTTTTCAGTTTTAGGGATAAGTCTTATGGATAAATTTCACGACTAAGTCTCAGGGTTGAGTCTTAAGGTTAAAACTTAACCTGAAGTCTTAGGGTTAAGTCTTATGGTTAAATCTTAATGTTAAATCGTAATTTTAAGTCTTAGCGTTCAGTCTAAAGTTGAAATCACAAGTTGAAGTCTTAGGGTTAACTCTTTAGAGTTAAGTCTTGGGGATAAGTCTTAGGGTTAAGTCTTAACGTTTCAGTCCTAAGCTTAACTCTTAGGGTTAAATCTGTAAGGTCAACACTTAAGGTTAACTCTTAGGGTTAAGTTTAGGGTTAAGCCTTAAGGTTACATCTTAAAGTTAAATATTAAGGTTAAGTCTTAGGGCTATTTCTTAAGTTTAAGTCTGAGGGTTATATCTGAGCGTTCATTATTAAGTTGAAGTCTTAGAGTTCATTCTCAGGGTTAAGTCTTCAAGTTACTTCTTAAGGTTGAGGCTTAGGGTTAAGTTTTAAGGTTAAGTCCGAATGTTACATCTTAAAGTTAAGTCTTAGGGTTAAATCTCAGTGTTAAGTCTCAAGGTTAGGTCTCAGGGTAGAAGTCGTAAGGTTGTGTCTTAATGTTCAGTCTTATTGTTAACTCTTAAAAGTTATATTTTAGGGTTCAGTCTTAGGGTTAAATGTTAAGGTTAAGTCTTCAGGTTAAGTCTTAAGGGGAAGTCTTATGGCTTGAGTCTTAGGGTTAAGTCTAAAGTTTAATTCATAAGTTTAAGTCTTAGACTTAAGTCTTGGGGCTAAGTCTTAGGGTTAAGTCTTAAATCTTAGGTTTAAGTCTCAGTGTTGAGTCTTAGGGATAAGTCTTTGAATTAAGTCTTCAAGTTTTGTCTTAAGGTGTAACCTTAAGTTTAAGTCATAGGGTTAAGTCTTAGGGTTAAGTATTGAGTGTAAATCTTAAGGTTACGCTTTAAGGTTAAGTCTTAATGGTACATCTTAAAGTTAAGTCTTAGCATTAAGACTTAGGGTTAAATCCCAGGGTTAAATTTCAAGGTAAAGTCTCAGGGTTACGTGGTCAAGTTGTGTCTTAGGATTCAGTCTTAGGGTTAAGTTTTGAAGTTAAACTTGAGGTTAAGTCTTAGGGTTAAGTCTCAGGATTATGTCTTAGGGATAAGTCTTAAGTTTAAACCTTAAGCTTAAGTCTTAGGGTTAAGCCTTAAGGTTAAGTGTCAGGGTTAATTCCTAAAGGTTAAGTCTTAAGTTGACATCTCATAGATTGCGTCTTAGGGTTAATTAAGTCTTAAGTTTACATCTCATAGATTGAGTCTTATGGTTAAGTCTGCATCTTAAGTCTTAGGGTTAAGTCTTAGAGTACAATCTTGAGGATAAGTCTTATGGTTAAGTCTCAGGGTTAAGTCTTAATGTTAAGTCTTAAGGTTGAGCCTTAAGGTTAAGTCTTAGGGTTAAGCCTTAGAGTTATGTCTTGGGGATAAGTCTTAGGGCGAAGTCTCAGGATTAAGTATCAAGGTTAAAGCTCAAGGATAAGTCTCAGGGCTACGTTTTAGGGTTAAGTCTTCAGGTTAAATCTTAGGTTTAAGTCTCAGTTTTCAGTTTTAGGGATAAGTCTTATGGATAAATTTCACGACTAAGTCTCAGGGTTGAGTCTTAAGGTTAAAACTTAACCTGAAGTCTTAGGGTTAAGTCTTATGGTTAAATCTTAATGTTAAATCGTAATTTTAAGTCTTAGCGTTCAGTCTAAAGTTGAAATCACAAGTTGAAGTCTTAGGGTTAACTCTTTAGAGTTAAGTCTTGGGGATAAGTCTTAGGGTTAAGTCTTAACGTTTCAGTCCTAAGCTTAACTCTTAGGGTTAAATCTGTAAGGTCAACACTTAAGGTTAACTCTTAGGATTAAGTTTAGGGTTAAGCCTTAAGGTTACATCTTAAAGTTAAATATTAAGGTTAAGTCTTAGGGCTATTTCTTAAGTTTAAGTCTGAGGGTTATATCTGAGCGTTCATTATTAAGTTGAAGTCTTAGAGTTCATTCTCAGGGTTAAGTCTTCAAGTTACTTCTTAAGGTTGAGGCTTAGGGTTAAGTTTTAAGGTTAAGTCCGAATGTTACATCTTAAAGTTAAGTCTTAGGGTTAAATCTCAGTGTTAAGTCTCAAGGTTAGGTCTCAGGGTAGAAGTCGTAAGGTTGTGTCTTAATGTTCAGGCTTATTGTTAAGTCTTAAAAGTTATATTTTAGGGTTCAGTCTTAGGGTTAAATTTTAAGGTTAAGTCTTCAGGTTAAGTCTTAAGGGGAAGTCTTATGGCTTGAGTCTTAGGGTTAAGTCTAAAGTTTAATTCATAAGTTTAAGTCTTAGACTTAAGTCTTGGGGCTAAGTCTTAGGGTTAAGTCTTAAATCTTAGGTTTAAGTCTCAGTGTTGAGTCTTAGGGATAAGTCTTTGAATTAAGTCTTCAAGTTTTGTCTTAAGGTTTAACCTTAAGTTTAAGTCATAGGGTTAAGTCTTAGGGTTAAGTATTGAGTGTAAATCTTAAGGTTACGCTTTAAGGTTAAGTCTTAATGGTACATCTTAAAGTTAAGTCTTAGCATTAAGACTTAGGGTTAAATCCCAGGGTTAAATTTCAAGGTAAAGTCTCAAGGTTAAGTCTCAGGGTTACGTGGTCAAGTTGTGTCTTAGGATTCAGTCTTAGGGTTAAGTTTTGAAGTTAAATTGAGGTTAAGTCTTAGGGTTAAGTCTCAGGATTATGTCTTAGGGATAAGTCTTAAGTTTAAACCTTAAGCTTAAGTCTTAGGGTTAAGCCTTAAGGTTAAGTGTCAGGGTTAATTCCTAAAGGTTAAGTCTTAAGTTTACATCTCATAGATTGAGTCTTAGGGTTAATTAAGTCTTTAGTTTACATCTCATAGATTGAGCCTTAGGGTTAAGTCTGCATCTTAAGACTTAGGGTTAAGTCTTAGAGTACAATCTTGAGGATAAGTCTTATGGTTAAGTCTCAGGGTTAAGTCTTAATGTTAAGTCTTAAGGTTGAGCCTTAAGGTTAAGTCTTAGGGTTAAGCCTTAGAGTTATGTCTTGGGGCTAAGTCTTAGGGCGAAGTCTCAGGATTAAGTATCAAGGTTAAAGCTCAAGTATAAGTCTCAGGGCTACGTTTTAGGGTTAAGTCTTCAGGTTAAATCTTAGGTTTAAGTCTCGGTTTTCAGTTTTAGGGATAAGTCTTATGGATAAATTTCACGACTAAGTCTCAGGGTTGAGTCTTAAGGTTAAAACTTAACCTGAAGTCTTAGGGTTAAGTCTTATGGTTAAATCTTAATGTTAAATCGTAATTTTAAGTCTTAGCGTTCAGTCTAAAGTTTAAATCACAAGTTGAAGTCTTAGGGTTAACTCTTTAGAGTTAAGTCTTGGGGATAAGTCTTAGGGTTAAGTCTTAACGTTTCAGTCCTACGGTTAACTCTTAGGGTTAAATCTGTAAGGTCAACACTTAAGGTTAACTCTTAGGGTTAAGTTTAGGGTTAAGCCTTAAGGTTACATCTTAAAGTT
The DNA here is from genome assembly GCF_963210335.1 of Falco punctatus. NCBI lineage: Eukaryota > Metazoa > Chordata > Aves > Falconiformes > Falconidae > Falco > Falco punctatus. The sequence goes on from NW_027660119.1 coordinate 850,131, forward strand.
AAATATTAAGGTTAAGTCTTAGGGTTATTTCTTAAGTTTAAGTCTGAGGGTTATATCTGAGCGTTAATTATTAAGTTGAAGTCTTAGAGTTCATTCTCAGGGTTAAGTCTTCAAGTTACTTCTTAAGGTTGAGGCTTAGGATTAAGTTTTAAGGTTAAGTCCGAATGTTACATCTTAAAGTTAAGTCTTAGGGTTAAATCTCAGTGTTAAGTCTCAAGGTTAGGTCTCAGGGTAGAAGTTGTAAGGTTGTGTCTTAATGTTCAGGCTTATTGTTAAGTCTTAAAAGTTATATTTTAGGGTTCAGTCTTAGGGTTAAATTTTAAGGTTAAGTCTTAGGGTTAAGTCTAAAGTTTAATTCATAAGTTTAAGTCTTAGACTTAAGTCTTGGGGCTAAGTCTTAGGGTTAAGTCTTAAATCTTAGGTTTAAGTCTCAGTGTTGAGTCTTAGGGATAAGTCTTTGAATTAAGTCTTCAAGTTTTGTCTTAAGGTTTAACCTTAAGTTTAAGTCATAGGGTTAAGTCTTAGGGTTAAGTATTGAGTGTAAATCTTAAGGTTACGCTTTAAAGGTTAAGTCTTAATGGTACATCTTAAAGTTAAGTCTTAGCATTAAGACTTAGGGTTAAATCCCAGGGTTAAATTTCAAGGTAAAGTCTCAAGGTTAAGTCTCAGGGTTACGTGGTCAAGTTGTGTCTTAGGATTCAGTCTTAGGGTTAAGTTTTGAAGTTAAACTTGAGGTTAAGTCTTAGGGTTAAGTCTCAGGATTATGTCTTAGGGATAAGTCTTAAGTTTAAACCTTAAGCTTAAGTCTTAGGGTTAAGCCTTAAGGTTAAGTGTCAGGGTTAATTCCTAAAGGTTAAGTCTTAAGTTTACATCTCATAGATTGAGTCTTAGGGTTAATTAAGTCTTAAGTTTACATCTCATAGATTGAGTCTTAGGGTTAAGTCTGCATCTTAAGTCTTAGGGTTAAGTCTTAGAGTACAATCTTGAGGATAAGTCTTATGGTTAAGTCTCAGGGTTAAGTCTTAATGTTAAGTCTTAAGGTTGAGCCTTAAGGTTAAGTCTTAGGGTTAAGCCTTAGAGTTATGTCTTGGGGTAAGTCTTAGGGCGAAGTCTCAGGATTAAGTATCAAGGTTAAAGCTCAAGGATAAGTCTCAGGGCTACGTTTTAGGGTTAAGTCTTCAGGTTAAATCTTAGGTTTAAGTCTCAGTTTTCAGTTTTAGGGATAAGTCTTATGGATAAATTTCACGACTAAGTCTCAGGGTTGAGTCTTAAGGTTAAAACTTAACCTGAAGTCTTAGGGTTAAGTCTTATGGTTAAATCTTAATGTTAAATCGTAATTTTAAGTCTTAGCGTTCAGTCTAAAGTTGAAATCACAAGTTGAAGTCTTAGGGTTAACTCTTTAGAGTTAAGTCTTGGGGATAAGTCTTAGGGTTAAGTCTTAACGTTTCAGTCCTAAGCTTAACTCTTAGGGTTAAATCTGTAAGGTCAACACTTAAGGTTAACTCTTAGGGTTAAGTTTAGGGTTAAGCCTTAAGGTTACATCTTAAAGTTAAATATTAAGGTTAAGTCTTAGGGCTATTTCTTAAGTTTAAGTCTGAGGGTTATATCTGAGCGTTCATTATTAAGTTGAAGTCTTAGAGTTCATTCTCAGGGTTAAGTCTTCAAGTTACTTCTTAAGGTTGAGGCTTAGGGTTAAGTTTTAAGGTTAAGTCCGAATGTTACATCTTAAAGTTAAGTCTTAGGGTTAAATCTCAGTGTTAAGTCTCAAGGTTAGGTCTCAGGGTAGAAGTCGTAAGGTTGTGTCTTAATGTTCAGTCTTATTGTTAACTCTTAAAAGTTATATTTTAGGGTTCAGTCTTAGGGTTAAATGTTAAGGTTAAGTCTTCAGGTTAAGTCTTAAGGGGAAGTCTTATGGCTTGAGTCTTAGGGTTAAGTCTAAAGTTTAATTCATAAGTTTAAGTCTTAGACTTAAGTCTTGGGGCTAAGTCTTAGGGTTAAGTCTTAAATCTTAGGTTTAAGTCTCAGTGTTGAGTCTTAGGGATAAGTCTTTGAATTAAGTCTTCAAGTTTTGTCTTAAGGTGTAACCTTAAGTTTAAGTCATAGGGTTAAGTCTTAGGGTTAAGTATTGAGTGTAAATCTTAAGGTTACGCTTTAAGGTTAAGTCTTAATGGTACATCTTAAAGTTAAGTCTTAGCATTAAGACTTAGGGTTAAATCCCAGGGTTAAATTTCAAGGTAAAGTCTCAGGGTTACGTGGTCAAGTTGTGTCTTAGGATTCAGTCTTAGGGTTAAGTTTTGAAGTTAAACTTGAGGTTAAGTCTTAGGGTTAAGTCTCAGGATTATGTCTTAGGGATAAGTCTTAAGTTTAAACCTTAAGCTTAAGTCTTAGGGTTAAGCCTTAAGGTTAAGTGTCAGGGTTAATTCCTAAAGGTTAAGTCTTAAGTTGACATCTCATAGATTGCGTCTTAGGGTTAATTAAGTCTTAAGTTTACATCTCATAGATTGAGTCTTATGGTTAAGTCTGCATCTTAAGTCTTAGGGTTAAGTCTTAGAGTACAATCTTGAGGATAAGTCTTATGGTTAAGTCTCAGGGTTAAGTCTTAATGTTAAGTCTTAAGGTTGAGCCTTAAGGTTAAGTCTTAGGGTTAAGCCTTAGAGTTATGTCTTGGGGATAAGTCTTAGGGCGAAGTCTCAGGATTAAGTATCAAGGTTAAAGCTCAAGGATAAGTCTCAGGGCTACGTTTTAGGGTTAAGTCTTCAGGTTAAATCTTAGGTTTAAGTCTCAGTTTTCAGTTTTAGGGATAAGTCTTATGGATAAATTTCACGACTAAGTCTCAGGGTTGAGTCTTAAGGTTAAAACTTAACCTGAAGTCTTAGGGTTAAGTCTTATGGTTAAATCTTAATGTTAAATCGTAATTTTAAGTCTTAGCGTTCAGTCTAAAGTTGAAATCACAAGTTGAAGTCTTAGGGTTAACTCTTTAGAGTTAAGTCTTGGGGATAAGTCTTAGGGTTAAGTCTTAACGTTTCAGTCCTAAGCTTAACTCTTAGGGTTAAATCTGTAAGGTCAACACTTAAGGTTAACTCTTAGGATTAAGTTTAGGGTTAAGCCTTAAGGTTACATCTTAAAGTTAAATATTAAGGTTAAGTCTTAGGGCTATTTCTTAAGTTTAAGTCTGAGGGTTATATCTGAGCGTTCATTATTAAGTTGAAGTCTTAGAGTTCATTCTCAGGGTTAAGTCTTCAAGTTACTTCTTAAGGTTGAGGCTTAGGGTTAAGTTTTAAGGTTAAGTCCGAATGTTACATCTTAAAGTTAAGTCTTAGGGTTAAATCTCAGTGTTAAGTCTCAAGGTTAGGTCTCAGGGTAGAAGTCGTAAGGTTGTGTCTTAATGTTCAGGCTTATTGTTAAGTCTTAAAAGTTATATTTTAGGGTTCAGTCTTAGGGTTAAATTTTAAGGTTAAGTCTTCAGGTTAAGTCTTAAGGGGAAGTCTTATGGCTTGAGTCTTAGGGTTAAGTCTAAAGTTTAATTCATAAGTTTAAGTCTTAGACTTAAGTCTTGGGGCTAAGTCTTAGGGTTAAGTCTTAAATCTTAGGTTTAAGTCTCAGTGTTGAGTCTTAGGGATAAGTCTTTGAATTAAGTCTTCAAGTTTTGTCTTAAGGTTTAACCTTAAGTTTAAGTCATAGGGTTAAGTCTTAGGGTTAAGTATTGAGTGTAAATCTTAAGGTTACGCTTTAAGGTTAAGTCTTAATGGTACATCTTAAAGTTAAGTCTTAGCATTAAGACTTAGGGTTAAATCCCAGGGTTAAATTTCAAGGTAAAGTCTCAAGGTTAAGTCTCAGGGTTACGTGGTCAAGTTGTGTCTTAGGATTCAGTCTTAGGGTTAAGTTTTGAAGTTAAATTGAGGTTAAGTCTTAGGGTTAAGTCTCAGGATTATGTCTTAGGGATAAGTCTTAAGTTTAAACCTTAAGCTTAAGTCTTAGGGTTAAGCCTTAAGGTTAAGTGTCAGGGTTAATTCCTAAAGGTTAAGTCTTAAGTTTACATCTCATAGATTGAGTCTTAGGGTTAATTAAGTCTTTAGTTTACATCTCATAGATTGAGCCTTAGGGTTAAGTCTGCATCTTAAGACTTAGGGTTAAGTCTTAGAGTACAATCTTGAGGATAAGTCTTATGGTTAAGTCTCAGGGTTAAGTCTTAATGTTAAGTCTTAAGGTTGAGCCTTAAGGTTAAGTCTTAGGGTTAAGCCTTAGAGTTATGTCTTGGGGCTAAGTCTTAGGGCGAAGTCTCAGGATTAAGTATCAAGGTTAAAGCTCAAGTATAAGTCTCAGGGCTACGTTTTAGGGTTAAGTCTTCAGGTTAAATCTTAGGTTTAAGTCTCGGTTTTCAGTTTTAGGGATAAGTCTTATGGATAAATTTCACGACTAAGTCTCAGGGTTGAGTCTTAAGGTTAAAACTTAACCTGAAGTCTTAGGGTTAAGTCTTATGGTTAAATCTTAATGTTAAATCGTAATTTTAAGTCTTAGCGTTCAGTCTAAAGTTTAAATCACAAGTTGAAGTCTTAGGGTTAACTCTTTAGAGTTAAGTCTTGGGGATAAGTCTTAGGGTTAAGTCTTAACGTTTCAGTCCTACGGTTAACTCTTAGGGTTAAATCTGTAAGGTCAACACTTAAGGTTAACTCTTAGGGTTAAGTTTAGGGTTAAGCCTTAAGGTTACATCTTAAAGTTAAATATTAAGGTTAAGTCTTAGGGTTATTTCTTAAGTTTAAGTCTGAGGGTTATATCTGAGCGTTAATTATTAAGTTGAAGTCTTAGAGTTCATTCTCAGGGTTAAGTCTTCAAGTTACTTCTTAAGGTTGAGGCTTAGGATTAAGTTTTAAGGTTAAGTCCGAATGTTACATCTTAAAGTTAAGTCTTAGGGTTAAATCTCAGTGTTAAGTCTCAAGGTTAGGTCTCAGGGTAGAAGTTGTAAGGTTGTGTCTTAATGTTCAGGCTTATTGTTAAGTCTTAAAAGTTATATTTTAGGGTTCAGTCTTAGGGTTAAATTTTAAGGTTAAGTCTTAGGGTTAAGTCTAAAGTTTAATTCATAAGTTTAAGTCTTAGACTTAAGTCTTGGGGCTAAGTCTTAGGGTTAAGTCTTAAATCTTAGGTTTAAGTCTCAGTGTTGAGTCTTAGGGATAAGTCTTTGAATTAAGTCTTCAAGTTTTGTCTTAAGGTTTAACCTTAAGTTTAAGTCATAGGGTTAAGTCTTAGGGTTAAGTATTGAGTGTAAATCTTAAGGTTACGCTTTAAAGGTTAAGTCTTAATGGTACATCTTAAAGTTAAGTCTTAGCATTAAGACTTAGGGTTAAATCCCAGGGTTAAATTTCAAGGTAAAGTCTCAAGGTTAAGTCTCAGGGTTACGTGGTCAAGTTGTGTCTTAGGATTCAGTCTTAGGGTTAAGTTTTGAAGTTAAACTTGAGGTTAAGTCTTAGGGTTAAGTCTCAGGATTATGTCTTAGGGATAAGTCTTAAGTTTAAACCTTAAGCTTAAGTCTTAGGGTTAAGCCTTAAGGTTAAGTGTCAGGGTTAATTCCTAAAGGTTAAGTCTTAAGTTTACATCTCATAGATTGAGTCTTAGGGTTAATTAAGTCTTAAGTTTACATCTCATAGATTGAGTCTTAGGGTTAAGTCTGCATCTTAAGTCTTAGGGTTAAGTCTTAGAGTACAATCTTGAGGATAAGTCTTATGGTTAAGTCTCAGGGTTAAGTCTTAATGTTAAGTCTTAAGGTTGAGCCTTAAGGTTAAGTCTTAGGGTTAAGCCTTAGAGTTATGTCTTGGGGCTAAGTCTTAGGGCGAAGTCTCAGGATTAAGTATCAAGGTTAAAGCTCAAGTATAAGTCTCAGGGCTACGTTTTAGGGTTAAGTCTTCAGGTTAAATCTTAGGTTTAAGTCTCGGTTTTCAGTTTTAGGGATAAGTCTTATGGATAAATTTCACGACTAAGTCTCAGGGTTGAGTCTTAAGGTTAAAACTTAACCTGAAGTCTTAGGGTTAAGTCTTATGGTTAAATCTTAATGTTAAATCGTAATTTTAAGTCTTAGCGTTCAGTCTAAAGTTTAAATCACAAGTTGAAGTCTTAGGGTTAACTCTTTAGAGTTAAGTCTTGGGGATAAGTCTTAGGGTTAAGTCTTAACGTTTCAGTCCTACGGTTAACTCTTAGGGTTAAATCTGTAAGGTCAACACTTAAGGTTAACTCTTAGGGTTAAGTTTAGGGTTAAGCCTTAAGGTTACATCTTAAAGTTAAATATTAAGGTTAAGTCTTAGGGTTATTTCTTAAGTTTAAGTCTGAGGGTTATATCTGAGCGTTAATTATTAAGTTGAAGTCTTAGAGTTCATTCTCAGGGTTAAGTCTTCAAGTTACTTCTTAAGGTTGAGGCTTAGGATTAAGTTTTAAGGTTAAGTCCGAATGTTACATCTTAAAGTTAAGTCTTAGGGTTAAATCTCAGTGTTAAGTCTCAAGGTTAGGTCTCAGGGTAGAAGTTGTAAGGTTGTGTCTTAATGTTCAGGCTTATTGTTAAGTCTTAAAAGTTATATTTTAGGGTTCAGTCTTAGGGTTAAATTTTAAGGTTAAGTCTTAGGGTTAAGTCTAAAGTTTAATTCATAAGTTTAAGTCTTAGACTTAAGTCTTGGGGCTAAGTCTTAGGGTTAAGTCTTAAATCTTAGGTTTAAGTCTCAGTGTTGAGTCTTAGGGATAAGTCTTTGAATTAAGTCTTCAAGTTTTGTCTTAAGGTTTAACCTTAAGTTTAAGTCATAGGGTTAAGTCTTAGGGTTAAGTATTGAGTGTAAATCTTAAGGTTACGCTTTAAAGGTTAAGTCTTAATGGTACATCTTAAAGTTAAGTCTTAGCATTAAGACTTAGGGTTAAATCCCAGGGTTAAATTTCAAGGTAAAGTCTCAAGGTTAAGTCTCAGGGTTACGTGGTCAAGTTGTGTCTTAGGATTCAGTCTTAGGGTTAAGTTTTGAAGTTAAACTTGAGGTTAAGTCTTAGGGTTAAGTCTCAGGATTATGTCTTAGGGATAAGTCTTAAGTTTAAACCTTAAGCTTAAGTCTTAGGGTTAAGCCTTAAGGTTAAGTGTCAGGGTTAATTCCTAAAGGTTAAGTCTTAAGTTTACATCTCATAGATTGAGTCTTAGGGTTAATTAAGTCTTAAGTTTACATCTCATAGATTGAGTCTTAGGGTTAAGTCTGCATCTTAAGTCTTAGGGTTAAGTCTTAGAGTACAATCTTGAGGATAAGTCTTATGGTTAAGTCTCAGGGTTAAGTCTTAATGTTAAGTCTTAAGGTTGAGCCTTAAGGTTAAGTCTTAGGGTTAAGCCTTAGAGTTATGTCTTGGGGCTAAGTCTTAGGGCTAAGTCTCAGGATTAAGTATCAAGGTTAAAGCTCAAGGATAAGTCTCAGGGCTACGTTTTAGGGTTAAGTCTTCAGGTTAAATCTTAGGTTTAAGTCTCAGTTTTCAGTTTTAGGGATAAGTCTTATGGATAAATTTCACGACTAAGTCTCAGGGTTGAGTCTTAAGGTTAAAACTTAACCTGAAGTCTTAGGGTTAAGTCTTATGGTTAAATCTTAATGTTAAATCGTAATTTTAAGTCTTAGCGTTCAGTCTAAAGTTGAAATCACAAGTTGAAGTCTTAGGGTTAACTCTTTAGAGTTAAGTCTTGGGGATAAGTCTTAGGGTTAAGTCTTAACGTTTCAGTCCTAAGCTTAACTCTTAGGGTTAAATCTGTAAGGTCAACACTTAAGGTTAACTCTTAGGGTTAAGTTTAGGGTTAAGCCTTAAGGTTACATCTTAAAGTTAAATATTAAGGTTAAGTCTTAGGGCTATTTCTTAAGTTTAAGTCTGAGGGTTATATCTGAGCGTTCATTATTAAGTTGAAGTCTTAGAGTTCATTCTCAGGGTTAAGTCTTCAAGTTACTTCTTAAGGTTGAGGCTTAGGGTTAAGTTTTAAGGTTAAGTCCGAATGTTACATCTTAAAGTTAAGTCTTAGGGTTAAATCTCAGTGTTAAGTCTCAAGGTTAGGTCTCAGGGTAGAAGTCGTAAGGTTGTGTCTTAATGTTCAGTCTTATTGTTAACTCTTAAAAGTTATATTTTAGGGTTCAGTCTTAGGGTTAAATGTTAAGGTTAAGTCTTCAGGTTAAGTCTTAAGGGGAAGTCTTATGGCTTGAGTCTTAGGGTTAAGTCTAAAGTTTAATTCATAAGTTTAAGTCTTAGACTTAAGTCTTGGGGCTAAGTCTTAGGGTTAAGTCTTAAATCTTAGGTTTAAGTCTCAGTGTTGAGTCTTAGGGATAAGTCTTTGAATTAAGTCTTCAAGTTTTGTCTTAAGGTGTAACCTTAAGTTTAAGTCATAGGGTTAAGTCTTAGGGTTAAGTATTGAGTGTAAATCTTAAGGTTACGCTTTAAGGTTAAGTCTTAATGGTACATCTTAAAGTTAAGTCTTAGCATTAAGACTTAGGGTTAAATCCCAGGGTTAAATTTCAAGGTAAAGTCTCAGGGTTACGTGGTCAAGTTGTGTCTTAGGATTCAGTCTTAGGGTTAAGTTTTGAAGTTAAACTTGAGGTTAAGTCTTAGGGTTAAGTCTCAGGATTATGTCTTAGGGATAAGTCTTAAGTTTAAACCTTAAGCTTAAGTCTTAGGGTTAAGCCTTAAGGTTAAGTGTCAGGGTTAATTCCTAAAGGTTAAGTCTTAAGTTGACATCTCATAGATTGCGTCTTAGGGTTAATTAAGTCTTAAGTTTACATCTCATAGATTGAGTCTTATGGTTAAGTCTGCATCTTAAGTCTTAGGGTTAAGTCTTAGAGTACAATCTTGAGGATAAGTCTTATGGTTAAGTCTCAGGGTTAAGTCTTAATGTTAAGTCTTAAGGTTGAGCCTTAAGGTTAAGTCTTAGGGTTAAGCCTTAGAGTTATGTCTTGGGGATAAGTCTTAGGGCGAAGTCTCAGGATTAAGTATCAAGGTTAAAGCTCAAGGATAAGTCTCAGGGCTACGTTTTAGGGTTAAGTCTTCAGGTTAAATCTTAGGTTTAAGTCTCAGTTTTCAGTTTTAGGGATAAGTCTTATGGATAAATTTCACGACTAAGTCTCAGGGTTGAGTCTTAAGGTTAAAACTTAACCTGAAGTCTTAGGGTTAAGTCTTATGGTTAAATCTTAATGTTAAATCGTAATTTTAAGTCTTAGCGTTCAGTCTAAAGTTGAAATCACAAGTTGAAGTCTTAGGGTTAACTCTTTAGAGTTAAGTCTTGGGGATAAGTCTTAGGGTTAAGTCTTAACGTTTCAGTCCTAAGCTTAACTCTTAGGGTTAAATCTGTAAGGTCAACACTTAAGGTTAACTCTTAGGATTAAGTTTAGGGTTAAGCCTTAAGGTTACATCTTAAAGTTAAATATTAAGGTTAAGTCTTAGGGCTATTTCTTAAGTTTAAGTCTGAGGGTTATATCTGAGCGTTCATTATTAAGTTGAAGTCTTAGAGTTCATTCTCAGGGTTAAGTCTTCAAGTTACTTCTTAAGGTTGAGGCTTAGGGTTAAGTTTTAAGGTTAAGTCCGAATGTTACATCTTAAAGTTAAGTCTTAGGGTTAAATCTCAGTGTTAAGTCTCAAGGTTAGGTCTCAGGGTAGAAGTCGTAAGGTTGTGTCTTAATGTTCAGGCTTATTGTTAAGTCTTAAAAGTTATATTTTAGGGTTCAGTCTTAGGGTTAAATTTTAAGGTTAAGTCTTCAGGTTAAGTCTTAAGGGGAAGTCTTATGGCTTGAGTCTTAGGGTTAAGTCTAAAGTTTAATTCATAAGTTTAAGTCTTAGACTTAAGTCTTGGGGCTAAGTCTTAGGGTTAAGTCTTAAATCTTAGGTTTAAGTCTCAGTGTTGAGTCTTAGGGATAAGTCTTTGAATTAAGTCTTCAAGTTTTGTCTTAAGGTTTAACCTTAAGTTTAAGTCATAGGGTTAAGTCTTAGGGTTAAGTATTGAGTGTAAATCTTAAGGTTACGCTTTAAGGTTAAGTCTTAATGGTACATCTTAAAGTTAAGTCTTAGCATTAAGACTTAGGGTTAAATCCCAGGGTTAAATTTCAAGGTAAAGTCTCAAGGTTAAGTCTCAGGGTTACGTGGTCAAGTTGTGTCTTAGGATTCAGTCTTAGGGTTAAGTTTTGAAGTTAAATTGAGGTTAAGTCTTAGGGTTAAGTCTCAGGATTATGTCTTAGGGATAAGTCTTAAGTTTAAACCTTAAGCTTAAGTCTTAGGGTTAAGCCTTAAGGTTAAGTGTCAGGGTTAATTCCTAAAGGTTAAGTCTTAAGTTTACATCTCATAGATTGAGTCTTAGGGTTAATTAAGTCTTTAGTTTACATCTCATAGATTGAGCCTTAGGGTTAAGTCTGCATCTTAAGACTTAGGGTTAAGTCTTAGAGTACAATCTTGAGGATAAGTCTTATGGTTAAGTCTCAGGGTTAAGTCTTAATGTTAAGTCTTAAGGTTGAGCCTTAAGGTTAAGTCTTAGGGTTAAGCCTTAGAGTTATGTCTTGGGGCTAAGTCTTAGGGCGAAGTCTCAGGATTAAGTATCAAGGTTAAAGCTCAAGTATAAGTCTCAGGGCTACGTTTTAGGGTTAAGTCTTCAGGTTAAATCTTAGGTTTAAGTCTCGGTTTTCAGTTTTAGGGATAAGTCTTATGGATAAATTTCACGACTAAGTCTCAGGGTTGAGTCTTAAGGTTAAAACTTAACCTGAAGTCTTAGGGTTAAGTCTTATGGTTAAATCTTAATGTTAAATCGTAATTTTAAGTCTTAGCGTTCAGTCTAAAGTTTAAATCACAAGTTGAAGTCTTAGGGTTAACTCTTTAGAGTTAAGTCTTGGGGATAAGTCTTAGGGTTAAGTCTTAACGTTTCAGTCCTACGGTTAACTCTTAGGGTTAAATCTGTAAGGTCAACACTTAAGGTTAACTCTTAGGGTTAAGTTTAGGGTTAAGCCTTAAGGTTACATCTTAAAGTTAAATATTAAGGTTAAGTCTTAGGGTTATTTCTTAAGTTTAAGTCTGAGGGTTATATCTGAGCGTTAATTATTAAGTTGAAGTCTTAGAGTTCATTCTCAGGGTTAAGTCTTCAAGTTACTTCTTAAGGTTGAGGCTTAGGATTAAGTTTTAAGGTTAAGTCCGAATGTTACATCTTAAAGTTAAGTCTTAGGGTTAAATCTCAGTGTTAAGTCTCAAGGTTAGGTCTCAGGGTAGAAGTTGTAAGGTTGTGTCTTAATGTTCAGGCTTATTGTTAAGTCTTAAAAGTTATATTTTAGGGTTCAGTCTTAGGGTTAAATTTTAAGGTTAAGTCTTAGGGTTAAGTCTAAAGTTTAATTCATAAGTTTAAGTCTTAGACTTAAGTCTTGGGGCTAAGTCTTAGGGTTAAGTCTTAAATCTTAGGTTTAAGTCTCAGTGTTGAGTCTTAGGGATAAGTCTTTGAATTAAGTCTTCAAGTTTTGTCTTAAGGTTTAACCTTAAGTTTAAGTCATAGGGTTAAGTCTTAGGGTTAAGTATTGAGTGTAAATCTTAAGGTTACGCTTTAAAGGTTAAGTCTTAATGGTACATCTTAAAGTTAAGTCTTAGCATTAAGACTTAGGGTTAAATCCCAGGGTTAAATTTCAAGGTAAAGTCTCAAGGTTAAGTCTCAGGGTTACGTGGTCAAGTTGTGTCTTAGGATTCAGTCTTAGGGTTAAGTTTTGAAGTTAAACTTGAGGTTAAGTCTTAGGGTTAAGTCTCAGGATTATGTCTTAGGGATAAGTCTTAAGTTTAAACCTTAAGCTTAAGTCTTAGGGTTAAGCCTTAAGGTTAAGTGTCAGGGTTAATTCCTAAAGGTTAAGTCTTAAGTTTACATCTCATAGATTGAGTCTTAGGGTTAATTAAGTCTTAAGTTTACATCTCATAGATTGAGTCTTAGGGTTAAGTCTTCATCTTAAGTCTTAGGGTTAAGTCTTAGAGTACAATCTTGAGGATAAGTCTTATGGTTAAGTCTCAGGGTTAAGTCTTAATGTTAAGTCTTAAGGTTGAGCCTTAAGGTTAAGTCTTAGGGTTAAGCCTTAGAGTTATGTCTTGGGGTAAGTCTTAGGGCTAAGTCTCAGGATTAAGTATCAAGGTTAAAGCTCAAGGATAAGTCTCAGGGCTACGTTTTAGGGTTAAGTCTTCAGGTTAAATCTTAGGTTTAAGTCTCAGTTTTCAGTTTTAGGGATAAGTCTTATGGATAAATTTCACGACTAAGTCTCAGGGTTGAGTCTTAAGGTTAAAACTTAACCTGAAGTCTTAGGGTTAAGTCTTATGGTTAAATCTTAATGTTAAATCGTAATTTTAAGTCTTAGCGTTCAGTCTAAAGTTGAAATCACAAGTTGAAGTCTTAGGGTTAACTCTTTAGAGTTAAGTCTTGGGGATAAGTCTTAGGGTTAAGTCTTAACGTTTCAGTCCTAAGCTTAACTCTTAGGGTTAAATCTGTAAGGTCAACACTTAAGGTTAACTCTTAGGGTTAAGTTTAGGGTTAAGCCTTAAGGTTACATCTTAAAGTTAAATATTAAGGTTAAGTCTTAGGGCTATTTCTTAAGTTTAAGTCTGAGGGTTATATCTGAGCGTTCATTATTAAGTTGAAGTCTTAGAGTTCATTCTCAGGGTTAAGTCTTCAAGTTACTTCTTAAGGTTGAGGCTTAGGGTTAAGTTTTAAGGTTAAGTCCGAATGTTACATCTTAAAGTTAAGTCTTAGGGTTAAATCTCAGTGTTAAGTCTCAAGGTTAGGTCTCAGGGTAGAAGTCGTAAGGTTGTGTCTTAATGTTCAGGCTTATTGTTAAGTCTTAAAAGTTATATTTTAGGGTTCAGTCTTAGGGTTAAATTTTAAGGTTAAGTCTTCAGGTTAAGTCTTAAGGGGAAGTCTTATGGCTTGAGTCTTAGGGTTAAGTCTAAAGTTTAATTCATAAGTTTAAGTCTTAGACTTAAGTCTTGGGGCTAAGTCTTAGGGTTAAGTCTTAAATCTTAGGTTTAAGTCTCAGTGTTGAGTCTTAGGGATAAGTCTTTGAATTAAGTCTTCAAGTTTTGTCTTAAGGTTTAACCTTAAGTTTAAGTCATAGGGTTAAGTCTTAGGGTTAAGTATTGAGTGTAAATCTTAAGGTTACGCTTTAAGGTTAAGTCTTAATGGTACATCTTAAAGTTAAGTCTTAGCATTAAGACTTAGGGTTAAATCCCAGGGTTAAATTTCAAGGTAAAGTCTCAAGGTTAAGTCTCAGGGTTACGTGGTCAAGTTCTGTCTTAGGATTCAGTCTTAGGGTTAAGTTTTGAAGTTAAACTTGAGGTTAAGTCTTAGGGTTAAGTCTCAGGATTATGTCTTAGGGATAAGTCTTAAGTTTAAACCTTAAGCTTAAGTCTTAGGGTTAAGCCTTAAGGTTAAGTGTCAGGGTTAATTCCTAAAGGTTAAGTCTTAAGTTGACATCTCATAGATTGCGTCTTAGGGTTAATTAAGTCTTAAGTTTACATCTCATAGATTGAGTCTTAGGGTTAAGTCTGCATCTTAAGTCTTAGGGTTAAGTCTTAGAGTACAATCTTGAGGATAAGTCTTATGGTTAAGTCTCAGGGTTAAGTCTTAATGTTAAGTCTTAAGGTTGAGCCTTAAGGTTAAGTCTTAGGGTTAAGCCTTAGAGTTATGTCTTGGGGATAAGTCTTAGGGCGAAGTCTCAGGATTAAGTATCAAGGTTAAAGCTCAAGGATAAGTCTCAGGGCTACGTTTTAGGGTTAAGTCTTCAGGTTAAATCTTAGGTTTAAGTCTCAGTTTTCAGTTTTAGGGATAAGTCTTATGGATAAATTTCACGACTAAGTCTCAGGGTTGAGTCTTAAGGTTAAAACTTAACCTGAAGTCTTAGGGTTAAGTCTTATGGTTAAATCTTAATGTTAAATCGTAATTTTAAGTCTTAGCGTTCAGTCTAAAGTTGAAATCACAAGTTGAAGTCTTAGGGTTAACTCTTTAGAGTTAAGTCTTGGGGATAAGTCTTAGGGTTAAGTCTTAACGTTTCAGTCCTAAGGTTAACTCTTAGGGTTAAATCTGTAAGGTCAACACTTAAGGTTAACTCTTAGGGTTAAGTTTAGGGTTAAGCCTTAAGGTTACATCTTAAAGTTAAATATTAAGGTTAAGTCTTAGGGCTATTTCTTAAGTTTAAGTCTGAGGGTTATATCTGAGCGTTCATTATTAAGTTGAAGTCTTAGAGTTCATTCTCAGGGTTAAGTCTTCAAGTTACTTCTTAAGGTTGAGGCTTAGGGTTAAGTTTTAAGGTTAAGTCCGAATGTTCCATCTTAAAGTTAAGTCTTAGGGTTAAATCTCAGTGTTAAGTCTCAAGGTTAGGTCTCAGGGTAGAAGTCGTAAGGTTGTGTCTTAATGTTCAGTCTTATTGTTAAGTCTTAAAAGTTATATTTTAGGGTTCAGTCTTAGGGTTAAATTTTAAGGTTAAGTCTTCAGGTTAAGTCTTAAGGTGAAGTCTTATGGCTTGAGCCTTAGGGTTAAGTCTAAAGTTTAATTCATAAGTTTAAGTCTTAGACTTAAGTCTTGGGGCTAAGTCTTAGGGTTAAGTCTTAAATCTTAGGTTTAAGTCTCAGTGTTGAGTCTTAGGGATAAGTCTTTGAATTAAGTCTTCAAGTTTTGTCTTAAGGTTTAACCTTAAGTTTAAGTCATAGGGTTAAGTCTTAGGGTTAAGTATTGAGTGTAAATCTTAAGGTTACGCTTTAAGGTTAAGTCTTAATGGTACATCTTAAAGTTAAGTCTTAGCATTAAGACTTAGGGTTAAATCCCAGGGTTAAATTTCAAGGTAAAGTCTCAAGGTTAAGTCTCAGGGTTACGTGGTCAAGTTGTGTCTTAGGATTCAGTCTTAGGGTTAAGTTTTGAAGTTAAACTTGAGGTTAAGTCTTAGGGTTAAGTCTCAGGATTATGTCTTAGGGATAAGTCTTAAGTTTAAACCTTAAGCTTAAGTCTTAGGGTTAAGCCTTAAGGTTAAGTGTCAGGGTTAATTCCTAAAGGTTAAGTCTTAAGTTGACATCTCATAGATTGCGTCTTAGGGTTAATTAAGTCTTAAGTTTACATCTCATAGATTGAGTCTTAGGGTTAAGTCTTCATCTTAAGTCTTAGGGTTAAGTCTTAGAGTACAATCTTGAGGATAAGTCTTATGGTTAAGTCTCAGGGTTAAGTCTTAATGTTAAGTCTTAAGGTTGAGCCTTAAGGTTAAGTCTTAGGGTTAAGCCTTAGAGTTATGTCTTGGGGTAAGTCTTAGGGCTAAGTCTCAGGATTAAGTATCAAGGTTAAAGCTCAAGGATAAGTCTCAGGGCTACGTTTTAGGGTTAAGTCTTCAGGTTAAATCTTAGGTTTAAGTCTCAGTTTTCAGTTTTAGGGATAAGTCTTATGGATAAATTTCACGACTAAGTCTCAGGGTTGAGTCTTAAGGTTAAAACTTAACCTGAAGTCTTAGGGTTAAGTCTTATGGTTAAATCTTAATGTTAAATCGTAATTTTAAGTCTTAGCGTTCAGTCTAAAGTTGAAATCACAAGTTGAAGTCTTAGGGTTAACTCTTTAGAGTTAAGTCTTGGGGATAAGTCTTAGGGTTAAGTCTTAACGTTTCAGTCCTAAGGTTAACTCTTAGGGTTAAATCTGTAAGGTCAACACTTAAGGTTAACTCTTAGGGTTAAGTTTAGGGTTAAGCCTTAAGGTTACATCTTAAAGTTAAATATTAAGGTTAAGTCTTAGGGCTATTTCTTAAGTTTAAGTCTGAGGGTTATATCTGAGCGTTCATTATTAAGTTGAAGTCTTAGAGTTCATTCTCAGGGTTAAGTCTTCAAGTTACTTCTTAAGGTTGAGGCTTAGGGTTAAGTTTTAAGGTTAAGTCCGAATGTTCCATCTTAAAGTTAAGTCTTAGGGTTAAATCTCAGTGTTAAGTCTCAAGGTTAGGTCTCAGGGTAGAAGTCGTAAGGTTGTGTCTTAATGTTCAGTCTTATTGTTAAGTCTTAAAAGTTATATTTTAGGGTTCAGTCTTAGGGTTAAATTTTAAGGTTAAGTCTTCAGGTTAAGTCTTAAGGTGAAGTCTTATGGCTTGAGTCTTAGGGTTAAGTCTAAAGTTTAATTCATAAGTTTAAGTCTTAGACTTAAGTCTTGGGGCTAAGTCTTAGGGTTAAGTCTTAAATCTTAGGTTTAAGTCTCAGTGTTGAGTCTTAGGGATAAGTCTTTGAATTAAGTCTTCAAGTTTTGTCTTAAGGTTTAACCTTAAGTTTAAGTCATAGGGTTAAGTCTTAGGGTTAAGTATTGAGTGTAAATCTTAAGGTTACGCTTTAAGGTTAAGTCTTAATGGTACATCTTAAAGTCAAGTCTTAGCATTAAGACTTAGGGTTAAATCCCAGGGTTAAATTTCAAGGTAAAGTCTCAAGGTTAAGTCTCAGGGTTACGTGGTCAAGTTGTGTCTTAGGATTCAGTCTTAGGGTTAAGTTTTGAAGTTAAACTTGAGGTTAAGTCTTAGGGTTAAGTCTCAGGATTATGTCTTAGGGATAAGTCTTAAGTTTAAACCTTAAGCTTAAGTCTTAGGGTTAAGCCTTAAGGTTAAGTGTCAGGGTTAATTCCTAAAGGTTAAGTCTTAAGTTGACATCTCATAGATTGCGTCTTAGGGTTAATTAAGTCTTAAGTTTACATCTCATAGATTGAGTCTTAGGGTTAAGTCTGCATCTTAAGTCTTAGGGTTAAGTCTTAGAGTACAATCTTGAGGATAAGTCTTATGGTTAAGTCTCAGGGTTAAGTCTTAATGTTAAGTCTTAAGGTTGAGCCTTAAGGTTAAGTCTTAGGGTTAAGCCTTAGAGTTATGTCTTGGGGTAAGTCTTAGGGCTAAGTCTCAGGATTAAGTATCAAGGTTAAAGCTCAAGGATAAGTCTCAGGGCTACGTTTTAGGGTTAAGTCTTCAGGTTAAATCTTAGGTTTAAGTCTCAGTTTTCAGTTTTAGGGATAAGTCTTATGGATAAATTTCACGACTAAGTCTCAGGGTTGAGTCTTAAGGTTAAAACTTAACCTGAAGTCTTAGGGTTAAGTCTTATGGTTAAATCTTAATGTTAAATCGTAATTTTAAGTCTTAGCGTTCAGTCTAAAGTTGAAATCACAAGTTGAAGTCTTAGGGTTAACTCTTTAGAGTTAAGTCTTGGGGATAAGTCTTAGGGTTAAGTCTTAACGTTTAAGTCCTACGGTTAACTCTTAGGGTTAAATCTGTAAGGTCAACACTTAAGGTTAACTCTTAGGGTTAAGTTTAGGGTTAAGCCTTAAGGTTACATCTTAAAGTTAAATATTAAGGTTAAGTCTTAGGGCTATTTCTTAAGTTTAAGTCTGAGGGTTATATCTGAGCGTTCATTATTAAGTTGAAGTCTTAGAGTTCATTCTCAGGGTTAAGTCTTCAAGTTACTTCTTAAGGTTGAGGCTTAGGGTTAAGTTTTAAGGTTAAGTCCGAATGTTCCATCTTAAAGTTAAGTCTTAGGGTTAAATCTCAGTGTTAAGTCTCAAGGTTAGGTCTCAGGGTAGAAGTCGTAAGGTTGTGTCTTAATGTTCAGTCTTATTGTTAACTCTTAAAAGTTATATTTTAGGGTTCAGTCTTAGGGTTAAATTTTAAGGTTAAGTCTTCAGGTTAAGTCTTAAGGGGAAGTCTTATGGCTTGAGTCTTAGGGTTAAGTCTAAAGTTTAATTCATAAGTTTAAGTCTTAGACTTAAGTCTTGGGGCTAAGTCTTAGGGTTAAGTCTTAAATCTTAGGTTTAAGTCTCAGTGTTGAGTCTTAGGGATAAGTCTTTGAATTAAGTCTTCAAGTTTTGTCTTAAGGTTTAACCTTAAGTTTAAGTCATAGGGTTAAGTCTTAGGGTTAAGTATTGAGTGTAAATCTTAAGGTTACGCTTTAAGGTTAAGTCTTAATGGTACATCTTAAAGTTAAGTCTTAGCATTAAGACTTAGGGTTAAATCCCAGGGTTAAATTTCAAGGTAAAGTCTCAAGGTTAAGTCTCAGGGTTACGTGGTCAAGTTGTGTCTTAGGATTCAGTCTTAGGGTTAAGTTTTGAAGTTAAACTTGAGGTTAAGTCTTAGGGTTAAGTCTCAGGATTATGTCTTAGGGATAAGTCTTAAGTTTAAACCTTAAGCTTAAGTCTTAGGGTTAAGCCTTAAGGTTAAGTGTCAGGGTTAATTCCTAAAGGTTAAGTCTTAAGTTTACATCTCATAGATTGCGTCTTAGGGTTAATTAAGTCTTAAGTTTACATCTCATAGATTGAGTCTTAGGGTTAAGTCTGCATCTTAAGTCTTAGGGTTAAGTCTTAGAGTACAATCTTGAGGATAAGTCTTATGGTTAAGTCTCAGGGTTAAGTCTTAATGTTAAGTCTTAAGGTTGAGCCTTAAGGTTAAGTCTTAGGGTTAAGCCTTAGAGTTATGTCTTGGGGATAAGTCTTAGGGCGAAGTCTCAGGATTAAGTATCAAGGTTAAAGCTCAAGTATAAGTCTCAGGGCTACGTTTTAGGGTTAAGTCTTCAGGTTAAATCTTAGGTTTAAGTCTCAGTTTTCAGTTTTAGGGATAAGTCTTATGGATAAATTTCACGACTAAGTCTCAGGGTTGAGTCTTAAGGTTAAAACTTAACCTGAAGTCTTAGGGTTAAGTCTTATGGTTAAATCTTAATGTTAAATCGTAATTTTAAGTCTTAGCGTTCAGTCTAAAGTTGAAATCACAAGTTGAAGTCTTAGGGTTAACTCTTTAGAGTTAAGTCTTGGGGATAAGTCTTAGGGTTAAGTCTTAACATTTAAGTCCTACGGTTAACTCTTAGGGTTAAATCTGTAAGGTCAACACTTAAGGTTAACTCTTAGGGTTAAGTTTAGGGTTAAGCCTTAAGGTTACATCTTAAAGTTAAATATTAAGGTTAAGTCTTAGGGCTATTTCTTAAGTTTAAGTCTGAGGGTTATATCTGAGCGTTCATTATTAAGTTGAAGTCTTAGAGTTCATTCTCAGGGTTAAGTCTTCAAGTTACTTCTTAAGGTTGAGGCTTAGGGTTAAGTTTTAAGGTTAAGTCCGAATGTTCCATCTTAAAGTTAAGTCTTAGGGTTAAATCTCAGTGTTAAGTCTCAAGGTTAGGTCTCAGGGTAGAAGTCGTAAGGTTGTGTCTTAATGTTCAGTCTTATTGTTAAGTCTTAAAAGTTATATTTTAGGGTTCAGTCTTAGGGTTAAATTTTAAGGTTAAGTCTTCAGGTTAAGTCTTAAGGTGAAGTCTTATGGCTTGAGTCTTAGGGTTAAGTCTAAAGTTTAATTCATAAGTTTAAGTCTTAGACTTAAGTCTTGGGGCTAAGTCTTAGGGTTAAGTCTTAAATCTTAGGTTTAAGTCTCAGTGTTGAGTCTTAGGGATAAGTCTTTGAATTAAGTCTTCAAGTTTTGTCTTAAGGTGTAACCTTAAGTTTAAGTCATAGGGTTAAGTCTTAGGGTTAAGTATTGAGTGTAAATCTTAAGGTTACGCTTTAAGGTTAAGCCTTAATGGTACATCTTAAAGTTAAGTCTTAGCATTAAGACTTAGGGTTAAATCCCAGGGTTAAATTTCAAGGTAAAGTCTCAAGGTTAAGTCTCAGGGTTACGTGGTCAAGTTGTGTCTTAGGATTCAGTCTTAGGGTTAAGTTTTGAAGTTAAACTTGAGGTTAAGTCTTAGGGTTAAGTCTCAGGATTATGTCTTAGGGATAAGTCTTAAGTTTAAACCTTAAGCTTAAGTCTTAGGGTTAAGCCTTAAGGTTAAGTGTCAGGGTTAATTCCTAAAGGTTAAGTCTTAAGTTGACATCTCATAGATTGCGTCTTAGGGTTAATTAAGTCTTAAGTTTACATCTCATAGATTGAGTCTTAGGGTTAAGTCTTCATCTTAAGTCTTAGGGTTAAGTCTTAGAGTACAATCTTGAGGATAAGTCTTATGGTTAAGTCTCAGGGTTAAGTCTTAATGTTAAGTCTTAAGGTTGAGCCTTAAGGTTAAGTCTTAGGGTTAAGCCTTAGAGTTATGTCTTGGGGTAAGTCTTAGGGCTAAGTCTCAGGATTAAGTATCAAGGTTAAAGCTCAAGGATAAGTCTCAGGGCTACGTTTTAGGGTTAAGTCTTCAGGTTAAATCTTAGGTTTAAGTCTCAGTTTTCAGTTTTAGGGATAAGTCTTATGGATAAATTTCACGACTAAGTCTCAGGGTTGAGTCTTAAGGTTAAAACTTAACCTGAAGTCTTAGGGTTAAGTCTTATGGTTAAATCTTAATGTTAAATCGTAATTTTAAGTCTTAGCGTTCAGTCTAAAGTTGAAATCACAAGTTGAAGTCTTAGGGTTAACTCTTTAGAGTTAAGTCTTGGGGATAAGTCTTAGGGTTAAGTCTTAACATTTAAGTCCTACGGTTAACTCTTAGGGTTAAATCTGTAAGGTCAACACTTAAGGTTAACTCTTAGGGTTAAGTTTAGGGTTAAGCCTTAAGGTTACATCTTAAAGTTAAATATTAAGGTTAAGTCTTAGGGCTATTTCTTAAGTTTAAGTCTGAGGGTTATATCTGAGCGTTCATTATTAAGTTGAAGTCTTAGAGTTCATTCTCAGGGTTAAGTCTTCAAGTTACTTCTTAAGGTTGAGGCTTAGGGTTAAGTTTTAAGGTTAAGTCCGAATGTTCCATCTTAAAGTTAAGTCTTAGGGTTAAATCTCAGTGTTAAGTCTCAAGGTTAGGTCTCAGGGTAGAAGTCGTAAGGTTGTGTCTTAATGTTCAGTCTTATTGTTAAGTCTTAAAAGTTATATTTTAGGGTTCAGTCTTAGGGTTAAATTTTAAGGTTAAGTCTTCAGGTTAAGTCTTAAGGTGAAGTCTTATGGCTTGAGTCTTAGGGTTAAGTCTAAAGTTTAATTCATAAGTTTAAGTCTTAGACTTAAGTCTTGGGGCTAAGTCTTAGGGTTAAGTCTTAAATCTTAGGTTTAAGTCTCAGTGTTGAGTCTTAGGGATAAGTCTTTGAATTAAGTCTTCAAGTTTTGTCTTAAGGTGTAACCTTAAGTTTAAGTCATAGGGTTAAGTCTTAGGGTTAAGTATTGAGTGTAAATCTTAAGGTTACGCTTTAAGGTTAAGCCTTAATGGTACATCTTAAAGTTAAGTCTTAGCATTAAGACTTAGGGTTAAATCCCAGGGTTAAATTTCAAGGTAAAGTCTCAAGGTTAAGTCTCAGGGTTACGTGGTCAAGTTGTGTCTTAGGATTCAGTCTTAGGGTTAAGTTTTGAAGTTAAACTTGAGGTTAAGTCTTAGGGTTAAGTCTCAGGATTATGTCTTAGGGATAAGTCTTAAGTTTAAACCTTAAGCTTAAGTCTTAGGGTTAAGCCTTAAGGTTAAGTGTCAGGGTTAATTCCTAAAGGTTAAGTCTTAAGTTGACATCTCATAGATTGCGTCTTAGGGTTAATTAAGTCTTAAGTTTACATCTCATAGATTGAGTCTTAGGGTTAAGTCTTCATCTTAAGTCTTAGGGTTAAGTCTTAGAGTACAATCTTGAGGATAAGTCTTATGGTTAAGTCTCAGGGTTAAGTCTTAATGTTAAGTCTTAAGGTTGAGCCTTAAGGTTAAGTCTTAGGGTTAAGCCTTAGAGTTATGTCTTGGGGTAAGTCTTAGGGCTAAGTCTCAGGATTAAGTATCAAGGTTAAAGCTCAAGGATAAGTCTCAGGGCTACGTTTTAGGGTTAAGTCTTCAGGTTAAATCTTAGGTTTAAGTCTCAGTTTTCAGTTTTAGGGATAAGTCTTATGGATAAATTTCACGACTAAGTCTCAGGGTTGAGTCTTAAGGTTAAAACTTAACCTGAAGTCTTAGGGTTAAGTCTTATGGTTAAATCTTAATGTTAAATCGTAATTTTAAGTCTTAGCGTTCAGTCTAAAGTTGAAATCACAAGTTGAAGTCTTAGGGTTAACTCTTTAGAGTTAAGTCTTGGGGATAAGTCTTAGGGTTAAGTCTTAACATTTAAGTCCTACGGTTAACTCTTAGGGTTAAATCTGTAAGGTCAACACTTAAGGTTAACTCTTAGGGTTAAGTTTAGGGTTAAGCCTTAAGGTTACATCTTAAAGTTAAATATTAAGGTTAAGTCTTAGGGCTATTTCTTAAGTTTAAGTCTGAGGGTTATATCTGAGCGTTCATTATTAAGTTGAAGTCTTAGAGTTCATTCTCAGGGTTAAGTCTTCAAGTTACTTCTTAAGGTTGAGGCTTAGGGTTAAGTTTTAAGGTTAAGTCCGAATGTTCCATCTTAAAGTTAAGTCTTAGGGTTAAATCTCAGTGTTAAGTCTCAAGGTTAGGTCTCAGGGTAGAAGTCGTAAGGTTGTGTCTTAATGTTCAGTCTTATTGTTAACTCTTAAAAGTTATATTTTAGGGTTCAGTCTTAGGGTTAAATTTTAAGGTTAAGTCTTCAGGTTAAGTCTTAAGGTGAAGTCTTATGGCTTGAGTCTTAGGGTTAAGTCTAAAGTTTAATTCATAAGTTTAAGTCTTAGACTTAAGTCTTGGGGCTAAGTCTTAGGGTTAAGTCTTAAATCTTAGGTTTAAGTCTCAGTGTTGAGTCTTAGGGATAAGTCTTTGAATTAAGTCTTCAAGTTTTGTCTTAAGGTGTAACCTTAAGTTTAAGTCATAGGGTTAAGTCTTAGGGTTAAGTATTGAGTGTAAATCTTAAGGTTACGCTTTAAGGTTAAGCCTTAATGGTACATCTTAAAGTTAAGTCTTAGCATTAAGACTTAGGGTTAAATCCCAGGGTTAAATTTCAAGGTAAAGTCTCAAGGTTAAGTCTCAGGGTTACGTGGTCAAGTTGTGTCTTAGGATTCAGTCTTAGGGTTAAGTTTTGAAGTTAAACTTGAGGTTAAGTCTTAGGGTTAAGTCTCAGGATTATGTCTTAGGGATAAGTCTTAAGTTTAAACCTTAAGCTTAAGTCTTAGGGTTAAGCCTTAAGGTTAAGTGTCAGGGTTAATTCCTAAAGGTTAAGTCTTAAGTTGACATCTCATAGATTGCGTCTTAGGGTTAATTAAGTCTTAAGTTTACATCTCATAGATTGAGTCTTAGGGTTAAGTCTTCATCTTAAGTCTTAGGGTTAAGTCTTAGAGTACAATCTTGAGGATAAGTCTTATGGTTAAGTCTCAGGGTTAAGTCTTAATGTTAAGTCTTAAGGTTGAGCCTTAAGGTTAAGTCTTAGGGTTAAGCCTTAGAGTTATGTCTTGGGGTAAGTCTTAGGGCTAAGTCTCAGGATTAAGTATCAAGGTTAAAGCTCAAGGATAAGTCTCAGGGCTACGTTTTAGGGTTAAGTCTTCAGGTTAAATCTTAGGTTTAAGTCTCAGTTTTCAGTTTTAGGGATAAGTCTTATGGATAAATTTCACGACTAAGTCTCAGGGTTGAGTCTTAAGGTTAAAACTTAACCTGAAGTCTTAGGGTTAAGTCTTATGGTTAAATCTTAATGTTAAATCGTAATTTTAAGTCTTAGCGTTCAGTCTAAAGTTGAAATCACAAGTTGAAGTCTTAGGGTTAACTCTTTAGAGTTAAGTCTTGGGGATAAGTCTTAGGGTTAAGTCTTAACATTTAAGTCCTACGGTTAACTCTTAGGGTTAAATCTGTAAGGTCAACACTTAAGGTTAACTCTTAGGGTTAAGTTTAGGGTTAAGCCTTAAGGTTACATCTTAAAGTTAAATATTAAGGTTAAGTCTTAGGGCTATTTCTTAAGTTTAAGTCTGAGGGTTATATCTGAGCGTTCATTATTAAGTTGAAGTCTTAGAGTTCATTCTCAGGGTTAAGTCTTCAAGTTACTTCTTAAGGTTGAGGCTTAGGGTTAAGTTTTAAGGTTAAGTCCGAATGTTCCATCTTAAAGTTAAGTCTTAGGGTTAAATCTCAGTGTTAAGTCTCAAGGTTAGGTCTCAGGGTAGAAGTCGTAAGGTTGTGTCTTAATGTTCAGTCTTATTGTTAAGTCTTAAAAGTTATATTTTAGGGTTCAGTCTTAGGGTTAAATTTTAAGGTTAAGTCTTCAGGTTAAGTCTTAAGGTGAAGTCTTATGGCTTGAGTCTTAGGGTTAAGTCTAAAGTTTAATTCATAAGTTTAAGTCTTAGACTTAAGTCTTGGGGCTAAGTCTTAGGGTTAAGTCTTAAATCTTAGGTTTAAGTCTCAGTGTTGAGTCTTAGGGATAAGTCTTTGAATTAAGTCTTCAAGTTTTGTCTTAAGGTGTAACCTTAAGTTTAAGTCATAGGGTTAAGTCTTAGGGTTAAGTATTGAGTGTAAATCTTAAGGTTACGCTTTAAGGTTAAGCCTTAATGGTACATCTTAAAGTTAAGTCTTAGCATTAAGACTTAGGGTTAAATCCCAGGGTTAAATTTCAAGGTAAAGTCTCAAGGTTAAGTCTCAGGGTTACGTGGTCAAGTTGTGTCTTAGGATTCAGTCTTAGGGTTAAGTTTTGAAGTTAAACTTGAGGTTAAGTCTTAGGGTTAAGTCTCAGGATTATGTCTTAGGGATAAGTCTTAAGTTTAAACCTTAAGCTTAAGTCTTAGGGTTAAGCCTTAAGGTTAAGTGTCAGGGTTAATTCCTAAAGGTTAAGTCTTAAGTTGACATCTCATAGATTGCGTCTTAGGGTTAATTAAGTCTTAAGTTTACATCTCATAGATTGAGTCTTAGGGTTAAGTCTTCATCTTAAGTCTTAGGGTTAAGTCTTAGAGTACAATCTTGAGGATAAGTCTTATGGTTAAGTCTCAGGGTTAAGTCTTAATGTTAAGTCTTAAGGTTGAGCCTTAAGGTTAAGTCTTAGGGTTAAGCCTTAGAGTTATGTCTTGGGGTAAGTCTTAGGGCTAAGTCTCAGGATTAAGTATCAAGGTTAAAGCTCAAGGATAAGTCTCAGGGCTACGTTTTAGGGTTAAGTCTTCAGGTTAAATCTTAGGTTTAAGTCTCAGTTTTCAGTTTTAGGGATAAGTCTTATGGATAAATTTCACGACTAAGTCTCAGGGTTGAGTCTTAAGGTTAAAACTTAACCTGAAGTCTTAGGGTTAAGTCTTATGGTTAAATCTTAATGTTAAATCGTAATTTTAAGTCTTAGCGTTCAGTCTAAAGTTGAAATCACAAGTTGAAGTCTTAGGGTTAACTCTTTAGAGTTAAGTCTTGGGGATAAGTCTTAGGGTTAAGTCTTAACGTTCCAGTCCTAAGGTTAACTCTTAGGGTTAAATCTGTAAGGTCAACACTTAAGGTTAACTCTTAGGGTTAAGTTTAGGGTTAAGCCTTAAGGTTACATCTTAAAGTTAAATATTAAGGTTAAGTCTTAGGGCTATTTCTTAAGTTTAAGTCTGAGGGTTATATCTGAGCGTTCATTATTAAGTTGAAGTCTTAGAGTTCATTCTCAGGGTTAAGTCTTCAAGTTACTTCTTAAGGTTGAGGCTTAGGGTTAAGTTTTAAGGTTAAGTCCGAATGTTCCATCTTAAAGTTAAGTCTTAGGGTTAAATCTCAGTGTTAAGTCTCAAGGTTAGGTCTCAGGGTAGAAGTCGTAAGGTTGTGTCTTAATGTTCAGTCTTATTGTTAACTCTTAAAAGTTATATTTTAGGGTTCAGTCTTAGGGTTAAATTTTAAGGTTAAGTCTTCAGGTTAAGTCTTAAGGGGAAGTCTTATGGCTTGAGTCTTAGGGTTAAGTCTAAAGTTTAATTCATAAGTTTAAGTCTTAGACTTAAGTCTTGGGGCTAAGTCTTAGGGTTAAGTCTTAAATCTTAGGTTTAAGTCTCAGTGTTGAGTCTTAGGGATAAGTCTTTGAATTAAGTCTTCAAGTTTTGTCTTAAGGTTTAACCTTAAGTTTAAGTCATAGGGTTAAGTCTTAGGGTTAAGTATTGAGTGTAAATCTTAAGGTTACGCTTTAAGGTTAAGTCTTAATGGTACATCTTAAAGTTAAGTCTTAGCATTAAGACTTAGGGTTAAATCCCAGGGTTAAATTTCAAGGTAAAGTCTCAAGGTTAAGTCTCAGGGTTACGTGGTCAAGTTGTGTCTTAGGATTCAGTCTTAGGGTTAAGTTTTGAAGTTAAACTTGAGGTTAAGTCTTAGGGTTAAGTCTCAGGATTATGTCTTAGGGATAAGTCTTAAGTTTAAACCTTAAGCTTAAGTCTTAGGGTTAAGCCTTAAGGTTAAGTGTCAGGGTTAATTCCTAAAGGTTAAGTCTTAAGTTGACATCTCATAGATTGCGTCTTAGGGTTAATTAAGTCTTAAGTTTACATCTCATAGATTGAGTCTTAGGGTTAAGTCTTCATCTTAAGTCTTAGGGTTAAGTCTTAGAGTACAATCTTGAGGATAAGTCTTATGGTTAAGTCTCAGGGTTAAGTCTTAATGTTAAGTCTTAAGGTTGAGCCTTAAGGTTAAGTCTTAGGGTTAAGCCTTAGAGTTATGTCTTGGGGTAAGTCTTAGGGCTAAGTCTCAGGATTAAGTATCAAGGTTAAAGCTCAAGGATAAGTCTCAGGGCTACGTTTTAGGGTTAAGTCTTCAGGTTAAATCTTAGGTTTAAGTCTCAGTTTTCAGTTTTAGGGATAAGTCTTATGGATAAATTTCACGACTAAGTCTCAGGGTTGAGTCTTAAGGTTAAAACTTAACCTGAAGTCTTAGGGTTAAGTCTTATGGTTAAATCTTAATGTTAAATCGTAATTTTAAGTCTTAGCGTTCAGTCTAAAGTTTAAATCACAAGTTGAAGTCTTAGGGTTAACTCTTTAGAGTTAAGTCTTGGGGATAAGTCTTAGGGTTAAGTCTTAACATTTAAGTCCTACGGTTAACTCTTAGGGTTAAATCTGTAAGGTCAACACTTAAGGTTAACTCTTAGGGTTAAGTTTAGGGTTAAGCCTTAAGGTTACATCTTAAAGTTAAATATTAAGGTTAAGTCTTAGGGCTATTTCTTAAGTTTAAGTCTGAGGGTTATATCTGAGCGTTCATTATTAAGTTGAAGTCTTAGAGTTCATTCTCAGGGTTAAGTCTTCAAGTTACTTCTTAAGGTTGAGGCTTAGGGTTAAGTTTTAAGGTTAAGTCCGAATGTTCCATCTTAAAGTTAAGTCTTAGGGTTAAATCTCAGTGTTAAGTCTCAAGGTTAGGTCTCAGGGTAGAAGTCGTAAGGTTGTGTCTTAATGTTCAGTCTTATTGTTAACTCTTAAAAGTTATATTTTAGGGTTCAGTCTTAGGGTTAAATTTTAAGGTTAAGTCTTCAGGTTAAGTCTTAAGGTGAAGTCTTATGGCTTGAGTCTTAGGGTTAAGTCTAAAGTTTAATTCATAAGTTTAAGTCTTAGACTTAAGTCTTGGGGCTAAGTCTTAGGGTTAAGTCTTAAATCTTAGGTTTAAGTCTCAGTGTTGAGTCTTAGGGATAAGTCTTTGAATTAAGTCTTCAAGTTTTGTCTTAAGGTTTAACCTTAAGTTTAAGTCATAGGGTTAAGTCTTAGGGTTAAGTATTGAGTGTAAATCTTAAGGTTACGCTTTAAGGTTAAGTCTTAATGGTACATCTTAAAGTTAAGTCTTAGCATTAAGACTTAGGGTTAAATCCCAGGGTTAAATTTCAAGGTAAAGTCTCAAGGTTAAGTCTCAGGGTTACGTGGTCAAGTTGTGTCTTAGGATTCAGTCTTAGGGTTAAGTTTTGAAGTTAAACTTGAGGTTAAGTCTTAGGGTTAAGTCTCAGGATTATGTCTTAGGGATAAGTCTTAAGTTTAAACCTTAAGCTTAAGTCTTAGGGTTAAGCCTTAAGGTTAAGTGTCAGGGTTAATTCCTAAAGGTTAAGTCTTAAGTTGACATCTCATAGATTGCGTCTTAGGGTTAATTAAGTCTTAAGTTTACATCTCATAGATTGAGTCTTAGGGTTAAGTCTTCATCTTAAGTCTTAGGGTTAAGTCTTAGAGTACAATCTTGAGGATAAGTCTTATGGTTAAGTCTCAGGGTTAAGTCTTAATGTTAAGTCTTAAGGTTGAGCCTTAAGGTTAAGTCTTAGGGTTAAGCCTTAGAGTTATGTCTTGGGGTAAGTCTTAGGGCTAAGTCTCAGGATTAAGTATCAAGGTTAAAGCTCAAGGATAAGTCTCAGGGCTACGTTTTAGGGTTAAGTCTTCAGGTTAAATCTTAGGTTTAAGTCTCAGTTTTCAGTTTTAGGGATAAGTCTTATGGATAAATTTCACGACTAAGTCTCAGGGTTGAGTCTTAAGGTTAAAACTTAACCTGAAGTCTTAGGGTTAAGTCTTATGGTTAAATCTTAATGTTAAATCGTAATTTTAAGTCTTAGCGTTCAGTCTAAAGTTGAAATCACAAGTTGAAGTCTTAGGGTTAACTCTTTAGAGTTAAGTCTTGGGGATAAGTCTTAGGGTTAAGTCTTAACGTTTCAGTCCTAAGGTTAACTCTTAGGGTTAAATCTGTAAGGTCAACACTTAAGGTTAACTCTTAGGGTTAAGTTTAGGGTTAAGCCTTAAGGTTACATCTTAAAGTTAAATATTAAGGTTAAGTCTTAGGGCTATTTCTTAAGTTTAAGTCTGAGGGTTATATCTGAGCGTTCATTATTAAGTTGAAGTCTTAGAGTTCATTCTCAGGGTTAAGTCTTCAAGTTACTTCTTAAGGTTGAGGCTTAGGGTTAAGTTTTAAGGTTAAGTCCGAATGTTCCATCTTAAAGTTAAGTCTTAGGGTTAAATCTCAGTGTTAAGTCTCAAGGTTAGGTCTCAGGGTAGAAGTCGTAAGGTTGTGTCTTAATGTTCAGTCTTATTGTTAACTCTTAAAAGTTATATTTTAGGGTTCAGTCTTAGGGTTAAATTTTAAGGTTAAGTCTTCAGGTTAAGTCTTAAGGGGAAGTCTTATGGCTTGAGTCTTAGGGTTAAGTCTAAAGTTTAATTCATAAGTTTAAGTCTTAGACTTAAGTCTTGGGGCTAAGTCTTAGGGTTAAGTCTTAAATCTTAGGTTTAAGTCTCAGTGTTGAGTCTTAGGGATAAGTCTTTGAATTAAGTCTTCAAGTTTTGTCTTAAGGTTTAACCTTAAGTTTAAGTCATAGGGTTAAGTCTTAGGGTTAAGTATTGAGTGTAAATCTTAAGGTTACGCTTTAAGGTTAAGTCTTAATGGTACATCTTAAAGTTAAGTCTTAGCATTAAGACTTAGGGTTAAATCCCAGGGTTAAATTTCAAGGTAAAGTCTCAAGGTTAAGTCTCAGGGTTACGTGGTCAAGTTGTGTCTTAGGATTCAGTCTTAGGGTTAAGTTTTGAAGTTAAATTGAGGTTAAGTCTTAGGGTTAAGTCTCAGGATTATGTCTTAGGGATAAGGCTTAAGTTTAAACCTTAAGCTTAAGTCTTAGGGTTAAGCCTTAAGGTTAAGTGTCAGGGTTAATTCCTAAAGGTTAAGTCTTAAGTTTACATCTCATAGATTGAGTCTTAGGGTTAATTAAGTCTTAAGTTTACATCTCATAGATTGAGTCTTAGGGTTAAGTCTGCATCTTAAGTCTTAGGGTTAAGTCTTAGAGTACAATCTTGAGGATAAGTCTTATGGTTAAGTCTCAGGGTTAAGTCTTAATGTTAAGTCTTAAGGTTGAGCCTTAAGGTTAAGTCTTAGGGTTAAGCCTTAGAGTTATGTCTTGGGGTAAGTCTTAGGGCTAAGTCTCAGGATTAAGTATCAAGGTTAAAGCTCAAGGATAAGTCTCAGGGCTACGTTTTAGGGTTAAGTCTTCAGGTTAAATCTTAGGTTTAAGTCTCAGTTTTCAGTTTTAGGGATAAGTCTTATGGATAAATTTCACGACTAAGTCTCAGGGTTGAGTCTTAAAGTTAAAACTTAACCTGAAGTCTTAGGGTTAAGTCTTATGGTTAAATCTTAATGTTAAATCGTAATTTTAAGTCTTAGCGTTCAGTCTAAAGTTTAAATCACAAGTTGAAGTCTTAGGGTTAACTCTTTAGAGTTAAGTCTTGGGGATAAGTCTTAGGGTTAAGTCTTAACGTTTCAGTCCTAAGCTTAACTCTTAGGGTTAAATCTGTAAGGTCAACACTTAAGGTTAACTCTTAGGGTTAAGTTTAGGGTGAAGCCTTAAGGTTACATCTTAAAGTTAAATATTAAGGTTAAGTCTTAGGGCTATTTCTTAAGTTTAAGTCTGAGGGTTATATCTGAGCGTTCATTATTAAGTTGAAGTCTTAGAGTTCATTCTCAGGGTTAAGTCTTCAAGTTACTTCTTAAGGTTGAGGCTTAGGGTTAAGTTTTAAGGTTAAGTCCGAATGTTACATCTTAAAGTTAAGTCTTAGGGTTAAATCTCAGTGTTAAGTCTCAAGGTTAGGTCTCAGGGTAGAAGTCGTAAGGTTGTGTCTTAATGTTCAGGCTTATTGTTAACTCTTAAAAGTTATATTTTAGGGTTCAGTCTTAGGGTTAAATTTTAAGGTTAAGTCTTCAGGTTAAGTCTTAAGGGGAAGTCTTATGGCTTGAGTCTTAGGGTTAAGTCTAAAGTTTAATTCATAAGTTTAAGTCTTAGACTTAAGTCTTGGGGCTAAGTCTTAGGGTTAAGTCTTAAATCTTAGGTTTAAGTCTCAGTGTTGAGTCTTAGGGATAAGTCTTTGAATTAAGTCTTCAAGTTTTGTCTTAAGGTTTAACCTTAAGTTTAAGTCATAGGGTTAAGTCTTAGGGTTAAGTATTGAGTGTAAATCTTAAGGTTACGCTTTAAGGTTAAGTCTTAATGGTACATCTTAAAGTTAAGTCTTAGCATTAAGACTTAGGGTTAAATCCCAGGGTTAAATTTCAAGGTAAAGTCTCAAGGTTAAGTCTCAGGGTTACGTGGTCAAGTTGTGTCTTAGGATTCAGTCTTAGGGTTAAGTTTTGAAGTTAAACTTGAGGTTAAGTCTTAGGGTTAAGTCTCAGGATTATGTCTTAGGGATAAGTCTTAAGTTTAAACCTTAAGCTTAAGTCTTAGGGTTAAGCCTTAAGGTTAAGTGTCAGGGTTAATTCCTAAAGGTTAAGTCTTAAGTTTACATCTCATAGATTGCGTCTTAGGGTTAATTAAGTCTTAAGTTTACATCTCATAGATTGAGTCTTATGGTTAAGTCTGCATCTTAAGTCTTAGGGTTAAGTCTTAGAGTACAATCTTGAGGATAAGTCTTATGGTTAAGTCTCAGGGTTAAGTCTTAATGTTAAGTCTTAAGGTTGAGCCTTAAGGTTAAGTCTTAGGGTTAAGCCTTAGAGTTATGTCTTGGGGTAAGTCTTAGGGCTAAGTCTCAGGATTAAGTATCAAGGTTAAAGCTCAAGGATAAGTCTCAGGGCTACGTTTTAGGGTTAAGTCTTCAGGTTAAATCTTAGGTTTAAGTCTCAGTTTTCAGTTTTAGGGATAAGTCTTATGGATAAATTTCACGACTAAGTCTCAGGGTTGAGTCTTAAGGTTAAAACTTAACCTGAAGTCTTAGGGTTAAGTCTTATGGTTAAATCTTAATGTTAAATCGTAATTTTAAGTCTTAGCGTTCAGTCTAAAGTTGAAATCACAAGTTGAAGTCTTAGGGTTAACTCTTTAGAGTTAAGTCTTGGGGATAAGTCTGAGGGTTAAGTCTTAACGTTTCAGTCCTAAGCTTAACTCTTAGGGTTAAATCTGTAAGGTCAACACTTAAGGTTAACTCTTAGGGTTAAGTTTAGGGTTAAGCCTTAAGGTTACATCTTAAAGTTAAATATTAAGGTTAAGTCTTAGGGCTATTTCTTAAGTTTAAGTCTGAGGGTTATATCTGAGCGTTCATTATTAAGTTGAAGTCTTAGAGTTCATTCTCAGGGTTAAGTCTTCAAGTTACTTCTTAAGGTTGAGGCTTAGGGTTAAGTTTTAAGGTTAAGTCCGAATGTTCCATCTTAAAGTTAAGTCTTAGGGTTAAATCTCAGTGTTAAGTCTCAAGGTTAGGTCTCAGGGTAGAAGTCGTAAGGTTGTGTCTTAATGTTCAGTCTTATTGTTAACTCTTAAAAGTTATATTTTAGGGTTCAGTCTTAGGGTTAAATTTTAAGGTTAAGTCTTCAGGTTAAGTCTTAAGGTGAAGTCTTATGGCTTGAGTCTTAGGGTTAAGTCTAAAGTTTAATTCATAAGTTTAAGTCTTAGACTTAAGTCTTGGGGCTAAGTCTTAGGGTTAAGTCTTAAATCTTAGGTTTAAGTCTCAGTGTTGAGTCTTAGGGATAAGTCTTTGAATTAAGTCTTCAAGTTTTGTCTTAAGGTTTAACCTTAAGTTTAAGTCATAGGGTTAAGTCTTAGGGTTAAGTATTGAGTGTAAATCTTAAGGTTACGCTTTAAGGTTAAGTCTTAATGGTACATCTTAAAGTTAAGTCTTAGCATTAAGACTTAGGGTTAAATCCCAGGGTTAAATTTCAAGGTAAAGTCTCAAGGTTAAGTCTCAGGGTTACGTGGTCAAGTTGTGTCTTAGGATTCAGTCTTAGGGTTAAGTTTTGAAGTTAAACTTGAGGTTAAGTCTTAGGGTTAAGTCTCAGGATTATGTCTTAGGGATAAGTCTTAAGTTTAAACCTTAAGCTTAAGTCTTAGGGTTAAGCCTTAAGGTTAAGTGTCAGGGTTAATTCCTAAAGGTTAAGTCTTAAGTTGACATCTCATAGATTGCGTCTTAGGGTTAATTAAGTCTTAAGTTTACATCTCATAGATTGAGTCTTAGGGTTAAGTCTTCATCTTAAGTCTTAGGGTTAAGTCTTAGAGTACAATCTTGAGGATAAGTCTTATGGTTAAGTCTCAGGGTTAAGTCTTAATGTTAAGTCTTAAGGTTGAGCCTTAAGGTTAAGTCTTAGGGTTAAGCCTTAGAGTTATGTCTTGGGGTAAGTCTTAGGGCTAAGTCTCAGGATTAAGTATCAAGGTTAAAGCTCAAGGATAAGTCTCAGGGCTACGTTTTAGGGTTAAGTCTTCAGGTTAAATCTTAGGTTTAAGTCTCAGTTTTCAGTTTTAGGGATAAGTCTTATGGATAAATTTCACGACTAAGTCTCAGGGTTGAGTCTTAAGGTTAAAACTTAACCTGAAGTCTTAGGGTTAAGTCTTATGGTTAAATCTTAATGTTAAATCGTAATTTTAAGTCTTAGCGTTCAGTCTAAAGTTGAAATCACAAGTTGAAGTCTTAGGGTTAACTCTTTAGAGTTAAGTCTTGGGGATAAGTCTTAGGGTTAAGTCTTAACGTTTCAGTCCTAAGGTTAACTCTTAGGGTTAAATCTGTAAGGTCAACACTTAAGGTTAACTCTTAGGGTTAAGTTTAGGGTGAAGCCTTAAGGTTACATCTTAAAGTTAAATATTAAGGTTAAGTCTTAGGGCTATTTCTTAAGTTTAAGTCTGAGGGTTATATCTGAGCGTTCATTATTAAGTTGAAGTCTTAGAGTTCATTCTCAGGGTTAAGTCTTCAAGTTACTTCTTAAGGTTGAGGCTTAGGGTTAAGTTTTAAGGTTAAGTCCGAATGTTCCATCTTAAAGTTAAGTCTTAGGGTTAAATCTCAGTGTTAAGTCTCAAGGTTAGGTCTCAGGGTAGAAGTCGTAAGGTTGTGTCTTAATGTTCAGTCTTATTGTTAACTCTTAAAAGTTATATTTTAGGGTTCAGTCTTAGGGTTAAATTTTAAGGTTAAGTCTTCAGGTTAAGTCTTAAGGGGAAGTCTTATGGCTTGAGTCTTAGGGTTAAGTCTAAAGTTTAATTCATAAGTTTAAGTCTTAGACTTAAGTCTTGGGGCTAAGTCTTAGGGTTAAGTCTTAAATCTTAGGTTTAAGTCTCAGTGTTGAGTCTTAGGGATAAGTCTTTGAATTAAGTCTTCAAGTTTTGTCTTAAGGTTTAACCTTAAGTTTAAGTCATAGGGTTAAGTCTTAGGGTTAAGTATTGAGTGTAAATCTTAAGGTTACGCTTTAAGGTTAAGTCTTAATGGTACATCTTAAAGTTAAGTCTTAGCATTAAGACTTAGGGTTAAATCCCAGGGTTAAATTTCAAGGTAAAGTCTCAAGGTTAAGTCTCAGGGTTACGTGGTCAAGTTGTGTCTTAGGATTCAGTCTTAGGGTTAAGTTTTGAAGTTAAATTGAGGTTAAGTCTTAGGGTTAAGTCTCAGGATTATGTCTTAGGGATAAGGCTTAAGTTTAAACCTTAAGCTTAAGTCTTAGGGTTAAGCCTTAAGGTTAAGTGTCAGGGTTAATTCCTAAAGGTTAAGTCTTAAGTTTACATCTCATAGATTGAGTCTTAGGGTTAATTAAGTCTTAAGTTTACATCTCATAGATTGAGTCTTAGGGTTAAGTCTGCATCTTAAGTCTTAGGGTTAAGTCTTAGAGTACAATCTTGAGGATAAGTCTTATGGTTAAGTCTCAGGGTTAAGTCTTAATGTTAAGTCTTAAGGTTGAGCCTTAAGGTTAAGTCTTAGGGTTAAGCCTTAGAGTTATGTCTTGGGGTAAGTCTTAGGGCTAAGTCTCAGGATTAAGTATCAAGGTTAAAGCTCAAGGATAAGTCTCAGGGCTACGTTTTAGGGTTAAGTCTTCAGGTTAAATCTTAGGTTTAAGTCTCAGTTTTCAGTTTTAGGGATAAGTCTTATGGATAAATTTCACGACTAAGTCTCAGGGTTGAGTCTTAAAGTTAAAACTTAACCTGAAGTCTTAGGGTTAAGTCTTATGGTTAAATCTTAATGTTAAATCGTAATTTTAAGTCTTAGCGTTCAGTCTAAAGTTTAAATCACAAGTTGAAGTCTTAGGGTTAACTCTTTAGAGTTAAGTCTTGGGGATAAGTCTTAGGGTTAAGTCTTAACGTTTCAGTCCTAAGCTTAACTCTTAGGGTTAAATCTGTAAGGTCAACACTTAAGGTTAACTCTTAGGGTTAAGTTTAGGGTGAAGCCTTAAGGTTACATCTTAAAGTTAAATATTAAGGTTAAGTCTTAGGGCTATTTCTTAAGTTTAAGTCTGAGGGTTATATCTGAGCGTTCATTATTAAGTTGAAGTCTTAGAGTTCATTCTCAGGGTTAAGTCTTCAAGTTACTTCTTAAGGTTGAGGCTTAGGGTTAAGTTTTAAGGTTAAGTCCGAATGTTACATCTTAAAGTTAAGTCTTAGGGTTAAATCTCAGTGTTAAGTCTCAAGGTTAGGTCTCAGGGTAGAAGTCGTAAGGTTGTGTCTTAATGTTCAGGCTTATTGTTAACTCTTAAAAGTTATATTTTAGGGTTCAGTCTTAGGGTTAAATTTTAAGGTTAAGTCTTCAGGTTAAGTCTTAAGGGGAAGTCTTATGGCTTGAGTCTTAGGGTTAAGTCTAAAGTTTAATTCATAAGTTTAAGTCTTAGACTTAAGTCTTGGGGCTAAGTCTTAGGGTTAAGTCTTAAATCTTAGGTTTAAGTCTCAGTGTTGAGTCTTAGGGATAAGTCTTTGAATTAAGTCTTCAAGTTTTGTCTTAAGGTTTAACCTTAAGTTTAAGTCATAGGGTTAAGTCTTAGGGTTAAGTATTGAGTGTAAATCTTAAGGTTACGCTTTAAGGTTAAGTCTTAATGGTACATCTTAAAGTTAAGTCTTAGCATTAAGACTTAGGGTTAAATCCCAGGGTTAAATTTCAAGGTAAAGTCTCAAGGTTAAGTCTCAGGGTTACGTGGTCAAGTTGTGTCTTAGGATTCAGTCTTAGGGTTAAGTTTTGAAGTTAAACTTGAGGTTAAGTCTTAGGGTTAAGTCTCAGGATTATGTCTTAGGGATAAGTCTTAAGTTTAAACCTTAAGCTTAAGTCTTAGGGTTAAGCCTTAAGGTTAAGTGTCAGGGTTAATTCCTAAAGGTTAAGTCTTAAGTTTACATCTCATAGATTGCGTCTTAGGGTTAATTAAGTCTTAAGTTTACATCTCATAGATTGAGTCTTATGGTTAAGTCTGCATCTTAAGTCTTAGGGTTAAGTCTTAGAGTACAATCTTGAGGATAAGTCTTATGGTTAAGTCTCAGGGTTAAGTCTTAATGTTAAGTCTTAAGGTTGAGCCTTAAGGTTAAGTCTTAGGGTTAAGCCTTAGAGTTATGTCTTGGGGTAAGTCTTAGGGCTAAGTCTCAGGATTAAGTATCAAGGTTAAAGCTCAAGGATAAGTCTCAGGGCTACGTTTTAGGGTTAAGTCTTCAGGTTAAATCTTAGGTTTAAGTCTCAGTTTTCAGTTTTAGGGATAAGTCTTATGGATAAATTTCACGACTAAGTCTCAGGGTTGAGTCTTAAGGTTAAAACTTAACCTGAAGTCTTAGGGTTAAGTCTTATGGTTAAATCTTAATGTTAAATCGTAATTTTAAGTCTTAGCGTTCAGTCTAAAGTTTAAATCACAAGTTGAAGTCTTAGGGTTAACTCTTTAGAGTTAAGTCTTGGGGATAAGTCTGAGGGTTAAGTCTTAACGTTTCAGTCCTAAGCTTAACTCTTAGGGTTAAATCTGTAAGGTCAACACTTAAGGTTAACTCTTAGGGTTAAGTTTAGGGTGAAGCCTTAAGGTTACATCTTAAAGTTAAATATTAAGGTTAAGTCTTAGGGCTATTTCTTAAGTTTAAGTCTGAGG
Organism: Falco punctatus; assembly: GCF_963210335.1. NCBI lineage: Eukaryota > Metazoa > Chordata > Aves > Falconiformes > Falconidae > Falco > Falco punctatus. Next base: position 886,572 of record NW_027660119.1, read on the forward strand.
GTTATATCTGAGCGTTCATTATTAAGTTGAAGTCTTAGAGTTCATTCTCAGGGTTAAGTCTTCAAGTTACTTCTTAAGGTTGAGGCTTAGGGTTAAGTTTTAAGGTTAAGTCCGAATGTTACATCTTAAAGTTAAGTCTTAGGGTTAAATCTCAGTGTTAAGTCTCAAGGTTAGGTCTCAGGGTAGAAGTCGTAAGGTTGTGTCTTAATGTTCAGTCTTATTGTTAACTCTTAAAAGTTATATTTTAGGGTTCAGTCTTAGGGTTAAATTTTAAGGTTAAGTCTTCAGGTTAAGTCTTAAGGGGAAGTCTTATGGCTTGAGTCTTAGGGTTAAGTCTAAAGTTTAATTCATAAGTTTAAGTCTTAGACTTAAGTCTTGGGGCTAAGTCTTAGGGTTAAGTCTTAAATCTTAGGTTTAAGTCTCAGTGTTGAGTCTTAGGGATAAGTCTTTGAATTAAGTCTTCAAGTTTTGTCTTAAGGTTTAACCTTAAGTTTAAGTCATAGGGTTAAGTCTTAGGGTTAAGTATTGAGTGTAAATCTTAAGGTTACGCTTTAAGGTTAAGCCTTAATGGTACATCTTAAAGTTAAGTCTTAGCATTAAGACTTAGGGTTAAATCCCAGGGTTAAATTTCAAGGTAAAGTCTCAAGGTTAAGTCTCAGGGTTACGTGGTCAAGTTGTGTCTTAGGATTCAGTCTTAGGGTTAAGTTTTGAAGTTAAACTTGAGGTTAAGTCTTAGGGTTAAGTCTCAGGATTATGTCTTAGGGATAAGTCTTAAGTTTAAACCTTAAGCTTAAGTCTTAGGGTTAAGCCTTAAGGTTAAGTGTCAGGGTTAATTCCTAAAGGTTAAGTCTTAAGTTTACATCTCATAGATTGCATCTTAGGGTTAATTAAGTCTTAAGTTTACATCTCATAGATTGAGTCTTATGGTTAAGTCTGCATCTTAAGTCTTAGGGTTAAGTCTTAGAGTACAATCTTGAGGATAAGTCTTATGGTTAAGTCTCAGGGTTAAGTCTTAATGTTAAGTCTTAAGGTTGAGCCTTAAGGTTAAGTCTTAGGGTTAAGCCTTAGAGTTATGTCTTGGGGATAAGTCTTAGGGCTAAGTCTCAGGATTAAGTATCAAGGTTAAAGCTCAAGGATAAGTCTCAGGGCTACGTTTTAGGGTTAAGTCTTCAGGTTAAATCTTAGGTTTAAGTCTCAGTTTTCAGTTTTAGGGATAAGTCTTATGGATAAATTTCACGACTAAGTCTCAGGGTTGAGTCTTAAGGTTAAAACTTAACCTGAAGTCTTAGGGTTAAGTCTTATGGTTAAATCTTAATGTTAAATCGTAATTTTAAGTCTTAGCGTTCAGTCTAAAGTTGAAATCACAAGTTGAAGTCTTAGGGTTAACTCTTTAGAGTTAAGTCTTGGGGATAAGTCTTAGGGTTAAGTCTTAACATTTAAGTCCTACGGTTAACTCTTAGGGTTAAATCTGTAAGGTCAACACTTAAGGTTAACTCTTAGGGTTAAGTTTAGGGTTAAGCCTTAAGGTTACATCTTAAAGTTAAATATTAAGGTTAAGTCTTAGGGCTATTTCTTAAGTTTAAGTCTGAGGGTTATATCTGAGCGTTCATTATTAAGTTGAAGTCTTAGAGTTCATTCTCAGGGTTAAGTCTTCAAGTTACTTCTTAAGGTTGAGGCTTAGGGTTAAGTTTTAAGGTTAAGTCCGAATGTTACATCTTAAAGTTAAGTCTTAGGGTTAAATCTCAGTGTTAAGTCTCAAGGTTAGGTCTCAGGGTAGAAGTCGTAAGGTTGTGTCTTAATGTTCAGTCTTATTGTTAAGTCTTAAAAGTTATATTTTAGGGTTCAGTCTTAGGGTTAAATTTTAAGGTTAAGTCTTCAGGTTAAGTCTTAAGGTGAAGTCTTATGGCTTGAGCCTTAGGGTTAAGTCTAAAGTTTAATTCATAAGTTTAAGTCTTAGACTTAAGTCTTGGGGCTAAGTCTTAGGGTTAAGTCTTAAATCTTAGGTTTAAGTCTCAGTGTTGAGTCTTAGGGATAAGTCTTTGAATTAAGTCTTCAAGTTTTGTCTTAAGGTTTAACCTTAAGTTTAAGTCATAGGGTTAAGTCTTAGGGTTAAGTATTGAGTGTAAATCTTAAGGTTACGCTTTAAGGTTAAGTCTTAATGGTACATCTTAAAGTTAAGTCTTAGCATTAAGACTCTAGGGTTAAATCCCAGGGTTAAATTTCAAGGTAAAGTCTCAAGGTTAAGTCTCAGGGTTACGTGGTAAGGTTGTGTCTTAGGATTCAGTCTTAGGGTTAAGTTTTGAGGTTAAATTGAGGTTAAGTCTTAGGGTTAAGTCTCAGGATTATGTCTTAGGGATAAGTCTTAAGTTTAAACCTTAAGCTTAAGTCTTAGGGTTAAGCCTTAAGGTTAAGTGTCAGGGTTAATTCCTAAAGGTTAAGTCTTAAGTTTACATCTCATAGATTGAGTCTTAGGGTTAATTAAGTCTTAAGTTTACATCTCATAGATTGAGTCTTAGGGTTAAGTCTTCATCTTAAGTCTTAGGGTTAAGTCTTAGAGTACAATCTTGAGGATAAGTCTTATGGTTAAGTCTCAGGGTTAAGTCTTAATGTTAAGTCTTAAGGTTAAGTCTTAGGGTTAAGCCTTAGAGTTATGTCTTGGGGCTAAGTCTTAGGGCTAAGTCTCAGGATTAAGTATCAAGGTTAAAGCTCAAGGATAAGTCTCAGGGCTACGTTTTAGGGTTAAGTCTTCAGGTTAAATCTTAGGTTTAAGTCTCAGTTTTCAGTTTTAGGGATAAGTCTTATGGATAAATTTCACGACTAAGTCTCAGGGTTGAGTCTTAAGGTTAAAACTTAACCTGAAGTCTTAGGGTTAAGTCTTATGGTTAAATCTTAATGTTAAATCGTAATTTTAAGTCTTAGCGTTCAGTCTAAAGTTGAAATCACAAGTTGAAGTCTTAGGGTTAACTCTTTAGAGTTAAGTCTTGGGGATAAGTCTTAGGGTTAAGTCTTAACGTTTCAGTCCTAAGCTTAACTCTTAGGGTTAAATCTGTAAGGTCAACACTTAAGGTTAACTCTTAGGGTTAAGTTTAGGGTTAAGCCTTAAGGTTACATCTTAAAGTTAAATATTAAGGTTAAGTCTTAGGGCTATTTCTTAAGTTTAAGTCTGAGGGTTATATCTGAGCGTTCATTATTAAGTTGAAGTCTTAGAGTTCATTCTCAGGGTTAAGTCTTCAAGTTACTTCTTAAGGTTGAGGCTTAGGGTTAAGTTTTAAGGTTAAGTCCGAATGTTCCATCTTAAAGTTAAGTCTTAGGGTTAAATCTCAGTGTTAAGTCTCAAGGTTAGGTCTCAGGGTAGAAGTCGTAAGGTTGTGTCTTAATGTTCAGGCTTATTGTTAAGTCTTAAAAGTTATATTTTAGGGTTCAGTCTTAGGGTTAAATTTTAAGGCTAAGTCTTCAGGTTAAGTCTTAAGGTGAAGTCTTATGGCTTGAGTCTTAGGGTTAAGTCTAAAGTTTAATTCATAAGTTTAAGTCTTAGACTGAAGTCTTGGGGCTAAGTCTTAGGGTTAAGTCTTAAATCTTAGGTTTAAGTCTCAGTGTTGAGTCTTAGGGATAAGTCTTTGAATTAAGTCTTCAAGTTTTGTCTTAAGGTTTAACCTTAAGTTTAAGTCATAGGGTTAAGTCTTAGGGTTAAGTATTGAGTGTAAATCTTAAGGTTACGCTTTAAGGTTAAGCCTTAATGGTACATCTTAAAGTTAAGTCTTAGCATTAAGACTTAGGGTTAAATCCCAGGGTTAAATTTCAAGGTAAAGTCTCAAGGTTAAGTCTCAGGGTTACGTGGTCAAGTTGTGTCTTAGGATTCAGTCTTAGGGTTAAGTTTTGAAGTTAAACTTGAGGTTAAGTCTTAGGGTTAAGTCTCAGGATTATGTCTTAGGGATAAGTCTTAAGTTTAAACCTTAAGCTTAAGTCTTAGGGTTAAGCCTTAAGGTTAAGTGTCAGGGTTAATTCCTAAAGGTTAAGTCTTAAGTTTACATCTCATAGATTGAGTCTTAGGGTTAATTAAGTCTTAAGTTTACATCTCATAGATTGAGTCTTAGGGTTAAGTCTTCATCTTAAGTCTTAGGGTTAAGTCTTAGAGTACAATCTTGAGGATAAGTCTTATGGTTAAGTCTCAGGGTTAAGTCTTAATGTTAAGTCTTAAGGTTGAGCCTTAAGGTTAAGTCTTAGGGTTAAGCCTTAGAGTTATGTCTTGGGGTAAGTCTTAGGGCTAAGTCTCAGGATTAAGTATCAAGGTTAAAGCTCAAGGATAAGTCTCAGGGCTACGTTTTAGGGTTAAGTCTTCAGGTTAAATCTTAGGTTTAAGTCTCAGTTTTCAGTTTTAGGGATAAGTCTTATGGATAAATTTCACGACTAAGTCTCAGGGTTGAGTCTTAAGGTTAAAACTTAACCTGAAGTCTTAGGGTTAAGTCTTATGGTTAAATCTTAATGTTAAATCGTAATTTTAAGTCTTAGCGTTCAGTCTAAAGTTTAAATCACAAGTTGAAGTCTTAGGGTTAACTCTTTAGAGTTAAGTCTTGGGGATAAGTCTTAGGGTTAAGTCTTAACGTTTCAGTCCTAAGCTTAACTCTTAGGGTTAAATCTGTAAGGTCAACACTTAAGGTTAACTCTTAGGGTTAAGTTTAGGGTGAAGCCTTAAGGTTACATCTTAAAGTTAAATATTAAGGTTAAGTCTTAGGGCTATTTCTTAAGTTTAAGTCTGAGGGTTATATCTGAGCGTTCATTATTAAGTTGAAGTCTTAGAGTTCATTCTCAGGGTTAAGTCTTCAAGTTACTTCTTAAGGTTGAGGCTTAGGGTTAAGTTTTAAGGTTAAGTCCGAATGTTCCATCTTAAAGTTAAGTCTTAGGGTTAAATCTCAGTGTTAAGTCTCAAGGTTAGGTCTCAGGGTAGAAGTCGTAAGGTTGTGTCTTAATGTTCAGTCTTATTGTTAACTCTTAAAAGTTATATTTTAGGGTTCAGTCTTAGGGTTAAATTTTAAGGTTAAGTCTTCAGGTTAAGTCTTAAGGTGAAGTCTTATGGCTTGAGCCTTAGGGTTAAGTCTAAAGTTTAATTCATAAGTTTAAGTCTTAGACTTAAGTCTTGGGGCTAAGTCTTAGGGTTAAGTCTTAAATCTTAGGTTTAAGTCTCAGTGTTGAGTCTTAGGGATAAGTCTTTGAATTAAGTCTTCAAGTTTTGTCTTAAGGTTTAACCTTAAGTTTAAGTCATAGGGTTAAGTCTTAGGGTTAAGTATTGAGTGTAAATCTTAAGGTTACGCTTTAAGGTTAAGCCTTAATGGTACATCTTAAAGTTAAGTCTTAGCATTAAGACTTAGGGTTAAATCCCAGGGTTAAATTTCAAGGTAAAGTCTCAAGGTTAAGTCTCAGGGTTACGTGGTCAAGTTGTGTCTTAGGATTCAGTCTTAGGGTTAAGTTTTGAAGTTAAACTTGAGGTTAAGTCTTAGGGTTAAGTCTCAGGATTATGTCTTAGGGATAAGTCTTAAGTTTAAACCTTAAGCTTAAGTCTTAGGGTTAAGCCTTAAGGTTAAGTGTCAGGGTTAATTCCTAAAGGTTAAGTCTTAAGTTTACATCTCATAGATTGCGTCTTAGGGTTAATTAAGTCTTAAGTTTACATCTCATAGATTGAGTCTTATGGTTAAGTCTGCATCTTAAGTCTTAGGGTTAAGTCTTAGAGTACAATCTTGAGGATAAGTCTTATGGTTAAGTCTCAGGGTTAAGTCTTAATGTTAAGTCTTAAGGTTGAGCCTTAAGGTTAAGTCTTAGGGTTAAGCCTTAGAGTTATGTCTTGGGGATAAGTCTTAGGGCGAAGTCTCAGGATTAAGTATCAAGGTTAAAGCTCAAGTATAAGTCTCAGGGCTACGTTTTAGGGTTAAGTCTTCAGGTTAAATCTTAGGTTTAAGTCTCAGTTTTCAGTTTTAGGGATAAGTCTTATGGATAAATTTCACGACTAAGTCTCAGGGTTGAGTCTTAAGGTTAAAACTTAACCTGAAGTCTTAGGGTTAAGTCTTATGGTTAAATCTTAATGTTAAATCGTAATTTTAAGTCTTAGCGTTCAGTCTAAAGTTGAAATCACAAGTTGAAGTCTTAGGGTTAACTCTTTAGAGTTAAGTCTTGGGGATAAGTCTTAGGGTTAAGTCTTAACATTTAAGTCCTACGGTTAACTCTTAGGGTTAAATCTGTAAGGTCAACACTTAAGGTTAACTCTTAGGGTTAAGTTTAGGGTTAAGCCTTAAGGTTACATCTTAAAGTTAAATATTAAGGTTAAGTCTTAGGGCTATTTCTTAAGTTTAAGTCTGAGGGTTATATCTGAGCGTTCATTATTAAGTTGAAGTCTTAGAGTTCATTCTCAGGGTTAAGTCTTCAAGTTACTTCTTAAGGTTGAGGCTTAGGGTTAAGTTTTAAGGTTAAGTCCGAATGTTACATCTTAAAGTTAAGTCTTAGGGTTAAATCTCAGTGTTAAGTCTCAAGGTTAGGTCTCAGGGTAGAAGTCGTAAGGTTGTGTCTTAATGTTCAGTCTTATTGTTAAGTCTTAAAAGTTATATTTTAGGGTTCAGTCTTAGGGTTAAATTTTAAGGTTAAGTCTTCAGGTTAAGTCTTAAGGTGAAGTCTTATGGCTTGAGCCTTAGGGTTAAGTCTAAAGTTTAATTCATAAGTTTAAGTCTTAGACTTAAGTCTTGGGGCTAAGTCTTAGGGTTAAGTCTTAAATCTTAGGTTTAAGTCTCAGTGTTGAGTCTTAGGGATAAGTCTTTGAATTAAGTCTTCAAGTTTTGTCTTAAGGTTTAACCTTAAGTTTAAGTCATAGGGTTAAGTCTTAGGGTTAAGTATTGAGTGTAAATCTTAAGGTTACGCTTTAAGGTTAAGTCTTAATGGTACATCTTAAAGTTAAGTCTTAGCATTAAGACTCTAGGGTTAAATCCCAGGGTTAAATTTCAAGGTAAAGTCTCAAGGTTAAGTCTCAGGGTTACGTGGTAAGGTTGTGTCTTAGGATTCAGTCTTAGGGTTAAGTTTTGAGGTTAAATTGAGGTTAAGTCTTAGGGTTAAGTCTCAGGATTATGTCTTAGGGATAAGTCTTAAGTTTAAACCTTAAGCTTAAGTCTTAGGGTTAAGCCTTAAGGTTAAGTGTCAGGGTTAATTCCTAAAGGTTAAGTCTTAAGTTTACATCTCATAGATTGAGTCTTAGGGTTAATTAAGTCTTAAGTTTACATCTCATAGATTGAGTCTTAGGGTTAAGTCTTCATCTTAAGTCTTAGGGTTAAGTCTTAGAGTACAATCTTGAGGATAAGTCTTATGGTTAAGTCTCAGGGTTAAGTCTTAATGTTAAGTCTTAAGGTTAAGTCTTAGGGTTAAGCCTTAGAGTTATGTCTTGGGGCTAAGTCTTAGGGCTAAGTCTCAGGATTAAGTATCAAGGTTAAAGCTCAAGGATAAGTCTCAGGGCTACGTTTTAGGGTTAAGTCTTCAGGTTAAATCTTAGGTTTAAGTCTCAGTTTTCAGTTTTAGGGATAAGTCTTATGGATAAATTTCACGACTAAGTCTCAGGGTTGAGTCTTAAGGTTAAAACTTAACCTGAAGTCTTAGGGTTAAGTCTTATGGTTAAATCTTAATGTTAAATCGTAATTTTAAGTCTTAGCGTTCAGTCTAAAGTTGAAATCACAAGTTGAAGTCTTAGGGTTAACTCTTTAGAGTTAAGTCTTGGGGATAAGTCTTAGGGTTAAGTCTTAACGTTTCAGTCCTAAGCTTAACTCTTAGGGTTAAATCTGTAAGGTCAACACTTAAGGTTAACTCTTAGGGTTAAGTTTAGGGTTAAGCCTTAAGGTTACATCTTAAAGTTAAATATTAAGGTTAAGTCTTAGGGCTATTTCTTAAGTTTAAGTCTGAGGGTTATATCTGAGCGTTCATTATTAAGTTGAAGTCTTAGAGTTCATTCTCAGGGTTAAGTCTTCAAGTTACTTCTTAAGGTTGAGGCTTAGGGTTAAGTTTTAAGGTTAAGTCCGAATGTTCCATCTTAAAGTTAAGTCTTAGGGTTAAATCTCAGTGTTAAGTCTCAAGGTTAGGTCTCAGGGTAGAAGTCGTAAGGTTGTGTCTTAATGTTCAGTCTTATTGTTAACTCTTAAAAGTTATATTTTAGGGTTCAGTCTTAGGGTTAAATTTTAAGGTTAAGTCTTCAGGTTAAGTCTTAAGGGGAAGTCTTATGGCTTGAGTCTTAGGGTTAAGTCTAAAGTTTAATTCATAAGTTTAAGTCTTAGACTTAAGTCTTGGGGCTAAGTCTTAGGGTTAAGTCTTAAATCTTAGGTTTAAGTCTCAGTGTTGAGTCTTAGGGATAAGTCTTTGAATTAAGTCTTCAAGTTTTGTCTTAAGGTTTAACCTTAAGTTTAAGTCATAGGGTTAAGTCTTAGGGTTAAGTATTGAGTGTAAATCTTAAGGTTACGCTTTAAGGTTAAGTCTTAATGGTACATCTTAAAGTTAAGTCTTAGCATTAAGACTTAGGGTTAAATCCCAGGGTTAAATTTCAAGGTAAAGTCTCAAGGTTAAGTCTCAGGGTTACGTGGTCAAGTTGTGTCTTAGGATTCAGTCTTAGGGTTAAGTTTTGAAGTTAAACTTGAGGTTAAGTCTTAGGGTTAAGTCTCAGGATTATGTCTTAGGGATAAGTCTTAAGTTTAAACCTTAAGCTTAAGTCTTAGGGTTAAGCCTTAAGGTTAAGTGTCAGGGTTAATTCCTAAAGGTTAAGTCTTAAGTTTACATCTCATAGATTGCGTCTTAGGGTTAATTAAGTCTTAAGTTTACATCTCATAGATTGAGTCTTAGGGTTAAGTCTGCATCTTAAGTCTTAGGGTTAAGTCTTAGAGTACAATCTTGAGGATAAGTCTTATGGTTAAGTCTCAGGGTTAAGTCTTAATGTTAAGTCTTAAGGTTGAGCCTTAAGGTTAAGTCTTAGGGTTAAGCCTTAGAGTTATGTCTTGGGGTAAGTCTTAGGGCTAAGTCTCAGGATTAAGTATCAAGGTTAAAGCTCAAGGATAAGTCTCAGGGCTACGTTTTAGGGTTAAGTCTTCAGGTTAAATCTTAGGTTTAAGTCTCAGTTTTCAGTTTTAGGGATAAGTCTTATGGATAAATTTCACGACTAAGTCTCAGGGTTGAGTCTTAAGGTTAAAACTTAACCTGAAGTCTTAGGGTTAAGTCTTATGGTTAAATCTTAATGTTAAATCGTAATTTTAAGTCTTAGCGTTCAGTCTAAAGTTTAAATCACAAGTTGAAGTCTTAGGGTTAACTCTTTAGAGTTAAGTCTTGGGGATAAGTCTGAGGGTTAAGTCTTAACGTTTCAGTCCTAAGCTTAACTCTTAGGGTTAAATCTGTAAGGTCAACACTTAAGGTTAACTCTTAGGGTTAAGTTTAGGGTGAAGCCTTAAGGTTACATCTTAAAGTTAAATATTAAGGTTAAGTCTTAGGGCTATTTCTTAAGTTTAAGTCTGAGGGTTATATCTGAGCGTTCATTATTAAGTTGAAGTCTTAGAGTTCATTCTCAGGGTTAAGTCTTCAAGTTACTTCTTAAGGTTGAGGCTTAGGGTTAAGTTTTAAGGTTAAGTCCGAATGTTACATCTTAAAGTTAAGTCTTAGGGTTAAATCTCAGTGTTAAGTCTCAAGGTTAGGTCTCAGGGTAGAAGTCGTAAGGTTGTGTCTTAATGTTCAGTCTTATTGTTAAGTCTTAAAAGTTATATTTTAGGGTTCAGTCTTAGGGTTAAATTTTAAGGTTAAGTCTTCAGGTTAAGTCTTAAGGGGAAGTCTTATGGCTTGAGTCTTAGGGTTAAGTCTAAAGTTTAATTCATAAGTTTAAGTCTTAGACTTAAGTCTTGGGGCTAAGTCTTAGGGTTAAGTCTTAAATCTTAGGTTTAAGTCTCAGTGTTGAGTCTTAGGGATAAGTCTTTGAATTAAGTCTTCAAGTTTTGTCTTAAGGTTTAACCTTAAGTTTAAGTCATAGGGTTAAGTCTTAGGGTTAAGTATTGAGTGTAAATCTTAAGGTTACGCTTTAAGGTTAAGCCTTAATGGTACATCTTAAAGTTAAGTCTTAGCATTAAGACTTAGGGTTAAATCCCAGGGTTAAATTTCAAGGTAAAGTCTCAAGGTTAAGTCTCAGGGTTACGTGGTCAAGTTGTGTCTTAGGATTCAGTCTTAGGGTTAAGTTTTGAAGTTAAACTTGAGGTTAAGTCTTAGGGTTAAGTCTCAGGATTATGTCTTAGGGATAAGTCTTAAGTTTAAACCTTAAGCTTAAGTCTTAGGGTTAAGCCTTAAGGTTAAGTGTCAGGGTTAATTCCTAAAGGTTAAGTCTTAAGTTTACATCTCATAGATTGCGTCTTAGGGTTAATTAAGTCTTAAGTTTACATCTCATAGATTGAGTCTTATGGTTAAGTCTGCATCTTAAGTCTTAGGGTTAAGTCTTAGAGTACAATCTTGAGGATAAGTCTTATGGTTAAGTCTCAGGGTTAAGTCTTAATGTTAAGTCTTAAGGTTGAGCCTTAAGGTTAAGTCTTAGGGTTAAGCCTTAGAGTTATGTCTTGGGGATAAGTCTTAGGGCGAAGTCTCAGGATTAAGTATCAAGGTTAAAGCTCAAGTATAAGTCTCAGGGCTACGTTTTAGGGTTAAGTCTTCAGGTTAAATCTTAGGTTTAAGTCTCAGTTTTCAGTTTTAGGGATAAGTCTTATGGATAAATTTCACGACTAAGTCTCAGGGTTGAGTCTTAAGGTTAAAACTTAACCTGAAGTCTTAGGGTTAAGTCTTATGGTTAAATCTTAATGTTAAATCGTAATTTTAAGTCTTAGCGTTCAGTCTAAAGTTGAAATCACAAGTTGAAGTCTTAGGGTTAACTCTTTAGAGTTAAGTCTTGGGGATAAGTCTTAGGGTTAAGTCTTAACATTTAAGTCCTACGGTTAACTCTTAGGGTTAAATCTGTAAGGTCAACACTTAAGGTTAACTCTTAGGGTTAAGTTTAGGGTTAAGCCTTAAGGTTACATCTTAAAGTTAAATATTAAGGTTAAGTCTTAGGGCTATTTCTTAAGTTTAAGTCTGAGGGTTATATCTGAGCGTTCATTATTAAGTTGAAGTCTTAGAGTTCATTCTCAGGGTTAAGTCTTCAAGTTACTTCTTAAGGTTGAGGCTTAGGGTTAAGTTTTAAGGTTAAGTCCGAATGTTACATCTTAAAGTTAAGTCTTAGGGTTAAATCTCAGTGTTAAGTCTCAAGGTTAGGTCTCAGGGTAGAAGTCGTAAGGTTGTGTCTTAATGTTCAGTCTTATTGTTAAGTCTTAAAAGTTATATTTTAGGGTTCAGTCTTAGGGTTAAATTTTAAGGTTAAGTCTTCAGGTTAAGTCTTAAGGTGAAGTCTTATGGCTTGAGCCTTAGGGTTAAGTCTAAAGTTTAATTCATAAGTTTAAGTCTTAGACTTAAGTCTTGGGGCTAAGTCTTAGGGTTAAGTCTTAAATCTTAGGTTTAAGTCTCAGTGTTGAGTCTTAGGGATAAGTCTTTGAATTAAGTCTTCAAGTTTTGTCTTAAGGTTTAACCTTAAGTTTAAGTCATAGGGTTAAGTCTTAGGGTTAAGTATTGAGTGTAAATCTTAAGGTTACGCTTTAAGGTTAAGTCTTAATGGTACATCTTAAAGTTAAGTCTTAGCATTAAGACTCTAGGGTTAAATCCCAGGGTTAAATTTCAAGGTAAAGTCTCAAGGTTAAGTCTCAGGGTTACGTGGTAAGGTTGTGTCTTAGGATTCAGTCTTAGGGTTAAGTTTTGAGGTTAAATTGAGGTTAAGTCTTAGGGTTAAGTCTCAGGATTATGTCTTAGGGATAAGTCTTAAGTTTAAACCTTAAGCTTAAGTCTTAGGGTTAAGCCTTAAGGTTAAGTGTCAGGGTTAATTCCTAAAGGTTAAGTCTTAAGTTTACATCTCATAGATTGAGTCTTAGGGTTAATTAAGTCTTAAGTTTACATCTCATAGATTGAGTCTTAGGGTTAAGTCTTCATCTTAAGTCTTAGGGTTAAGTCTTAGAGTACAATCTTGAGGATAAGTCTTATGGTTAAGTCTCAGGGTTAAGTCTTAATGTTAAGTCTTAAGGTTAAGTCTTAGGGTTAAGCCTTAGAGTTATGTCTTGGGGCTAAGTCTTAGGGCTAAGTCTCAGGATTAAGTATCAAGGTTAAAGCTCAAGGATAAGTCTCAGGGCTACGTTTTAGGGTTAAGTCTTCAGGTTAAATCTTAGGTTTAAGTCTCAGTTTTCAGTTTTAGGGATAAGTCTTATGGATAAATTTCACGACTAAGTCTCAGGGTTGAGTCTTAAGGTTAAAACTTAACCTGAAGTCTTAGGGTTAAGTCTTATGGTTAAATCTTAATGTTAAATCGTAATTTTAAGTCTTAGCGTTCAGTCTAAAGTTGAAATCACAAGTTGAAGTCTTAGGGTTAACTCTTTAGAGTTAAGTCTTGGGGATAAGTCTTAGGGTTAAGTCTTAACGTTTCAGTCCTAAGCTTAACTCTTAGGGTTAAATCTGTAAGGTCAACACTTAAGGTTAACTCTTAGGGTTAAGTTTAGGGTTAAGCCTTAAGGTTACATCTTAAAGTTAAATATTAAGGTTAAGTCTTAGGGCTATTTCTTAAGTTTAAGTCTGAGGGTTATATCTGAGCGTTCATTATTAAGTTGAAGTCTTAGAGTTCATTCTCAGGGTTAAGTCTTCAAGTTACTTCTTAAGGTTGAGGCTTAGGGTTAAGTTTTAAGGTTAAGTCCGAATGTTACATCTTAAAGTTAAGTCTTAGGGTTAAATCTCAGTGTTAAGTCTCAAGGTTAGGTCTCAGGGTAGAAGTCGTAAGGTTGTGTCTTAATGTTCAGGCTTATTGTTAAGTCTTAAAAGTTATATTTTAGGGTTCAGTCTTAGGGTTAAATTTTAAGGCTAAGTCTTCAGGTTAAGTCTTAAGGTGAAGTCTTATGGCTTGAGTCTTAGGGTTAAGTCTAAAGTTTAATTCATAAGTTTAAGTCTTAGACTGAAGTCTTGGGGCTAAGTCTTAGGGTTAAGTCTTAAATCTTAGGTTTAAGTCTCAGTGTTGAGTCTTAGGGATAAGTCTTTGAATTAAGTCTTCAAGTTTTGTCTTAAGGTTTAACCTTAAGTTTAAGTCATAGGGTTAAGTCTTAGGGTTAAGTATTGAGTGTAAATCTTAAGGTTACGCTTTAAGGTTAAGTCTTAATGGTACATCTTAAAGTTAAGTCTTAGCATTAAGACTTAGGGTTAAATCCCAGGGTTAAATTTCAAGGTAAAGTCTCAAGGTTAAGTCTCAGGGTTACGTGGTCAAGTTGTGTCTTAGGATTCAGTCTTAGGGTTAAGTTTTGAAGTTAAACTTGAGGTTAAGTCTTAGGGTTAAGTCTCAGGATTATGTCTTAGGGATAAGTCTTAAGTTTAAACCTTAAGCTTAAGTCTTAGGGTTAAGCCTTAAGGTTAAGTGTCAGGGTTAATTCCTAAAGGTTAAGTCTTAAGTTTACATCTCATAGATTGAGTCTTAGGGTTAATTAAGTCTTAAGTTTACATCTCATAGATTGAGTCTTAGGGTTAAGTCTGCATCTTAAGTCTTAGGGTTAAGTCTTAGAGTACAATCTTGAGGATAAGTCTTATGGTTAAGTCTCAGGGTTAAGTCTTAATGTTAAGTCTTAAGGTTAAGTCTTAGGGTTAAGCCTTAGAGTTATGTCTTGGGGATAAGTCTTAGGGCTAAGTCTCAGGATTAAGTATCAAGGTTAAAGCTCAAGGATAAGTCTCAGGGCTACGTTTTAGGGTTAAGTCTTCAGGTTAAATCTTAGGTTTAAGTCTCAGTTTTCAGTTTTAGGGATAAGTCTTATGGATAAATTTCACGACTAAGTCTCAGGGTTGAGTCTTAAGGTTAAAACTTAACCTGAAGTCTTAGGGTTAAGTCTTATGGTTAAATCTTAATGTTAAATCGTAATTTTAAGTCTTAGCGTTCAGTCTAAAGTTGAAATCACAAGCTGAAGTCTTAGGGTTAACTCTTTAGAGTTAAGTCTTGGGGATAAGTCTTAGGGTTAAGTCTTAACGTTTCAGTCCTAAGGTTAACTCTTAGGGTTAAATCTGTAAGGTCAACACTTAAGGTTAACTCTTAGGGTTAAGTTTAGGGTTAAGCCTTAAGGTTACATCTTAAAGTTAAATATTAAGGTTAAGTCTTAGGGTTATTTCTTAAGTTTAAGTCTGAGGGTTATATCTGAGCGTTAATTATTAAGTTGAAGTCTTAGAGTTCATTCTCAGGGTTAAGTCTTCAAGTTACTTCTTAAGGTTGAGGCTTAGGATTAAGTTTTAAGGTTAAGTCCGAATGTTCCATCTTAAAGTTAAGTCTTAGGGTTAAATCTCAGTGTTAAGTCTCAAGGTTAGGTCTCAGGGTAGAAGTCGTAAGGTTGTGTCTTAATGTTCAGTCTTATTGTTAAGTCTTAAAAGTTATATTTTAGGGTTCAGTCTTAGGGTTAAATTTTAAGGTTAAGTCTTCAGGTTAAGTCTTAAGGGGAAGTCTTATGGCTTGAGTCTTAGGGTTAAGTCTAAAGTTTAATTCATAAGTTTAAGTCTTAGACTTAAGTCTTGGGGCTAAGTCTTAGGGTTAAGTCTTAAATCTTAGGTTTAAGTCTCAGTGTTGAGTCTTAGGGATAAGTCTTTGAATTAAGTCTTCAAGTTTTGTCTTAAGGTTTAACCTTAAGTTTAAGTCATAGGGTTAAGTCTTAGGGTTAAGTATTGAGTGTAAATCTTAAGGTTACGCTTTAAGGTTAAGTCTTAATGGTACATCTTAAAGTTAAGTCTTAGCATTAAGACTTAGGGTTAAATCCCAGGGTTAAATTTCAAGGTAAAGTCTCAAGGTTAAGTCTCAGGGTTACGTGGTCAAGTTGTGTCTTAGGATTCAGTCTTAGGGTTAAGTTTTGAAGTTAAACTTGAGGTTAAGTCTTAGGGTTAAGTCTCAGGATTATGTCTTAGGGATAAGTCTTAAGTTTAAACCTTAAGCTTAAGTCTTAGGGTTAAGCCTTAAGGTTAAGTGTCAGGGTTAATTCCTAAAGGTTAAGTCTTAAGTTTACATCTCATAGATTGCGTCTTAGGGTTAATTAAGTCTTAAGTTTACATCTCATAGATTGAGTCTTATGGTTAAGTCTGCATCTTAAGTCTTAGGGTTAAGTCTTAGAGTACAATCTTGAGGATAAGTCTTATGGTTAAGTCTCAGGGTTAAGTCTTAATGTTAAGTCTTAAGGTTGAGCCTTAAGGTTAAGTCTTAGGGTTAAGCCTTAGAGTTATGTCTTGGGGATAAGTCTTAGGGCGAAGTCTCAGGATTAAGTATCAAGGTTAAAGCTCAAGTATAAGTCTCAGGGCTACGTTTTAGGGTTAAGTCTTCAGGTTAAATCTTAGGTTTAAGTCTCAGTTTTCAGTTTTAGGGATAAGTCTTATGGATAAATTTCACGACTAAGTCTCAGGGTTGAGTCTTAAGGTTAAAACTTAACCTGAAGTCTTAGGGTTAAGTCTTATGGTTAAATCTTAATGTTAAATCGTAATTTTAAGTCTTAGCGTTCAGTCTAAAGTTGAAATCACAAGTTGAAGTCTTAGGGTTAACTCTTTAGAGTTAAGTCTTGGGGATAAGTCTTAGGGTTAAGTCTTAACATTTAAGTCCTACGGTTAACTCTTAGGGTTAAATCTGTAAGGTCAACACTTAAGGTTAACTCTTAGGGTTAAGTTTAGGGTTAAGCCTTAAGGTTACATCTTAAAGTTAAATATTAAGGTTAAGTCTTAGGGCTATTTCTTAAGTTTAAGTCTGAGGGTTATATCTGAGCGTTCATTATTAAGTTGAAGTCTTAGAGTTCATTCTCAGGGTTAAGTCTTCAAGTTACTTCTTAAGGTTGAGGCTTAGGGTTAAGTTTTAAGGTTAAGTCCGAATGTTACATCTTAAAGTTAAGTCTTAGGGTTAAATCTCAGTGTTAAGTCTCAAGGTTAGGTCTCAGGGTAGAAGTCGTAAGGTTGTGTCTTAATGTTCAGTCTTATTGTTAAGTCTTAAAAGTTATATTTTAGGGTTCAGTCTTAGGGTTAAATTTTAAGGTTAAGTCTTCAGGTTAAGTCTTAAGGTGAAGTCTTATGGCTTGAGCCTTAGGGTTAAGTCTAAAGTTTAATTCATAAGTTTAAGTCTTAGACTTAAGTCTTGGGGCTAAGTCTTAGGGTTAAGTCTTAAATCTTAGGTTTAAGTCTCAGTGTTGAGTCTTAGGGATAAGTCTTTGAATTAAGTCTTCAAGTTTTGTCTTAAGGTTTAACCTTAAGTTTAAGTCATAGGGTTAAGTCTTAGGGTTAAGTATTGAGTGTAAATCTTAAGGTTACGCTTTAAGGTTAAGTCTTAATGGTACATCTTAAAGTTAAGTCTTAGCATTAAGACTCTAGGGTTAAATCCCAGGGTTAAATTTCAAGGTAAAGTCTCAAGGTTAAGTCTCAGGGTTACGTGGTAAGGTTGTGTCTTAGGATTCAGTCTTAGGGTTAAGTTTTGAGGTTAAATTGAGGTTAAGTCTTAGGGTTAAGTCTCAGGATTATGTCTTAGGGATAAGTCTTAAGTTTAAACCTTAAGCTTAAGTCTTAGGGTTAAGCCTTAAGGTTAAGTGTCAGGGTTAATTCCTAAAGGTTAAGTCTTAAGTTTACATCTCATAGATTGAGTCTTAGGGTTCATTAAGTCTTAAGTTTACATCTCATAGATTGAGTCTTAGGGTTAAGTCTTCATCTTAAGTCTTAGGGTTAAGTCTTAGAGTACAATCTTGAGGATAAGTCTTATGGTTAAGTCTCAGGGTTAAGTCTTAATGTTAAGTCTTAAGGTTAAGTCTTAGGGTTAAGCCTTAGAGTTATGTCTTGGGGCTAAGTCTTAGGGCTAAGTCTCAGGATTAAGTATCAAGGTTAAAGCTCAAGGATAAGTCTCAGGGCTACGTTTTAGGGTTAAGTCTTCAGGTTAAATCTTAGGTTTAAGTCTCAGTTTTCAGTTTTAGGGATAAGTCTTATGGATAAATTTCACGACTAAGTCTCAGGGTTGAGTCTTAAGGTTAAAACTTAACCTGAAGTCTTAGGGTTAAGTCTTATGGTTAAATCTTAATGTTAAATCGTAATTTTAAGTCTTAGCGTTCAGTCTAAAGTTGAAATCACAAGTTGAAGTCTTAGGGTTAACTCTTTAGAGTTAAGTCTTGGGGATAAGTCTTAGGGTTAAGTCTTAACGTTTCAGTCCTAAGGTTAACTCTTAGGGTTAAATCTGTAAGGTCAACACTTAAGGTTAACTCTTAGGGTTAAGTTTAGGGTTAAGCCTTAAGGTTACATCTTAAAGTTAAATATTAAGGTTAAGTCTTAGGGCTATTTCTTAAGTTTAAGTCTGAGGGTTATATCTGAGCGTTCATTATTAAGTTGAAGTCTTAGAGTTCATTCTCAGGGTTAAGTCTTCAAGTTACTTCTTAAGGTTGAGGCTTAGGGTTAAGTTTTAAGGTTAAGTCCGAATGTTACATCTTAAAGTTAAGTCTTAGGGTTAAATCTCAGTGTTAAGTCTCAAGGTTAGGTCTCAGGGTAGAAGTCGTAAGGTTGTGTCTTAATGTTCAGGCTTATTGTTAAGTCTTAAAAGTTATATTTTAGGGTTCAGTCTTAGGGTTAAATTTTAAGGCTAAGTCTTCAGGTTAAGTCTTAAGGTGAAGTCTTATGGCTTGAGTCTTAGGGTTAAGTCTAAAGTTTAATTCATAAGTTTAAGTCTTAGACTTAAGTCTTGGGGCTAAGTCTTAGGGTTAAGTCTTAAATCTTAGGTTTAAGTCTCAGTGTTGAGTCTTAGGGATAAGTCTTTGAATTAAGTCTTCAAGTTTTGTCTTAAGGTTTAACCTTAAGTTTAAGTCATAGGGTTAAGTCTTAGGGTTAAGTATTGAGTGTAAATCTTAAGGTTACGCTTTAAGGTTAAGTCTTAATGGTACATCTTAAAGTTAAGTCTTAGCATTAAGACTTAGGGTTAAATCCCAGGGTTAAATTTCAAGGTAAAGTCTCAAGGTTAAGTCTCAGGGTTACGTGGTCAAGTTGTGTCTTAGGATTCAGTCTTAGGGTTAAGTTTTGAAGTTAAACTTGAGGTTAAGTCTTAGGGTTAAGTCTCAGGATTATGTCTTAGGGATAAGTCTTAAGTTTAAACCTTAAGCTTAAGTCTTAGGGTTAAGCCTTAAGGTTAAGTGTCAGGGTTAATTCCTAAAGGTTAAGTCTTAAGTTTACATCTCATAGATTGAGTCTTAGGGTTAATTAAGTCTTAAGTTTACATCTCATAGATTGAGTCTTAGGGTTAAGTCTGCATCTTAAGTCTTAGGGTTAAGTCTTAGAGTACAATCTTGAGGATAAGTCTTATGGTTAAGTCTCAGGGTTAAGTCTTAATGTTAAGTCTTAAGGTTAAGTCTTAGGGTTAAGCCTTAGAGTTATGTCTTGGGGATAAGTCTTAGGGCTAAGTCTCAGGATTAAGTATCAAGGTTAAAGCTCAAGGATAAGTCTCAGGGCTACGTTTTAGGGTTAAGTCTTCAGGTTAAATCTTAGGTTTAAGTCTCAGTTTTCAGTTTTAGGGATAAGTCTTATGGATAAATTTCACGACTAAGTCTCAGGGTTGAGTCTTAAGGTTAAAACTTAACCTGAAGTCTTAGGGTTAAGTCTTATGGTTAAATCTTAATGTTAAATCGTAATTTTAAGTCTTAGCGTTCAGTCTAAAGTTTAAATCACAAGTTGAAGTCTTAGGGTTAACTCTTTAGAGTTAAGTCTTGGGGATAAGTCTTAGGGTTAAGTCTTAACGTTTCAGTCCTAAGGTTAACTCTTAGGGTTAAATCTGTAAGGTCAACACTTAAGGTTAACTCTTAGGGTTAAGTTTAGGGTGAAGCCTTAAGGTTACATCTTAAAGTTAAATATTAAGGTTAAGTCTTAGGGCTATTTCTTAAGTTTAAGTCTGAGGGTTATATCTGAGCGTTAATTATTAAGTTGAAGTCTTAGAGTTCATTCTCAGGGTTAAGTCTTCAAGTTACTTCTTAAGGTTGAGGCTTAGGATTAAGTTTTAAGGTTAAGTCCGAATGTTCCATCTTAAAGTTAAGTCTTAGGGTTAAATCTCAGTGTTAAGTCTCAAGCTTAGGTCTCAGGGTAGAAGTCGTAAGGTTGTGTCTTAATGTTCAGTCTTATTGTTAAGTCTTAAAAGTTATATTTTAGGGTTCAGTCTTAGGGTTAAATTTTAAGGTTAAGTCTTCGGGTTAAGTCTTAAGGGGAAGTCTTATGGCTTGAGTCTTAGGGTTAAGTCTAAAGTTTAATTCATAAGTTTAAGTCTTAGACTTAAGTCTTGGGGCTAAGTCTTAGGGTTAAGTCTTAAATCTTAGGTTTAAGTCTCAGTGTTGAGTCTTAGGGATAAGTCTTTGAATTAAGTCTTCAAGTTTTGTCTTAAGGTTTAACCTTAAGTTTAAGTCATAGGGTTAAGTCTTAGGGTTAAGTATTGAGTGTAAATCTTAAGGTTACGCTTTAAGGTTAAGTCTTAATGGTACATCTTAAAGTTAAGTCTTAGCATTAAGACTTAGGGTTAAATCCCAGGGTTAAATTTCAAGGTAAAGTCTCAAGGTTAAGTCTCAGGGTTACGTGGTCAAGTTGTGTCTTAGGATTCAGTCTTAGGGTTAAGTTTTGAAGTTAAACTTGAGGTTAAGTCTTAGGGTTAAGTCTCAGGATTATGTCTTAGGGATAAGTCTTAAGTTTAAACCTTAAGCTTAAGTCTTAGGGTTAAGCCTTAAGGTTAAGTGTCAGGGTTAATTCCTAAAGGTTAAGTCTTAAGTTTACATCTCATAGATTGCGTCTTAGGGTTAATTAAGTCTTAAGTTTACATCTCATAGATTGAGTCTTATGGTTAAGTCTGCATCTTAAGTCTTAGGGTTAAGTCTTAGAGTACAATCTTGAGGATAAGTCTTATGGTTAAGTCTCAGGGTTAAGTCTTAATGTTAAGTCTTAAGGTTGAGCCTTAAGGTTAAGTCTTAGGGTTAAGCCTTAGAGTTATGTCTTGGGGATAAGTCTTAGGGCGAAGTCTCAGGATTAAGTATCAAGGTTAAAGCTCAAGTATAAGTCTCAGGGCTACGTTTTAGGGTTAAGTCTTCAGGTTAAATCTTAGGTTTAAGTCTCAGTTTTCAGTTTTAGGGATAAGTCTTATGGATAAATTTCACGACTAAGTCTCAGGGTTGAGTCTTAAGGTTAAAACTTAACCTGAAGTCTTAGGGTTAAGTCTTATGGTTAAATCTTAATGTTAAATCGTAATTTTAAGTCTTAGCGTTCAGTCTAAAGTTGAAATCACAAGTTGAAGTCTTAGGGTTAACTCTTTAGAGTTAAGTCTTGGGGATAAGTCTTAGGGTTAAGTCTTAACGTTTCAGTCCTAAGGTTAACTCTTAGGGTTAAATCTGTAAGGTCAACACTTAAGGTTAACTCTTAGGGTTAAGTTTAGGGTTAAGCCTTAAGGTTACATCTTAAAGTTAAATATTAAGGTTAAGTCTTAGGGCTATTTCTTAAGTTTAAGTCTGAGGGTTATATCTGAGCGTTCATTATTAAGTTGAAGTCTTAGAGTTCATTCTCAGGGTTAAGTCTTCAAGTTACTTCTTAAGGTTGAGGCTTAGGGTTAAGTTTTAAGGTTAAGTCCGAATGTTACATCTTAAAGTTAAGTCTTAGGGTTAAATCTCAGTGTTAAGTCTCAAGGTTAGGTCTCAGGGTAGAAGTCGTAAGGTTGTGTCTTAATGTTCAGTCTTATTGTTAAGTCTTAAAAGTTATATTTTAGGGTTCAGTCTTAGGGTTAAATTTTAAGGTTAAGTCTTCAGGTTAAGTCTTAAGGTGAAGTCTTATGGCTTGAGCCTTAGGGTTAAGTCTAAAGTTTAATTCATAAGTTTAAGTCTTAGACTTAAGTCTTGGGGCTAAGTCTTAGGGTTAAGTCTTAAATCTTAGGTTTAAGTCTCAGTGTTGAGTCTTAGGGATAAGTCTTTGAATTAAGTCTTCAAGTTTTGTCTTAAGGTTTAACCTTAAGTTTAAGTCATAGGGTTAAGTCTTAGGGTTAAGTATTGAGTGTAAATCTTAAGGTTACGCTTTAAGGTTAAGTCTTAATGGTACATCTTAAAGTTAAGTCTTAGCATTAAGACTCTAGGGTTAAATCCCAGGGTTAAATTTCAAGGTAAAGTCTCAAGGTTAAGTCTCAGGGTTACGTGGTAAGGTTGTGTCTTAGGATTCAGTCTTAGGGTTAAGTTTTGAGGTTAAGTCTTAGGGTTAAGTCTCAGGATTATGTCTTAGGGATAAGTCTTAAGTTTAAACCTTAAGCTTAAGTCTTAGGGTTAAGCCTTAAGGTTAAGTGTCAGGGTTAATTCCTAAAGGTTAAGTCTTAAGTTGACATCTCATAGATTGCGTCTTAGGGTTAATTAAGTCTTAAGTTTACATCTCATAGATTGAGTCTTAGGGTTAAGTCTTCATCTTAAGTCTTAGGGTTAAGTCTTAGAGTACAATCTTGAGGATAAGTCTTATGGTTAAGTCTCAGGGTTAAGTCTTAATGTTAAGTCTTAAGGTTAAGTCTTAGGGTTAAGCCTTAGAGTTATGTCTTGGGGCTAAGTCTTAGGGCTAAGTCTCAGGATTAAGTATCAAGGTTAAAGCTCAAGGATAAGTCTCAGGGCTACGTTTTAGGGTTAAGTCTTCAGGTTAAATCTTAGGTTTAAGTCTCAGTTTTCAGTTTTAGGGATAAGTCTTATGGATAAATTTCACGACTAAGTCTCAGGGTTGAGTCTTAAGGTTAAAACTTAACCTGAAGTCTTAGGGTTAAGTCTTATGGTTAAATCTTAATGTTAAATCGTAATTTTAAGTCTTAGCGTTCAGTCTAAAGTTGAAATCACAAGTTGAAGTCTTAGGGTTAACTCTTTAGAGTTAAGTCTTGGGGATAAGTCTTAGGGTTAAGTCTTAACGTTTCAGTCCTAAGCTTAACTCTTAGGGTTAAATCTGTAAGGTCAACACTTAAGGTTAACTCTTAGGGTTAAGTTTAGGGTTAAGCCTTAAGGTTACATCTTAAAGTTAAATATTAAGGTTAAGTCTTAGGGCTATTTCTTAAGTTTAAGTCTGAGGGTTATATCTGAGCGTTCATTATTAAGTTGAAGTCTTAGAGTTCATTCTCAGGGTTAAGTCTTCAAGTTACTTCTTAAGGTTGAGGCTTAGGGTTAAGTTTTAAGGTTAAGTCCGAATGTTACATCTTAAAGTTAAGTCTTAGGGTTAAATCTCAGTGTTAAGTCTCAAGGTTAGGTCTCAGGGTAGAAGTCGTAAGGTTGTGTCTTAATGTTCAGGCTTATTGTTAAGTCTTAAAAGTTATATTTTAGGGTTCAGTCTTAGGGTTAAATTTTAAGGCTAAGTCTTCAGGTTAAGTCTTAAGGTGAAGTCTTATGGCTTGAGTCTTAGGGTTAAGTCTAAAGTTTAATTCATAAGTTTAAGTCTTAGACTTAAGTCTTGGGGCTAAGTCTTAGGGTTAAGTCTTAAATCTTAGGTTTAAGTCTCAGTGTTGAGTCTTAGGGATAAGTCTTTGAATTAAGTCTTCAAGTTTTGTCTTAAGGTTTAACCTTAAGTTTAAGTCATAGGGTTAAGTCTTAGGGTTAAGTATTGAGTGTAAATCTTAAGGTTACGCTTTAAGGTTAAGTCTTAATGGTACATCTTAAAGTTAAGTCTTAGCATTAAGACTTAGGGTTAAATCCCAGGGTTAAATTTCAAGGTAAAGTCTCAAGGTTAAGTCTCAGGGTTACGTGGTCAAGTTGTGTCTTAGGATTCAGTCTTAGGGTTAAGTTTTGAAGTTAAACTTGAGGTTAAGTCTTAGGGTTAAGTCTCAGGATTATGTCTTAGGGATAAGTCTTAAGTTTAAACCTTAAGCTTAAGTCTTAGGGTTAAGCCTTAAGGTTAAGTGTCAGGGTTAATTCCTAAAGGTTAAGTCTTAAGTTTACATCTCATAGATTGAGTCTTAGGGTTAATTAAGTCTTAAGTTTACATCTCATAGATTGAGTCTTAGGGTTAAGTCTGCATCTTAAGTCTTAGGGTTAAGTCTTAGAGTACAATCTTGAGGATAAGTCTTATGGTTAAGTCTCAGGGTTAAGTCTTAATGTTAAGTCTTAAGGTTAAGTCTTAGGGTTAAGCCTTAGAGTTATGTCTTGGGGATAAGTCTTAGGGCTAAGTCTCAGGATTAAGTATCAAGGTTAAAGCTCAAGGATAAGTCTCAGGGCTACGTTTTAGGGTTAAGTCTTCAGGTTAAATCTTAGGTTTAAGTCTCAGTTTTCAGTTTTAGGGATAAGTCTTATGGATAAATTTCACGACTAAGTCTCAGGGTTGAGTCTTAAGGTTAAAACTTAACCTGAAGTCTTAGGGTTAAGTCTTATGGTTAAATCTTAATGTTAAATCGTAATTTTAAGTCTTAGCGTTCAGTCTAAAGTTGAAATCACAAGTTGAAGTCTTAGGGTTAACTCTTTAGAGTTAAGTCTCGGGGATAAGTCTTAGGGTTAAGTCTTAACGTTTCAGTCCTAAGGTTAACTCTTAGGGTTAAATCTGTAAGGTCAACACTTAAGGTTAACTCTTAGGGTTAAGTTTAGGGTGAAGCCTTAAGGATACATCTTAAAGTTAAATATTAAGGTTAAGTCTTAGGGCTATTTCTTAAGTTTAAGTCTGAGGGTTATATCTGAGCGTTAATTATTAAGTTGAAGTCTTAGAGTTCATTCTCAGGGTTAAGTCTTCAAGTTACTTCTTAAGGTTGAGGCTTAGGATTAAGTTTTAAGGTTAAGTCCGAATGTTCCATCTTAAAGTTAAGTCTTAGGGTTAAATCTCAGTGTTAAGTCTCAAGGTTAGGTCTCAGGGTAGAAGTCGTAAGGTTGTGTCTTAATGTTCAGGCTTATTGTTAAGTCTTAAAAGTTATATTTTAGGGTTCAGTCTTAGGGTTAAATTTTAAGGCTAAGTCTTCAGGTTAAGTCTTAAGGTGAAGTCTTATGGCTTGAGTCTTAGGGTTAAGTCTAAAGTTTAATTCATAAGTTTAAGTCTTAGACTTAAGTCTTGGGGCTAAGTCTTAGGGTTAAGTCTTAAATCTTAGGTTTAAGTCTCAGTGTTGAGTCTTAGGGATAAGTCTTTGAATTAAGTCTTCAAGTTTTGTCTTAAGGTTTAACCTTAAGTTTAAGTCATAGGGTTAAGTCTTAGGGTTAAGTATTGAGTGTAAATCTTAAGGTTACGCTTTAAGGTTAAGTCTTAATGGTACATCTTAAAGTTAAGTCTTAGCATTAAGACTTAGGGTTAAATCCCAGGGTTAAATTTCAAGGTAAAGTCTCAAGGTTAAGTCTCAGGGTTACGTGGTCAAGTTGTGTCTTAGGATTCAGTCTTAGGGTTAAGTTTTGAAGTTAAACTTGAGGTTAAGTCTTAGGGTTAAGTCTCAGGATTATGTCTTAGGGATAAGTCTTAAGTTTAAACCTTAAGCTTAAGTCTTAGGGTTAAGCCTTAAGGTTAAGTGTCAGGGTTAATTCCTAAAGGTTAAGTCTTAAGTTTACATCTCATAGATTGAGTCTTAGGGTTAATTAAGTCTTAAGTTTACATCTCATAGATTGAGTCTTAGGGTTAAGTCTGCATCTTAAGTCTTAGGGTTAAGTCTTAGAGTACAATCTTGAGGATAAGTCTTATGGTTAAGTCTCAGGGTTAAGTCTTAATGTTAAGTCTTAAGGTTAAGTCTTAGGGTTAAGCCTTAGAGTTATGTCTTGGGGATAAGTCTTAGGGCTAAGTCTCAGGATTAAGTATCAAGGTTAAAGCTCAAGGATAAGTCTCAGGGCTACGTTTTAGGGTTAAGTCTTCAGGTTAAATCTTAGGTTTAAGTCTCAGTTTTCAGTTTTAGGGATAAGTCTTATGGATAAATTTCACGACTAAGTCTCAGGGTTGAGTCTTAAGGTTAAAACTTAACCTGAAGTCTTAGGGTTAAGTCTTATGGTTAAATCTTAATGTTAAATCGTAATTTTAAGTCTTAGCGTTCAGTCTAAAGTTTAAATCACAAGTTGAAGTCTTAGGGTTAACTCTTTAGAGTTAAGTCTTGGGGATAAGTCTTAGGGTTAAGTCTTAACGTTTCAGTCCTAAGGTTAACTCTTAGGGTTAAATCTGTAAGGTCAACACTTAAGGTTAACTCTTAGGGTTAAGTTTAGGGTGAAGCCTTAAGGTTACATCTTAAAGTTAAATATTAAGGTTAAGTCTTAGGGCTATTTCTTAAGTTTAAGTCTGAGGGTTATATCTGAGCGTTAATTATTAAGTTGAAGTCTTAGAGTTCATTCTCAGGGTTAAGTCTTCAAGTTACTTCTTAAGGTTGAGGCTTAGGATTAAGTTTTAAGGTTAAGTCCGAATGTTCCATCTTAAAGTTAAGTCTTAGGGTTAAATCTCAGTGTTAAGTCTCAAGGTTAGGTCTCAGGGTAGAAGTCGTAAGGTTGTGTCTTAATGTTCAGTCTTATTGTTAAGTCTTAAAAGTTATATTTTAGGGTTCAGTCTTAGGGTTAAATTTTAAGGTTAAGTCTTAGGGTTAAGTCTTAAGGTGAAATCTTATGGCTTGAATCTTAGGGTTAAGTCTAAAGTTTAATTCATAAGTTTAAGTCTTAGACTTAAGTCTTGGGGCTAAGTCTTAGGGTTAAGTCTTAAATCTTAGGTTTAAGTCTCAGTGTTGAGTCTTAGGGATAAGTCTTTGAATTAAGTCTTCAAGTTTTGTCTTAAGGTTTAACCTTAAGTTTAAGTCATAGGGTTAAGTCTTAGGGTTAAGTATTGAGTGTAAATCTTAAGGTTACGCTTTAAGGTTAAGTCTTAATGGTACATCTTAAAGTTAAGTCTTAGCATTAAGACTTAGGGTTAAATCCCAGGGTTAAATTTCAAGGTAAAGTCTCAAGGTTAAGTCTCAGGGTTACGTGGTCAAGTTGTGTCTTAGGATTCAGTCTTAGGGTTAAGTTTTGAAGTTAAACTTGAGGTTAAGTCTTAGGGTTAAGTCTCAGGATTATGTCTTAGGGATAAGTCTTAAGTTTAAACCTTAAGCTTAAGTCTTAGGGTTAAGCCTTAAGGTTAAGTGTCAGGGTTAATTCCTAAAGGTTAAGTCTTAAGTTTACATCTCATAGATTGAGTCTTAGGGTTAATTAAGTCTTAAGTTTACATCTCATAGATTGAGTCTTAGGGTTAAGTCTTCATCTTAAGTCTTAGGGTTAAGTCTTAGAGTACAATCTTGAGGATAAGTCTTATGGTTAAGTCTCAGGGTTAAGTCTTAATGTTAAGTCTTAAGGTTGAGCCTTAAGGTTAAGTCTTAGGGTTAAGTCTCAGGATTATGTCTTAGGGATAAGTCTTAAGTTTAAACCTTAAGCTTAAGTCTTAGGGTTAAGCCTTAAGGTTAAGTGTCAGGGTTAATTCCTAAAGGTTAAGTCTTAAGTTGACATCTCATAGATTGCGTCTTAGGGTTAATTAAGTCTTAAGTTTACATCTCATAGATTGAGTCTTAGGGTTAAGTCTTCATCTTAAGTCTTAGGGTTAAGTCTTAGAGTACAATCTTGAGGATAAGTCTTATGGTTAAGTCTCAGGGTTAAGTCTTAATGTTAAGTCTTAAGGTTAAGTCTTAGGGTTAAGCCTTAGAGTTATGTCTTGGGGCTAAGTCTTAGGGCTAAGTCTCAGGATTAAGTATCAAGGTTAAAGCTCAAGGATAAGTCTCAGGGCTACGTTTTAGGGTTAAGTCTTCAGGTTAAATCTTAGGTTTAAGTCTCAGTTTTCAGTTTTAGGGATAAGTCTTATGGATAAATTTCACGACTAAGTCTCAGGGTTGAGTCTTAAGGTTAAAACTTAACCTGAAGTCTTAGGGTTAAGTCTTATGGTTAAATCTTAATGTTAAATCGTAATTTTAAGTCTTAGCGTTCAGTCTAAAGTTGAAATCACAAGTTGAAGTCTTAGGGTTAACTCTTTAGAGTTAAGTCTTGGGGATAAGTCTTAGGGTTAAGTCTTAACGTTTCAGTCCTAAGCTTAACTCTTAGGGTTAAATCTGTAAGGTCAACACTTAAGGTTAACTCTTAGGGTTAAGTTTAGGGTTAAGCCTTAAGGTTACATCTTAAAGTTAAATATTAAGGTTAAGTCTTAGGGCTATTTCTTAAGTTTAAGTCTGAGGGTTATATCTGAGCGTTCATTATTAAGTTGAAGTCTTAGAGTTCATTCTCAGGGTTAAGTCTTCAAGTTACTTCTTAAGGTTGAGGCTTAGGGTTAAGTTTTAAGGTTAAGTCCGAATGTTCCATCTTAAAGTTAAGTCTTAGGGTTAAATCTCAGTGTTAAGTCTCAAGGTTAGGTCTCAGGGTAGAAGTCGTAAGGTTGTGTCTTAATGTTCAGGCTTATTGTTAAGTCTTAAAAGTTATATTTTAGGGTTCAGTCTTAGGGTTAAATTTTAAGGCTAAGTCTTCAGGTTAAGTCTTAAGGTGAAGTCTTATGGCTTGAGTCTTAGGGTTAAGTCTAAAGTTTAATTCATAAGTTTAAGTCTTAGACTTAAGTCTTGGGGCTAAGTCTTAGGGTTAAGTCTTAAATCTTAGGTTTAAGTCTCAGTGTTGAGTCTTAGGGATAAGTCTTTGAATTAAGTCTTCAAGTTTTGTCTTAAGGTTTAACCTTAAGTTTAAGTCATAGGGTTAAGTCTTAGGGTTAAGTATTGAGTGTAAATCTTAAGGTTACGCTTTAAGGTTAAGTCTTAATGGTACATCTTAAAGTTAAGTCTTAGCATTAAGACTTAGGGTTAAATCCCAGGGTTAAATTTCAAGGTAAAGTCTCAAGGTTAAGTCTCAGGGTTACGTGGTCAAGTTGTGTCTTAGGATTCAGTCTTAGGGTTAAGTTTTGAAGTTAAACTTGAGGTTAAGTCTTAGGGTTAAGTCTCAGGATTATGTCTTAGGGATAAGTCTTAAGTTTAAACCTTAAGCTTAAGTCTTAGGGTTAAGCCTTAAGGTTAAGTGTCAGGGTTAATTCCTAAAGGTTAAGTCTTAAGTTTACATCTCATAGATTGAGTCTTAGGGTTAATTAAGTCTTAAGTTTACATCTCATAGATTGAGTCTTAGGGTTAAGTCTGCATCTTAAGTCTTAGGGTTAAGTCTTAGAGTACAATCTTGAGGATAAGTCTTATGGTTAAGTCTCAGGGTTAAGTCTTAATGTTAAGTCTTAAGGTTAAGTCTTAGGGTTAAGCCTTAGAGTTATGTCTTGGGGATAAGTCTTAGGGCGAAGTCTCAGGATTAAGTATCAAGGTTAAAGCTCAAGGATAAGTCTCAGGGCTACGTTTTAGGGTTAAGTCTTCAGGTTAAATCTTAGGTTTAAGTCTCAGTTTTCAGTTTTAGGGATAAGTCTTATGGATAAATTTCACGACTAAGTCTCAGGGTTGAGTCTTAAGGTTAAAACTTAACCTGAAGTCTTAGGGTTAAGTCTTATGGTTAAATCTTAATGTTAAATCGTAATTTTAAGTCTTAGCGTTCAGTCTAAAGTTTAAATCACAAGTTGAAGTCTTAGGGTTAACTCTTTAGAGTTAAGTCTTGGGGATAAGTCTTAGGGTTAAGTCTTAACGTTTCAGTCCTAAGGTTAACTCTTAGGGTTAAATCTGTAAGGTCAACACTTAAGGTTAACTCTTAGGGTTAAGTTTAGGGTGAAGCCTTAAGGTTACATCTTAAAGTTAAATATTAAGGTTAAGTCTTAGGGCTATTTCTTAAGTTTAAGTCTGAGGGTTATATCTGAGCGTTCATTATTAAGTTGAAGTCTTAGAGTTCATTCTCAGGGTTAAGTCTTCAAGTTACTTCTTAAGGTTGAGGCTTAGGATTAAGTTTTAAGGTTAAGTCCGAATGTTCCATCTTAAAGTTAAGTCTTAGGGTTAAATCTCAGTGTTAAGTCTCAAGGTTAGGTCTCAGGGTAGAAGTCGTAAGGTTGTGTCTTAATGTTCAGGCTTATTGTTAAGTCTTAAAAGTTATATTTTAGGGTTCAGTCTTAGGGTTAAATTTTAAGGCTAAGTCTTCAGGTTAAGTCTTAAGGTGAAGTCTTATGGCTTGAGTCTTAGGGTTAAGTCTAAAGTTTAATTCATAAGTTTAAGTCTTAGACTTAAGTCTTGGGGCTAAGTCTTAGGGTTAAGTCTTAAATCTTAGGTTTAAGTCTCAGTGTTGAGTCTTAGGGATAAGTCTTTGAATTAAGTCTTCAAGTTTTGTCTTAAGGTTTAACCTTAAGTTTAAGTCATAGGGTTAAGTCTTAGGGTTAAGTATTGAGTGTAAATCTTAAGGTTACGCTTTAAGGTTAAGTCTTAATGGTACATCTTAAAGTTAAGTCTTAGCATTAAGACTTAGGGTTAAATCCCAGGGTTAAATTTCAAGGTAAAGTCTCAAGGTTAAGTCTCAGGGTTACGTGGTCAAGTTGTGTCTTAGGATTCAGTCTTAGGGTTAAGTTTTGAAGTTAAACTTGAGGTTAAGTCTTAGGGTTAAGTCTCAGGATTATGTCTTAGGGATAAGTCTTAAGTTTAAACCTTAAGCTTAAGTCTTAGGGTTAAGCCTTAAGGTTAAGTGTCAGGGTTAATTCCTAAAGGTTAAGTCTTAAGTTTACATCTCATAGATTGAGTCTTAGGGTTAATTAAGTCTTAAGTTTACATCTCATAGATTGAGTCTTAGGGTTAAGTCTGCATCTTAAGTCTTAGGGTTAAGTCTTAGAGTACAATCTTGAGGATAAGTCTTATGGTTAAGTCTCAGGGTTAAGTCTTAATGTTAAGTCTTAAGGTTAAGTCTTAGGGTTAAGCCTTAGAGTTATGTCTTGGGGATAAGTCTTAGGGCGAAGTCTCAGGATTAAGTATCAAGGTTAAAGCTCAAGGATAAGTCTCAGGGCTACGTTTTAGGGTTAAGTCTTCAGGTTAAATCTTAGGTTTAAGTCTCAGTTTTCAGTTTTAGGGATAAGTCTTATGGATAAATTTCACGACTAAGTCTCAGGGTTGAGTCTTAAGGTTAAAACTTAACCTGAAGTCTTAGGGTTAAGTCTTATGGTTAAATCTTAATGTTAAATCGTAATTTTAAGTCTTAGCGTTCAGTCTAAAGTTTAAATCACAAGTTGAAGTCTTAGGGTTAACTCTTTAGAGTTAAGTCTTGGGGATAAGTCTTAGGGTTAAGTCTTAACGTTTCAGTCCTAAGGTTAACTCTTAGGGTTAAATCTGTAAGGTCAACACTTAAGGTTAACTCTTAGGGTTAAGTTTAGGGTGAAGCCTTAAGGTTACATCTTAAAGTTAAATATTAAGGTTAAGTCTTAGGGCTATTTCTTAAGTTTAAGTCTGAGGGTTATATCTGAGCGTTCATTATTAAGTTGAAGTCTTAGAGTTCATTCTCAGGGTTAAGTCTTCAAGTTACTTCTTAAGGTTGAGGCTTAGGATTAAGTTTTAAGGTTAAGTCCGAATGTTCCATCTTAAAGTTAAGTCTTAGGGTTAAATCTCAGTGTTAAGTCTCAAGGTTAGGTCTCAGGGTAGAAGTCGTAAGGTTGTGTCTTAATGTTCAGGCTTATTGTTAAGTCTTAAAAGTTATATTTTAGGGTTCAGTCTTAGGGTTAAATTTTAAGGCTAAGTCTTCAGGTTAAGTCTTAAGGTGAAGTCTTATGGCTTGAGTCTTAGGGTTAAGTCTAAAGTTTAATTCATAAGTTTAAGTCTTAGACTTAAGTCTTGGGGCTAAGTCTTAGGGTTAAGTCTTAAATCTTAGGTTTAAGTCTCAGTGTTGAGTCTTAGGGATAAGTCTTTGAATTAAGTCTTCAAGTTTTGTCTTAAGGTTTAACCTTAAGTTTAAGTCATAGGGTTAAGTCTTAGGGTTAAGTATTGAGTGTAAATCTTAAGGTTACGCTTTAAGGTTAAGTCTTAATGGTACATCTTAAAGTTAAGTCTTAGCATTAAGACTTAGGGTTAAATCCCAGGGTTAAATTTCAAGGTAAAGTCTCAAGGTTAAGTCTCAGGGTTACGTGGTCAAGTTGTGTCTTAGGATTCAGTCTTAGGGTTAAGTTTTGAAGTTAAACTTGAGGTTAAGTCTTAGGGTTAAGTCTCAGGATTATGTCTTAGGGATAAGTCTTAAGTTTAAACCTTAAGCTTAAGTCTTAGGGTTAAGCCTTAAGGTTAAGTGTCAGGGTTAATTCCTAAAGGTTAAGTCTTAAGTTTACATCTCATAGATTGAGTCTTAGGGTTAATTAAGTCTTAAGTTTACATCTCATAGATTGAGTCTTAGGGTTAAGTCTGCATCTTAAGTCTTAGGGTTAAGTCTTAGAGTACAATCTTGAGGATAAGTCTTATGGTTAAGTCTCAGGGTTAAGTCTTAATGTTAAGTCTTAAGGTTAAGTCTTAGGGTTAAGCCTTAGAGTTATGTCTTGGGGATAAGTCTTAGGGCTAAGTCTCAGGATTAAGTATCAAGGTTAAAGCTCAAGGATAAGTCTCAGGGCTACGTTTTAGGGTTAAGTCTTCAGGTTAAATCTTAGGTTTAAGTCTCAGTTTTCAGTTTTAGGGATAAGTCTTATGGATAAATTTCACGACTAAGTCTCAGGGTTGAGTCTTAAGGTTAAAACTTAACCTGAAGTCTTAGGGTTAAGTCTTATGGTTAAATCTTAATGTTAAATCGTAATTTTAAGTCTTAGCGTTCAGTCTAAAGTTGAAATCACAAGTTGAAGTCTTAGGGTTAACTCTTTAGAGTTAAGTCTTGGGGATAAGTCTTAGGGTTAAGTCTTAACGTTTCAGTCCTAAGGTTAACTCTTAGGGTTAAATCTGTAAGGTCAACACTTAAGGTTAACTCTTAGGGTTAAGTTTAGGGTGAAGCCTTAAGGTTACATCTTAAAGTTAAATATTAAGGTTAAGTCTTAGGGCTATTTCTTAAGTTTAAGTCTGAGGGTTATATCTGAGCGTTAATTATTAAGTTGAAGTCTTAGAGTTCATTCTCAGGGTTAAGTCTTCAAGTTACTTCTTAAGGTTGAGGCTTAGGATTAAGTTTTAAGGTTAAGTCCGAATGTTCCATCTTAAAGTTAAGTCTTAGGGTTAAATCTCAGTGTTAAGTCTCAAGGTTAGGTCTCAGGGTAGAAGTCGTAAGGTTGTGTCTTAATGTTCAGTCTTATTGTTAAGTCTTAAAAGTTATATTTTAGGGTTCAGTCTTAGGGTTAAATTTTAAGGTTAAGTCTTAGGGTTAAGTCTTAAGGTGAAATCTTATGGCTTGAATCTTAGGGTTAAGTCTAAAGTTTAATTCATAAGTTTAAGTCTTAGACTTAAGTCTTGGGGCTAAGTCTTAGGGTTAAGTCTTAAATCTTAGGTTTAAGTCTCAGTGTTGAGTCTTAGGGATAAGTCTTTGAATTAAGTCTTCAAGTTTTGTCTTAAGGTTTAACCTTAAGTTTAAGTCATAGGGTTAAGTCTTAGGGTTAAGTATTGAGTGTAAATCTTAAGGTTACGCTTTAAGGTTAAGTCTTAATGGTACATCTTAAAGTTAAGTCTTAGCATTAAGACTCTAGGGTTAAATCCCAGGGTTAAATTTCAAGGTAAAGTCTCAAGGTTAAGTCTCAGGGTTACGTGGTCAAGTTGTGTCTTAGGATTCAGTCTTAG
The DNA here is from genome assembly GCF_963210335.1 of Falco punctatus. NCBI lineage: Eukaryota > Metazoa > Chordata > Aves > Falconiformes > Falconidae > Falco > Falco punctatus. Next base: position 919,228 of record NW_027660119.1, read on the forward strand.
GGTTAAGTTTTGAAGTTAAACTTGAGGTTAAGTCTTAGGGTTAAGTCTCAGGATTATGTCTTAGGGATAAGTCTTAAGTTTAAACCTTAAGCTTAAGTCTTAGGGTTAAGCCTTAAGGTGAAGTGTCAGGGTTAATTCCTAAAGGTTAAGTCTTAAGTTTACATCTCATAGATTGAGTCTTAGGGTTAATTAAGTCTTAAGTTTACATCTCATAGATTGAGTCTTAGGGTTAAGTCTTCATCTTAAGTCTTAGGGTTAAGTCTTAGAGTACAATCTTGAGGATAAGTCTTATGGTTAAGTCTCAGGGTTAAGTCTTAATGTTAAGTCTTAAGGTTGAGCCTTAAGGTTAAGTCTTAGGGTTAAGCCTTAGAGTTATGTCTTGGGGTAAGTCTTAGGGCTAAGTCTCAGGATTAAGTATCAAGGTTAAAGCTCAAGGATAAGTCTCAGGGCTACGTTTTAGGGTTAAGTCTTCAGGTTAAATCTTAGGTTTAAGTCTCAGTTTTCAGTTTTAGGGATAAGTCTTATGGATAAATTTCACGACTAAGTCTCAGGGTTGAGACTTAAGGTTAAAACTTAACCTGAAGTCTTAGGGTTAAGTCTTATGGTTAAATCTTAATGTTAAATCGTAATTTTAAGTCTTAGCGTTCAGTCTAAAGTTGAAATCACAAGTTGAAGTCTTAGGGTTAACTCTTTAGAGTTAAGTCTTGGGGATAAGTCTTAGGGTTAAGTCTTAATGTTTCAGTCCTAAGGTTAACTCTTAGGGTTAAATCTGTAAGGTCAACACTTAAAGGTTAACTCTTAGGGTTAAGTTTAGGGTTAAGCCTTAAGGTTACATCTTAAAGTTAAATATTAAGGTTAAGTCTTAGGGCTATTTCTTAAGTTTAAGTCTGAGGGTTATATCTGAGCGTTCATTATTAAGTTGAAGTCTTAGAGTTCATTCTCAGGGTTAAGTCTTCAAGTTACTTCTTAAGGTTGAGGCTTAGGGTTAAGTTTTAAGGTTAAGTCCGAATGTTACATCTTAAAGTTAAGTCTTAGGGTTAAATCTCAGTGTTAAGTCTCAAGGTTAGGTCTCAGGGTAGAAGTCGTAAGGTTGTGTCTTAATGTTCAGTCTTATTGTTAAGTCTTAAAAGTTATATTTTAGGGTTCAGTCTTAGGGTTAAATTTTAAGGTTAAGTCTTCAGGTTAAGTCTTAAGGTGAAGTCTTATGGCTTGAGTCTTAGGGTTAAGTCTAAAGTTTAATTCATAAGTTTAAGTCTTAGACTTAAGTCTTGGGGCTAAGTCTTAGGGTTAAGTCTTAAATCTTAGGTTTAAGTCTCAGTGTTGAGTCTTAGGGATAAGTCTTTGAATTAAGTCTTCAAGTTTTGTCTTAAGGTTTAACCTTAAGTTTAAGTCATAGGGTTAAGTCTTAGGGTTAAGTATTGAGTGTAAATCTTAAGGTTACGCTTTAAGGTTAAGTCTTAATGGTACATCTTAAAGTTAAGTCTTAGCATTAAGACTTAGGGTTAAATCCCAGGGTTAAATTTCAAGGTAAAGTCTCAAGGTTAAGTCTCAGGGTTACGTGGTCAAGTTGTGTCTTAGGATTCAGTCTTAGGGTTAAGTTTTGAAGTTAAACTTGAGGTTAAGTCTTAGGGTTAAGTCTCAGGATTATGTCTTAGGGATAAGGCTTAAGTTTAAACCTTAAGCTTAAGTCTTAGGGTTAAGCCTTAAGGTTAAGTGTCAGGGTTAATTCCTAAAGGTTAAGTCTTAAGTTTACATCTCATAGATTGCGTCTTAGGGTTAATTAAGTCTTAAGTTTACATCTCATAGATTGAGTCTTAGGGTTAAGTCTTCATCTTAAGTCTTAGGGTTAAGTCTTAGAGTACAATCTTGAGGATAAGTCTTATGGTTAAGTCTCAGGGTTAAGTCTTAATGTTAAGTCTTAAGGTTGAGCCTTAAGGTTAAGTCTTAGGGTTAAGCCTTAGAGTTATGTCTTGGGGTAAGTCTTAGGGCTAAGTCTCAGGATTAAGTATCAAGGTTAAAGCTCAAGGATAAGTCTCAGGGCTACGTTTTAGGGTTAAGTCTTCAGGTTAAATCTTAGGTTTAAGTCTCAGTTTTCAGTTTTAGGGATAAGTCTTATGGATAAATTTCACGACTAAGTCTCAGGGTTGAGTCTTAAGGTTAAAACTTAACCTGAAGTCTTAGGGTTAAGTCTTATGGTTAAATCTTAATGTTAAATCGTAATTTTAAGTCTTAGCGTTCAGTCTAAAGTTTAAATCACAAGTTGAAGTCTTAGGGTTAACTCTTTAGAGTTAAGTCTTGGGGATAAGTCTTAGGGTTAAGTCTTAACGTTTCAGTCCTAAGCTTAACTTTTAGGGTTAAATCTGTAAGGTCAACACTTAAGGTTAACTCTTAGGGTTAAGTTTAGGGTTAAGCCTTAAGGTTACATCTTAAAGTTAAATATTAAGGTTAAGTCTTAGGGCTATTTCTTAAGTTTAAGTCTGAGGGTTATATCTGAGCGTTAATTATTAAGTTGAAGTCTTAGAGTTCATTCTCAGGGTTAAGTCTTCAAGTTACTTCTTAAGGTTGAGGCTTAGGGTTAAGTTTTAAGGTTAAGTCTGAATGTTCCATCTTAAAGTTAAGTCTTAGGGTTAAATCTCAGTGTTAAGTCTCAAGGTTAGGTCTCAGGGTAGAAGTCGTAAGGTTGTGTCTTAATGTTCAGTCTTATTGTTAAGTCTTAAAAGTTATATTTTAGGGTTCAGTCTTAGGGTTAAATTTTAAGGTTAAGTCTTCAGGTTAAGTCTTAAGGTGAAGTCTTATGGCTTGAGTCTTAGGGTTAAGTCTAAAGTTTAATTCATAAGTTTAAGTCTTAGACTTAAGTCTTGGGGCTAAGTCTTAGGGTTAAGTCTTAAATCTTAGGTTTAAGTCTCAGTGTTGAGTCTTAGGGATAAGTCTTTGAATTAAGTCTTCAAGTTTTGTCTTAAGGTTTAACCTTAAGTTTAAGTCATAGGGTTAAGTCTTAGGGTTAAGTATTGAGTGTAAATCTTAAGGTTACGCTTTAAGGTTAAGTCTTAATGGTACATCTTAAAGTTAAGTCTTAGCATTAAGACTTAGGGTTAAATCCCAGGGTTAAATTTCAAGGTAAAGTCTCAAGGTTAAGTCTCAGGGTTACGTGGTCAAGTTGTGTCTTAGGATTCAGTCTTAGGGTTAAGTTTTGAAGTTAAATTGAGGTTAAGTCTTAGGGTTAAGTCTCAGGATTATGTCTTAGGGATAAGTCTTAAGTTTAAACCTTAAGCTTAAGTCTTAGGGTTAAGCCTTAAGGTTAAGTGTCAGGGTTAATTCCTAAAGGTTAAGTCTTAAGTTTACATCTCATAGATTGAGTCTTAGGGTTAATTAAGTCTTAAGTTTACATCTCATAGATTGAGTCTTAGGGTTAAGTCTGCATCTTAAGTCTTAGGGTTAAGTCTTAGAGTACAATCTTGAGGATAAGTCTTATGGTTAAGTCTCAGGGTTAAGTCTTAATGTTAAGTCTTAAGGTTGAGCCTTAAGGTTAAGTCTTAGGGTTAAGCCTTAGAGTTATGTCTTGGGGTAAGTCTTAGGGCTAAGTCTCAGGATTAAGTATCAAGGTTAAAGCTCAAGGATAAGTCTCAGGGCTACGTTTTAGGGTTAAGTCTTCAGGTTAAATCTTAGGTTTAAGTCTCAGTTTTCAGTTTTAGGGATAAGTCTTATGGATAAATTTCACGACTAAGTCTCAGGGTTGAGTCTTAAAGTTAAAACTTAACCTGAAGTCTTAGGGTTAAGTCTTATGGTTAAATCTTAATGTTAAATCGTAATTTTAAGTCTTAGCGTTCAGTCTAAAGTTTAAATCACAAGTTGAAGTCTTAGGGTTAACTCTTTAGAGTTAAGTCTTGGGGATAAGTCTTAGGGTTAAGTCTTAACGTTTCAGTCCTAAGGTTAACTCTTAGGGTTAAATCTGTAAGGTCAACACTTAAGGTTAACTCTTAGGGTTAAGTTTAGGGTTAAGCCTTAAGGTTACATCTTAAAGTTAAATATTAAGGTTAAGTCTTAGGGCTATTTCTTAAGTTTAAGTCTGAGGGTTATATCTGAGCGTTCATTATTAAGTTGAAGTCTTAGAGTTCATTCTCAGGGTTAAGTCTTCAAGTTACTTCTTAAGGTTGAGGCTTAGGGTTAAGTTTTAAGGTTAAGTCCGAATGTTACATCTTAAAGTTAAGTCTTAGGGTTAAATCTCAGTGTTAAGTCTCAAGGTTAGGTCTCAGGGTAGAAGTCGTAAGGTTGTGTCTTAATGTTCAGTCTTATTGTTAAGTCTTAAAAGTTATATTTTAGGGTTCAGTCTTAGGGTTAAATTTTAAGGTTAAGTCTTCAGGTTAAGTCTTAAGGTGAAGTCTTATGGCTTGAGTCTTAGGGTTAAGTCTAAAGTTTAATTCATAAGTTTAAGTCTTAGACTTAAGTCTTGGGGCTAAGTCTTAGGGTTAAGTCTTAAATCTTAGGTTTAAGTCTCAGTGTTGAGTCTTAGGGATAAGTCTTTGAATTAAGTCTTCAAGTTTTGTCTTAAGGTTTAACCTTAAGTTTAAGTCATAGGGTTAAGTCTTAGGGTTAAGTATTGAGTGTAAATCTTAAGGTTACGCTTTAAGGTTAAGTCTTAATGGTACATCTTAAAGTTAAGTCTTAGCATTAAGACTTAGGGTTAAATCCCAGGGTTAAATTTCAAGGTAAAGTCTCAAGGTTAAGTCTCAGGGTTACGTGGTCAAGTTGTGTCTTAGGATTCAGTCTTAGGGTTAAGTTTTGAAGTTAAACTTGAGGTTAAGTCTTAGGGTTAAGTCTCAGGATTATGTCTTAGGGATAAGGCTTAAGTTTAAACCTTAAGCTTAAGTCTTAGGGTTAAGCCTTAAGGTTAAGTGTCAGGGTTAATTCCTAAAGGTTAAGTCTTAAGTTTACATCTCATAGATTGCGTCTTAGGGTTAATTAAGTCTTAAGTTTACATCTCATAGATTGAGTCTTAGGGTTAAGTCTTCATCTTAAGTCTTAGGGTTAAGTCTTAGAGTACAATCTTGAGGATAAGTCTTATGGTTAAGTCTCAGGGTTAAGTCTTAATGTTAAGTCTTAAGGTTGAGCCTTAAGGTTAAGTCTTAGGGTTAAGCCTTAGAGTTATGTCTTGGGGTAAGTCTTAGGGCTAAGTCTCAGGATTAAGTATCAAGGTTAAAGCTCAAGGATAAGTCTCAGGGCTACGTTTTAGGGTTAAGTCTTCAGGTTAAATCTTAGGTTTAAGTCTCAGTTTTCAGTTTTAGGGATAAGTCTTATGGATAAATTTCACGACTAAGTCTCAGGGTTGAGTCTTAAGGTTAAAACTTAACCTGAAGTCTTAGGGTTAAGTCTTATGGTTAAATCTTAATGTTAAATCGTAATTTTAAGTCTTAGCGTTCAGTCTAAAGTTTAAATCACAAGTTGAAGTCTTAGGGTTAACTCTTTAGAGTTAAGTCTTGGGGATAAGTCTTAGGGTTAAGTCTTAACGTTTCAGTCCTAAGCTTAACTTTTAGGGTTAAATCTGTAAGGTCAACACTTAAGGTTAACTCTTAGGGTTAAGTTTAGGGTTAAGCCTTAAGGTTACATCTTAAAGTTAAATATTAAGGTTAAGTCTTAGGGCTATTTCTTAAGTTTAAGTCTGAGGGTTATATCTGAGCGTTAATTATTAAGTTGAAGTCTTAGAGTTCATTCTCAGGGTTAAGTCTTCAAGTTACTTCTTAAGGTTGAGGCTTAGGGTTAAGTTTTAAGGTTAAGTCTGAATGTTCCATCTTAAAGTTAAGTCTTAGGGTTAAATCTCAGTGTTAAGTCTCAAGGTTAGGTCTCAGGGTAGAAGTCGTAAGGTTGTGTCTTAATGTTCAGTCTTATTGTTAAGTCTTAAAAGTTATATTTTAGGGTTCAGTCTTAGGGTTAAATTTTAAGGTTAAGTCTTCAGGTTAAGTCTTAAGGTGAAGTCTTATGGCTTGAGTCTTAGGGTTAAGTCTAAAGTTTAATTCATAAGTTTAAGTCTTAGACTTAAGTCTTGGGGCTAAGTCTTAGGGTTAAGTCTTAAATCTTAGGTTTAAGTCTCAGTGTTGAGTCTTAGGGATAAGTCTTTGAATTAAGTCTTCAAGTTTTGTCTTAAGGTTTAACCTTAAGTTTAAGTCATAGGGTTAAGTCTTAGGGTTAAGTATTGAGTGTAAATCTTAAGGTTACGCTTTAAGGTTAAGTCTTAATGGTACATCTTAAAGTTAAGTCTTAGCATTAAGACTTAGGGTTAAATCCCAGGGTTAAATTTCAAGGTAAAGTCTCAAGGTTAAGTCTCAGGGTTACGTGGTCAAGTTGTGTCTTAGGATTCAGTCTTAGGGTTAAGTTTTGAAGTTAAATTGAGGTTAAGTCTTAGGGTTAAGTCTCAGGATTATGTCTTAGGGATAAGTCTTAAGTTTAAACCTTAAGCTTAAGTCTTAGGGTTAAGCCTTAAGGTTAAGTGTCAGGGTTAATTCCTAAAGGTTAAGTCTTTAGTTTACATCTCATAGATTGAGTCTTAGGGTTAAGTCTGCATCTTAAGACTTAGGGTTAAGTCTTAGAGTACAATCTTGAGGATAAGTCTTATGGTTAAGTCTCAGGGTTAAGTCTTAATGTTAAGTCTTAAGGTTGAGCCTTAAGGTTAAGTCTTAGGGTTAAGCCTTAGAGTTATGTCTTGGGGATAAGTCTTAGGGTGAAGTCTCAGGATTAAGTATCAAGGTTAAAGCTCAAGGATAAGTCTCAGGGCTACGTTTTAGGGTTAAGTCTTCAGGTTAAATCTTAGGTTTAAGTCTCAGTTTTCAGTTTTAGGGATAAGTCTTATGGATAAATTTCACGACTAAGTCTCAGGGTTGAGTCTTAAGGTTAAAACTTAACCTGAAGTCTTAGGGTTAAGTCTTATGGTTAAATCTTAATGTTAAATCGTAATTTTAAGTCTTAGCGTTCAGTCTAAAGTTTAAATCACAAGTTGAAGTCTTAGGGTTAACTCTTTAGAGTTAAGTCTTGGGGATAAGTCTTAGGGTTAAGTCTTAACGTTTCAGTCCTAAGGTTAACTCTTAGGGTTAAATCTGTAAGGTCAACACTTAAGGTTAACTCTTAGGGTTAAGTTTAGGGTGAAGCCTTAAGGTTACATCTTAAAGTTAAATATTAAGGTTAAGTCTTAGGGCTATTTCTTAAGTTTAAGTCTGAGGGTTATATCTGAGCGTTAATTATTAAGTTGAAGTCTTAGAGTTCATTCTCAGGGTTAAGTCTTCAAGTTACTTCTTAAGGTTGAGGCTTAGGATTAAGTTTTAAGGTTAAGTCCGAATGTTACATCTTAAAGTTAAGTCTTAGGGTTAAATCTCAGTGTTAAGTCTCAAGGTTAGGTCTCAGGGTAGAAGTCGTAAGGTTGTGTCTTAATGTTCAGGCTTATTGTTAAGTCTTAAAAGTTATATTTTAGGGTTCAGTCTTAGGGTTAAATTTTAAGGTTAAGTCTTAGGGTTAAGTCTTAAGGTGAAATCTTATGGCTTGAATCTTAGGGTTAAGTCTAAAGTTTAATTCATAAGTTTAAGTCTTAGACTTAAGTCTTGGGGCTAAGTCTTAGGGTTAAGTCTTAAATCTTAGGTTTAAGTCTCAGTGTTGAGTCTTAGGGATAAGTCTTTGAATTAAGTCTTCAAGTTTTGTCTTAAGGTTTAACCTTAAGTTTAAGTCATAGGGTTAAGTCTTAGGGTTAAGTATTGAGTGTAAATCTTAAGGTTACGCTTTAAGGTTAAGTCTTAATGGTACATCTTAAAGTTAAGTCTTAGCATTAAGACTTAGGGTTAAATCCCAGGGTTAAATTTCAAGGTAAAGTCTCAAGGTTAAGTCTCAGGGTTACGTGGTCAAGTTGTGTCTTAGGATTCAGTCTTAGGGTTAAGTTTTGAAGTTAAACTTGAGGTTAAGTCTTAGGGTTAAGTCTCAGGATTATGTCTTAGGGATAAGTCTTAAGTTTAAACCTTAAGCTTAAGTCTTAGGGTTAAGCCTTAAGGTTAAGTGTCAGGGTTAATTCCTAAAGGTTAAGTCTTAAGTTTACATCTCATAGATTGAGTCTTAGGGTTAATTAAGTCTTAAGTTTACATCTCATAGATTGAGTCTTAGGGTTAAGTCTTCATCTTAAGTCTTCGGGTTAAGTCTTAGAGTACAATCTTGAGGATAAGTCTTATGGTTAAGTCTCAGGGTTAAGTCTTAATGTTAAGTCTTAAGGTTGAGCCTTAAGGTTAAGTCTTAGGGTTAAGCCTTAGAGTTATGTCTTGGGGTAAGTCTTAGGGCTAAGTCTCAGGATTAAGTATCAAGGTTAAAGCTCAAGGATAAGTCTCAGGGCTACGTTTTAGGGTTAAGTCTTCAGGTTAAATCTTAGGTTTAAGTCTCAGTTTTCAGTTTTAGGGATAAGTCTTATGGATAAATTTCACGACTAAGTCTCAGGGTTGAGTCTTAAGGTTAAAACTTAACCTGAAGTCTTAGGGTTAAGTCTTATGGTTAAATCTTAATGTTAAATCGTAATTTTAAGTCTTAGCGTTCAGTCTAAAGTTTAAATCACAAGTTGAAGTCTTAGGGTTAACTCTTTAGAGTTAAGTCTTGGGGATAAGTCTTAGGGTTAAGTCTTAACGTTTCAGTCCTAAGGTTAACTCTTAGGGTTAAATCTGTAAGGTCAACACTTAAGGTTAACTCTTAGGGTTAAGTTTAGGGTGAAGCCTTAAGGTTACATCTTAAAGTTAAATATTAAGGTTAAGTCTTAGGGCTATTTCTTAAGTTTAAGTCTGAGGGTTATATCTGAGCGTTAATTATTAAGTTGAAGTCTTAGAGTTCATTCTCAGGGTTAAGTCTTCAAGTTACTTCTTAAGGTTGAGGCTTAGGATTAAGTTTTAAGGTTAAGTCCGAATGTTACATCTTAAAGTTAAGTCTTAGGGTTAAATCTCAGTGTTAAGTCTCAAGGTTAGGTCTCAGGGTAGAAGTCGTAAGGTTGTGTCTTAATGTTCAGGCTTATTGTTAAGTCTTAAAAGTTATATTTTAGGGTTCAGTCTTAGGGTTAAATTTTAAGGTTAAGTCTTAGGGTTAAGTCTTAAGGTGAAGTCTTATGGCTTGAATCTTAGGGTTAAGTCTAAAGTTTAATTCATAAGTTTAAGTCTTAGACTTAAGTCTTGGGGCTAAGTCTTAGGGTTAAGTCTTAAATCTTAGGTTTAAGTCTCAGTGTTGAGTCTTAGGGATAAGTCTTTGAATTAAGTCTTCAAGTTTTGTCTTAAGGTTTAACCTTAAGTTTAAGTCATAGGGTTAAGTCTTAGGGTTAAGTATTGAGTGTAAATCTTAAGGTTACGCTTTAAGGTTAAGTCTTAATGGTACATCTTAAAGTTAAGTCTTAGCATTAAGACTTAGGGTTAAATCCCAGGGTTAAATTTCAAGGTAAAGTCTCAAGGTTAAGTCTCAGGGTTACGTGGTCAAGTTGTGTCTTAGGATTCAGTCTTAGGGTTAAGTTTTGAAGTTAAACTTGAGGTTAAGTCTTAGGGTTAAGTCTCAGGATTATGTCTTAGGGATAAGTCTTAAGTTTAAACCTTAAGCTTAAGTCTTAGGGTTAAGCCTTAAGGTTAAGTGTCAGGGTTAATTCCTAAAGGTTAAGTCTTAAGTTTACATCTCATAGATTGAGTCTTAGGGTTTATTAAGTCTTAAGTTTACATCTCATAGATTGAGTCTTAGGGTTAAGTCTGCATCTTAAGTCTTAGGGTTAAGTCTTAGAGTACAATCTTGAGGATAAGTCTTATGGTTAAGTCTCAGGGTTAAGTCTTAATGTTAAGTCTTAAGGTTGAGCCTTAAGGTTAAGTCTTAGGGTTAAGCCTTAGAGTTATGTCTTGGGGTAAGTCTTAGGGCTAAGTCTCAGGATTAAGTATCAAGGTTAAAGCTCAAGGATAAGTCTCAGGGCTACGTTTTAGGGTTAAGTCTTCAGGTTAAATCTTAGGTTTAAGTCTCAGTTTTCAGTTTTAGGGATAAGTCTTATGGATAAATTTCACGACTAAGTCTCAGGGTTGAGTCTTAAGGTTAAAACTTAACCTGAAGTCTTAGGGTTAAGTCTTATGGTTAAATCTTAATGTTAAATCGTAATTTTAAGTCTTAGCGTTCAGTCTAAAGTTTAAATCACAAGTTGAAGTCTTAGGGTTAACTCTTTAGAGTTAAGTCTTGGGGATAAGTCTTAGGGTTAAGTCTTAACGTTTCAGTCCTAAGCTTAACTCTTAGGGTTAAATCTGTAAGGTCAACACTTAAGGTTAACTCTTAGGGTTAAGTTTAGGGTGAAGCCTTAAGGTTACATCTTAAAGTTAAATATTAAGGTTAAGTCTTAGGGCTATTTCTTAAGTTTAAGTCTGAGGGTTATATCTGAGCGTTCATTATTAAGTTGAAGTCTTAGAGTTCATTCTCAGGGTTAAGTCTTCAAGTTACTTCTTAAGGTTGAGGCTTAGGGTTAAGTTTTAAGGTTAAGTCCGAATGTTACATCTTAAAGTTAAGTCTTAGGGTTAAATCTCAGTGTTAAGTCTCAAGGTTAGGTCTCAGGGTAGAAGTCATAAGGTTGTGTCTTAATGTTCAGTCTTATTGTTAACTCTTAAAAGTTATATTTTAGGGTTCAGTCTTAGGGTTAAATTTTAAGGTTAAGTCTTCAGGTTAAGTCTTAAGGGGAAGTCTTATGGCTTGAGTCTTAGGGTTAAGTCTAAAGTTTAATTCATAAGTTTAAGTCTTAGACTTAAGTCTTGGGGCTAAGTCTTAGGGTTAAGTCTTAAATCTTAGGTTTAAGTCTCAGTGTTGAGTCTTAGGGATAAGTCTTTGAATTAAGTCTTCAAGTTTTGTCTTAAGGTTTAACCTTAAGTTTAAGTCATAGGGTTAAGTCTTAGGGTTAAGTATTGAGTGTAAATCTTAAGGTTACGCTTTAAGGTTAAGTCTTAATGGTACATCTTAAAGTTAAGTCTTAGCATTAAGACTTAGGGTTAAATCCCAGGGTTAAATTTCAAGGTAAAGTCTCAAGGTTAAGTCTCAGGGTTACGTGGTCAAGTTGTGTCTTAGGATTCAGTCTTAGGGTTAAGTTTTGAAGTTAAACTTGAGGTTAAGTCTTAGGGTTAAGTCTCAGGATTATGTCTTAGGGATAAGTCTTAAGTTTAAACCTTAAGCTTAAGTCTTAGGGTTAAGCCTTAAGGTTAAGTGTCAGGGTTAATTCCTAAAGGTTAAGTCTTAAGTTTACATCTCATAGATTGAGTCTTAGGGTTAAGTCTTCATCTTAAGTCTTAGGGTTAAGTCTTAGAGTACAATCTTGAGGATAAGTCTTATGGTTAAGTCTCAGGGTTAAGTCTTAATGTTAAGTCTTAAGGTTGAGCCTTAAGGTTAAGTCTTAGGGTTAAGCCTTAGAGTTATGTCTTGGGGTAAGTCTTAGGGCTAAGTCTCAGGATTAAGTATCAAGGTTAAAGCTCAAGGATAAGTCTCAGGGCTACGTTTTAGGGTTAAGTCTTCAGGTTAAATCTTAGGTTTAAGTCTCAGTTTTCAGTTTTAGGGATAAGTCTTATGGATAAATTTCACGACTAAGTCTCAGGGTTGAGTCTTAAGGTTAAAACTTAACCTGAAGTCTTAGGGTTAAGTCTTATGGTTAAATCTTAATGTTAAATCGTAATTTTAAGTCTTAGCGTTCAGTCTAAAGTTTAAATCACAAGTTGAAGTCTTAGGGTTAACTCTTTAGAGTTAAGTCTTGGGGATAAGTCTTAGGGTTAAGTCTTAACGTTTCAGTCCTAAGCTTAACTCTTAGGGTTAAATCTGTAAGGTCAACACTTAAGGTTAACTCTTAGGGTTAAGTTTAGGGTGAAGCCTTAAGGTTACATCTTAAAGTTAAATATTAAGGTTAAGTCTTAGGGCTATTTCTTAAGTTTAAGTCTGAGGGTTATATCTGAGCGTTCATTATTAAGTTGAAGTCTTAGAGTTCATTCTCAGGGTTAAGTCTTCAAGTTACTTCTTAAGGTTGAGGCTTAGGGTTAAGTTTTAAGGTTAAGTCCGAATGTTACATCTTAAAGTTAAGTCTTAGGGTTAAATCTCAGTGTTAAGTCTCAAGGTTAGGTCTCAGGGTAGAAGTCATAAGGTTGTGTCTTAATGTTCAGTCTTATTGTTAACTCTTAAAAGTTATATTTTAGGGTTCAGTCTTAGGGTTAAATTTTAAGGTTAAGTCTTCAGGTTAAGTCTTAAGGGGAAGTCTTATGGCTTGAGTCTTAGGGTTAAGTCTAAAGTTTAATTCATAAGTTTAAGTCTTAGACTTAAGTCTTGGGGCTAAGTCTTAGGGTTAAGTCTTAAATCTTAGGTTTAAGTCTCAGTGTTGAGTCTTAGGGATAAGTCTTTGAATTAAGTCTTCAAGTTTTGTCTTAAGGTTTAACCTTAAGTTTAAGTCATAGGGTTAAGTCTTAGGGTTAAGTATTGAGTGTAAATCTTAAGGTTACGCTTTAAGGTTAAGTCTTAATGGTACATCTTAAAGTTAAGTCTTAGCATTAAGACTTAGGGTTAAATCCCAGGGTTAAATTTCAAGGTAAAGTCTCAAGGTTAAGTCTCAGGGTTACGTGGTCAAGTTGTGTCTTAGGATTCAGTCTTAGGGTTAAGTTTTGAAGTTAAACTTGAGGTTAAGTCTTAGGGTTAAGTCTCAGGATTATGTCTTAGGGATAAGTCTTAAGTTTAAACCTTAAGCTTAAGTCTTAGGGTTAAGCCTTAAGGTTAAGTGTCAGGGTTAATTCCTAAAGGTTAAGTCTTAAGTTTACATCTCATAGATTGCGTCTTAGGGTTAATTAAGTCTTAAGTTTACATCTCATAGATTGAGTCTTAGGGTTAAGTCTGCATCTTAAGTCTTAGGGTTAAGTCTTAGAGTACAATCTTGAGGATAAGTCTTATGGTTAAGTCTCAGGGTTAAGTCTTAAGGTTGAGCCTTAAGGTTAAGTCTTAGGGTTAAGCCTTAGAGTTATGTCTTGGGGATAAGTCTTAGGGCGAAGTCTCAGGATTAAGTATCAAGGTTAAAGCTCAAGGATAAGTCTCAGGGCTACGTTTTAGGGTTAAGTCTTCAGGTTAAATCTTAGGTTTAAGTCTCAGTTTTCAGTTTTAGGGATAAGTCTTATGGATAAATTTCGCGACTAAGTCTCAGGGTTGAGTCTTAAGGTTAAAACTTAACCTGAAGTCTTAGGGTTAAGTCTTATGGTTAAATCTTAATGTTAAATCGTAATTTTAAGTCTTAGCGTTCAGTCTAAAGTTTAAATCACAAGTTGAAGTCTTAGGGTTAACTCTTTAGAGTTAAGTCTTGGGGATAAGTCTTAGGGTTAAGTCTTAACGTTTCAGTCCTAAGCTTAACTCTTAGGGTTAAATCTGTAAGGTCAACACTTAAGGTTAACTCTTAGGGTTAAGTTTAGGGTTAAGCCTTAAGGTTACATCTTAAAGTTAAATATTAAGGTTAAGTCTTAGGGCTATTTCTTAAGTTTAAGTCTGAGGGTTATATCTGAGCGTTCATTATTAAGTTGAAGTCTTAGAGTTCATTCTCAGGGTTAAGTCTTCAAGTTACTTCTTAAGGTTGAGGCTTAGGGTTAAGTTTTAAGGTTAAGTCCGAATGTTCCATCTTAAAGTTAAGTCTTAGGGTTAAATCTCAGTGTTAAGTCTCAAGGTTAGGTCTCAGGGTAGAAGTCGTAAGGTTGTGTCTTAATGTTCAGGCTTATTGTTAACTCTTGAAAGTTATATTTTAGGGTTCAGTCTTAGGGTTAAATTTTAAGGTTAAGTCTTCAGGTTAAGTCTTAAGGGGAAGTCTTATGGCTTGAGTCTTAGGGTTAAGTCTAAAGTTTAATTCATAAGTTTAAGTCTTAGACTTAAGTCTTGGGGCTAAAGTCTTAGGGTTAAGTCTTAAATCTTAGGTTTAAGTCTCAGTGTTGAGTCTTAGGGATAAGTCTTTGAATTAAGTCTTCAAGTTTTGTCTTAAGGTTTAACCTTAAGTTTAAGTCATAGGGTTAAGTCTTAGGGTTAAGTATTGAGTGTAAATCTTAAGGTTACGCTTTAAGGTTAAGTCTTAATGGTACATCTTAAAGTTAAGTCTTAGCATTAAGACTTAGGGTTAAATCCCAGGGTTAAATTTCAAGGTAAAGTCTCAAGGTTAAGTCTCAGGGTTACGTGGTCAAGTTGTGTCTTAGGATTCAGTCTTAGGGTTAAGTTTTGAAGTTAAACTTGAGGTTAAGTCTTAGGGTTAAGTCTCAGGATTATGTCTTAGGGATAAGTCTTAAGTTTAAACCTTAAGCTTAAGTCTTAGGGTTAAGCCTTAAGGTTAAGTGTCAGGGTTAATTCCTAAAGGTTAAGTCTTAAGTTTACATCTCATAGATTGAGTCTTAGGGTTAATTAAGTCTTAAGTTTACATCTCATAGATTGAGTCTTAGGGTTAAGTCTTCATCTTAAGTCTTAGGGTTAAGTCTTAGAGTACAATCTTGAGGATAAGTCTTATGGTTAAGTCTCAGGGTTAAGTCTTAATGTTAAGTCTTAAGGTTGAGCCTTAAGGTTAAGTCTTAGGGTTAAGCCTTAGAGTTATGTCTTGGGGTAAGTCTTAGGGCGAAGTCTCAGGATTAAGTATCAAGGTTAAAGCTCAAGGATAAGTCTCAGGGCTACGTTTTAGGGTTAAGTCTTCAGGTTAAATCTTAGGTTTAAGTCTCAGTTTTCAGTTTTAGGGATAAGTCTTATGGATAAATTTCACGACTAAGTCTCAGGGTTGAGTCTTAAGGTTAAAACTTAACCTGAAGTCTTAGGGTTAAGTCTTATGGTTAAATCTTAATGTTAAATCGTAATTTTAAGTCTTAGCGTTCAGTCTAAAGTTTAAATCACAAGTTGAAGTCTTAGGGTTAACTCTTTAGAGTTAAGTCTTGGGGATAAGTCTTAGGGTTAAGTCTTAACGTTTCAGTCCTAAGGTTAACTCTTAGGGTTAAATCTGTAAGGTCAACACTTAAGGTTAACACTTAGGGTTAAGTTTAGGGTTAAGCCTTAAGGTTACATCTTAAAGTTAAATATTAAGGTTAAGTCTTAGGGCTATTTCTTAAGTTTAAGTCTGAGGGTTATATCTGAGCGTTCATTATTAAGTTGAAGTCTTAGAGTTCATTCTCAGGGTTAAGTCTTCAAGTTACTTCTTAAGGTTGAGGCTTAGGGTTAAGTTTTAAGGTTAAGTCCGAATGTTCCATCTTAAAGTTAAGTCTTAGGGTTAAATCTCAGTGTTAAGTCTCAAGGTTAGGTCTCAGGGTAGAAGTCGTAAGGTTGTGTCTTAATGTTCAGTCTTATTGTTAAGTCTTAAAAGTTATATTTTAGGGTTCAGTCTTAGGGTTAAATTTTAAGGTTAAGTCTTCAGGTTAAGTCTTAAGGGGAAGTCTTATGGCTTGAGTCTTAGGGTTAAGTCTAAAGTTTAATTCATAAGTTTAAGTCTTAGACTTAAGTCTTGGGGCTAAGTCTTAGGGTTAAGTCTTAAATCTTAGGTTTAAGTCTCAGTGTTGAGTCTTAGGGATAAGTCTTTGAATTAAGTCTTCAAGTTTTGTCTTAAGGTTTAACCTTAAGTTTAAGTCATAGGGTTAAGTCTTAGGGTTAAGTATTGAGTGTAAATCTTAAGGTTACGCTTTAAGGTTAAGTCTTAATGGTACATCTTCAAGTTAAGTCTTAGCATTAAGACTTAGGGTTAAATCCCAGGGTTAAATTTCAAGGTAAAGTCTCAAGGTTAAGTCTCAGGGTTACGTGGTCAAGTTGTGTCTTAGGATTCAGTCTTAGGGTTAAGTTTTGAAGTTAAACTTGAGGTTAAGTCTTAGGGTTAAGTCTCAGGATTATGTCTTAGGGATAAGTCTTAAGTTTAAACCTTAAGCTTAAGTCTTAGGGTTAAGCCTTAAGGTGAAGTGTCAGGGTTAATTCCTAAAGGTTAAGTCTTAAGTTTACATCTCATAGATTGCGTCTTAGGGTTAATTAAGTCTTAAGTTTACATCTCATAGATTGAGTCTTAGGGTTAAGTCTGCATCTTAAGTCTTAGGGTTAAGTCTTAGAGTACAATCTTGAGGATAAGTCTTATGGTTAAGTCTCAGGGTTAAGTCTTAATGTTAA
The DNA here is from genome assembly GCF_963210335.1 of Falco punctatus. Taxonomy (NCBI): domain Eukaryota; kingdom Metazoa; phylum Chordata; class Aves; order Falconiformes; family Falconidae; genus Falco; species Falco punctatus. The sequence goes on from NW_027660119.1 coordinate 935,353, forward strand.
GTCTTAAGGTTGAGCCTTAAGGTTAAGTCTTAGGGTTAAGCCTTAGAGTTATGTCTTGGGGATAAGTCTTAGGGCGAAGTCTCAGGATTAAGTATCAAGGTTAAAGCTCAAGGATAAGTCTCAGGGCTACGTTTTAGGGTTAAGTCTTCAGGTTAAATCTTAGGTTTAAGTCTCAGTTTTCAGTTTTAGGGATAAGTCTTATGGATAAATTTCACGACTAAGTCTCAGGGTTGAGTCTTAAGGTTAAAACTTAACCTGAAGTCTTAGGGTTAAGTCTTATGGTTAAATCTTAATGTTAAATCGTAATTTTAAGTCTTAGCGTTCAGTCTAAAGTTTAAATCACAAGTTGAAGTCTTAGGGTTAACTCTTTAGAGTTAAGTCTTGGGGATAAGTCTTAGGGTTAAGTCTTAACGTTTCAGTCCTACGGTTAACTCTTAGGGTTAAATCTGTAAGGTCAACACTTAAGGTTAACTCTTAGGGTTAAGTTTAGGGTGAAGCCTTAAGGTTACATCTTAAAGTTAAATATTAAGGTTAAGTCTTAGGGCTATTTCTTAAGTTTAAGTCTGAGGGTTATATCTGAGCGTTCATTATTAAGTTGAAGTCTTAGAGTTCATTCTCAGGGTTAAGTCTTCAAGTTACTTCTTAAGGTTGAGGCTTAGGGTTAAGTTTTAAGGTTAAGTCCGAATGTTACATCTTAAAGTTAAGTCTTAGGGTTAAATCTCAGTGTTAAGTCTCAAGGTTAGGTCTCAGGGTAGAAGTCGTAAGGTTGTGTCTTAATGTTCAGTCTTATTGTTAACTCTTAAAAGTTATATTTTAGGGTTCAGTCTTAGGGTTAAATTTTAAGGTTAAGTCTTCAGGTTAAGTCTTAAGGGGAAGTCTTATGGCTTGAGTCTTAGGGTTAAGTCTAAAGTTTAATTCATAAGTTTAAGTCTTAGACTTAAGTCTTGGGGCTAAAGTCTTAGGGTTAAGTCTTAAATCTTAGGTTTAAGTCTCAGTGTTGAGTCTTAGGGATAAGTCTTTGAATTAAGTCTTCAAGTTTTGTCTTAAGGTTTAACCTTAAGTTTAAGTCATAGGGTTAAGTCTTAGGGTTAAGTATTGAGTGTAAATCTTAAGGTTACGCTTTAAAGGTTAAGTCTTAATGGTACATCTTAAAGTTAAGTCTTAGCATTAAGACTTAGGGTTAAATCCCAGGGTTAAATTTCAAGGTAAAGTCTCAAGGTTAAGTCTCAGGGTTACGTGGTAAGGTTGTGTCTTAGGATTCAGTCTTAGGGTTAAGTTTTGAAGTTAAATTGAGGTTAAGTCTTAGGGTTAAGTCTCAGGATTATGTCTTAGGGATAAGTCTTAAGTTTAAACCTTAAGCTTAAGTCTTAGGGTTAAGCCTTAAGGTTAAGTGTCAGGGTTAATTCCTAAAGGTTAAGTCTTAAGTTTACATCTCATAGATTGCGTCTTAGGGTTAATTAAGTCTTAAGTTTACATCTCATAGATTGAGTCTTAGGGTTAAGTCTTCATCTTAAGTCTTAGGGTTAAGTCTTAGAGTACAATCTTGAGGATAAGTCTTATGGTTAAGTCTCAGGGTTAAGTCTTAAGGTTGAGCCTTAAGGTTAAGTCTTAGGGTTAAGCCTTAGAGTTATGTCTTGGGGCTAAGTCTTAGGGCTAAGTCTCAGGATTAAGTATCAAGGTTAAAGCTCAAGGATAAGTCTCAGGGCTACGTTTTAGGGTTAAGTCTTCAGGTTAAATCTTAGGTTTAAGTCTCAGTTTTCAGTTTTAGGGATAAGTCTTATGGATAAATTTCACGACTAAGTCTCAGGGTTGAGTCTTAAGGTTAAAACTTAACCTGAAGTCTTAGGGTTAAGTCTTATGGTTAAATCTTAATGTTAAATCGTAATTTTAAGTCTTAGCGTTCAGTCTAAAGTTGAAATCACAAGTTGAAGTCTTAGGGTTAACTCTTTAGAGTTAAGTCTTGGGGATAAGTCTTAGGGTTAAGTCTTAACGTTTCAGTCCTAAGGTTAACTCTTAGGGTTAAATCTGTAAGGTCAACACTTAAGGTTAACTCTTAGGGTTAAGTTTAGGGTTAAGCCTTAAGGTTACATCTTAAAGTTAAATATTAAGGTTAAGTCTTAGGGCTATTTCTTAAGTTTAAGTCTGAGGGTTATATCTGAGCGTTCATTATTAAGTTGAAGTCTTATTAGAGTTCATTCTCAGGGTTAAGTCTTCAAGTTACTTCTTAAGGTTGAGGCTTAGGGTTAAGTTTTAAGGTTAAGTCCGAATGTTCCATCTTAAAGTTAAGTCTTAGGGTTAAATCTCAGTGTTAAGTCTCAAGGTTAGGTCTCAGGGTAGAAGTCGTAAGGTTGTGTCTTAATGTTCAGTCTTATTGTTAACTCTTAAAAGTTATATTTTAGGGTTCAGTCTTAGGGTTAAATTTTAAGGTTAAGTCTTCAGGTTAAGTCTTAAGGTGAAGTCTTATGGCTTGAGTCTTAGGGTTAAGTCTAAAGTTTAATTCATAAGTTTAAGTCTTAGACTTAAGTCTTGGGGCTAAGTCTTAGGGTTAAGTCTTAAATCTTAGGTTTAAGTCTCAGTGTTGAGTCTTAGGGATAAGTCTTTGAATTAAGTCTTCAAGTTTTGTCTTAAGGTTTAACCTTAAGTTTAAGTCATAGGGTTAAGTCTTAGGGTTAAGTATTGAGTGTAAATCTTAAGGTTACGCTTTAAGGTTAAGTCTTAATGGTACATCTTAAAGTTAAGTCTTAGCATTAAGACTTAGGGTTAAATCCCAGGGTTAAATTTCAAGGTAAAGTCTCAAGGTTAAGTCTCAGGGTTACGTGGTCAAGTTGTGTCTTAGGATTCAGTCTTAGGGTTAAGTTTTGAAGTTAAACTTGAGGTTAAGTCTTAGGGTTAAGTCTCAGGATTATGTCTTAGGGATAAGTCTTAAGTTTAAACCTTAAGCTTAAGTCTTAGGGTTAAGCCTTAAGGTGAAGTGTCAGGGTTAATTCCTAAAGGTTAAGTCTTAAGTTTACATCTCATAGATTGCGTCTTAGGGTTAATTAAGTCTTAATTTTACATCTCATAGATTGAGTCTTAGGGTTAAGTCTGCATCTTAAGTCTTAGGGTTAAGTCTTAGAGTACAATCTTGAGGATAAGTCTTATGGTTAAGTCTCAGGGTTAAGTCTTAATGTTAAGTCTTAAGGTTGAGCCTTAAGGTTAAGTCTTAGGGTTAAGCCTTAGAGTTATGTCTTGGGGATAAGTCTTAGGGCGAAGTCTCAGGATTAAGTATCAAGGTTAAAGCTCAAGGATAAGTCTCAGGGCTACGTTTTAGGGTTAAGTCTTCAGGTTAAATCTTAGGTTTAAGTCTCAGTTTTCAGTTTTAGGGATAAGTCTTATGGATAAATTTCACGACTAAGTCTCAGGGTTGAGTCTTAAGGTTAAAACTTAACCTGAAGTCTTAGGGTTAAGTCTTATGGTTAAATCTTAATGTTAAATCGTAATTTTAAGTCTTAGCGTTCAGTCTAAAGTTTAAATCACAAGTTGAAGTCTTAGGGTTAACTCTTTAGAGTTAAGTCTTGGGGATAAGTCTTAGGGTTAAGTCTTAACGTTTCAGTCCTACGGTTAACTCTTAGGGTTAAATCTGTAAGGTCAACACTTAAGGTTAACTCTTAGGGTTAAGTTTAGGGTTAAGCCTTAAGGTTACATCTTAAAGTTAAATATTAAGGTTAAGTCTTAGGGCTATTTCTTAAGTTTAAGTCTGAGGGTTATATCTGAGCGTTCATTATTAAGTTGAAGTCTTAGAGTTCATTCTCAGGGTTAAGTCTTCAAGTTACTTCTTAAGGTTGAGGCTTAGGGTTAAGTTTTAAGGTTAAGTCCGAATGTTACATCTTAAAGTTAAGTCTTAGGGTTAAATCTCAGTGTTAAGTCTCAAGGTTAGGTCTCAGGGTAGAAGTCGTAAGGTTGTGTCTTAATGTTCAGTCTTATTGTTAACTCTTAAAAGTTATATTTTAGGGTTCAGTCTTAGGGTTAAATTTTAAGGTTAAGTCTTCAGGTTAAGTCTTAAGGGGAAGTCTTATGGCTTGAGTCTTAGGGTTAAGTCTAAAGTTTAATTCATAAGTTTAAGTCTTAGACTTAAGTCTTGGGGCTAAAGTCTTAGGGTTAAGTCTTAAATCTTAGGTTTAAGTCTCAGTGTTGAGTCTTAGGGATAAGTCTTTGAATTAAGTCTTCAAGTTTTGTCTTAAGGTTTAACCTTAAGTTTAAGTCATAGGGTTAAGTCTTAGGGTTAAGTATTGAGTGTAAATCTTAAGGTTACGCTTTAAAGGTTAAGTCTTAATGGTACATCTTAAAGTTAAGTCTTAGCATTAAGACTTAGGGTTAAATCCCAGGGTTAAATTTCAAGGTAAAGTCTCAAGGTTAAGTCTCAGGGTTACGTGGTAAGGTTGTGTCTTAGGATTCAGTCTTAGGGTTAAGTTTTGAAGTTAAATTGAGGTTAAGTCTTAGGGTTAAGTCTCAAGATTATGTCTTAGGGATAAGTCTTAAGTTTAAACCTTAAGCTTAAGTCTTAGGGTTAAGCCTTAAGGTTAAGTGTCAGGGTTAATTCCTAAAGGTTAAGTCTTAAGTTTACATCTCATAGATTGCGTCTTAGGGTTAATTAAGTCTTAAGTTTACATCTCATAGATTGAGTCTTAGGGTTAAGTCTGCATCTTAAGTCTTAGGGTTAAGTCTTAGAGTACAATCTTGAGGATAAGTCTTATGGTTAAGTCTCAGGGTTAAGTCTTAAGGTTGAGCCTTAAGGTTAAGTCTTAGGGTTAAGCCTTAGAGTTATGTCTTGGGGCTAAGTCTTAGGGCTAAGTCTCAGGATTAAGTATCAAGGTTAAAGCTCAAGGATAAGTCTCAGGGCTACGTTTTAGGGTTAAGTCTTCAGGTTAAATCTTAGGTTTAAGTCTCAGTTTTCAGTTTTAGGGATAAGTCTTATGGATAAATTTCACGACTAAGTCTCAGGGTTGAGTCTTAAGGTTAAAACTTAACCTGAAGTCTTAGGGTTAAGTCTTATGGTTAAATCTTAATGTTAAATCGTAATTTTAAGTCTTAGCGTTCAGTCTAAAGTTGAAATCACAAGTTGAAGTCTTAGGGTTAACTCTTCAGAGTTAAGTCTTGGGGATAAGTCTTAGGGTTAAGTCTTAACGTTTCAGTCCTAAGCTTAACTCTTAGGGTTAAATCTGTAAGGTCAACACTTAAGGTTAACTCTTAGGGTTAAGTTTAGGGTTAAGCCTTAAGGTTACATCTTAAAGTTAAATATTAAGGTTAAGTCTTAGGGCTATTTCTTAAGTTTAAGTCTGAGGGTTATATCTGAGCGTTCATTATTAAGTTGAAGTCTTATTAGAGTTCATTCTCAGGGTTAAGTCTTCAAGTTACTTCTTAAGGTTGAGGCTTAGGGTTAAGTTTTAAGGTTAAGTCCGAATGTTCCATCTTAAAGTTAAGTCTTAGGGTTAAATCTCAGTGTTAAGTCTCAAGGTTAGGTCTCAGGGTAGAAGTCGTAAGGTTGTGTCTTAATGTTCAGGCTTATTGTTAAGTCTTGAAAGTTATATTTTAGGGTTCAGTCTTAGGGTTAAATTTTAAGGTTAAGTCTTCAGGTTAAGTCTTAAGGGGAAGTCTTATGGCTTGAGTCTTAGGGTTAAGTCTAAAGTTTAATTCATAAGTTTAAGTCTTAGACTTAAGTCTTGGGGCTAAGTCTTAGGGTTAAGTCTTAAATCTTAGGTTTAAGTCTCAGTGTTGAGTCTTAGGGATAAGTCTTTGAATTAAGTCTTCAAGTTTTGTCTTAAGGTTTAACCTTAAGTTTAAGTCATAGGGTTAAGTCTTAGGGTTAAGTATTGAGTGTAAATCTTAAGGTTACGCTTTAAAGGTTAAGTCTTAATGGTACATCTTAAAGTTAAGTCTTAGCATTAAGACTTAGGGTTAAATCCCAGGGTTAAATTTCAAGGTAAAGTCTCAAGGTTAAGTCTCAGGGTTACGTGGTCAAGTTGTGTCTTAGGATTCAGTCTTAGGGTTAAGTTTTGAAGTTAAACTTGAGGTTAAGTCTTAGGGTTAAGTCTCAGGATTATGTCTTAGGGATAAGGCTTAAGTTTAAACCTTAAGCTTAAGTCTTAGGGTTAAGCCTTAAGGTTAAGTGTCAGGGTTAATTCCTAAAGGTTAAGTCTTAAGTTTACATCTCATAGATTGAGTCTTAGGGTTAATTAAGTCTTAAGTTTACATCTCATAGATTGAGTCTTAGGGTTAAGTCTTCATCTTAAGTCTTAGGGTTAAGTCTTAGAGTACAATCTTGAGGATAAGTCTTATGGTTAAGTCTCAGGGTTAAGTCTTAAGGTTGAGCCTTAAGGTTAAGTCTTAGGGTTAAGCCTTAGAGTTATGTCTTGGGGCTAAGTCTTAGGGCTAAGTCTCAGGATTAAGTATCAAGGTTAAAGCTCAAGGATAAGTCTCAGGGCTACGTTTTAGGGTTAAGTCTTCAGGTTAAATCTTAGGTTTAAGTCTCAGTTTTCAGTTTTAGGGATAAGTCTTATGGATAAATTTCACGACTAAGTCTCAGGGTTGAGTCTTAAGGTTAAAACTTAACCTGAAGTCTTAGGGTTAAGTCTTATGGTTAAATCTTAATGTTAAATCGTAATTTTAAGTCTTAGCGTTCAGTCTAAAGTTGAAATCACAAGTTGAAGTCTTAGGGTTAACTCTTCAGAGTTAAGTCTTGGGGATAAGTCTTAGGGTTAAGTCTTAACGTTTCAGTCCTAAGCTTAACTCTTAGGGTTAAATCTGTAAGGTCAACACTTAAGGTTAACTCTTAGGGTTAAGTTTAGGGTTAAGCCTTAAGGTTACATCTTAAAGTTAAATATTAAGGTTAAGTCTTAGGGCTATTTCTTAAGTTTAAGTCTGAGGGTTATATCTGAGCGTTCATTATTAAGTTGAAGTCTTAGAGTTCATTCTCAGGGTTAAGTCTTCAAGTTACTTCTTAAGGTTGAGGCTTAGGGTTAAGTTTTAAGGTTAAGTCCGAATGTTCCATCTTAAAGTTAAGTCTTAGGGTTAAATCTCAGTGTTAAGTCTCAAGGTTAGGTCTCAGGGTAGAAGTCGTAAGGTTGTGTCTTAATGTTCAGGCTTATTGTTAAGTCTTGAAAGTTATATTTTAGGGTTCAGTCTTAGGGTTAAATTTTAAGGTTAAGTCTTCAGGTTAAGTCTTAAGGGGAAGTCTTATGGCTTGAGTCTTAGGGTTAAGTCTAAAGTTTAATTCATAAGTTTAAGTCTTAGACTTAAGTCTTGGGGCTAAAGTCTTAGGGTTAAGTCTTAAATCTTAGGTTTAAGTCTCAGTGTTGAGTCTTAGGGATAAGTCTTTGAATTAAGTCTTCAAGTTTTGTCTTAAGGTTTAACCTTAAGTTTAAGTCATAGGGTTAAGTCTTAGGGTTAAGTATTGAGTGTAAATCTTAAGGTTACGCTTTAAAGGTTAAGTCTTAATGGTACATCTTAAAGTTAAGTCTTAGCATTAAGACTTAGGGTTAAATCCCAGGGTTAAATTTCAAGGTAAAGTCTCAAGGTTAAGTCTCAGGGTTACGTGGTAAGGTTGTGTCTTAGGATTCAGTCTTAGGGTTAAGTTTTGAGGTTAAATTGAGGTTAAGTCTTAGGATTATGTCTTAGGGATAAGTCTTAAGTTTAAACCTTAAGCTTAAGTCTTAGGGTTAAGCCTTAAGGTTAAGTGTCAGGGTTAATTCCTAAAGGTTAAGTCTTAAGTTTACATCTCATAGATTGCGTCTTAGGGTTAATTAAGTCTTAAGTTTACATCTCATAGATTGAGTCTTAGGGTTAAGTCTGCATCTTAAGTCTTAGGGTTAAGTCTTAGAGTACAATCTTGAGGATAAGTCTTATGGTTAAGTCTCAGGGTTAAGTCTTAAGGTTGAGCCTTAAGGTTAAGTCTTAGGGTTAAGCCTTAGAGTTATGTCTTGGGGCTAAGTCTTAGGGCTAAGTCTCAGGATTAAGTATCAAGGTTAAAGCTCAAGGATAAGTCTCAGGGCTACGTTTTAGGGTTAAGTCTTCAGGTTAAATCTTAGGTTTAAGTCTCAGTTTTCAGTTTTAGGGATAAGTCTTATGGATAAATTTCACGACTAAGTCTCAGGGTTGAGTCTTAAGGTTAAAACTTAACCTGAAGTCTTAGGGTTAAGTCTTATGGTTAAATCTTAATGTTAAATCGTAATTTTAAGTCTTAGCGTTCAGTCTAAAGTTGAAATCACAAGTTGAAGTCTTAGGGTTAACTCTTTAGAGTTAAGTCTTGGGGATAAGTCTTAGGGTTAAGTCTTAACGTTTCAGTCCTAAGGTTAACTCTTAGGGTTAAATCTGTAAGGTCAACACTTAAGGTTAACTCTTAGGGTTAAGTTTAGGGTTAAGCCTTAAGGTTACATCTTAAAGTTAAATATTAAGGTTAAGTCTTAGGGCTATTTCTTAAGTTTAAGTCTGAGGGTTATATCTGAGCGTTCATTATTAAGTTGAAGTCTTAGAGTTCATTCTCAGGGTTAAGTCTTCAAGTTACTTCTTAAGGTTGAGGCTTAGGGTTAAGTTTTAAGGTTAAGTCCGAATGTTCCATCTTAAAGTTAAGTCTTAGGGTTAAATCTCAGTGTTAAGTCTCAAGGTTAGGTCTCAGGGTAGAAGTCGTAAGGTTGTGTCTTAATGTTCAGGCTTATTGTTAAGTCTTGAAAGTTATATTTTAGGGTTCAGTCTTAGGGTTAAATTTTAAGGTTAAGTCTTCAGGTTAAGTCTTAAGGGGAAGTCTTATGGCTTGAGTCTTAGGGTTAAGTCTAAAGTTTAATTCATAAGTTTAAGTCTTAGACTTAAGTCTTGGGGCTAAAGTCTTAGGGTTAAGTCTTAAATCTTAGGTTTAAGTCTCAGTGTTGAGTCTTAGGGATAAGTCTTTGAATTAAGTCTTCAAGTTTTGTCTTAAGGTTTAACCTTAAGTTTAAGTCATAGGGTTAAGTCTTAGGGTTAAGTATTGAGTGTAAATCTTAAGGTTACGCTTTAAAGGTTAAGTCTTAATGGTACATCTTAAAGTTAAGTCTTAGCATTAAGACTTAGGGTTAAATCCCAGGGTTAAATTTCAAGGTAAAGTCTCAAGGTTAAGTCTCAGGGTTACGTGGTAAGGTTGTGTCTTAGGATTCAGTCTTAGGGTTAAGTTTTGAAGTTAAATTGAGGTTAAGTCTTAGGGTTAAGTCTCAGGATTATGTCTTAGGGATAAGGCTTAAGTTTAAACCTTAAGCTTAAGTCTTAGGGTTAAGCCTTAAGGTTAAGTGTCAGGGTTAATTCCTAAAGGTTAAGTCTTAAGTTTACATCTCATAGATTGCGTCTTAGGGTTAATTAAGTCTTAAGTTTACATCTCATAGATTGAGTCTTAGGGTTAAGTCTGCATCTTAAGTCTTAGGGTTAAGTCTTAGAGTACAATCTTGAGGATAAGTCTTATGGTTAAGTCTCAGGGTTAAGTCTTAAGGTTGAGCCTTAAGGTTAAGTCTTAGGGTTAAGCCTTAGAGTTATGTCTTGGGGATAAGTCTTAGGGCTAAGTCTCAGGATTAAGTATCAAGGTTAAAGCTCAAGGACAAGTCTCAGGGCTACGTTTTAGGGTTAAGTCTTCAGGTTAAATCTTAGGTTTAAGTCTCAGTTTTCAGTTTTAGGGATAAGTCTTATGGATAAATTTCACGACTAAGTCTCAGGGTTGAGTCTTAAGGTTAAAACTTAACCTGAAGTCTTAGGGTTAAGTCTTATGGTTAAATCTTAATGTTAAATCGTAATTTTAAGTCTTAGCGTTCAGTCTAAAGTTGAAATCACAAGTTGAAGTCTTAGGGTTAACTCTTTAGAGTTAAGTCTTGGGGATAAGTCTTAGGGTTAAGTCTTAACGTTTCAGTCCTAAGGTTAACTCTTAGGGTTAAATCTGTAAGGTCAACACTTAAGGTTAACTCTTAGGGTTAAGTTTAGGGTTAAGCCTTAAGGTTACATCTTAAAGTTAAATATTAAGGTTAAGTCTTAGGGCTATTTCTTAAGTTTAAGTCTGAGGGTTATATCTGAGCGTTAATTATTAAGTTGAAGTCTTAGAGTTCATTCTCAGGGTTAAGTCTTCAAGTTACTTCTTAAGGTTGAGGCTTAGGGTTAAGTTTTAAGGTTAAGTCCGAATGTTCCATCTTAAAGTTAAGTCTTAGGGTTAAATCTCAGTGTTAAGTCTCAAGGTTAGGTCTCAGGGTAGAAGTCGTAAGGTTGTGTCTTAATGTTCAGTCTTATTGTTAACTCTTAAAAGTTATATTTTAGGGTTCAGTCTTAGGGTTAAATTTTAAGGTTAAGTCTTCAGGTTAAGTCTTAAGGGGAAGTCTTATGGCTTGAGCCTTAGGGTTAAGTCTAAAGTTTAATTCATAAGTTTAAGTCTTAGACTTAAGTCTTGGGGCTAAGTCTTAGGGTTAAGTCTTAAATCTTAGGTTTAAGTCTCAGTGTTGAGTCTTAGGGATAAGTCTTTGAATTAAGTCTTCAAGTTTTGTCTTAAGGTTTAACCTTAAGTTTAAGTCATAGGGTTAAGTCTTAGGGTTAAGTATTGAGTGTAAATCTTAAGGTTACGCTTTAAGGTTAAGTCTTAATGGTACATCTTAAAGTTAAGTCTTAGCATTAAGACTCTAGGGTTAAATCCCAGGGTTAAATTTCAAGGTAAAGTCTCAAGGTTAAGTCTCAGGGTTACGTGGTAAGGTTGTGTCTTAGGATTCAGTCTTAGGGTTAAGTTTTGAGGTTAAATTGAGGTTAAGTCTTAGGGTTAAGTCTCAGGATTATGTCTTAGGGATAAGGCTTAAGTTTAAACCTTAAGCTTAAGTCTTAGGGTTAAGCCTTAAGGTTAAGTGTCAGGGTTAATTCCTAAAGGTTAAGTCTTAAGTTTACATCTCATAGATTGAGTCTTAGGGTTAATTAAGTCTTAAGTTTACATCTCATAGATTGAGTCTTAGGGTTAAGTCTGCATCTTAAGTCTTAGGGTTAAGTCTTAGAGTACAATCTTGAGGATAAGTCTTATGGTTAAGTCTCAGGGTTAAGTCTTAAGGTTGAGCCTTAAGGTTAAGTCTTAGGGTTAAGCCTTAGAGTTATGTCTTGGGGCTAAGTCTTAGGGCTAAGTCTCAGGATTAAGTATCAAGGTTAAAGCTCAAGGATAAGTCTCAGGGCTACGTTTTAGGGTTAAGTCTTCAGGTTAAATCTTAGGTTTAAGTCTCAGTTTTCAGTTTTAGGGATAAGTCTTATGGATAAATTTCACGACTAAGTCTCAGGGTTGAGTCTTAAGGTTAAAACTTAACCTGAAGTCTTAGGGTTAAGTCTTATGGTTAAATCTTAATGTTAAATCGTAATTTTAAGTCTTAGCGTTCAGTCTAAAGTTGAAATCACAAGTTGAAGTCTTAGGGTTAACTCTTTAGAGTTAAGTCTTGGGGATAAGTCTTAGGGTTAAGTCTTAACGTTTCAGTCCTAAGCTTAACTCTTAGGGTTAAATCTGTAAGGTCAACACTTAAGGTTAACTCTTAGGGTTAAGTTTAGGGTTAAGCCTTAAGGTTACATCTTAAAGTTAAATATTAAGGTTAAGTCTTAGGGCTATTTCTTAAGTTTAAGTCTGAGGGTTATATCTGAGCGTTCATTATTAAGTTGAAGTCTTAGAGTTCATTCTCAGGGTTAAGTCTTCAAGTTACTTCTAAAGGTTGAGGCTTAGGGTTAAGTTTTAAGGTTAAGTCCGAATGTTCCATCTTAAAGTTAAGTCTTAGGGTTAAATCTCAGTGTTAAGTCTCAAGGTTAGGTCTCAGGGTAGAAGTCGTAAGGTTGTGTCTTAATGTTCAGTCTTATTGTTAAGTCTTAAAAGTTATATTTTAGGGTTCAGTCTTAGGGTTAAATTTTAAGGTTAAGTCTTCAGGTTAAGTCTTAAGGTGAAGTCTTATGGCTTGAGTCTTAGGGTTAAGTCTAAAGTTTAATTCATAAGTTTAAGTCTTAGACTTAAGTCTTGGGGCTAAGTCTTAGGGTTAAGTCTTAAATCTTAGGTTTAAGTCTCAGTGTTGAGTCTTAGGGATAAGTCTTTGAATTAAGTCTTCAAGTTTTGTCTTAAGGTTTAACCTTAAGTTTAAGTCATAGGGTTAAGTCTTAGGGTTAAGTATTGAGTGTAAATCTTAAGGTTACGCTTTAAGGTTAAGTCTTAATGGTACATCTTAAAGTTAAGTCTTAGCATTAAGACTTAGGGTTAAATCCCAGGGTTAAATTTCAAGGTAAAGTCTCAAGGTTAAGTCTCAGGGTTACGTGGTCAAGTTGTGTCTTAGGATTCAGTCTTAGGGTTAAGTTTTGAAGTTAAACTTGAGGTTAAGTCTTAGGGTTAAGTCTCAGGATTATGTCTTAGGGATAAGTCTTAAGTTTAAACCTTAAGCTTAAGTCTTAGGGTTAAGCCTTAAGGTTAAGTGTCAGGGTTAATTCCTAAAGGTTAAGTCTTAAGTTTACATCTCATAGATTGAGTCTTAGGGTTAATTAAGTCTTAAGTTTACATCTCATAGATTGAGTCTTAGGGTTAAGTCTTCATCTTAAGTCTTAGGGTTAAGTCTTAGAGTACAATCTTGAGGATAAGTCTTATGGTTAAGTCTCAGGGTTAAGTCTTAAGGTTGAGCCTTAAGGTTAAGTCTTAGGGTTAAGCCTTAGAGTTATGTCTTGGGGATAAGTCTTAGGGCGAAGTCTCAGGATTAAGTATCAAGGTTAAAGCTCAAGGATAAGTCTCAGGGCTACGTTTTAGGGTTAAGTCTTCAGGTTAAATCTTAGGTTTAAGTCTCAGTTTTCAGTTTTAGGGATAAGTCTTATGGATAAATTTCACGACTAAGTCTCAGGGTTGAGTCTTAAGGTTAAAACTTAACCTGAAGTCTTAGGGTTAAGTCTTATGGTTAAATCTTAATGTTAAATCGTAATTTTAAGTCTTAGCGTTCAGTCTAAAGTTTAAATCACAAGTTGAAGTCTTAGGGTTAACTCTTTAGAGTTAATTCTTAGGGTTAAGTCTTAACGTTTCAGTCCTACGGTTAACTCTTAGGGTTAAATCTGTAAGGTCAACACTTAAGGTTAACTCTTAGGGTTAAGTTTAGGGTTAAGCCTTAAGGTTACATCTTAAAGTTAAATATTAAGGTTAAGTCTTAGGGCTATTTCTTAAGTTTAAGTCTGAGGGTTATATCTGAGCGTTCATTATTAAGTTGAAGTCTTAGAGTTCATTCTCAGGGTTAAGTCTTCAAGTTACTTCTTAAGGTTGAGGCTTAGGGTTAAGTTTTAAGGTTAAGTCCGAATGTTCCATCTTAAAGTTAAGTCTTAGGGTTAAATCTCAGTGTTAAGTCTCAAGGTTAGGTCTCAGGGTAGAAGTCGTAAGGTTGTGTCTTAATGTTCAGGCTTATTGTTAAGTCTTGAAAGTTATATTTTAGGGTTCAGTCTTAGGGTTAAATTTTAAGGTTAAGTCTTCAGGTTAAGTCTTAAGGGGAAGTCTTATGGCTTGAGTCTTAGGGTTAAGTCTAAAGTTTAATTCATAAGTTTAAGTCTTAGACTTAAGTCTTGGGGCTAAAGTCTTAGGGTTAAGTCTTAAATCTTAGGTTTAAGTCTCAGTGTTGAGTCTTAGGGATAAGTCTTTGAATTAAGTCTTCAAGTTTTGTCTTAAGGTTTAACCTTAAGTTTAAGTCATAGGGTTAAGTCTTAGGGTTAAGTATTGAGTGTAAATCTTAAGGTTACGCTTTAAAGGTTAAGTCTTAATGGTACATCTTAAAGTTAAGTCTTAGCATTAAGACTTAGGGTTAAATCCCAGGGTTAAATTTCAAGGTAAAGTCTCAAGGTTAAGTCTCAGGGTTACGTGGTAAGGTTGTGTCTTAGGATTCAGTCTTAGGGTTAAGTTTTGAGGTTAAATTGAGGTTAAGTCTTAGGGTTAAGTCTCAGGATTATGTCTTAGGGATAAGGCTTAAGTTTAAACCTTAAGCTTAAGTCTTAGGGTTAAGCCTTAAGGTTAAGTGTCAGGGTTAATTCCTAAAGGTTAAGTCTTAAGTTTACATCTCATAGATTGCGTCTTAGGGTTAATTAAGTCTTAAGTTTACATCTCATAGATTGAGTCTTAGGGTTAAGTCTGCATCTTAAGTCTTAGGGTTAAGTCTTAGAGTACAATCTTGAGGATAAGTCTTATGGTTAAGTCTCAGGGTTAAGTCTTAAGGTTGAGCCTTAAGGTTAAGTCTTAGGGTTAAGCCTTAGAGTTATGTCTTGGGGCTAAGTCTTAGGGCTAAGTCTCAGGATTAAGTATCAAGGTTAAAGCTCAAGGATAAGTCTCAGGGCTACGTTTTAGGGTTAAGTCTTCAGGTTAAATCTTAGGTTTAAGTCTCAGTTTTCAGTTTTAGGGATAAGTCTTATGGATAAATTTCACGACTAAGTCTCAGGGTTGAGTCTTAAGGTTAAAACTTAACCTGAAGTCTTAGGGTTAAGTCTTATGGTTAAATCTTAATGTTAAATCGTAATTTTAAGTCTTAGCGTTCAGTCTAAAGTTGAAATCACAAGTTGAAGTCTTAGGGTTAACTCTTTAGAGTTAAGTCTTGGGGATAAGTCTTAGGGTTAAGTCTTAACGTTTCAGTCCTAAGGTTAACTCTTAGGGTTAAATCTGTAAGGTCAACACTTAAGGTTAACTCTTAGGGTTAAGTTTAGGGTTAAGCCTTAAGGTTACATCTTAAAGTTAAATATTAAGGTTAAGTCTTAGGGCTATTTCTTAAGTTTAAGTCTGAGGGTTATATCTGAGCGTTAATTATTAAGTTGAAGTCTTAGAGTTCATTCTCAGGGTTAAGTCTTCAAGTTACTTCTTAAGGTTGAGGCTTAGGGTTAAGTTTTAAGGTTAAGTCCGAATGTTCCATCTTAAAGTTAAGTCTTAGGGTTAAATCTCAGTGTTAAGTCTCAAGGTTAGGTCTCAGGGTAGAAGTCGTAAGGTTGTGTCTTAATGTTCAGTCTTATTGTTAACTCTTAAAAGTTATATTTTAGGGTTCAGTCTTAGGGTTAAATTTTAAGGTTAAGTCTTCAGGTTAAGTCTTAAGGGGAAGTCTTATGGCTTGAGTCTTAGGGTTAAGTCTAAAGTTTAATTCATAAGTTTAAGTCTTAGACTTAAGTCTTGGGGCTAAGTCTTAGGGTTAAGTCTTAAATCTTAGGTTTAAGTCTCAGTGTTGAGTCTTAGGGATAAGTCTTTGAATTAAGTCTTCAAGTTTTGTCTTAAGGTTTAACCTTAAGTTTAAGTCATAGGGTTAAGTCTTAGGGTTAAGTATTGAGTGTAAATCTTAAGGTTACGCTTTAAGGTTAAGTCTTAATGGTACATCTTAAAGTTAAGTCTTAGCATTAAGACTCTAGGGTTAAATCCCAGGGTTAAATTTCAAGGTAAAGTCTCAAGGTTAAGTCTCAGGGTTACGTGGTAAGGTTGTGTCTTAGGATTCAGTCTTAGGGTTAAGTTTTGAGGTTAAATTGAGGTTAAGTCTTAGGGTTAAGTCTCAGGATTATGTCTTAGGGATAAGTCTTAAGTTTAAACCTTAAGCTTAAGTCTTAGGGTTAAGCCTTAAGGTTAAGTGTCAGGGTTAATTCCTAAAGGTTAAGTCTTAAGTTTACATCTCATAGATTGAGTCTTAGGGTTAATTAAGTCTTAAGTTTACATCTCATAGATTGAGTCTTAGGGTTAAGTCTTCATCTTAAGTCTTAGGGTTAAGTCTTAGAGTACAATCTTGAGGATAAGTCTTATGGTTAAGTCTCAGGGTTAAGTCTTAAGGTTGAGCCTTAAGGTTAAGTCTTAGGGTTAAGCCTTAGAGTTATGTCTTGGGGCTAAGTCTTAGGGCTAAGTCTCAGGATTAAGTATCAAGGTTAAAGCTCAAGGATAAGTCTCAGGGCTACGTTTTAGGGTTAAGTCTTCAGGTTAAATCTTAGGTTTAAGTCTCAGTTTTCAGTTTTAGGGATAAGTCTTATGGATAAATTTCACGACTAAGTCTCAGGGTTGAGTCTTAAGGTTAAAACTTAACCTGAAGTCTTAGGGTTAAGTCTTATGGTTAAATCTTATTGTTAAATCGTAATTTTAAGTCTTAGCGTTCAGTCTAAAGTTGAAATCACAAGTTGAAGTCTTAGGGTTAACTCTTTAGAGTTAAGTCTTGGGGATAAGTCTTAGGGTTAAGTCTTAACGTTTCAGTCCTAAGGTTAACTCTTAGGGTTAAATCTGTAAGGTCAACACTTAAGGTTAACTCTTAGGGTTAAGTTTAGGGTGAAGCCTTAAGGTTACATCTTAAAGTTAAATATTAAGGTTAAGTCTTAGGGCTATTTCTTAAGTTTAAGTCTGAGGGTTATATCTGAGCGTTCATTATTAAGTTGAAGTCTTAGAGTTCATTCTCAGGGTTAAGTCTTCAAGTTACTTCTTAAGGTTGAGGCTTAGGGTTAAGTTTTAAGGTTAAGTCCGAATGTTCCATCTTAAAGTTAAGTCTTAGGGTTAAATCTCAGTGTTAAGTCTCAAGGTTAGGTCTCAGGGTAGAAGTCGTAAGGTTGTGTCTTAATGTTCAGTCTTATTGTTAACTCTTGAAAGTTATATTTTAGGGTTCAGTCTTAGGGTTAAATTTTAAGGTTAAGTCTTCAGGTTAAGTCTTAAGGTGAAGTCTTATGGCTTGAATCTTAGGGTTAAGTCTAAAGTTTAATTCATAAGTTTAAGTCTTAGACTTAAGTCTTGGGGCTAAGTCTTAGGGTTAAGTCTTAAATCTTAGGTTTAAGTCTCAGTGTTGAGTCTTAGGGATAAGTCTTTGAATTAAGTCTTCAAGTTTTGTCTTAAGGTTTAACCTTAAGTTTAAGTCATAGGGTTAAGTCTTAGGGTTAAGTATTGAGTGTAAATCTTAAGGTTACGCTTTAAGGTTAAGTCTTAATGGTACATCTTAAAGTTAAGTCTTAGCATTAAGACTTAGGGTTAAATCCCAGGGTTAAATTTCAAGGTAAAGTCTCAAGGTTAAGTCTCAGGGTTACGTGGTCAAGTTGTGTCTTAGGATTCAGTCTTAGGGTTAAGTTTTGAAGTTAAACTTGAGGTTAAGTCTTAGGGTTAAGTCTCAGGATTATGTCTTAGGGATAAGTCTTAAGTTTAAACCTTAAGCTTAAGTCTTAGGGTTAAGCCTTAAGGTTAAGTGTCAGGGTTAATTCCTAAAGGTTAAGTCTTAAGTTTACATCTCATAGATTGAGTCTTAGGGTTAATTAAGTCTTAAGTTTACATCTCATAGATTGAGTCTTAGGGTTAAGTCTTCATCTTAAGTCTTAGGGTTAAGTCTTAGAGTACAATCTTGAGGATAAGTCTTATGGTTAAGTCTCAGGGTTAAGTCTTAAGGTTGAGCCTTAAGGTTAAGTCTTAGGGTTAAGCCTTAGAGTTATGTCTTGGGGATAAGTCTTAGGGCGAAGTCTCAGGATTAAGTATCAAGGTTAAAGCTCAAGGATAAGTCTCAGGGCTACGTTTTAGGGTTAAGTCTTCAGGTTAAATCTTAGGTTTAAGTCTCAGTTTTCAGTTTTAGGGATAAGTCTTATGGATAAATTTCACGACTAAGTCTCAGGGTTGAGTCTTAAGGTTAAAACTTAACCTGAAGTCTTAGGGTTAAGTCTTATGGTTAAATCTTAATGTTAAATCGTAATTTTAAGTCTTAGCGTTCAGTCTAAAGTTTAAATCACAAGTTGAAGTCTTAGGGTTAACTCTTTAGAGTTAATTCTTAGGGTTAAGTCTTAACGTTTCAGTCCTACGGTTAACTCTTAGGGTTAAATCTGTAAGGTCAACACTTAAGGTTAACTCTTAGGGTTAAGTTTAGGGTGAAGCCTTAAGGTTACATCTTAAAGTTAAATATTAAGGTTAAGTCTTAGGGCTATTTCTTAAGTTTAAGTCTGAGGGTTATATCTGAGCGTTCATTATTAAGTTGAAGTCTTAGAGTTCATTCTCAGGGTTAAGTCTTCAAGTTACTTCTTAAGGTTGAGGCTTAGGGTTAAGTTTTAAGGTTAAGTCCGAATGTTCCATCTTAAAGTTAAGTCTTAGGGTTAAATCTCAGTGTTAAGTCTCAAGGTTAGGTCTCAGGGTAGAAGTCGTAAGGTTGTGTCTTAATGTTCAGGCTTATTGTTAACTCTTGAAAGTTATATTTTAGGGTTCAGTCTTAGGGTTAAATTTTAAGGTTAAGTCTTCAGGTTAAGTCTTAAGGGGAAGTCTTATGGCTTGAGTCTTAGGGTTAAGTCTAAAGTTTAATTCATAAGTTTAAGTCTTAGACTTAAGTCTTGGGGCTAAAGTCTTAGGGTTAAGTCTTAAATCTTAGGTTTAAGTCTCAGTGTTGAGTCTTAGGGATAAGTCTTTGAATTAAGTCTTCAAGTTTTGTCTTAAGGTTTAACCTTAAGTTTAAGTCATAGGGTTAAGTCTTAGGGTTAAGTATTGAGTGTAAATCTTAAGGTTACGCTTTAAAGGTTAAGTCTTAATGGTACATCTTAAAGTTAAGTCTTAGCATTAAGACTTAGGGTTAAATCCCAGGGTTAAATTTCAAGGTAAAGTCTCAAGGTTAAGTCTCAGGGTTACGTGGTAAGGTTGTGTCTTAGGATTCAGTCTTAGGGTTAAGTTTTGAGGTTAAATTGAGGTTAAGTCTTAGGGTTAAGTCTCAGGATTATGTCTTAGGGATAAGGCTTAAGTTTAAACCTTAAGCTTAAGTCTTAGGGTTAAGCCTTAAGGTTAAGTGTCAGGGTTAATTCCTAAAGGTTAAGTCTTAAGTTTACATCTCATAGATTGCGTCTTAGGGTTAATTAAGTCTTAAGTTTACATCTCATAGATTGAGTCTTAGGGTTAAGTCTGCATCTTAAGTCTTAGGGTTAAGTCTTAGAGTACAATCTTGAGGATAAGTCTTATGGTTAAGTCTCAGGGTTAAGTCTTAAGGTTGAGCCTTAAGGTTAAGTCTTAGGGTTAAGCCTTAGAGTTATGTCTTGGGGCTAAGTCTTAGGGCTAAGTCTCAGGGTTGAGTCTTAAGGTTAAAACTTAACCTGAAGTCTTAGGGTTAAGTCTTATGGTTAAATCTTAATGTTAAATCGTAATTTTAAGTCTTAGCGTTCAGTCTAAAGTTGAAATCACAAGTTGAAGTCTTAGGGTTAACTCTTTAGAGTTAAGTCTTGGGGATAAGTCTTAGGGTTAAGTCTTAACGTTTCAGTCCTAAGGTTAACTCTTAGGGTTAAATCTGTAAGGTCAACACTTAAGGTTAACTCTTAGGGTTAAGTTTAGGGTTAAGCCTTAAGGTTACATCTTAAAGTTAAATATTAAGGTTAAGTCTTAGGGCTATTTCTTAAGTTTAAGTCTGAGGGTTATATCTGAGCGTTCATTATTAAGTTGAAGTCTTAGAGTTCATTCTCAGGGTTAAGTCTTCAAGTTACTTCTAAAGGTTGAGGCTTAGGGTTAAGTTTTAAGGTTAAGTCCGAATGTTCCATCTTAAAGTTAAGTCTTAGGGTTAAATCTCAGTGTTAAGTCTCAAGGTTAGGTCTCAGGGTAGAAGTCGTAAGGTTGTGTCTTAATGTTCAGTCTTATTGTTAACTCTTAAAAGTTATATTTTAGGGTTCAGTCTTAGGGTTAAATTTTAAGGTTAAGTCTTCAGGTTAAGTCTTAAGGGGAAGTCTTATGGCTTGAGTCTTAGGGTTAAGTCTAAAGTTTAATTCATAAGTTTAAGTCTTAGACTTAAGTCTTGGGGCTAAGTCTTAGGGTTAAGTCTTAAATCTTAGGTTTAAGTCTCAGTGTTGAGTCTTAGGGATAAGTCTTTGAATTAAGTCTTCAAGTTTTGTCTTAAGGTTTAACCTTAAGTTTAAGTCATAGGGTTAAGTCTTAGGGTTAAGTATTGAGTGTAAATCTTAAGGTTACGCTTTAAAGGTTAAGTCTTAATGGTACATCTTAAAGTTAAGTCTTAGCATTAAGACTTAGGGTTAAATCCCAGGGTTAAATTTCAAGGTAAAGTCTCAAGGTTAAGTCTCAGGGTTACGTGGTAAGGTTGTGTCTTAGGATTCAGTCTTAGGGTTAAGTTTTGAAGTTAAATTGAGGTTAAGTCTTAGGGTTAAGTCTCAGGATTATGTCTTAGGGATAAGGCTTAAGTTTAAACCTTAAGCTTAAGTCTTAGGGTTAAGCCTTAAGGTTAAGTGTCAGGGTTAATTCCTAAAGGTTAAGTCTTAAGTTTACATCTCCTAGATTGCATCTTAGGGTTAATTAAGTCTTAAGTTTACATCTCATAGATTGAGTCTTAGGGTTAAGTCTGCATCTTAAGTCTTAGGGTTAAGTCTTAGAGTACAATCTTGAGGATAAGTCTTATGGTTAAGTCTCAGGGTTAAGTCTTAAGGTTGAGCCTTAAGGTTAAGTCTTAGGGTTAAGCCTTAGAGTTATGTCTTGGGGCTAAGTCTTAGGGCTAAGTCTCAGGATTAAGTATCAAGGTTAAAGCTCAAGGATAAGTCTCAGGGCTACGTTTTAGGGTTAAGTCTTCAGGTTAAATCTTAGGTTTAAGTCTCAGTTTTCAGTTTTAGGGATAAGTCTTATGGATAAATTTCACGACTAAGTCTCAGGGTTGAGTCTTAAGGTTAAAACTTAACCTGAAGTCTTAGGGTTAAGTCTTATGGTTAAATCTTAATGTTAAATCGTAATTTTAAGTCTTAGCGTTCAGTCTAAAGTTTAAATCACAAGTTGAAGTCTTAGGGTTAACTCTTTAGAGTTAAGTCTTGGGGATAAGTCTTAGGGTTAAGTCTTAACGTTTCAGTCCTAAGGTTAACTCTTAGGGTTAAATCTGTAAGGTCAACACTTAAGGTTAACTCTTAGGGTTAAGTTTAGGGTTAAGCCTTAAGGTTACATCTTAAAGTTAAATATTAAGGTTAAGTCTTAGGGCTATTTCTTAAGTTTAAGTCTGAGGGTTATATCTGAGCGTTAATTATTAAGTTGAAGTCTTAGAGTTCATTCTCAGGGTTAAGTCTTCAAGTTACTTCTAAAGGTTGAGGCTTAGGGTTAAGTTTTAAGGTTAAGTCCGAATGTTCCATCTTAAAGTTAAGTCTTAGGGTTAAATCTCAGTGTTAAGTCTCAAGGTTAGGTCTCAGGGTAGAAGTCGTAAGGTTGTGTCTTAATGTTCAGGCTTATTGTTAAGTCTTGAAAGTTATATTTTAGGGTTCAGTCTTAGGGTTAAATTTTAAGGTTAAGTCTTCAGGTTAAGTCTTAAGGGGAAGTCTTATGGCTTGAGTCTTAGGGTTAAGTCTAAAGTTTAATTCATAAGTTTAAGTCTTAGACTTAAGTCTTGGGGCTAAGTCTTAGGGTTAAGTCTTAAATCTTAGGTTTAAGTCTCAGTGTTGAGTCTTAGGGATAAGTCTTTGAATTAAGTCTTCAAGTTTTGTCTTAAGGTTTAACCTTAAGTTTAAGTCATAGGGTTAAGTCTTAGGGTTAAGTATTGAGCGTAAATCTTAAGGTTACGCTTTAAAGGTTAAGTCTTAATGGTACATCTTAAAGTTAAGTCTTAGCATTAAGACTTAGGGTTAAATCCCAGGGTTAAATTTCAAGGTAAAGTCTCAAGGTTAAGTCTCAGGGTTACGTGGTAAGGTTGTGTCTTAGGATTCAGTCTTAGGGTTAAGTTTTGAAGTTAAATTGAGGTTAAGTCTTAGGGTTAAGTCTCAGGATTATGTCTTAGGGATAAGGCTTAAGTTTAAACCTTAAGCTTAAGTCTTAGGGTTAAGCCTTAAGGTTAAGTGTCAGGGTTAATTCCTAAAGGTTAAGTCTTAAGTTTACATCTCATAGATTGCGTCTTAGGGTTAATTAAGTCTTAAGTTTACATCTCATAGATTGAGTCTTAGGGTTAAGTCTGCATCTTAAGTCTTAGGGTTAAGTCTTAGAGTACAATCTTGAGGATAAGTCTTATGGTTAAGTCTCAGGGTTAAGTCTTAAGGTTGAGCCTTAAGGTTAAGTCTTAGGGTTAAGCCTTAGAGTTATGTCTTGGGGCTAAGTCTTAGGGCTAAGTCTCAGGATTAAGTATCAAGGTTAAAGCTCAAGGATAAGTCTCAGGGCTACGTTTTAGGGTTAAGTCTTCAGGTTAAATCTTAGGTTTAAGTCTCAGTTTTCAGTTTTAGGGATAAGTCTTATGGATAAATTTCACGACTAAGTCTCAGGGTTGAGTCTTAAGGTTAAAACTTAACCTGAAGTCTTAGGGTTAAGTCTTATGGTTAAATCTTAATGTTAAATCGTAATTTTAAGTCTTAGCGTTCAGTCTAAAGTTTAAATCACAAGTTGAAGTCTTAGGGTTAACTCTTTAGAGTTAAGTCTTGGGGATAAGTCTTAGGGTTAAGTCTTAACGTTTCAGTCCTAAGGTTAACTCTTAGGGTTAAATCTGTAAGGTCAACACTTAAGGTTAACTCTTAGGGTTAAGTTTAGGGTTAAGCCTTAAGGTTACATCTTAAAGTTAAATATTAAGGTTAAGTCTTAGGGCTATTTCTTAAGTTTAAGTCTGAGGGTTATATCTGAGCGTTCATTATTAAGTTGAAGTCTTAGAGTTCATTCTCAGGGTTAAGTCTTCAAGTTACTTCTTAAGGTTGAGGCTTAGGGTTAAGTTTTAAGGTTAAGTCCGAATGTTCCATCTTAAAGTTAAGTCTTAGGGTTAAATCTCAGTGTTAAGTCTCCAGGTTAGGTCTCAGGGTAGAAGTCGTAAGGTTGTGTCTTAATGTTCAGTCTTATTGTTAACTCTTAAAAGTTATATTTTAGGGTTCAGTCTTAGGGTTAAATTTTAAGGTTAAGTCTTCAGGTTAAGTCTTAAGGGGAAGTCTTATGGCTTGAGTCTTAGGGTTAAGTCTAAAGTTTAATTCATAAGTTTAAGTCTTAGACTTAAGTCTTGGGGCTAAGTCTTAGGGTTAAGTCTTAAATCTTAGGTTTAAGTCTCAGTGTTGAGTCTTAGGGATAAGTCTTTGAATTAAGTCTTCAAGTTTTGTCTTAAGGTTTAACCTTAAGTTTAAGTCATAGGGTTAAGTCTTAGGGTTAAGTATTGAGCGTAAATCTTAAGGTTACGCTTTAAAGGTTAAGTCTTAATGGTACATCTTAAAGTTAAGTCTTAGCATTAAGACTTAGGGTTAAATCCCAGGGTTAAATTTCAAGGTAAAGTCTCAAGGTTAAGTCTCAGGGTTACGTGGTAAGGTTGTGTCTTAGGATTCAGTCTTAGGGTTAAGTTTTGAAGTTAAATTGAGGTTAAGTCTTAGGGTTAAGTCTCAGGATTATGTCTTAGGGATAAGGCTTAAGTTTAAACCTTAAGCTTAAGTCTTAGGGTTAAGCCTTAAGGTTAAGTGTCAGGGTTAATTCCTAAAGGTTAAGTCTTAAGTTGACATCTCATAGATTGCGTCTTAGGGTTAATTAAGTCTTAAGTTTACATCTCATAGATTGAGTCTTAGGGTTAAGTCTGCATCTTAAGTCTTAGGGTTAAGTCTTAGAGTACAATCTTGAGGATAAGTCTTATGGTTAAGTCTCAGGGTTAAGTCTTAAGGTTGAGCCTTAAGGTTAAGTCTTAGGGTTAAGCCTTAGAGTTATGTCTTGGGGCTAAGTCTTAGGGCTAAGTCTCAGGATTAAGTATCAAGGTTAAAGCTCAAGGATAAGTCTCAGGGCTACGTTTTAGGGTTAAGTCTTCAGGTTAAATCTTAGGTTTAAGTCTCAGTTTTCAGTTTTAGGGATAAGTCTTATGGATAAATTTCACGACTAAGTCTCAGGGTTGAGTCTTAAGGTTAAAACTTAACCTGAAGTCTTAGGGTTAAGTCTTATGGTTAAATCTTAATGTTAAATCGTAATTTTAAGTCTTAGCGTTCAGTCTAAAGTTGAAATCACAAGTTGAAGTCTTAGGGTTAACTCTTTAGAGTTAAGTCTTGGGGATAAGTCTTAGGGTTAAGTCTTAACGTTTCAGTCCTAAGGTTAACTCTTAGGGTTAAATCTGTAAGGTCAACACTTAAGGTTAACTCTTAGGGTTAAGTTTAGGGTTAAGCCTTAAGGTTACATCTTAAAGTTAAATATTAAGGTTAAGTCTTAGGGCTATTTCTTAAGTTTAAGTCTGAGGGTTATATCTGAGCGTTAATTATTAAGTTGAAGTCTTAGAGTTCATTCTCAGGGTTAAGTCTTCAAGTTACTTCTTAAGGTTGAGGCTTAGGGTTAAGTTTTAAGGTTAAGTCCGAATGTTCCATCTTAAAGTTAAGTCTTAGGGTTAAATCTCAGTGTTAAGTCTCCAGGTTAGGTCTCAGGGTAGAAGTCGTAAGGTTGTGTCTTAATGTTCAGTCTTATTGTTAACTCTTAAAAGTTATATTTTAGGGTTCAGTCTTAGGGTTAAATTTTAAGGTTAAGTCTTCAGGTTAAGTCTTAAGGGGAAGTCTTATGGCTTGAGTCTTAGGGTTAAGTCTAAAGTTTAATTCATAAGTTTAAGTCTTAGACTTAAGTCTTGGGGCTAAGTCTTAGGGTTAAGTCTTAAATCTTAGGTTTAAGTCTCAGTGTTGAGTCTTAGGGATAAGTCTTTGAATTAAGTCTTCAAGTTTTGTCTTAAGGTTTAACCTTAAGTTTAAGTCATAGGGTTAAGTCTTAGGGTTAAGTATTGAGTGTAAATCTTAAGGTTACGCTTTAAAGGTTAAGTCTTAATGGTACATCTTAAAGTTAAGTCTTAGCATTAAGACTTAGGGTTAAATCCCAGGGTTAAATTTCAAGGTAAAGTCTCAAGGTTAAGTCTCAGGGTTACGTGGTAAGGTTGTGTCTTAGGATTCAGTCTTAGGGTTAAGTTTTGAAGTTAAATTGAGGTTAAGTCTTAGGGTTAAGTCTCAGGATTATGTCTTAGGGATAAGGCTTAAGTTTAAACCTTAAGCTTAAGTCTTAGGGTTAAGCCTTAAGGTTAAGTGTCAGGGTTAATTCCTAAAGGTTAAGTCTTAAGTTTACATCTCCTAGATTGCGTCTTAGGGTTAATTAAGTCTTAAGTTTACATCTCATAGATTGAGTCTTAGGGTTAAGTCTGCATCTTAAGTCTTAGGGTTAAGTCTTAGAGTACAATCTTGAGGATAAGTCTTATGGTTAAGTCTCAGGGTTAAGTCTTAAGGTTGAGCCTTAAGGTTAAGTCTTAGGGTTAAGCCTTAGAGTTATGTCTTGGGGCTAAGTCTTAGGGCTAAGTCTCAGGATTAAGTATCAAGGTTAAAGCTCAAGGATAAGTCTCAGGGCTACGTTTTAGGGTTAAGTCTTCAGGTTAAATCTTAGGTTTAAGTCTCAGTTTTCAGTTTTAGGGATAAGTCTTATGGATAAATTTCACGACTAAGTCTCAGGGTTGAGTCTTAAGGTTAAAACTTAACCTGAAGTCTTAGGGTTAAGTCTTATGGTTAAATCTTAATGTTAAATCGTAATTTTAAGTCTTAGCGTTCAGTCTAAAGTTGAAATCACAAGTTGAAGTCTTAGGGTTAACTCTTTAGAGTTAAGTCTTGGGGATAAGTCTTAGGGTTAAGTCTTAAGGTTAACTCTTAGGGTTAAGTTTAGGGTTAAGCCTTAAGGTTACATCTTAAAGTTAAATATTAAGGTTAAGTCTTAGGGCTATTTCTTAAGTTTAAGTCTGAGGGTTATATCTGAGCGTTAATTATTAAGTTGAAGTCTTAGAGTTCATTCTCAGGGTTAAGTCTTCAAGTTACTTCTTAAGGTTGAGGCTTAGGATTAAGTTTTAAGGTTAAGTCCGAATGTTCCATCTTAAAGTTAAGTCTTAGGGTTAAATCTCAGTGTTAAGTCTCAAGGTTAGGTCTCAGGGTAGAAGTCGTAAGGTTGTGTCTTAATGTTCAGGCTTATTGTTAAGTCTTGAAAGTTATATTTTAGGGTTCAGTCTTAGGGTTAAATTTTAAGGTTAAGTCTTCAGGTTAAGTCTTAAGGGGAAGTCTTATGGCTTGAGTCTTAGGGTTAAGTCTAAAGTTTAATTCATAAGTTTAAGTCTTAGACTTAAGTCTTGGGGCTAAGTCTTAGGGTTAAGTCTTAAATCTTAGGTTTAAGTCTCAGTGTTGAGTCTTAGGGATAAGTCTTTGAATTAAGTCTTCAAGTTTTGTCTTAAGGTTTAACCTTAAGTTTAAGTCATAGGGTTAAGTCTTAGGGTTAAGTATTGAGTGTAAATCTTAAGGTTACGCTTTAAAGGTTAAGTCTTAATGGTACATCTTAAAGTTAAGTCTTAGCATTAAGACTTAGGGTTAAATCCCAGGGTTAAATTTCAAGGTAAAGTCTCAAGGTTAAGTCTCAGGGTTACGTGGTAAGGTTGTGTCTTAGGATTCAGTCTTAGGGTTAAGTTTTGAAGTTAAATTGAGGTTAAGTCTTAGGGTTAAGTCTCAGGATTATGTCTTAGGGATAAGGCTTAAGTTTAAACCTTAAGCTTAAGTCTTAGGGTTAAGCCTTAAGGTTAAGTGTCAGGGTTAATTCCTAAAGGTTAAGTCTTAAGTTTACATCTCCTAGATTGCGTCTTAGGGTTAATTAAGTCTTAAGTTTACATCTCATAGATTGAGTCTTAGGGTTAAGTCTGCATCTTAAGTCTTAGGGTTAAGTCTTAGAGTACAATCTTGAGGATAAGTCTTATGGTTAAGTCTCAGGGTTAAGTCTTAAGGTTGAGCCTTAAGGTTAAGTCTTAGGGTTAAGCCTTAGAGTTATGTCTTGGGGCTAAGTCTTAGGGCTAAGTCTCAGGATTAAGTATCAAGGTTAAAGCTCAAGGATAAGTCTCAGGGCTACGTTTTAGGGTTAAGTCTTCAGGTTAAATCTTAGGTTTAAGTCTCAGTTTTCAGTTTTAGGGATAAGTCTTATGGATAAATTTCACGACTAAGTCTCAGGGTTGAGTCTTAAGGTTAAAACTTAACCTGAAGTCTTAGGGTTAAGTCTTATGGTTAAATCTTAATGTTAAATCGTAATTTTAAGTCTTAGCGTTCAGTCTAAAGTTTAAATCACAAGTTGAAGTCTTAGGGTTAACTCTTTAGAGTTAAGTCTTGGGGATAAGTCTTAGGGTTAAGTCTTAACGTTTCAGTCCTAAGGTTAACTCTTAGGGTTAAATCTGTAAGGTCAACACTTAAGGTTAACTCTTAGGGTTAAGTTTAGGGTTAAGCCTTAAGGTTACATCTTAAAGTTAAATATTAAGGTTAAGTCTTAGGGCTATTTCTTAAGTTTAAGTCTGAGGGTTATATCTGAGCGTTAATTATTAAGTTGAAGTCTTAGAGTTCATTCTCAGGGTTAAGTCTTCAAGTTACTTCTAAAGGTTGAGGCTTAGGGTTAAGTTTTAAGGTTAAGTCCGAATGTTCCATCTTAAAGTTAAGTCTTAGGGTTAAATCTCAGTGTTAAGTCTCAAGGTTAGGTCTCAGGGTAGAAGTCGTAAGGTTGTGTCTTAATGTTCAGTCTTATTGTTAACTCTTAAAAGTTATATTTTAGGGTTCAGTCTTAGGGTTAAATTTTAAGGTTAAGTCTTCAGGTTAAGTCTTAAGGGGAAGTCTTATGGCTTGAGTCTTAGGGTTAAGTCTAAAGTTTAATTCATAAGTTTAAGTCTTAGACTTAAGTCTTGGGGCTAAGTCTTAGGGTTAAGTCTTAAATCTTAGGTTTAAGTCTCAGTGTTGAGTCTTAGGGATAAGTCTTTGAATTAAGTCTTCAAGTTTTGTCTTAAGGTTTAACCTTAAGTTTAAGTCATAGGGTTAAGTCTTAGGGTTAAGTATTGAGTGTAAATCTTAAGGTTACGCTTTAAAGGTTAAGTCTTAATGGTACATCTTAAAGTTAAGTCTTAGCATTAAGACTTAGGGTTAAATCCCAGGGTTAAATTTCAAGGTAAAGTCTCAAGGTTAAGTCTCAGGGTTACGTGGTAAGGTTGTGTCTTAGGATTCAGTCTTAGGGTTAAGTTTTGAAGTTAAATTGAGGTTAAGTCTTAGGGTTAAGTCTCAGGATTATGTCTTAGGGATAAGGCTTAAGTTTAAACCTTAAGCTTAAGTCTTAGGGTTAAGCCTTAAGGTTAAGTGTCAGGGTTAATTCCTAAAGGTTAAGTCTTAAGTTTACATCTCATAGATTGCGTCTTAGGGTTAATTAAGTCTTAAGTTTACATCTCATAGATTGAGTCTTAGGGTTAAGTCTGCATCTTAAGTCTTAGGGTTAAGTCTTAGAGTACAATCTTGAGGATAAGTCTTATGGTTAAGTCTCAGGGTTAAGTCTTAAGGTTGAGCCTTAAGGTTAAGTCTTAGGGTTAAGCCTTAGAGTTATGTCTTGGGGCTAAGTCTTAGGGCTAAGTCTCAGGATTAAGTATCAAGGTTAAAGCTCAAGGATAAGTCTCAGGGCTACGTTTTAGGGTTAAGTCTTCAGGTTAAATCTTAGGTTTAAGTCTCAGTTTTCAGTTTTAGGGATAAGTCTTATGGATAAATTTCACGACTAAGTCTCAGGGTTGAGTCTTAAGGTTAAAACTTAACCTGAAGTCTTAGGGTTAAGTCTTATGGTTAAATCTTAATGTTAAATCGTAATTTTAAGTCTTAGCGTTCAGTCTAAAGTTGAAATCACAAGTTGAAGTCTTAGGGTTAACTCTTTAGAGTTAAGTCTTGGGGATAAGTCTTAGGGTTAAGTCTTAACGTTTCAGTCCTAAGGTTAACTCTTAGGGTTAAATCTGTAAGGTCAACACTTAAGGTTAACTCTTAGGGTTAAGTTTAGGGTTAAGCCTTAAGGTTACATCTTAAAGTTAAATATTAAGGTTAAGTCTTAGGGCTATTTCTTAAGTTTAAGTCTGAGGGTTATATCTGAGCGTTAATTATTAAGTTGAAGTCTTAGAGTTCATTCTCAGGGTTAAGTCTTCAAGTTACTTCTAAAGGTTGAGGCTTAGGGTTAAGTTTTAAGGTTAAGTCCGAATGTTCCATCTTAAAGTTAAGTCTTAGGGTTAAATCTCAGTGTTAAGTCTCAAGGTTAGGTCTCAGGGTAGAAGTCGTAAGGTTGTGTCTTAATGTTCAGTCTTATTGTTAACTCTTAAAAGTTATATTTTAGGGTTCAGTCTTAGGGTTAAATTTTAAGGTTAAGTCTTCAGGTTAAGTCTTAAGGGGAGGTCTTATGGCTTGAGTCTTAGGGTTAAGTCTAAAGTTTAATTCATAAGTTTAAGTCTTAGACTTAAGTCTTGGGGCTAAGTCTTAGGGTTAAGTCTTAAATCTTAGGTTTAAGTCTCAGTGTTGAGTCTTAGGGATAAGTCTTTGAATTAAGTCTTCAAGTTTTGTCTTAAGGTTTAACCTTAAGTTTAAGTCATAGGGTTAAGTCTTAGGGTTAAGTATTGAGTGTAAATCTTAAGGTTACGCTTTAAAGGTTAAGTCTTAATGGTACATCTTAAAGTTAAGTCTTAGCATTAAGACTTAGGGTTAAATCCCAGGGTTAAATTTCAAGGTAAAGTCTCAAGGTTAAGTCTCAGGGTTACGTGGTAAGGTTGTGTCTTAGGATTCAGTCTTAGGGTTAAGTTTTGAGGTTAAATTGAGGTTAAGTCTTAGGGTTAAGTCTCAGGATTATGTCTTAGGGATAAGGCTTAAGTTTAAACCTTAAGCTTAAGTCTTAGGGTTAAGCCTTAAGGTTAAGTGTCAGGGTTAATTCCTAAAGGTTAAGTCTTAAGTTTACATCTCATAGATTGCGTCTTAGGGTTAATTAAGTCTTAAGTTTACATCTCATAGATTGAGTCTTAGGGTTAAGTCTGCATCTTAAGTCTTAGGGTTAAGTCTTAGAGTACAATCTTGAGGATAAGTCTTATGGTTAAGTCTCAGGGTTAAGTCTTAAGGTTGAGCCTTAAGGTTAAGTCTTAGGGTTAAGCCTTAGAGTTATGTCTTGGGGCTAAGTCTTAGGGCTAAGTCTCAGGATTAAGTATCAAGGTTAAAGCTCAAGGATAAGTCTCAGGGCTACGTTTTAGGGTTAAGTCTTCAGGTTAAATCTTAGGTTTAAGTCTCAGTTTTCAGTTTTAGGGATAAGTCTTATGGATAAATTTCACGACTAAGTCTCAGGGTTGAGTCTTAAGGTTAAAACTTAACCTGAAGTCTTAGGGTTAAGTCTTATGGTTAAATCTTAATGTTAAATCGTAATTTTAAGTCTTAGCGTTCAGTCTAAAGTTTAAATCACAAGTTGAAGTCTTAGGGTTAACTCTTTAGAGTTAAGTCTTGGGGATAAGTCTTAGGGTTAAGTCTTAAGGTTAACTCTTAGGGTTAAGTTTAGGGTTAAGCCTTAAGGTTACATCTTAAAGTTAAATATTAAGGTTAAGTCTTAGGGCTATTTCTTAAGTTTAAGTCTGAGGGTTATATCTGAGCGTTCATTATTAAGTTGAAGTCTTAGAGTTCATTCTCAGGGTTAAGTCTTCAAGTTACTTCTTAAGGTTGAGGCTTAGGGTTAAGTTTTAAGGTTAAGTCCGAATGTTCCATCTTAAAGTTAAGTCTTAGGGTTAAATCTCAGTGTTAAGTCTCAAGGTTAGGTCTCAGGGTAGAAGTCGTAAGGTTGTGTCTTAATGTTCAGGCTTATTGTTAAGTCTTGAAAGTTATATTTTAGGGTTCAGTCTTAGGGTTAAATTTTAAGGTTAAGTCTTCAGGTTAAGTCTTAAGGGGAAGTCTTATGGCTTGAGTCTTAGGGTTAAGTCTAAAGTTTAATTCATAAGTTTAAGTCTTAGACTTAAGTCTTGGGGCTAAAGTCTTAGGGTTAAGTCTTAAATCTTAGGTTTAAGTCTCAGTGTTGAGTCTTAGGGATAAGTCTTTGAATTAAGTCTTCAAGTTTTGTCTTAAGGTTTAACCTTAAGTTTAAGTCATAGGGTTAAGTCTTAGGGTTAAGTATTGAGTGTAAATCTTAAGGTTACGCTTTAAA
Source organism: Falco punctatus (assembly GCF_963210335.1). Lineage (NCBI taxonomy): Eukaryota > Metazoa > Chordata > Aves > Falconiformes > Falconidae > Falco > Falco punctatus. Next base: position 966,197 of record NW_027660119.1, read on the forward strand.
GGTTAAGTCTTAATGGTACATCTTAAAGTTAAGTCTTAGCATTAAGACTTAGGGTTAAATCCCAGGGTTAAATTTCAAGGTAAAGTCTCAAGGTTAAGTCTCAGGGTTACGTGGTAAGGTTGTGTCTTAGGATTCAGTCTTAGGGTTAAGTTTTGAGGTTAAATTGAGGTTAAGTCTTAGGGTTAAGTCTCAGGATTATGTCTTAGGGATAAGTCTTAAGTTTAAACCTTAAGCTTAAGTCTTAGGGTTAAGCCTTAAGGTTAAGTGTCAGGGTTAATTCCTAAAGGTTAAGTCTTAAGTTTACATCTCATAGATTGCGTCTTAGGGTTAATTAAGTCTTAAGTTTACATCTCATAGATTGAGTCTTAGGGTTAAGTCTGCATCTTAAGTCTTAGGGTTAAGTCTTAGAGTACAATCTTGAGGATAAGTCTTATGGTTAAGTCTCAGGGTTAAGTCTTAAGGTTGAGCCTTAAGGTTAAGTCTTAGGGTTAAGCCTTAGAGTTATGTCTTGGGGCTAAGTCTTAGGGCTAAGTCTCAGGATTAAGTATCAAGGTTAAAGCTCAAGGATAAGTCTCAGGGCTACGTTTTAGGGTTAAGTCTTCAGGTTAAATCTTAGGTTTAAGTCTCAGTTTTCAGTTTTAGGGATAAGTCTTATGGATAAATTTCACGACTAAGTCTCAGGGTTGAGTCTTAAGGTTAAAACTTAACCTGAAGTCTTAGGGTTAAGTCTTATGGTTAAATCTTAATGTTAAATCGTAATTTTAAGTCTTAGCGTTCAGTCTAAAGTTGAAATCACAAGTTGAAGTCTTAGGGTTAACTCTTTAGAGTTAAGTCTTGGGGATAAGTCTTAGGGTTAAGTCTTAACGTTTCAGTCCTAAGGTTAACTCTTAGGGTTAAATCTGTAAGGTCAACACTTAAGGTTAACTCTTAGGGTTAAGTTTAGGGTTAAGCCTTAAGGTTACATCTTAAAGTTAAATATTAAGGTTAAGTCTTAGGGCTATTTCTTAAGTTTAAGTCTGAGGGTTATATCTGAGCGTTCATTATTAAGTTGAAGTCTTAGAGTTCATTCTCAGGGTTAAGTCTTCAAGTTACTTCTAAAGGTTGAGGCTTAGGGTTAAGTTTTAAGGTTAAGTCCGAATGTTCCATCTTAAAGTTAAGTCTTAGGGTTAAATCTCAGTGTTAAGTCTCAAGGTTAGGTCTCAGGGTAGAAGTCGTAAGGTTGTGTCTTAATGTTCAGGCTTATTGTTAAGTCTTGAAAGTTATATTTTAGGGTTCAGTCTTAGGGTTAAATTTTAAGGTTAAGTCTTCAGGTTAAGTCTTAAGGGGAAGTCTTATGGCTTGAGTCTTAGGGTTAAGTCTAAAGTTTAATTCATAAGTTTAAGTCTTAGACTTAAGTCTTGGGGCTAAAGTCTTAGGGTTAAGTCTTAAATCTTAGGTTTAAGTCTCAGTGTTGAGTCTTAGGGATAAGTCTTTGAATTAAGTCTTCAAGTTTTGTCTTAAGGTTTAACCTTAAGTTTAAGTCATAGGGTTAAGTCTTAGGGTTAAGTATTGAGTGTAAATCTTAAGGTTACGCTTTAAAGGTTAAGTCTTAATGGTACATCTTAAAGTTAAGTCTTAGCATTAAGACTTAGGGTTAAATCCCAGGGTTAAATTTCAAGGTAAAGTCTCAAGGTTAAGTCTCAGGGTTACGTGGTAAGGTTGTGTCTTAGGATTCAGTCTTAGGGTTAAGTTTTGAGGTTAAATTGAGGTTAAGTCTTAGGGTTAAGTCTCAGGATTATGTCTTAGGGATAAGGCTTAAGTTTAAACCTTAAGCTTAAGTCTTAGGGTTAAGCCTTAAGGTTAAGTGTCAGGGTTAATTCCTAAAGGTTAAGTCTTAAGTTTACATCTCATAGATTGCGTCTTAGGGTTAATTAAGTCTTAAGTTTACATCTCATAGATTGAGTCTTAGGGTTAAGTCTGCATCTTAAGTCTTAGGGTTAAGTCTTAGAGTACAATCTTGAGGATAAGTCTTATGGTTAAGTCTCAGGGTTAAGTCTTAAGGTTGAGCCTTAAGGTTAAGTCTTAGGGTTAAGCCTTAGAGTTATGTCTTGGGGCTAAGTCTTAGGGCTAAGTCTCAGGATTAAGTATCAAGGTTAAAGCTCAAGGATAAGTCTCAGGGCTACGTTTTAGGGTTAAGTCTTCAGGTTAAATCTTAGGTTTAAGTCTCAGTTTTCAGTTTTAGGGATAAGTCTTATGGATAAATTTCACGACTAAGTCTCAGGGTTGAGTCTTAAGGTTAAAACTTAACCTGAAGTCTTAGGGTTAAGTCTTATGGTTAAATCTTAATGTTAAATCGTAATTTTAAGTCTTAGCGTTCAGTCTAAAGTTGAAATCACAAGTTGAAGTCTTAGGGTTAACTCTTTAGAGTTAAGTCTTGGGGATAAGTCTTAGGGTTAAGTCTTAACGTTTCAGTCCTAAGGTTAACTCTTAGGGTTAAATCTGTAAGGTCAACACTTAAGGTTAACTCTTAGGGTTAAGTTTAGGGTTAAGCCTTAAGGTTACATCTTAAAGTTAAATATTAAGGTTAAGTCTTAGGGCTATTTCTTAAGTTTAAGTCTGAGGGTTATATCTGAGCGTTAATTATTAAGTTGAAGTCTTAGAGTTCATTCTCAGGGTTAAGTCTTCAAGTTACTTCTTAAGGTTGAGGCTTAGGGTTAAGTTTTAAGGTTAAGTCCGAATGTTCCATCTTAAAGTTAAGTCTTAGGGTTAAATCTCAGTGTTAAGTCTCAAGGTTAGGTCTCAGGGTAGAAGTCGTAAGGTTGTGTCTTAATGTTCAGTCTTATTGTTAACTCTTAAAAGTTATATTTTAGGGTTCAGTCTTAGGGTTAAATTTTAAGGTTAAGTCTTCAGGTTAAGTCTTAAGGGGAAGTCTTATGGCTTGAGTCTTAGGGTTAAGTCTAAAGTTTAATTCATAAGTTTAAGTCTTAGACTTAAGTCTTGGGGCTAAGTCTTAGGGTTAAGTCTTAAATCTTAGGTTTAAGTCTCAGTGTTGAGTCTTAGGGATAAGTCTTTGAATTAAGTCTTCAAGTTTTGTCTTAAGGTTTAACCTTAAGTTTAAGTCATAGGGTTAAGTCTTAGGGTTAAGTATTGAGTGTAAATCTTAAGGTTACGCTTTAAGGTTAAGTCTTAATGGTACATCTTAAAGTTAAGTCTTAGCATTAAGACTCTAGGGTTAAATCCCAGGGTTAAATTTCAAGGTAAAGTCTCAAGGTTAAGTCTCAGGGTTACGTGGTAAGGTTGTGTCTTAGGATTCAGTCTTAGGGTTAAGTTTTGAGGTTAAATTGAGGTTAAGTCTTAGGGTTAAGTCTCAGGATTATGTCTTAGGGATAAGTCTTAAGTTTAAACCTTAAGCTTAAGTCTTAGGGTTAAGCCTTAAGGTTAAGTGTCAGGGTTAATTCCTAAAGGTTAAGTCTTAAGTTTACATCTCATAGATTGAGTCTTAGGGTTAATTAAGTCTTAAGTTTACATCTCATAGATTGAGTCTTAGGGTTAAGTCTTCATCTTAAGTCTTAGGGTTAAGTCTTAGAGTACAATCTTGAGGATAAGTCTTATGGTTAAGTCTCAGGGTTAAGTCTTAAGGTTGAGCCTTAAGGTTAAGTCTTAGGGTTAAGCCTTAGAGTTATGTCTTGGGGCTAAGTCTTAGGGCTAAGTCTCAGGATTAAGTATCAAGGTTAAAGCTCAAGGATAAGTCTCAGGGCTACGTTTTAGGGTTAAGTCTTCAGGTTAAATCTTAGGTTTAAGTCTCAGTTTTCAGTTTTAGGGATAAGTCTTATGGATAAATTTCACGACTAAGTCTCAGGGTTGAGTCTTAAGGTTAAAACTTAACCTGAAGTCTTAGGGTTAAGTCTTATGGTTAAATCTTAATGTTAAATCGTAATTTTAAGTCTTAGCGTTCAGTCTAAAGTTGAAATCACAAGTTGAAGTCTTAGGGTTAACTCTTTAGAGTTAAGTCTTGGGGATAAGTCTTAGGGTTAAGTCTTAACGTTTCAGTCCTAAGGTTAACTCTTAGGGTTAAATCTGTAAGGTCAACACTTAAGGTTAACTCTTAGGGTTAAGTTTAGGGTGAAGCCTTAAGGTTACATCTTAAAGTTAAATATTAAGGTTAAGTCTTAGGGCTATTTCTTAAGTTTAAGTCTGAGGGTTATATCTGAGCGTTCATTATTAAGTTGAAGTCTTAGAGTTCATTCTCAGGGTTAAGTCTTCAAGTTACTTCTTAAGGTTGAGGCTTAGGGTTAAGTTTTAAGGTTAAGTCCGAATGTTCCATCTTAAAGTTAAGTCTTAGGGTTAAATCTCAGTGTTAAGTCTCAAGGTTAGGTCTCAGGGTAGAAGTCGTAAGGTTGTGTCTTAATGTTCAGTCTTATTGTTAACTCTTGAAAGTTATATTTTAGGGTTCAGTCTTAGGGTTAAATTTTAAGGTTAAGTCTTCAGGTTAAGTCTTAAGGTGAAGTCTTATGGCTTGAATCTTAGGGTTAAGTCTAAAGTTTAATTCATAAGTTTAAGTCTTAGACTTAAGTCTTGGGGCTAAGTCTTAGGGTTAAGTCTTAAATCTTAGGTTTAAGTCTCAGTGTTGAGTCTTAGGGATAAGTCTTTGAATTAAGTCTTCAAGTTTTGTCTTAAGGTTTAACCTTAAGTTTAAGTCATAGGGTTAAGTCTTAGGGTTAAGTATTGAGTGTAAATCTTAAGGTTACGCTTTAAGGTTAAGTCTTAATGGTACATCTTAAAGTTAAGTCTTAGCATTAAGACTCTAGGGTTAAATCCCAGGGTTAAATTTCAAGGTAAAGTCTCAAGGTTAAGTCTCAGGGTTACGTGGTAAGGTTGTGTCTTAGGATTCAGTCTTAGGGTTAAGTTTTGAGGTTAAATTGAGGTTAAGTCTTAGGGTTAAGTCTCAGGATTATGTCTTAGGGATAAGGCTTAAGTTTAAACCTTAAGCTTAAGTCTTAGGGTTAAGCCTTAAGGTTAAGTGTCAGGGTTAATTCCTAAAGGTTAAGTCTTAAGTTTACATCTCATAGATTGCGTCTTAGGGTTAATTAAGTCTTAAGTTTACATCTCATAGATTGAGTCTTAGGGTTAAGTCTGCATCTTAAGTCTTAGGGTTAAGTCTTAGAGTACAATCTTGAGGATAAGTCTTATGGTTAAGTCTCAGGGTTAAGTCTTAAGGTTGAGCCTTAAGGTTAAGTCTTAGGGTTAAGCCTTAGAGTTATGTCTTGGGGCTAAGTCTTAGGGCTAAGTCTCAGGATTAAGTATCAAGGTTAAAGCTCAAGGATAAGTCTCAGGGCTACGTTTTAGGGTTAAGTCTTCAGGTTAAATCTTAGGTTTAAGTCTCAGTTTTCAGTTTTAGGGATAAGTCTTATGGATAAATTTCACGACTAAGTCTCAGGGTTGAGTCTTAAGGTTAAAACTTAACCTGAAGTCTTAGGGTTAAGTCTTATGGTTAAATCTTAATGTTAAATCGTAATTTTAAGTCTTAGCGTTCAGTCTAAAGTTGAAATCACAAGTTGAAGTCTTAGGGTTAACTCTTTAGAGTTAAGTCTTGGGGATAAGTCTTAGGGTTAAGTCTTAACGTTTCAGTCCTAAGGTTAACTCTTAGGGTTAAATCTGTAAGGTCAACACTTAAGGTTAACTCTTAGGGTTAAGTTTAGGGTTAAGCCTTAAGGTTACATCTTAAAGTTAAATATTAAGGTTAAGTCTTAGGGCTATTTCTTAAGTTTAAGTCTGAGGGTTATATCTGAGCGTTCATTATTAAGTTGAAGTCTTAGAGTTCATTCTCAGGGTTAAGTCTTCAAGTTACTTCTTAAGGTTGAGGCTTAGGGTTAAGTTTTAAGGTTAAGTCCGAATGTTCCATCTTAAAGTTAAGTCTTAGGGTTAAATCTCAGTGTTAAGTCTCAAGGTTAGGTCTCAGGGTAGAAGTCGTAAGGTTGTGTCTTAATGTTCAGTCTTATTGTTAACTCTTAAAAGTTATATTTTAGGGTTCAGTCTTAGGGTTAAATTTTAAGGTTAAGTCTTCAGGTTAAGTCTTAAGGGGAAGTCTTATGGCTTGAGTCTTAGGGTTAAGTCTAAAGTTTAATTCATAAGTTTAAGTCTTAGACTTAAGTCTTGGGGCTAAGTCTTAGGGTTAAGTCTTAAATCTTAGGTTTAAGTCTCAGTGTTGAGTCTTAGGGATAAGTCTTTGAATTAAGTCTTCAAGTTTTGTCTTAAGGTTTAACCTTAAGTTTAAGTCATAGGGTTAAGTCTTAGGGTTAAGTATTGAGCGTAAATCTTAAGGTTACGCTTTAAAGGTTAAGTCTTAATGGTACATCTTAAAGTTAAGTCTTAGCATTAAGACTTAGGGTTAAATCCCAGGGTTAAATTTCAAGGTAAAGTCTCAAGGTTAAGTCTCAGGGTTACGTGGTAAGGTTGTGTCTTAGGATTCAGTCTTAGGGTTAAGTTTTGAAGTTAAATTGAGGTTAAGTCTTAGGGTTAAGTCTCAGGATTATGTCTTAGGGATAAGGCTTAAGTTTAAACCTTAAGCTTAAGTCTTAGGGTTAAGCCTTAAGGTTAAGTGTCAGGGTTAATTCCTAAAGGTTAAGTCTTAAGTTTACATCTCATAGATTGCGTCTTAGGGTTAATTAAGTCTTAAGTTTACATCTCATAGATTGAGTCTTAGGGTTAAGTCTGCATCTTAAGTCTTAGGGTTAAGTCTTAGAGTACAATCTTGAGGATAAGTCTTATGGTTAAGTCTCAGGGTTAAGTCTTAAGGTTGAGCCTTAAGGTTAAGTCTTAGGGTTAAGCCTTAGAGTTATGTCTTGGGGCTAAGTCTTAGGGCTAAGTCTCAGGATTAAGTATCAAGGTTAAAGCTCAAGGATAAGTCTCAGGGCTACGTTTTAGGGTTAAGTCTTCAGGTTAAATCTTAGGTTTAAGTCTCAGTTTTCAGTTTTAGGGATAAGTCTTATGGATAAATTTCACGACTAAGTCTCAGGGTTGAGTCTTAAGGTTAAAACTTAACCTGAAGTCTTAGGGTTAAGTCTTATGGTTAAATCTTAATGTTAAATCGTAATTTTAAGTCTTAGCGTTCAGTCTAAAGTTGAAATCACAAGTTGAAGTCTTAGGGTTAACTCTTTAGAGTTAAGTCTTGGGGATAAGTCTTAGGGTTAAGTCTTAACGTTTCAGTCCTAAGGTTAACTCTTAGGGTTAAATCTGTAAGGTCAACACTTAAGGTTAACTCTTAGGGTTAAGTTTAGGGTTAAGCCTTAAGGTTACATCTTAAAGTTAAATATTAAGGTTAAGTCTTAGGGCTATTTCTTAAGTTTAAGTCTGAGGGTTATATCTGAGCGTTAATTATTAAGTTGAAGTCTTAGAGTTCATTCTCAGGGTTAAGTCTTCAAGTTACTTCTAAAGGTTGAGGCTTAGGGTTAAGTTTTAAGGTTAAGTCCGAATGTTCCATCTTAAAGTTAAGTCTTAGGGTTAAATCTCAGTGTTAAGTCTCAAGGTTAGGTCTCAGGGTAGAAGTCGTAAGGTTGTGTCTTAATGTTCAGGCTTATTGTTAAGTCTTGAAAGTTATATTTTAGGGTTCAGTCTTAAGGTTAAATTTTAAGGTTAAGTCTTCAGGTTAAGTCTTAAGGGGAAGTCTTATGGCTTGAGTCTTAGGGTTAAGTCTAAAGTTTAATTCATAAGTTTAAGTCTTAGACTTAAGTCTTGGGGCTAAGTCTTAGGGTTAAGTCTTAAATCTTAGGTTTAAGTCTCAGTGTTGAGTCTTAGGGATAAGTCTTTGAATTAAGTCTTCAAGTTTTGTCTTAAGGTTTAACCTTAAGTTTAAGTCATAGGGTTAAGTCTTAGGGTTAAGTATTGAGCGTAAATCTTAAGGTTACGCTTTAAAGGTTAAGTCTTAATGGTACATCTTAAAGTTAAGTCTTAGCATTAAGACTTAGGGTTAAATCCCAGGGTTAAATTTCAAGGTAAAGTCTCAAGGTTAAGTCTCAGGGTTACGTGGTAAGGTTGTGTCTTAGGATTCAGTCTTAGGGTTAAGTTTTGAAGTTAAATTGAGGTTAAGTCTTAGGGTTAAGTCTCAGGATTATGTCTTAGGGATAAGGCTTAAGTTTAAACCTTAAGCTTAAGTCTTAGGGTTAAGCCTTAAGGTTAAGTGTCAGGGTTAATTCCTAAAGGTTAAGTCTTAAGTTGACATCTCATAGATTGCGTCTTAGGGTTAATTAAGTCTTAAGTTTACATCTCATAGATTGAGTCTTAGGGTTAAGTCTGCATCTTAAGTCTTAGGGTTAAGTCTTAGAGTACAATCTTGAGGATAAGTCTTATGGTTAAGTCTCAGGGTTAAGTCTTAAGGTTGAGCCTTAAGGTTAAGTCTTAGGGTTAAGCCTTAGAGTTATGTCTTGGGGCTAAGTCTTAGGGCTAAGTCTCAGGATTAAGTATCAAGGTTAAAGCTCAAGGATAAGTCTCAGGGCTACGTTTTAGGGTTAAGTCTTCAGGTTAAATCTTAGGTTTAAGTCTCAGTTTTCAGTTTTAGGGATAAGTCTTATGGATAAATTTCACGACTAAGTCTCAGGGTTGAGTCTTAAGGTTAAAACTTAACCTGAAGTCTTAGGGTTAAGTCTTATGGTTAAATCTTAATGTTAAATCGTAATTTTAAGTCTTAGCGTTCAGTCTAAAGTTTAAATCACAAGTTGAAGTCTTAGGGTTAACTCTTTAGAGTTAAGTCTTGGGGATAAGTCTTAGGGTTAAGTCTTAACGTTTCAGTCCTAAGGTTAACTCTTAGGGTTAAATCTGTAAGGTCAACACTTAAGGTTAACTCTTAGGGTTAAGTTTAGGGTTAAGCCTTAAGGTTACATCTTAAAGTTAAATATTAAGGTTAAGTCTTAGGGCTATTTCTTAAGTTTAAGTCTGAGGGTTATATCTGAGCGTTAATTATTAAGTTGAAGTCTTAGAGTTCATTCTCAGGGTTAAGTCTTCAAGTTACTTCTTAAGGTTGAGGCTTAGGGTTAAGTTTTAAGGTTAAGTCCGAATGTTCCATCTTAAAGTTAAGTCTTAGGGTTAAATCTCAGTGTTAAGTCTCCAGGTTAGGTCTCAGGGTAGAAGTCGTAAGGTTGTGTCTTAATGTTCAGTCTTATTGTTAACTCTTAAAAGTTATATTTTAGGGTTCAGTCTTAGGGTTAAATTTTAAGGTTAAGTCTTCAGGTTAAGTCTTAAGGGGAAGTCTTATGGCTTGAGTCTTAGGGTTAAGTCTAAAGTTTAATTCATAAGTTTAAGTCTTAGACTTAAGTCTTGGGGCTAAGTCTTAGGGTTAAGTCTTAAATCTTAGGTTTAAGTCTCAGTGTTGAGTCTTAGGGATAAGTCTTTGAATTAAGTCTTCAAGTTTTGTCTTAAGGTTTAACCTTAAGTTTAAGTCATAGGGTTAAGTCTTAGGGTTAAGTATTGAGTGTAAATCTTAAGGTTACGCTTTAAAGGTTAAGTCTTAATGGTACATCTTAAAGTTAAGTCTTAGCATTAAGACTTAGGGTTAAATCCCAGGGTTAAATTTCAAGGTAAAGTCTCAAGGTTAAGTCTCAGGGTTACGTGGTAAGGTTGTGTCTTAGGATTCAGTCTTAGGGTTAAGTTTTGAAGTTAAATTGAGGTTAAGTCTTAGGGTTAAGTCTCAGGATTATGTCTTAGGGATAAGGCTTAAGTTTAAACCTTAAGCTTAAGTCTTAGGATTAAGCCTTAAGGTTAAGTGTCAGGGTTAATTCCTAAAGGTTAAGTCTTAAGTTTACATCTCATAGATTGCGTCTTAGGGTTAATTAAGTCTTAAGTTTACATCTCATAGATTGAGTCTTAGGGTTAAGTCTGCATCTTAAGTCTTAGGGTTAAGTCTTAGAGTACAATCTTGAGGATAAGTCTTATGGTTAAGTCTCAGGGTTAAGTCTTAAGGTTGAGCCTTAAGGTTAAGTCTTAGGGTTAAGCCTTAGAGTTATGTCTTGGGGCTAAGTCTTAGGGCTAAGTCTCAGGATTAAGTATCAAGGTTAAAGCTCAAGGATAAGTCTCAGGGCTACGTTTTAGGGTTAAGTCTTCAGGTTAAATCTTAGGTTTAAGTCTCAGTTTTCAGTTTTAGGGATAAGTCTTATGGATAAATTTCACGACTAAGTCTCAGGGTTGAGTCTTAAGGTTAAAACTTAACCTGAAGTCTTAGGGTTAAGTCTTATGGTTAAATCTTAATGTTAAATCGTAATTTTAAGTCTTAGCGTTCAGTCTAAAGTTGAAATCACAAGTTGAAGTCTTAGGGTTAACTCTTTAGAGTTAAGTCTTGGGGATAAGTCTTAGGGTTAAGTCTTAAGGTTAACTCTTAGGGTTAAGTTTAGGGTTAAGCCTTAAGGTTACATCTTAAAGTTAAATATTAAGGTTAAGTCTTAGGGCTATTTCTTAAGTTTAAGTCTGAGGGTTATATCTGAGCGTTAATTATTAAGTTGAAGTCTTAGAGTTCATTCTCAGGGTTAAGTCTTCAAGTTACTTCTTAAGGTTGAGGCTTAGGATTAAGTTTTAAGGTTAAGTCCGAATGTTCCATCTTAAAGTTAAGTCTTAGGGTTAAATCTCAGTGTTAAGTCTCAAGGTTAGGTCTCAGGGTAGAAGTCGTAAGGTTGTGTCTTAATGTTCAGGCTTATTGTTAAGTCTTGAAAGTTATATTTTAGGGTTCAGTCTTAGGGTTAAATTTTAAGGTTAAGTCTTCAGGTTAAGTCTTAAGGGGAAGTCTTATGGCTTGAGTCTTAGGGTTAAGTCTAAAGTTTAATTCATAAGTTTAAGTCTTAGACTTAAGTCTTGGGGCTAAGTCTTAGGGTTAAGTCTTAAATCTTAGGTTTAAGTCTCAGTGTTGAGTCTTAGGGATAAGTCTTTGAATTAAGTCTTCAAGTTTTGTCTTAAGGTTTAACCTTAAGTTTAAGTCATAGGGTTAAGTCTTAGGGTTAAGTATTGAGTGTAAATCTTAAGGTTACGCTTTAAAGGTTAAGTCTTAATGGTACATCTTAAAGTTAAGTCTTAGCATTAAGACTTAGGGTTAAATCCCAGGGTTAAATTTCAAGGTAAAGTCTCAAGGTTAAGTCTCAGGGTTACGTGGTAAGGTTGTGTCTTAGGATTCAGTCTTAGGGTTAAGTTTTGAAGTTAAATTGAGGTTAAGTCTTAGGGTTAAGTCTCAGGATTATGTCTTAGGGATAAGGCTTAAGTTTAAACCTTAAGCTTAAGTCTTAGGGTTAAGCCTTAAGGTTAAGTGTCAGGGTTAATTCCTAAAGGTTAAGTCTTAAGTTTACATCTCCTAGATTGCGTCTTAGGGTTAATTAAGTCTTAAGTTTACATCTCATAGATTGAGTCTTAGGGTTAAGTCTGCATCTTAAGTCTTAGGGTTAAGTCTTAGAGTACAATCTTGAGGATAAGTCTTATGGTTAAGTCTCAGGGTTAAGTCTTAAGGTTGAGCCTTAAGGTTAAGTCTTAGGGTTAAGCCTTAGAGTTATGTCTTGGGGCTAAGTCTTAGGGCTAAGTCTCAGGATTAAGTATCAAGGTTAAAGCTCAAGGATAAGTCTCAGGGCTACGTTTTAGGGTTAAGTCTTCAGGTTAAATCTTAGGTTTAAGTCTCAGTTTTCAGTTTTAGGGATAAGTCTTATGGATAAATTTCACGACTAAGTCTCAGGGTTGAGTCTTAAGGTTAAAACTTAACCTGAAGTCTTAGGGTTAAGTCTTATGGTTAAATCTTAATGTTAAATCGTAATTTTAAGTCTTAGCGTTCAGTCTAAAGTTTAAATCACAAGTTGAAGTCTTAGGGTTAACTCTTTAGAGTTAAGTCTTGGGGATAAGTCTTAGGGTTAAGTCTTAACGTTTCAGTCCTAAGGTTAACTCTTAGGGTTAAATCTGTAAGGTCAACACTTAAGGTTAACTCTTAGGGTTAAGTTTAGGGTTAAGCCTTAAGGTTACATCTTAAAGTTAAATATTAAGGTTAAGTCTTAGGGCTATTTCTTAAGTTTAAGTCTGAGGGTTATATCTGAGCGTTAATTATTAAGTTGAAGTCTTAGAGTTCATTCTCAGGGTTAAGTCTTCAAGTTACTTCTAAAGGTTGAGGCTTAGGGTTAAGTTTTAAGGTTAAGTCCGAATGTTCCATCTTAAAGTTAAGTCTTAGGGTTAAATCTCAGTGTTAAGTCTCAAGGTTAGGTCTCAGGGTAGAAGTCGTAAGGTTGTGTCTTAATGTTCAGTCTTATTGTTAACTCTTAAAAGTTATATTTTAGGGTTCAGTCTTAGGGTTAAATTTTAAGGTTAAGTCTTCAGGTTAAGTCTTAAGGGGAGGTCTTATGGCTTGAGTCTTAGGGTTAAGTCTAAAGTTTAATTCATAAGTTTAAGTCTTAGACTTAAGTCTTGGGGCTAAGTCTTAGGGTTAAGTCTTAAATCTTAGGTTTAAGTCTCAGTGTTGAGTCTTAGGGATAAGTCTTTGAATTAAGTCTTCAAGTTTTGTCTTAAGGTTTAACCTTAAGTTTAAGTCATAGGGTTAAGTCTTAGGGTTAAGTATTGAGTGTAAATCTTAAGGTTACGCTTTAAAGGTTAAGTCTTAATGGTACATCTTAAAGTTAAGTCTTAGCATTAAGACTTAGGGTTAAATCCCAGGGTTAAATTTCAAGGTAAAGTCTCAAGGTTAAGTCTCAGGGTTACGTGGTAAGGTTGTGTCTTAGGATTCAGTCTTAGGGTTAAGTTTTGAGGTTAAATTGAGGTTAAGTCTTAGGGTTAAGTCTCAGGATTATGTCTTAGGGATAAGTCTTAAGTTTAAACCTTAAGCTTAAGTCTTAGGGTTAAGCCTTAAGGTTAAGTGTCAGGGTTAATTCCTAAAGGTTAAGTCTTAAGTTTACATCTCATAGATTGCGTCTTAGGGTTAATTAAGTCTTAAGTTTACATCTCATAGATTGAGTCTTAGGGTTAAGTCTGCATCTTAAGTCTTAGGGTTAAGTCTTAGAGTACAATCTTGAGGATAAGTCTTATGGTTAAGTCTCAGGGTTAAGTCTTAAGGTTGAGCCTTAAGGTTAAGTCTTAGGGTTAAGCCTTAGAGTTATGTCTTGGGGCTAAGTCTTAGGGCTAAGTCTCAGGATTAAGTATCAAGGTTAAAGCTCAAGGATAAGTCTCAGGGCTACGTTTTAGGGTTAAGTCTTCAGGTTAAATCTTAGGTTTAAGTCTCAGTTTTCAGTTTTAGGGATAAGTCTTATGGATAAATTTCACGACTAAGTCTCAGGGTTGAGTCTTAAGGTTAAAACTTAACCTGAAGTCTTAGGGTTAAGTCTTATGGTTAAATCTTAATGTTAAATCGTAATTTTAAGTCTTAGCGTTCAGTCTAAAGTTGAAATCACAAGTTGAAGTCTTAGGGTTAACTCTTTAGAGTTAAGTCTTGGGGATAAGTCTTAGGGTTAAGTCTTAACGTTTCAGTCCTAAGGTTAACTCTTAGGGTTAAATCTGTAAGGTCAACACTTAAGGTTAACTCTTAGGGTTAAGTTTAGGGTTAAGCCTTAAGGTTACATCTTAAAGTTAAATATTAAGGTTAAGTCTTAGGGCTATTTCTTAAGTTTAAGTCTGAGGGTTATATCTGAGCGTTAATTATTAAGTTGAAGTCTTAGAGTTCATTCTCAGGGTTAAGTCTTCAAGTTACTTCTAAAGGTTGAGGCTTAGGGTTAAGTTTTAAGGTTAAGTCCGAATGTTCCATCTTAAAGTTAAGTCTTAGGGTTAAATCTCAGTGTTAAGTCTCAAGGTTAGGTCTCAGGGTAGAAGTCGTAAGGTTGTGTCTTAATGTTCAGTCTTATTGTTAACTCTTAAAAGTTATATTTTAGGGTTCAGTCTTAGGGTTAAATTTTAAGGTTAAGTCTTCAGGTTAAGTCTTAAGGGGAAGTCTTATGGCTTGAGCCTTAGGGTTAAGTCTAAAGTTTAATTCATAAGTTTAAGTCTTAGACTTAAGTCTTGGGGCTAAGTCTTAGGGTTAAGTCTTAAATCTTAGGTTTAAGTCTCAGTGTTGAGTCTTAGGGATAAGTCTTTGAATTAAGTCTTCAAGTTTTGTCTTAAGGTTTAACCTTAAGTTTAAGTCATAGGGTTAAGTCTTAGGGTTAAGTATTGAGTGTAAATCTTAAGGTTACGCTTTAAAGGTTAAGTCTTAATGGTACATCTTAAAGTTAAGTCTTAGCATTAAGACTTAGGGTTAAATCCCAGGGTTAAATTTCAAGGTAAAGTCTCAAGGTTAAGTCTCAGGGTTACGTGGTAAGGTTGTGTCTTAGGATTCAGTCTTAGGGTTAAGTTTTGAGGTTAAATTGAGGTTAAGTCTTAGGGTTAAGTCTCAGGATTATGTCTTAGGGATAAGGCTTAAGTTTAAACCTTAAGCTTAAGTCTTAGGGTTAAGCCTTAAGGTTAAGTGTCAGGGTTAATTCCTAAAGGTTAAGTCTTAAGTTGACATCTCATAGATTGCGTCTTAGGGTTAATTAAGTCTTAAGTTTACATCTCATAGATTGAGTCTTAGGGTTAAGTCTGCATCTTAAGTCTTAGGGTTAAGTCTTAGAGTACAATCTTGAGGATAAGTCTTATGGTTAAGTCTCAGGGTTAAGTCTTAAGGTTGAGCCTTAAGGTTAAGTCTTAGGGTTAAGCCTTAGAGTTATGTCTTGGGGCTAAGTCTTAGGGCTAAGTCTCAGGATTAAGTATCAAGGTTAAAGCTCAAGGATAAGTCTCAGGGCTACGTTTTAGGGTTAAGTCTTCAGGTTAAATCTTAGGTTTAAGTCTCAGTTTTCAGTTTTAGGGATAAGTCTTATGGATAAATTTCACGACTAAGTCTCAGGGTTGAGTCTTAAGGTTAAAACTTAACCTGAAGTCTTAGGGTTAAGTCTTATGGTTAAATCTTAATGTTAAATCGTAATTTTAAGTCTTAGCGTTCAGTCTAAAGTTGAAATCACAAGTTGAAGTCTTAGGGTTAACTCTTTAGAGTTAAGTCTTGGGGATAAGTCTTAGGGTTAAGTCTTAAGGTTAACTCTTAGGGTTAAGTTTAGGGTTAAGCCTTAAGGTTACATCTTAAAGTTAAATATTAAGGTTAAGTCTTAGGGCTATTTCTTAAGTTTAAGTCTGAGGGTTATATCTGAGCGTTCATTATTAAGTTGAAGTCTTAGAGTTCATTCTCAGGGTTAAGTCTTCAAGTTACTTCTAAAGGTTGAGGCTTAGGGTTAAGTTTTAAGGTTAAGTCCGAATGTTCCATCTTAAAGTTAAGTCTTAGGGTTAAATCTCAGTGTTAAGTCTCAAGGTTAGGTCTCAGGGTAGAAGTCGTAAGGTTGTGTCTTAATGTTCAGTCTTATTGTTAACTCTTAAAAGTTATATTTTAGGGTTCAGTCTTAGGGTTAAATTTTAAGGTTAAGTCTTCAGGTTAAGTCTTAAGGGGAAGTCTTATGGCTTGAGTCTTAGGGTTAAGTCTAAAGTTTAATTCATAAGTTTAAGTCTTAGACTTAAGTCTTGGGGCTAAGTCTTAGGGTTAAGTCTTAAATCTTAGGTTTAAGTCTCAGTGTTGAGTCTTAGGGATAAGTCTTTGAATTAAGTCTTCAAGTTTTGTCTTAAGGTTTAACCTTAAGTTTAAGTCATAGGGTTAAGTCTTAGGGTTAAGTATTGAGTGTAAATCTTAAGGTTACGCTTTAAAGGTTAAGTCTTAATGGTACATCTTAAAGTTAAGTCTTAGCATTAAGACTTAGGGTTAAATCCCAGGGTTAAATTTCAAGGTAAAGTCTCAAGGTTAAGTCTCAGGGTTACGTGGTAAGGTTGTGTCTTAGGATTCAGTCTTAGGGTTAAGTTTTGAAGTTAAATTGAGGTTAAGTCTTAGGGTTAAGTCTCAGGATTATGTCTTAGGGATAAGTCTTAAGTTTAAACCTTAAGCTTAAGTCTTAGGGTTAAGCCTTAAGGTTAAGTGTCAGGGTTAATTCCTAAAGGTTAAGTCTTAAGTTTACATCTCCTAGATTGCGTCTTAGGGTTAATTAAGTCTTAAGTTTACATCTCATAGATTGAGTCTTAGGGTTAAGTCTGCATCTTAAGTCTTAGGGTTAAGTCTTAGAGTACAATCTTGAGGATAAGTCTTATGGTTAAGTCTCAGGGTTAAGTCTTAAGGTTGAGCCTTAAGGTTAAGTCTTAGGGTTAAGCCTTAGAGTTATGTCTTGGGGCTAAGTCTTAGGGCTAAGTCTCAGGATTAAGTATCAAGGTTAAAGCTCAAGGATAAGTCTCAGGGCTACGTTTTAGGGTTAAGTCTTCAGGTTAAATCTTAGGTTTAAGTCTCAGTTTTCAGTTTTAGGGATAAGTCTTATGGATAAATTTCACGACTAAGTCTCAGGGTTGAGTCTTAAGGTTAAAACTTAACCTGAAGTCTTAGGGTTAAGTCTTATGGTTAAATCTTAATGTTAAATCGTAATTTTAAGTCTTAGCGTTCAGTCTAAAGTTTAAATCACAAGTTGAAGTCTTAGGGTTAACTCTTTAGAGTTAAGTCTTGGGGATAAGTCTTAGGGTTAAGTCTTAACGTTTCAGTCCTACGGTTAACTCTTAGGGTTAAATCTGTAAGGTCAACACTTAAGGTTAACTCTTAGGGTTAAGTTTAGGGTTAAGCCTTAAGGTTACATCTTCAAGTTAAATATTAAGGTTAAGTCTTAGGGCTATTTCTTAAGTTTAAGTCTGAGGGTTATATCTGAGCGTTAATTATTAAGTTGAAGTCTTAGAGTTCATTCTCAGGGTTAAGTCTTCAAGTTACTTCTAAAGGTTGAGGCTTAGGGTTAAGTTTTAAGGTTAAGTCCGAATGTTCCATCTTAAAGTTAAGTCTTAGGGTTAAATCTCAGTGTTAAGTCTCAAGGTTAGGTCTCAGGGTAGAAGTCGTAAGGTTGTGTCTTAATGTTCAGTCTTATTGTTAACTCTTAAAAGTTATATTTTAGGGTTCAGTCTTAGGGTTAAATTTTAAGGTTAAGTCTTCAGGTTAAGTCTTAAGGGGAAGTCTTATGGCTTGAGTCTTA
Source organism: Falco punctatus (assembly GCF_963210335.1). NCBI lineage: Eukaryota > Metazoa > Chordata > Aves > Falconiformes > Falconidae > Falco > Falco punctatus. The sequence goes on from NW_027660119.1 coordinate 983,218, forward strand.
GGGTTAAGTCTAAAGTTTAATTCATAAGTTTAAGTCTTAGACTTAAGTCTTGGGGCTAAGTCTTAGGGTTAAGTCTTAAATCTTAGGTTTAAGTCTCAGTGTTGAGTCTTAGGGATAAGTCTTTGAATTAAGTCTTCAAGTTTTGTCTTAAGGTTTAACCTTAAGTTTAAGTCATAGGGTTAAGTCTTAGGGTTAAGTATTGAGTGTAAATCTTAAGGTTACGCTTTAAAGGTTAAGTCTTAATGGTACATCTTAAAGTTAAGTCTTAGCATTAAGACTTAGGGTTAAATCCCAGGGTTAAATTTCAAGGTAAAGTCTCAAGGTTAAGTCTCAGGGTTACGTGGTAAGGTTGTGTCTTAGGATTCAGTCTTAGGGTTAAGTTTTGAAGTTAAATTGAGGTTAAGTCTTAGGGTTAAGTCTCAGGATTATGTCTTAGGGATAAGGCTTAAGTTTAAACCTTAAGCTTAAGTCTTAGGGTTAAGCCTTAAGGTTAAGTGTCAGGGTTAATTCCTAAAGGTTAAGTCTTAAGTTTACATCTCCTAGATTGCGTCTTAGGGTTAATTAAGTCTTAAGTTTACATCTCATAGATTGAGTCTTAGGGTTAAGTCTGCATCTTAAGTCTTAGGGTTAAGTCTTAGAGTACAATCTTGAGGATAAGTCTTATGGTTAAGTCTCAGGGTTAAGTCTTAAGGTTGAGCCTTAAGGTTAAGTCTTAGGGTTAAGCCTTAGAGTTATGTCTTGGGGCTAAGTCTTAGGGCTAAGTCTCAGGATTAAGTATCAAGGTTAAAGCTCAAGGATAAGTCTCAGGGCTACGTTTTAGGGTTAAGTCTTCAGGTTAAATCTTAGGTTTAAGTCTCAGTTTTCAGTTTTAGGGATAAGTCTTATGGATAAATTTCACGACTAAGTCTCAGGGTTGAGTCTTAAGGTTAAAACTTAACCTGAAGTCTTAGGGTTAAGTCTTATGGTTAAATCTTAATGTTAAATCGTAATTTTAAGTCTTAGCGTTCAGTCTAAAGTTGAAATCACAAGTTGAAGTCTTAGGGTTAACTCTTTAGAGTTAAGTCTTGGGGATAAGTCTTAGGGTTAAGTCTTAAGGTTAACTCTTAGGGTTAAGTTTAGGGTTAAGCCTTAAGGTTACATCTTAAAGTTAAATATTAAGGTTAAGTCTTAGGGCTATTTCTTAAGTTTAAGTCTGAGGGTTATATCTGAGCGTTAATTATTAAGTTGAAGTCTTAGAGTTCATTCTCAGGGTTAAGTCTTCAAGTTACTTCTTAAGGTTGAGGCTTAGGATTAAGTTTTAAGGTTAAGTCCGAATGTTCCATCTTAAAGTTAAGTCTTAGGGTTAAATCTCAGTGTTAAGTCTCAAGGTTAGGTCTCAGGGTAGAAGTCGTAAGGTTGTGTCTTAATGTTCAGGCTTATTGTTAAGTCTTGAAAGTTATATTTTAGGGTTCAGTCTTAGGGTTAAATTTTAAGGTTAAGTCTTCAGGTTAAGTCTTAAGGGGAAGTCTTATGGCTTGAGTCTTAGGGTTAAGTCTAAAGTTTAATTCATAAGTTTAAGTCTTAGACTTAAGTCTTGGGGCTAAGTCTTAGGGTTAAGTCTTAAATCTTAGGTTTAAGTCTCAGTGTTGAGTCTTAGGGATAAGTCTTTGAATTAAGTCTTCAAGTTTTGTCTTAAGGTTTAACCTTAAGTTTAAGTCATAGGGTTAAGTCTTAGGGTTAAGTATTGAGTGTAAATCTTAAGGTTACGCTTTAAAGGTTAAGTCTTAATGGTACATCTTAAAGTTAAGTCTTAGCATTAAGACTTAGGGTTAAATCCCAGGGTTAAATTTCAAGGTAAAGTCTCAAGGTTAAGTCTCAGGGTTACGTGGTAAGGTTGTGTCTTAGGATTCAGTCTTAGGGTTAAGTTTTGAAGTTAAATTGAGGTTAAGTCTTAGGGTTAAGTCTCAGGATTATGTCTTAGGGATAAGGCTTAAGTTTAAACCTTAAGCTTAAGTCTTAGGGTTAAGCCTTAAGGTTAAGTGTCAGGGTTAATTCCTAAAGGTTAAGTCTTAAGTTTACATCTCATAGATTGCGTCTTAGGGTTAATTAAGTCTTAAGTTTACATCTCATAGATTGAGTCTTAGGGTTAAGTCTGCATCTTAAGTCTTAGGGTTAAGTCTTAGAGTACAATCTTGAGGATAAGTCTTATGGTTAAGTCTCAGGGTTAAGTCTTAAGGTTGAGCCTTAAGGTTAAGTCTTAGGGTTAAGCCTTAGAGTTATGTCTTGGGGCTAAGTCTTAGGGCTAAGTCTCAGGATTAAGTATCAAGGTTAAAGCTCAAGGATAAGTCTCAGGGCTACGTTTTAGGGTTAAGTCTTCAGGTTAAATCTTAGGTTTAAGTCTCAGTTTTCAGTTTTAGGGATAAGTCTTATGGATAAATTTCACGACTAAGTCTCAGGGTTGAGTCTTAAGGTTAAAACTTAACCTGAAGTCTTAGGGTTAAGTCTTATGGTTAAATCTTAATGTTAAATCGTAATTTTAAGTCTTAGCGTTCAGTCTAAAGTTGAAATCACAAGTTGAAGTCTTAGGGTTAACTCTTTAGAGTTAAGTCTTGGGGATAAGTCTTAGGGTTAAGTCTTAAGGTTAACTCTTAGGGTTAAGTTTAGGGTTAAGCCTTAAGGTTACATCTTAAAGTTAAATATTAAGGTTAAGTCTTAGGGCTATTTCTTAAGTTTAAGTCTGAGGGTTATATCTGAGCGTTAATTATTAAGTTGAAGTCTTAGAGTTCATTCTCAGGGTTAAGTCTTCAAGTTACTTCTTAAGGTTGAGGCTTAGGATTAAGTTTTAAGGTTAAGTCCGAATGTTACATCTTAAAGTTAAGTCTTAGGGTTAAATCTCAGTGTTAAGTCTCAAGGTTAGGTCTCAGGGTAGAAGTCGTAAGGTTGTGTCTTAATGTTCAGTCTTATTGTTAACTCTTAAAAGTTATATTTTAGGGTTCAGTCTTAGGGTTAAATTTTAAGGTTAAGTCTTCAGGTTAAGTCTTAAGGGGAAGTCTTATGGCTTGAGTCTTAGGGTTAAGTCTAAAGTTTAATTCATAAGTTTAAGTCTTAGACTTAAGTCTTGGGGCTAAGTCTTAGGGTTAAGTCTTAAATCTTAGGTTTAAGTCTCAGTGTTGAGTCTTAGGGATAAGTCTTTGAATTAAGTCTTCAAGTTTTGTCTTAAGGTTTAACCTTAAGTTTAAGTCATAGGGTTAAGTCTTAGGGTTAAGTATTGAGTGTAAATCTTAAGGTTACGCTTTAAAGGTTAAGTCTTAATGGTACATCTTAAAGTTAAGTCTTAGCATTAAGACTTAGGGTTAAATCCCAGGGTTAAATTTCAAGGTAAAGTCTCAAGGTTAAGTCTCAGGGTTACGTGGTAAGGTTGTGTCTTAGGATTCAGTCTTAGGGTTAAGTTTTGAAGTTAAATTGAGGTTAAGTCTTAGGGTTAAGTCTCAGGATTATGTCTTAGGGATAAGGCTTAAGTTTAAACCTTAAGCTTAAGTCTTAGGGTTAAGCCTTAAGGTTAAGTGTCAGGGTTAATTCCTAAAGGTTAAGTCTTAAGTTGACATCTCATAGATTGAGTCTTAGGGTTAATTAAGTCTTAAGTTTACATCTCATAGATTGAGTCTTAGGGTTAAGTCTGCATCTTAAGTCTTAGGGTTAAGTCTTAGAGTACAATCTTGAGGACAAGTCTTATGGTTAAGTCTCAGGGTTAAGTCTTAAGGTTGAGCCTTAAGGTTAAGTCTTAGGGTTAAGCCTTAGAGTTATGTCTTGGGGCTAAGTCTTAGGGCTAAGTCTCAGGATTAAGTATCAAGGTTAAAGCTCAAGGATAAGTCTCAGGGCTACGTTTTAGGGTTAAGTCTTCAGGTTAAATCTTAGGTTTAAGTCTCAGTTTTCAGTTTTAGGGATAAGTCTTATGGATAAATTTCACGACTAAGTCTCAGGGTTGAGTCTTAAGGTTAAAACTTAACCTGAAGTCTTAGGGTTAAGTCTTATGGTTAAATCTTAATGTTAAATCGTAATTTTAAGTCTTAGCGTTCAGTCTAAAGTTTAAATCACAAGTTGAAGTCTTAGGGTTAACTCTTTAGAGTTAAGTCTTGGGGATAAGTCTTAGGGTTAAGTCTTAACGTTTCAGTCCTAAGGTTAACTCTTAGGGTTAAATCTGTAAGGTCAACACTTAAGGTTAACTCTTAGGGTTAAGTTTAGGGTTAAGCCTTAAGGTTACATCTTAAAGTTAAATATTAAGGTTAAGTCTTAGGGCTATTTCTTAAGTTTAAGTCTGAGGGTTATATCTGAGCGTTAATTATTAAGTTGAAGTCTTAGAGTTCATTCTCAGGGTTAAGTCTTCAAGTTACTTCTAAAGGTTGAGGCTTAGGGTTAAGTTTTAAGGTTAAGTCCGAATGTTCCATCTTAAAGTTAAGTCTTAGGGTTAAATCTCAGTGTTAAGTCTCAAGGTTAGGTCTCAGGGTAGAAGTCGTAAGGTTGTGTCTTAATGTTCAGGCTTATTGTTAAGTCTTAAAAGTTATATTTTAGGGTTCAGTCTTAGGGTTAAATTTTAAGGTTAAGTCTTCAGGTTAAGTCTTAAGGGGAAGTCTTATGGCTTGAGTCTTAGGGTTAAGTCTAAAGTTTAATTCATAAGTTTAAGTCTTAGACTTAAGTCTTGGGGCTAAGTCTTAGGGTTAAGTCTTAAATCTTAGGTTTAAGTCTCAGTGTTGAGTCTTAGGGATAAGTCTTTGAATTAAGTCTTCAAGTTTTGTCTTAAGGTTTAACCTTAAGTTTAAGTCATAGGGTTAAGTCTTAGGGTTAAGTATTGAGTGTAAATCTTAAGGTTACGCTTTAAAGGTTAAGTCTTAATGGTACATCTTAAAGTTAAGTCTTAGCATTAAGACTTAGGGTTAAATCCCAGGGTTAAATTTCAAGGTAAAGTCTCAAGGTTAAGTCTCAGGGTTACGTGGTAAGGTTGTGTCTTAGGATTCAGTCTTAGGGTTAAGTTTTGAAGTTAAATTGAGGTTAAGTCTTAGGGTTAAGTCTCAGGATTATGTCTTAGGGATAAGTCTTAAGTTTAAACCTTAAGCTTAAGTCTTAGGGTTAAGCCTTAAGGTTAAGTGTCAGGGTTAATTCCTAAAGGTTAAGTCTTAAGTTTACATCTCATAGATTGCGTCTTAGGGTTAATTAAGTCTTAAGTTTACATCTCATAGATTGAGTCTTAGGGTTAAGTCTGCATCTTAAGTCTTAGGGTTAAGTCTTAGAGTACAATCTTGAGGATAAGTCTTATGGTTAAGTCTCAGGGTTAAGTCTTAATGTTAAGTCTTAAGGTTAAGTCTTAGGGTTAAGCCTTAGAGTTATGTCTTGGGGCTAAGTCTTAGGGCTAAGTCTCAGGATTAAGTATCAAGGTTAAAGCTCAAGGATAAGTCTCAGGGCTACGTTTTAGGGTTAAGTCTTCAGGTTAAATCTTAGGTTTAAGTCTCAGTTTTCAGTTTTAGGGATAAGTCTTATGGATAAATTTCACGACTAAGTCTCAGGGTTGAGTCTTAAGGTTAAAACTTAACCTGAAGTCTTAGGGTTAAGTCTTATGGTTAAATCTTAATGTTAAATCGTAATTTTAAGTCTTAGCGTTCAGTCTAAAGTTGAAATCACAAGTTGAAGTCTTAGGGTTAACTCTTTAGAGTTAAGTCTTGGGGATAAGTCTTAGGGTTAAGTCTTAACGTTTCAGTCCTAAGGTTAACTCTTAGGGTTAAATCTGTAAGGTCAACACTTAAGGTTAACTCTTAGGGTTAAGTTTAGGGTTAAGCCTTAAGGTTACATCTTAAAGTTAAATATTAAGGTTAAGTCTTAGGGCTATTTCTTAAGTTTAAGTCTGAGGGTTATATCTGAGCGTTAATTATTAAGTTGAAGTCTTAGAGTTCATTCTCAGGGTTAAGTCTTCAAGTTACTTCTTAAGGTTGAGGCTTAGGATTAAGTTTTAAGGTTAAGTCCGAATGTTACATCTTAAAGTTAAGTCTTAGGGTTAAATCTCAGTGTTAAGTCTCAAGGTTAGGTCTCAGGGTAGAAGTCGTAAGGTTGTGTCTTAATGTTCAGGCTTATTGTTAAGTCTTGAAAGTTATATTTTAGGGTTCAGTCTTAGGGTTAAATTTTAAGGTTAAGTCTTCAGGTTAAGTCTTAAGGGGAAGTCTTATGGCTTGAATCTTAGGGTTAAGTCTAAAGTTTAATTCATAAGTTTAAGTCTTAGACTTAAGTCTTGGGGCTAAGTCTTAGGGTTAAGTCTTAAATCTTAGGTTTAAGTCTCAGTGTTGAGTCTTAGGGATAAGTCTTTGAATTAAGTCTTCAAGTTTTGTCTTAAGGTTTAACCTTAAGTTTAAGTCATAGGGTTAAGTCTTAGGGTTAAGTATTGAGTGTAAATCTTAAGGTTACGCTTTAAAGGTTAAGTCTTAATGGTACATCTTAAAGTTAAGTCTTAGCATTAAGACTTAGGGTTAAATCCCAGGGTTAAATTTCAAGGTAAAGTCTCAAGGTTAAGTCTCAGGGTTACGTGGTAAGGTTGTGTCTTAGGATTCAGTCTTAGGGTTAAGTTTTGAAGTTAAATTGAGGTTAAGTCTTAGGGTTAAGTCTCAGGATTATGTCTTAGGGATAAGTCTTAAGTTTAAACCTTAAGCTTAAGTCTTAGGGTTAAGCCTTAAGGTTAAGTGTCAGGGTTAATTCCTAAAGGTTAAGTCTTAAGTTTACATCTCATAGATTGCGTCTTAGGGTTAATTAAGTCTTAAGTTTACATCTCATAGATTGAGTCTTAGGGTTAAGTCTGCATCTTAAGTCTTAGGGTTAAGTCTTAGAGTACAATCTTGAGGATAAGTCTTATGGTTAAGTCTCAGGGTTAAGTCTTAAGGTTGAGCCTTAAGGTTAAGTCTTAGGGTTAAGCCTTAGAGTTATGTCTTGGGGCTAAGTCTTAGGGCTAAGTCTCAGGATTAAGTATCAAGGTTAAAGCTCAAGGATAAGTCTCAGGGCTACGTTTTAGGGTTAAGTCTTCAGGTTAAATCTTAGGTTTAAGTCTCAGTTTTCAGTTTTAGGGATAAGTCTTATGGATAAATTTCACGACTAAGTCTCAGGGTTGAGTCTTAAGGTTAAAACTTAACCTGAAGTCTTAGGGTTAAGTCTTATGGTTAAATCTTAATGTTAAATCGTAATTTTAAGTCTTAGCGTTCAGTCTAAAGTTGAAATCACAAGTTGAAGTCTTAGGGTTAACTCTTCAGAGTTAAGTCTTGGGGATAAGTCTTAGGGTTAAGTCTTAACGTTTCAGTCCTAAGGTTAACTCTTAGGGTTAAATCTGTAAGGTCAACACTTAAGGTTAACTCTTAGGGTTAAGTTTAGGGTTAAGCCTTAAGGTTACATCTTAAAGTTAAATATTAAGGTTAAGTCTTAGGGATATTTCTTAAGTTTAAGTCTGAGGGTTATATCTGAGCGTTCATTATTAAGTTGAAGTCTTAGAGTTCATTCTCAGGGTTAAGTCTTCAAGTTACTTCTAAAGGTTGAGGCTTAGGGTTAAGTTTTAAGGTTAAGTCCGAATGTTCCATCTTAAAGTTAAGTCTTAGGGTTAAATCTCAGTGTTAAGTCTCAAGGTTAGGTCTCAGGGTAGAAGTCGTAAGGTTGTGTCTTAATGTTCAGTCTTATTGTTAACTCTTAAAAGTTATATTTTAGGGTTCAGTCTTAGGGTTAAATTTTAAGGTTAAGTCTTCAGGTTAAGTCTTAAGGGGAAGTCTTATGGCTTGAGTCTTAGGGTTAAGTCTAAAGTTTAATTCATAAGTTTAAGTCTTAGACTTAAGTCTTGGGGCTAAGTCTTAGGGTTAAGTCTTAAATCTTAGGTTTAAGTCTCAGTGTTGAGTCTTAGGGATAAGTCTTTGAATTAAGTCTTCAAGTTTTGTCTTAAGGTTTAACCTTAAGTTTAAGTCATAGGGTTAAGTCTTAGGGTTAAGTATTGAGTGTAAATCTTAAGGTTACGCTTTAAAGGTTAAGTCTTAATGGTACATCTTAAAGTTAAGTCTTAGCATTAAGACTTAGGGTTAAATCCCAGGGTTAAATTTCAAGGTAAAGTCTCAAGGTTAAGTCTCAGGGTTACGTGGTAAGGTTGTGTCTTAGGATTCAGTCTTAGGGTTAAGTTTTGAGGTTAAATTGAGGTTAAGTCTTAGGGTTAAGTCTCAGGATTATGTCTTAGGGATAAGGCTTAAGTTTAAACCTTAAGCTTAAGTCTTAGGGTTAAGCCTTAAGGTTAAGTGTCAGGGTTAATTCCTAAAGGTTAAGTCTTAAGTTTACATCTCATAGATTGCGTCTTAGGGTTAATTAAGTCTTAAGTTTACATCTCATAGATTGAGTCTTAGGGTTAAGTCTGCATCTTAAGTCTTAGGGTTAAGTCTTAGAGTACAATCTTGAGGGTAAGTCTTATGGTTAAGTCTCAGGGTTAAGTCTTAAGGTTGAGCCTTAAGGTTAAGTCTTAGGGTTAAGCCTTAGAGTTATGTCTTGGGGCTAAGTCTTAGGGCTAAGTCTCAGGATTAAGTATCAAGGTTAAAGCTCAAGGATAAGTCTCAGGGCTACGTTTTAGGGTTAAGTCTTCAGGTTAAATCTTAGGTTTAAGTCTCAGTTTTCAGTTTTAGGGATAAGTCTTATGGATAAATTTCACGACTAAGTCTCAGGGTTGAGTCTTAAGGTTAAAACTTAACCTGAAGTCTTAGGGTTAAGTCTTATGGTTAAATCTTAATGTTAAATCGTAATTTTAAGTCTTAGCGTTCAGTCTAAAGTTTAAATCACAAGTTGAAGTCTTAGGGTTAACTCTTTAGAGTTAAGTCTTGGGGATAAGTCTTAGGGTTAAGTCTTAACGTTTCAGTCCTAAGGTTAACTCTTAGGGTTAAATCTGTAAGGTCAACACTTAAGGTTAACTCTTAGGGTTAAGTTTAGGGTGAAGCCTTAAGGTTACATCTTCAAGTTAAATATTAAGGTTAAGTCTTAGGGCTATTTCTTAAGTTTAAGTCTGAGGGTTATATCTGAGCGTTCATTATTAAGTTGAAGTCTTAGAGTTCATTCTCAGGGTTAAGTCTTCAAGTTACTTCTTAAGGTTGAGGCTTAGGATTAAGTTTTAAGGTTAAGTCCGAATGTTACATCTTAAAGTTAAGTCTTAGGGTTAAATCTCAGTGTTAAGTCTCAAGGTTAGGTCTCAGGGTAGAAGTCGTAAGGTTGTGTCTTAATGTTCAGGCTTATTGTTAAGTCTTGAAAGTTATATTTTAGGGTTCAGTCTTAGGGTTAAATTTTAAGGTTAAGTCTTCAGGTTAAGTCTTAAGGGGAAGTCTTATGGCTTGAATCTTAGGGTTAAGTCTAAAGTTTAATTCATAAGTTTAAGTCTTAGACTTAAGTCTTGGGGCTAAGTCTTAGGGTTAAGTCTTAAATCTTAGGTTTAAGTCTCAGTGTTGAGTCTTAGGGATAAGTCTTTGAATTAAGTCTTCAAGTTTTGTCTTAAGGTTTAACCTTAAGTTTAAGTCATAGGGTTAAGTCTTAGGGTTAAGTATTGAGTGTAAATCTTAAGGTTACGCTTTAAAGGTTAAGTCTTAATGGTACATCTTAAAGTTAAGTCTTAGCATTAAGACTTAGGGTTAAATCCCAGGGTTAAATTTCAAGGTAAAGTCTCAAGGTTAAGTCTCAGGGTTACGTGGTAAGGTTGTGTCTTAGGATTCAGTCTTAGGGTTAAGTTTTGAAGTTAAATTGAGGTTAAGTCTTAGGGTTAAGTCTCAGGATTATGTCTTAGGGATAAGTCTTAAGTTTAAACCTTAAGCTTAAGTCTTAGGGTTAAGCCTTAAGGTTAAGTGTCAGGGTTAATTCCTAAAGGTTAAGTCTTAAGTTTACATCTCATAGATTGCGTCTTAGGGTTAATTAAGTCTTAAGTTTACATCTCATAGATTGAGTCTTAGGGTTAAGTCTGCATCTTAAGTCTTAGGGTTAAGTCTTAGAGTACAATCTTGAGGATAAGTCTTATGGTTAAGTCTCAGGGTTAAGTCTTAATGTTAAGTCTTAAGGTTGAGCCTTAAGGTTAAGTCTTAGGGTTAAGCCTTAGAGTTATGTCTTGGGGCTAAGTCTTAGGGCTAAGTCTCAGGATTAAGTATCAAGGTTAAAGCTCAAGGATAAGTCTCAGGGCTACGTTTTAGGGTTAAGTCTTCAGGTTAAATCTTAGGTTTAAGTCTCAGTTTTCAGTTTTAGGGATAAGTCTTATGGATAAATTTCACGACTAAGTCTCAGGGTTGAGTCTTAAGGTTAAAACTTAACCTGAAGTCTTAGGGTTAAGTCTTATGGTTAAATCTTAATGTTAAATCGTAATTTTAAGTCTTAGCGTTCAGTCTAAAGTTGAAATCACAAGTTGAAGTCTTAGGGTTAACTCTTCAGAGTTAAGTCTTGGGGATAAGTCTTAGGGTTAAGTCTTAACGTTTCAGTCCTAAGGTTAACTCTTAGGGTTAAATCTGTAAGGTCAACACTTAAGGTTAACTCTTAGGGTTAAGTTTAGGGTTAAGCCTTAAGGTTACATCTTAAAGTTAAATATTAAGGTTAAGTCTTAGGGCTATTTCTTAAGTTTAAGTCTGAGGGTTATATCTGAGCGTTAATTATTAAGTTGAAGTCTTAGAGTTCATTCTCAGGGTTAAGTCTTCAAGTTACTTCTTAAGGTTGAGGCTTAGGATTAAGTTTTAAGGTTAAGTCCGAATGTTACATCTTAAAGTTAAGTCTTAGGGTTAAATCTCAGTGTTAAGTCTCAAGGTTAGGTCTCAGGGTAGAAGTCGTAAGGTTGTGTCTTAATGTTCAGGCTTATTGTTAAGTCTTGAAAGTTATATTTTAGGGTTCAGTCTTAGGGTTAAATTTTAAGGTTAAGTCTTCAGGTTAAGTCTTAAGGGGAAGTCTTATGGCTTGAATCTTAGGGTTAAGTCTAAAGTTTAATTCATAAGTTTAAGTCTTAGACTTAAGTCTTGGGGCTAAGTCTTAGGGTTAAGTCTTAAATCTTAGGTTTAAGTCTCAGTGTTGAGTCTTAGGGATAAGTCTTTGAATTAAGTCTTCAAGTTTTGTCTTAAGGTTTAACCTTAAGTTTAAGTCATAGGGTTAAGTCTTAGGGTTAAGTATTGAGTGTAAATCTTAAGGTTACGCTTTAAAGGTTAAGTCTTAATGGTACATCTTAAAGTTAAGTCTTAGCATTAAGACTTAGGGTTAAATCCCAGGGTTAAATTTCAAGGTAAAGTCTCAAGGTTAAGTCTCAGGGTTACGTGGTAAGGTTGTGTCTTAGGATTCAGTCTTAGGGTTAAGTTTTGAAGTTAAATTGAGGTTAAGTCTTAGGGTTAAGTCTCAGGATTATGTCTTAGGGATAAGGCTTAAGTTTAAACCTTAAGCTTAAGTCTTAGGGTTAAGCCTTAAGGTTAAGTGTCAGGGTTAATTCCTAAAGGTTAAGTCTTAAGTTGACATCTCATAGATTGCGTCTTAGGGTTAATTAAGTCTTAAGTTTACATCTCATAGATTGAGTCTTAGGGTTAAGTCTGCATCTTAAGTCTTAGGGTTAAGTCTTAGAGTACAATCTTGAGGATAAGTCTTATGGTTAAGTCTCAGGGTTAAGTCTTAATGTTAAGTCTTAAGGTTGAGCCTTAAGGTTAAGTCTTAGGGTTAAGCCTTAGAGTTATGTCTTGGGGCTAAGTCTTAGGGCTAAGTCTCAGGATTAAGTATCAAGGTTAAAGCTCAAGGATAAGTCTCAGGGCTACGTTTTAGGGTTAAGTCTTCAGGTTAAATCTTAGGTTTAAGTCTCAGTTTTCAGTTTTAGGGATAAGTCTTATGGATAAATTTCACGACTAAGTCTCAGGGTTGAGTCTTAAGGTTAAAACTTAACCTGAAGTCTTAGGGTTAAGTCTTATGGTTAAATCTTAATGTTAAATCGTAATTTTAAGTCTTAGCGTTCAGTCTAAAGTTGAAATCACAAGTTGAAGTCTTAGGGTTAACTCTTTAGAGTTAAGTCTTGGGGATAAGTCTTAGGGTTAAGTCTTAACGTTTCAGTCCTAAGGTTAACTCTTAGGGTTAAATCTGTAAGGTCAACACTTAAGGTTAACTCTTAGGGTTAAGTTTAGGGTTAAGCCTTAAGGTTACATCTTAAAGTTAAATATTAAGGTTAAGTCTTAGGGCTATTTCTTAAGTTTAAGTCTGAGGGTTATATCTGAGCGTTCATTATTAAGTTGAAGTCTTAGAGTTCATTCTCAGGGTTAAGTCTTCAAGTTACTTCTAAAGGTTGAGGCTTAGGGTTAAGTTTTAAGGTTAAGTCCGAATGTTCCATCTTAAAGTTAAGTCTTAGGGTTAAATCTCAGTGTTAAGTCTCAAGGTTAGGTCTCAGGGTAGAAGTCGTAAGGTTGTGTCTTAATGTTCAGTCTTATTGTTAACTCTTAAAAGTTATATTTTAGGGTTCAGTCTTAGGGTTAAATTTTAAGGTTAAGTCTTCAGGTTAAGTCTTAAGGGGAAGTCTTATGGCTTGAGTCTTAGGGTTAAGTCTAAAGTTTAATTCATAAGTTTAAGTCTTAGACTTAAGTCTTGGGGCTAAGTCTTAGGGTTAAGTCTTAAATCTTAGGTTTAAGTCTCAGTGTTGAGTCTTAGGGATAAGTCTTTGAATTAAGTCTTCAAGTTTTGTCTTAAGGTTTAACCTTAAGTTTAAGTCATAGGGTTAAGTCTTAGGGTTAAGTATTGAGTGTAAATCTTAAGGTTACGCTTTAAGGTTAAGTCTTAATGGTACATCTTAAAGTTAAGTCTTAGCATTAAGACTCTAGGGTTAAATCCCAGGGTTAAATTTCAAGGTAAAGTCTCAAGGTTAAGTCTCAGGGTTACGTGGTAAGGTTGTGTCTTAGGATTCAGTCTTAGGGTTAAGTTTTGAGGTTAAATTGAGGTTAAGTCTTAGGGTTAAGTCTCAGGATTATGTCTTAGGGATAAGTCTTAAGTTTAAACCTTAAGCTTAAGTCTTAGGGTTAAGCCTTAAGGTTAAGTGTCAGGGTTAATTCCTAAAGGTTAAGTCTTAAGTTTACATCTCATAGATTGCGTCTTAGGGTTAATTAAGTCTTAAGTTTACATCTCATAGATTGAGTCTTAGGGTTAAGTCTGCATCTTAAGTCTTAGGGTTAAGTCTTAGAGTACAATCTTGAGGATAAGTCTTATGGTTAAGTCTCAGGGTTAAGTCTTAAGGTTGAGCCTTAAGGTTAAGTCTTAGGGTTAAGCCTTAGAGTTATGTCTTGGGGCTAGGTCTTAGGGCTAAGTCTCAGGATTAAGTATCAAGGTTAAAGCTCAAGGATAAGTCTCAGGGCTACGTTTTAGGGTTAAGTCTTCAGGTTAAATCTTAGGTTTAAGTCTCAGTTTTCAGTTTTAGGGATAAGTCTTATGGATAAATTTCACGACTAAGTCTCAGGGTTGAGTCTTAAGGTTAAAACTTAACCTGAAGTCTTAGGGTTAAGTCTTATGGTTAAATCTTAATGTTAAATCGTAATTTTAAGTCTTAGCGTTCAGTCTAAAGTTGAAATCACAAGTTGAAGTCTTAGGGTTAACTCTTTAGAGTTAAGTCTTGGGGATAAGTCTTAGGGTTAAGTCTTAACGTTTCAGTCCTAAGGTTAACTCTTAGGGTTAAATCTGTAAGGTCAACACTTAAGGTTAACTCTTAGGGTTAAGTTTAGGGTTAAGCCTTAAGGTTACATCTTAAAGTTAAATATTAAGGTTAAGTCTTAGGGCTATTTCTTAAGTTTAAGTCTGAGGGTTATATCTGAGCGTTAATTATTAAGTTGAAGTCTTAGAGTTCATTCTCAGGGTTAAGTCTTCAAGTTACTTCTTAAGGTTGAGGCTTAGGATTAAGTTTTAAGGTTAAGTCCGAATGTTCCATCTTAAAGTTAAGTCTTAGGGTTAAATCTCAGTGTTAAGTCTCAAGGTTAGGTCTCAGGGTAGAAGTCGTAAGGTTGTGTCTTAATGTTCAGGCTTATTGTTAAGTCTTGAAAGTTATATTTTAGGGTTCAGTCTTAGGGTTAAATTTTAAGGTTAAGTCTTCAGGTTAAGTCTTAAGGGGAAGTCTTATGGCTTGAGTCTTAGGGTTAAGTCTAAAGTTTAATTCATAAGTTTAAGTCTTAGACTTAAGTCTTGGGGCTAAGTCTTAGGGTTAAGTCTTAAATCTTAGGTTTAAGTCTCAGTGTTGAGTCTTAGGGATAAGTCTTTGAATTAAGTCTTCAAGTTTTGTCTTAAGGTTTAACCTTAAGTTTAAGTCATAGGGTTAAGTCTTAGGGTTAAGTATTGAGTGTAAATCTTAAGGTTACGCTTTAAAGGTTAAGTCTTAATGGTACATCTTAAAGTTAAGTCTTAGCATTAAGACTTAGGGTTAAATCCCAGGGTTAAATTTCAAGGTAAAGTCTCAAGGTTAAGTCTCAGGGTTACGTGGTAAGGTTGTGTCTTAGGATTCAGTCTTAGGGTTAAGTTTTGAAGTTAAATTGAGGTTAAGTCTTAGGGTTAAGTCTCAGGATTATGTCTTAGGGATAAGGCTTAAGTTTAAACCTTAAGCTTAAGTCTTAGGGTTAAGCCTTAAGGTTAAGTGTCAGGGTTAATTCCTAAAGGTTAAGTCTTAAGTTGACATCTCATAGATTGCGTCTTAGGGTTAATTAAGTCTTAAGTTTACATCTCATAGATTGAGTCTTAGGGTTAAGTCTGCATCTTAAGTCTTAGGGTTAAGTCTTAGAGTACAATCTTGAGGATAAGTCTTATGGTTAAGTCTCAGGGTTAAGTCTTAAGGTTGAGCCTTAAGGTTAAGTCTTAGGGTTAAGCCTTAGAGTTATGTCTTGGGGCTAAGTCTTAGGGCTAAGTCTCAGGATTAAGTATCAAGGTTAAAGCTCAAGGATAAGTCTCAGGGCTACGTTTTAGGGTTAAGTCTTCAGGTTAAATCTTAGGTTTAAGTCTCAGTTTTCAGTTTTAGGGATAAGTCTTATGGATAAATTTCACGACTAAGTCTCAGGGTTGAGTCTTAAGGTTAAAACTTAACCTGAAGTCTTAGGGTTAAGTCTTATGGTTAAATCTTAATGTTAAATCGTAATTTTAAGTCTTAGCGTTCAGTCTAAAGTTGAAATCACAAGTTGAAGTCTTAGGGTTAACTCTTTAGAGTTAAGTCTTGGGGATAAGTCTTAGGGTTAAGTCTTAACGTTTCAGTCCTAAGGTTAACTCTTAGGGTTAAATCTGTAAGGTCAACACTTAAGGTTAACTCTTAGGGTTAAGTTTAGGGTTAAGCCTTAAGGTTACATCTTAAAGTTAAATATTAAGGTTAAGTCTTAGGGCTATTTCTTAAGTTTAAGTCTGAGGGTTATATCTGAGCGTTAATTATTAAGTTGAAGTCTTAGAGTTCATTCTCAGGGTTAAGTCTTCAAGTTACTTCTTAAGGTTGAGGCTTAGGATTAAGTTTTAAGGTTAAGTCCGAATGTTACATCTTAAAGTTAAGTCTTAGGGTTAAATCTCAGTGTTAAGTCTCAAGGTTAGGTCTCAGGGTAGAAGTCGTAAGGTTGTGTCTTAATGTTCAGGCTTATTGTTAAGTCTTGAAAGTTATATTTTAGGGTTCAGTCTTAGGGTTAAATTTTAAGGTTAAGTCTTCAGGTTAAGTCTTAAGGGGAAGTCTTATGGCTTGAGTCTTAGGGTTAAGTCTAAAGTTTAATTCATAAGTTTAAGTCTTAGACTTAAGTCTTGGGGCTAAGTCTTAGGGTTAAGTCTTAAATCTTAGGTTTAAGTCTCAGTGTTGAGTCTTAGGGATAAGTCTTTGAATTAAGTCTTCAAGTTTTGTCTTAAGGTTTAACCTTAAGTTTAAGTCATAGGGTTAAGTCTTAGGGTTAAGTATTGAGTGTAAATCTTAAGGTTACGCTTTAAAGGTTAAGTCTTAATGGTACATCTTAAAGTTAAGTCTTAGCATTAAGACTTAGGGTTAAATCCCAGGGTTAAATTTCAAGGTAAAGTCTCAAGGTTAAGTCTCAGGGTTACGTGGTAAGGTTGTGTCTTAGGATTCAGTCTTAGGGTTAAGTTTTGAGGTTAAATTGAGGTTAAGTCTTAGGGTTAAGTCTCAGGATTATGTCTTAGGGATAAGTCTTAAGTTTAAACCTTAAGCTTAAGTCTTAGGGTTAAGCCTTAAGGTTAAGTGTCAGGGTTAATTCCTAAAGGTTAAGTCTTAAGTTTACATCTCATAGATTGCGTCTTAGGGTTAATTAAGTCTTAAGTTTACATCTCATAGATTGAGTCTTAGGGTTAAGTCTGCATCTTAAGTCTTAGGGTTAAGTCTTAGAGTACAATCTTGAGGATAAGTCTTATGGTTAAGTCTCAGGGTTAAGTCTTAAGGTTGAGCCTTAAGGTTAAGTCTTAGGGTTAAGCCTTAGAGTTATGTCTTGGGGCTAAGTCTTAGGGCTAAGTCTCAGGATTAAGTATCAAGGTTAAAGCTCAAGGATAAGTCTCAGGGCTACGTTTTAGGGTTAAGTCTTCAGGTTAAATCTTAGGTTTAAGTCTCAGTTTTCAGTTTTAGGGATAAGTCTTATGGATAAATTTCACGACTAAGTCTCAGGGTTGAGTCTTAAGGTTAAAACTTAACCTGAAGTCTTAGGGTTAAGTCTTATGGTTAAATCTTAATGTTAAATCGTAATTTTAAGTCTTAGCGTTCAGTCTAAAGTTGAAATCACAAGTTGAAGTCTTAGGGTTAACTCTTTAGAGTTAAGTCTTGGGGATAAGTCTTAGGGTTAAGTCTTAACGTTTCAGTCCTAAGGTTAACTCTTAGGGTTAAATCTGTAAGGTCAACACTTAAGGTTAACTCTTAGGGTTAAGTTTAGGGTTAAGCCTTAAGGTTACATCTTAAAGTTAAATATTAAGGTTAAGTCTTAGGGCTATTTCTTAAGTTTAAGTCTGAGGGTTATATCTGAGCGTTAATTATTAAGTTGAAGTCTTAGAGTTCATTCTCAGGGTTAAGTCTTCAAGTTACTTCTTAAGGTTGAGGCTTAGGATTAAGTTTTAAGGTTAAGTCCGAATGTTACATCTTAAAGTTAAGTCTTAGGGTTAAATCTCAGTGTTAAGTCTCAAGGTTAGGTCTCAGGGTAGAAGTCGTAAGGTTGTGTCTTAATGTTCAGGCTTATTGTTAAGTCTTGAAAGTTATATTTTAGGGTTCAGTCTTAGGGTTAAATTTTAAGGTTAAGTCTTCAGGTTAAGTCTTAAGGGGAAGTCTTATGGCTTGAATCTTAGGGTTAAGTCTAAAGTTTAATTCATAAGTTTAAGTCTTAGACTTAAGTCTTGGGGCTAAGTCTTAGGGTTAAGTCTTAAATCTTAGGTTTAAGTCTCAGTGTTGAGTCTTAGGGATAAGTCTTTGAATTAAGTCTTCAAGTTTTGTCTTAAGGTTTAACCTTAAGTTTAAGTCATAGGGTTAAGTCTTAGGGTTAAGTATTGAGTGTAAATCTTAAGGTTACGCTTTAAAGGTTAAGTCTTAATGGTACATCTTAAAGTTAAGTCTTAGCATTAAGACTTAGGGTTAAATCCCAGGGTTAAATTTCAAGGTAAAGTCTCAAGGTTAAGTCTCAGGGTTACGTGGTAAGGTTGTGTCTTAGGATTCAGTCTTAGGGTTAAGTTTTGAGGTTAAATTGAGGTTAAGTCTTAGGGTTAAGTCTCAGGATTATGTCTTAGGGATAAGTCTTAAGTTTAAACCTTAAGCTTAAGTCTTAGGGTTAAGCCTTAAGGTTAAGTGTCAGGGTTAATTCCTAAAGGTTAAGTCTTAAGTTTACATCTCATAGATTGCGTCTTAGGGTTAATTAAGTCTTAAGTTTACATCTCATAGATTGAGTCTTAGGGTTAAGTCTGCATCTTAAGTCTTAGGGTTAAGTCTTAGAGTACAATCTTGAGGATAAGTCTTATGGTTAAGTCTCAGGGTTAAGTCTTAAGGTTGAGCCTTAAGGTTAAGTCTTAGGGTTAAGCCTTAGAGTTATGTCTTGGGGCTAAGTCTTAGGGCTAAGTCTCAGGATTAAGTATCAAGGTTAAAGCTCAAGGATAAGTCTCAGGGCTACGTTTTAGGGTTAAGTCTTCAGGTTAAATCTTAGGTTTAAGTCTCAGTTTTCAGTTTTAGGGATAAGTCTTATGGATAAATTTCACGACTAAGTCTCAGGGTTGAGTCTTAAGGTTAAAACTTAACCTGAAGTCTTAGGGTTAAGTCTTATGGTTAAATCTTAATGTTAAATCGTAATTTTAAGTCTTAGCGTTCAGTCTAAAGTTGAAATCACAAGTTGAAGTCTTAGGGTTAACTCTTTAGAGTTAAGTCTTGGGGATAAGTCTTAGGGTTAAGTCTTAACGTTTCAGTCCTAAGGTTAACTCTTAGGGTTAAATCTGTAAGGTCAACACTTAAGGTTAACTCTTAGGGTTAAGTTTAGGGTTAAGCCTTAAGGTTACATCTTAAAGTTAAATATTAAGGTTAAGTCTTAGGGCTATTTCTTAAGTTTAAGTCTGAGGGTTATATCTGAGCGTTAATTATTAAGTTGAAGTCTTAGAGTTCATTCTCAGGGTTAAGTCTTCAAGTTACTTCTTAAGGTTGAGGCTTAGGATTAAGTTTTAAGGTTAAGTCCGAATGTTACATCTTAAAGTTAAGTCTTAGGGTTAAATCTCAGTGTTAAGTCTCAAGGTTAGGTCTCAGGGTAGAAGTCGTAAGGTTGTGTCTTAATGTTCAGGCTTATTGTTAAGTCTTGAAAGTTATATTTTAGGGTTCAGTCTTAGGGTTAAATTTTAAGGTTAAGTCTTCAGGTTAAGTCTTAAGGGGAAGTCTTATGGCTTGAATCTTAGGGTTAAGTCTAAAGTTTAATTCATAAGTTTAAGTCTTAGACTTAAGTCTTGGGGCTAAGTCTTAGGGTTAAGTCTTAAATCTTAGGTTTAAGTCTCAGTGTTGAGTCTTAGGGATAAGTCTTTGAATTAAGTCTTCAAGTTTTGTCTTAAGGTTTAACCTTAAGTTTAAGTCATAGGGTTAAGTCTTAGGGTTAAGTATTGAGTGTAAATCTTAAGGTTACGCTTTAAAGGTTAAGTCTTAATGGTACATCTTAAAGTTAAGTCTTAGCATTAAGACTTAGGGTTAAATCCCAGGGTTAAATTTCAAGGTAAAGTCTCAAGGTTAAGTCTCAGGGTTACGTGGTAAGGTTGTGTCTTAGGATTCAGTCTTAGGGTTAAGTTTTGAGGTTAAATTGAGGTTAAGTCTTAGGGTTAAGTCTCAGGATTATGTCTTAGGGATAAGTCTTAAGTTTAAACCTTAAGCTTAAGTCTTAGGGTTAAGCCTTAAGGTTAAGTGTCAGGGTTAATTCCTAAAGGTTAAGTCTTAAGTTTACATCTCATAGATTGCGTCTTAGGGTTAATTAAGTCTTAAGTTTACATCTCATAGATTGAGTCTTAGGGTTAAGTCTGCATCTTAAGTCTTAGGGTTAAGTCTTAGAGTACAATCTTGAGGATAAGTCTTATGGTTAAGTCTCAGGGTTAAGTCTTAAGGTTGAGCCTTAAGGTTAAGTCTTAGGGTTAAGCCTTAGAGTTATGTCTTGGGGCTAAGTCTTAGGGCTAAGTCTCAGGATTAAGTATCAAGGTTAAAGCTCAAGGATAAGTCTCAGGGCTACGTTTTAGGGTTAAGTCTTCAGGTTAAATCTTAGGTTTAAGTCTCAGTTTTCAGTTTTAGGGATAAGTCTTATGGATAAATTTCACGACTAAGTCTCAGGGTTGAGTCTTAAGGTTAAAACTTAACCTGAAGTCTTAGGGTTAAGTCTTATGGTTAAATCTTAATGTTAAATCGTAATTTTAAGTCTCAGCGTTCAGTCTAAAGTTGAAATCACAAGTTGAAGTCTTAGGGTTAACTCTTTAGAGTTAAGTCTTGGGGATAAGTCTTAGGGTTAAGTCTTAACGTTTCAGTCCTAAGGTTAACTCTTAGGGTTAAATCTGTAAGGTCAACACTTAAGGTTAACTCTTAGGGTTAAGTTTAGGGTTAAGCCTTAAGGTTACATCTTAAAGTTAAATATTAAGGTTAAGTCTTAGGGCTATTTCTTAAGTTTAAGTCTGAGGGTTATATCTGAGCGTTCATTATTAAGTTGAAGTCTTAGAGTTCATTCTCAGGGTTAAGTCTTCAAGTTACTTCTTAAGGTTGAGGCTTAGGATTAAGTTTTAAGGTTAAGTCCGAATGTTACATCTTAAAGTTAAGTCTTAGGGTTAAATCTCAGTGTTAAGTCTCAAGGTTAGGTCTCAGGGTAGAAGTCGTAAGGTTGTGTCTTAATGTTCAGGCTTATTGTTAAGTCTTGAAAGTTATATTTTAGGGTTCAGTCTTAGGGTTAAATTTTAAGGTTAAGTCTTCAGGTTAAGTCTTAAGGGGAAGTCTTATGGCTTGAATCTTAGGGTTAAGTCTAAAGTTTAATTCATAAGTTTAAGTCTTAGACTTAAGTCTTGGGGCTAAGTCTTAGGGTTAAGTCTTAAATCTTAGGTTTAAGTCTCAGTGTTGAGTCTTAGGGATAAGTCTTTGAATTAAGTCTTCAAGTTTTGTCTTAAGGTTTAACCTTAAGTTTAAGTCATAGGGTTAAGTCTTAGGGTTAAGTATTGAGTGTAAATCTTAAGGTTACGCTTTAAAGGTTAAGTCTTAATGGTACATCTTAAAGTTAAGTCTTAGCATTAAGACTTAGGGTTAAATCCCAGGGTTAAATTTCAAGGTAAAGTCTCAAGGTTAAGTCTCAGGGTTACGTGGTAAGGTTGTGTCTTAGGATTCAGTCTTAGGGTTAAGTTTTGAGGTTAAATTGAGGTTAAGTCTTAGGGTTAAGTCTCAGGATTATGTCTTAGGGATAAGTCTTAAGTTTAAACCTTAAGCTTAAGTCTTAGGGTTAAGCCTTAAGGTTAAGTGTCAGGGTTAATTCCTAAAGGTTAAGTCTTAAGTTTACATCTCATAGATTGCGTCTTAGGGTTAATTAAGTCTTAAGTTTACATCTCATAGATTGAGTCTTAGGGTTAAGTCTGCATCTTAAGTCTTAGGGTTAAGTCTTAGAGTACAATCTTGAGGATAAGTCTTATGGTTAAGTCTCAGGGTTAAGTCTTAAGGTTGAGCCTTAAGGTTAAGTCTTAGGGTTAAGCCTTAGAGTTATGTCTTGGGGCTAAGTCTTAGGGCTAAGTCTCAGGATTAAGTATCAAGGTTAAAGCTCAAGGATAAGTCTCAGGGCTACGTTTTAGGGTTAAGTCTTCAGGTTAAATCTTAGGTTTAAGTCTCAGTTTTCAGTTTTAGGGATAAGTCTTATGGATAAATTTCACGACTAAGTCTCAGGGTTGAGTCTTAAGGTTAAAACTTAACCTGAAGTCTTAGGGTTAAGTCTTATGGTTAAATCTTAATGTTAAATCGTAATTTTAAGTCTTAGCGTTCAGTCTAAAGTTGAAATCACAAGTTGAAGTCTTAGGGTTAACTCTTTAGAGTTAAGTCTTGGGGATAAGTCTTAGGGTTAAGTCTTAACGTTTCAGTCCTAAGGTTAACTCTTAGGGTTAAATCTGTAAGGTCAACACTTAAGGTTAACTCTTAGGGTTAAGTTTAGGGTTAAGCCTTAAGGTTACATCTTAAAGTTAAATATTAAGGTTAAGTCTTAGGGCTATTTCTTAAGTTTAAGTCTGAGGGTTATATCTGAGCGTTAATTATTAAGTTGAAGTCTTAGAGTTCATTCTCAGGGTTAAGTCTTCAAGTTACTTCTTAAGGTTGAGGCTTAGGATTAAGTTTTAAGGTTAAGTCCGAATGTTACATCTTAAAGTTAAGTCTTAGGGTTAAATCTCAGTGTTAAGTCTCAAGGTTAGGTCTCAGGGTAGAAGTCGTAAGGTTGTGTCTTAATGTTCAGGCTTATTGTTAAGTCTTGAAAGTTATATTTTAGGGTTCAGTCTTAGGGTTAAATTTTAAGGTTAAGTCTTCAGGTTAAGTCTTAAGGGGAAGTCTTATGGCTTGAATCTTAGGGTTAAGTCTAAAGTTTAATTCATAAGTTTAAGTCTTAGACTTAAGTCTTGGGGCTAAGTCTTAGGGTTAAGTCTTAAATCTTAGGTTTAAGTCTCAGTGTTGAGTCTTAGGGATAAGTCTTTGAATTAAGTCTTCAAGTTTTGTCTTAAGGTTTAACCTTAAGTTTAAGTCATAGGGTTAAGTCTTAGGGTTAAGTATTGAGTGTAAATCTTAAGGTTACGCTTTAAAGGTTAAGTCTTAATGGTACATCTTAAAGTTAAGTCTTAGCATTAAGACTTAGGGTTAAATCCCAGGGTTAAATTTCAAGGTAAAGTCTCAAGGTTAAGTCTCAGGGTTACGTGGTAAGGTTGTGTCTTAGGATTCAGTCTTAGGGTTAAGTTTTGAGGTTAAATTGAGGTTAAGTCTTAGGGTTAAGTCTCAGGATTATGTCTTAGGGATAAGTCTTAAGTTTAAACCTTAAGCTTAAGTCTTAGGGTTAAGCCTTAAGGTTAAGTGTCAGGGTTAATTCCTAAAGGTTAAGTCTTAAGTTTACATCTCATAGATTGCGTCTTAGGGTTAATTAAGTCTTAAGTTTACATCTCATAGATTGAGTCTTAGGGTTAAGTCTGCATCTTAAGTCTTAGGGTTAAGTCTTAGAGTACAATCTTGAGGATAAGTCTTATGGTTAAGTCTCAGGGTTAAGTCTTAAGGTTGAGCCTTAAGGTTAAGTCTTAGGGTTAAGCCTTAGAGTTATGTCTTGGGGCTAAGTCTTAGGGCTAAGTCTCAGGATTAAGTATCAAGGTTAAAGCTCAAGGATAAGTCTCAGGGCTACGTTTTAGGGTTAAGTCTTCAGGTTAAATCTTAGGTTTAAGTCTCAGTTTTCAGTTTTAGGGATAAGTCTTATGGATAAATTTCACGACTAAGTCTCAGGGTTGAGTCTTAAGGTTAAAACTTAACCTGAAGTCTTAGGGTTAAGTCTTATGGTTAAATCTTAATGTTAAATCGTAATTTTAAGTCTTAGCGTTCAGTCTAAAGTTGAAATCACAAGTTGAAGTCTTAGGGTTAACTCTTTAGAGTTAAGTCTTGGGGATAAGTCTTAGGGTTAAGTCTTAACGTTTCAGTCCTAAGGTTAACTCTTAGGGTTAAATCTGTAAGGTCAACACTTAAGGTTAACTCTTAGGGTTAAGTTTAGGGTTAAGCCTTAAGGTTACATCTTAAAGTTAAATATTAAGGTTAAGTCTTAGGGCTATTTCTTAAGTTTAAGTCTGAGGGTTATATCTGAGCGTTAATTATTAAGTTGAAGTCTTAGAGTTCATTCTCAGGGTTAAGTCTTCAAGTTACTTCTTAAGGTTGAGGCTTAGGATTAAGTTTTAAGGTTAAGTCCGAATGTTACATCTTAAAGTTAAGTCTTAGGGTTAAATCTCAGTGTTAAGTCTCAAGGTTAGGTCTCAGGGTAGAAGTCGTAAGGTTGTGTCTTAATGTTCAGGCTTATTGTTAAGTCTTGAAAGTTATATTTTAGGGTTCAGTCTTAGGGTTAAATTTTAAGGTTAAGTCTTCAGGTTAAGTCTTAAGGGGAAGTCTTATGGCTTGAATCTTAGGGTTAAGTCTAAAGTTTAATTCATAAGTTTAAGTCTTAGACTTAAGTCTTGGGGCTAAGTCTTAGGGTTAAGTCTTAAATCTTAGGTTTAAGTCTCAGTGTTGAGTCTTAGGGATAAGTCTTTGAATTAAGTCTTCAAGTTTTGTCTTAAGGTTTAACCTTAAGTTTAAGTCATAGGGTTAAGTCTTAGGGTTAAGTATTGAGTGTAAATCTTAAGGTTACGCTTTAAAGGTTAAGTCTTAATGGTACATCTTAAAGTTAAGTCTTAGCATTAAGACTTAGGGTTAAATCCCAGGGTTAAATTTCAAGGTAAAGTCTCAAGGTTAAGTCTCAGGGTTACGTGGTAAGGTTGTGTCTTAGGATTCAGTCTTAGGGTTAAGTTTTGAGGTTAAATTGAGGTTAAGTCTTAGGGTTAAGTCTCAGGATTATGTCTTAGGGATAAGTCTTAAGTTTAAACCTTAAGCTTAAGTCTTAGGGTTAAGCCTTAAGGTTAAGTGTCAGGGTTAATTCCTAAAGGTTAAGTCTTAAGTTTACATCTCATAGATTGCGTCTTAGGGTTAATTAAGTCTTAAGTTTACATCTCATAGATTGAGTCTTAGGGTTAAGTCTGCATCTTAAGTCTTAGGGTTAAGTCTTAGAGTACAATCTTGAGGATAAGTCTTATGGTTAAGTCTCAGGGTTAAGTCTTAAGGTTGAGCCTTAAGGTTAAGTCTTAGGGTTAAGCCTTAGAGTTATGTCTTGGGGCTAAGTCTTAGGGCTAAGTCTCAGGATTAAGTATCAAGGTTAAAGCTCAAGGATAAGTCTCAGGGCTACGTTTTAGGGTTAAGTCTTCAGGTTAAATCTTAGGTTTAAGTCTCAGTTTTCAGTTTTAGGGATAAGTCTTATGGATAAATTTCACGACTAAGTCTCAGGGTTGAGTCTTAAGGTTAAAACTTAACCTGAAGTCTTAGGGTTAAGTCTTATGGTTAAATCTTAATGTTAAATCGTAATTTTAAGTCTCAGCGTTCAGTCTAAAGTTGAAATCACAAGTTGAAGTCTTAGGGTTAACTCTTTAGAGTTAAGTCTTGGGGATAAGTCTTAGGGTTAAGTCTTAACGTTTCAGTCCTAAGGTTAACTCTTAGGGTTAAATCTGTAAGGTCAACACTTAAGGTTAACTCTTAGGGTTAAGTTTAGGGTTAAGCCTTAAGGTTACATCTTAAAGTTAAATATTAAGGTTAAGTCTTAGGGCTATTTCTTAAGTTTAAGTCTGAGGGTTATATCTGAGCGTTAATTATTAAGTTGAAGTCTTAGAGTTCATTCTCAGGGTTAAGTCTTCAAGTTACTTCTTAAGGTTGAGGCTTAGGATTAAGTTTTAAGGTTAAGTCCGAATGTTCCATCTTAAAGTTAAGTCTTAGGGTTAAATCTCAGTGTTAAGTCTCAAGGTTAGGTCTCAGGGTAGAAGTCGTAAGGTTGTGTCTTAATGTTCAGGCTTATTGTTAAGTCTTGAAAGTTATATTTTAGGGTTCAGTCTTAGGGTTAAATTTTAAGGTTAAGTCTTCAGGTTAAGTCTTAAGGGGAAGTCTTATGGCTTGAATCTTAGGGTTAAGTCTAAAGTTTAATTCATAAGTTTAAGTCTTAGACTTAAGTCTTGGGGCTAAGTCTTAGGGTTAAGTCTTAAATCTTAGGTTTAAGTCTCAGTGTTGAGTCTTAGGGATAAGTCTTTGAATTAAGTCTTCAAGTTTTGTCTTAAGGTTTAACCTTAAGTTTAAGTCATAGGGTTAAGTCTTAGGGTTAAGTATTGAGTGTAAATCTTAAGGTTACGCTTTAAAGGTTAAGTCTTAATGGTACATCTTAAAGTTAAGTCTTAGCATTAAGACTTAGGGTTAAATCCCAGGGTTAAATTTCAAGGTAAAGTCTCAAGGTTAAGTCTCAGGGTTACGTGGTAAGGTTGTGTCTTAGGATTCAGTCTTAGGGTTAAGTTTTGAGGTTAAATTGAGGTTAAGTCTTAGGGTTAAGTCTCAGGATTATGTCTTAGGGATAAGTCTTAAGTTTAAACCTTAAGCTTAAGTCTTAGGGTTAAGCCTTAAGGTTAAGTGTCAGGGTTAATTCCTAAAGGTTAAGTCTTAAGTTTACATCTCATAGATTGCGTCTTAGGGTTAATTAAGTCTTAAGTTTACATCTCATAGATTGAGTCTTAGGGTTAAGTCTGCATCTTAAGTCTTAGGGTTAAGTCTTAGAGTACAATCTTGAGGATAAGTCTTATGGTTAAGTCTCAGGGTTAAGTCTTAAGGTTGAGCCTTAAGGTTAAGTCTTAGGGTTAAGCCTTAGAGTTATGTCTTGGGGCTAAGTCTTAGGGCTAAGTCTCAGGATTAAGTATCAAGGTTAAAGCTCAAGGATAAGTCTCAGGGCTACGTTTTAGGGTTAAGTCTTCAGGTTAAATCTTAGGTTTAAGTCTCAGTTTTCAGTTTTAGGGATAAGTCTTATGGATAAATTTCACGACTAAGTCTCAGGGTTGAGTCTTAAGGTTAAAACTTAACCTGAAGTCTTAGGGTTAAGTCTTATGGTTAAATCTTAATGTTAAATCGTAATTTTAAGTCTCAGCGTTCAGTCTAAAGTTGAAATCACAAGTTGAAGTCTTAGGGTTAACTCTTTAGAGTTAAGTCTTGGGGATAAGTCTTAGGGTTAAGTCTTAACGTTTCAGTCCTAAGGTTAACTCTTAGGGTTAAATCTGTAAGGTCAACACTTAAGGTTAACTCTTAGGGTTAAGTTTAGGGTTAAGCCTTAAGGTTACATCTTAAAGTTAAATATTAAGGTTAAGTCTTAGGGCTATTTCTTAAGTTTAAGTCTGAGGGTTATATCTGAGCGTTAATTATTAAGTTGAAGTCTTAGAGTTCATTCTCAGGGTTAAGTCTTCAAGTTACTTCTTAAGGTTGAGGCTTAGGATTAAGTTTTAAGGTTAAGTCCGAATGTTACATCTTAAAGTTAAGTCTTAGGGTTAAATCTCAGTGTTAAGTCTCAAGGTTAGGTCTCAGGGTAGAAGTCGTAAGGTTGTGTCTTAATGTTCAGGCTTATTGTTAAGTCTTGAAAGTTATATTTTAGGGTTCAGTCTTAGGGTTAAATTTTAAGGTTAAGTCTTCAGGTTAAGTCTTAAGGGGAAGTCTTATGGCTTGAATCTTAGGGTTAAGTCTAAAGTTTAATTCATAAGTTTAAGTCTTAGACTTAAGTCTTGGGGCTAAGTCTTAGGGTTAAGTCTTAAATCTTAGGTTTAAGTCTCAGTGTTGAGTCTTAGGGATAAGTCTTTGAATTAAGTCTTCAAGTTTTGTCTTAAGGTTTAACCTTAAGTTTAAGTCATAGGGTTAAGTCTTAGGGTTAAGTATTGAGTGTAAATCTTAAGGTTACGCTTTAAAGGTTAAGTCTTAATGGTACATCTTAAAGTTAAGTCTTAGCATTAAGACTTAGGGTTAAATCCCAGGGTTAAATTTCAAGGTAAAGTCTCAAGGTTAAGTCTCAGGGTTACGTGGTAAGGTTGTGTCTTAGGATTCAGTCTTAGGGTTAAGTTTTGAGGTTAAATTGAGGTTAAGTCTTAGGGTTAAGTCTCAGGATTATGTCTTAGGGATAAGTCTTAAGTTTAAACCTTAAGCTTAAGTCTTAGGGTTAAGCCTTAAGGTTAAGTGTCAGGG
The DNA here is from genome assembly GCF_963210335.1 of Falco punctatus. Lineage (NCBI taxonomy): Eukaryota > Metazoa > Chordata > Aves > Falconiformes > Falconidae > Falco > Falco punctatus. Next base: position 1,010,465 of record NW_027660119.1, read on the forward strand.
TTAATTCCTAAAGGTTAAGTCTTAAGTTTACATCTCATAGATTGCGTCTTAGGGTTAATTAAGTCTTAAGTTTACATCTCATAGATTGAGTCTTAGGGTTAAGTCTGCATCTTAAGTCTTAGGGTTAAGTCTTAGAGTACAATCTTGAGGATAAGTCTTATGGTTAAGTCTCAGGGTTAAGTCTTAAGGTTGAGCCTTAAGGTTAAGTCTTAGGGTTAAGCCTTAGAGTTATGTCTTGGGGCTAAGTCTTAGGGCTAAGTCTCAGGATTAAGTATCAAGGTTAAAGCTCAAGGATAAGTCTCAGGGCTACGTTTTAGGGTTAAGTCTTCAGGTTAAATCTTAGGTTTAAGTCTCAGTTTTCAGTTTTAGGGATAAGTCTTATGGATAAATTTCACGACTAAGTCTCAGGGTTGAGTCTTAAGGTTAAAACTTAACCTGAAGTCTTAGGGTTAAGTCTTATGGTTAAATCTTAATGTTAAATCGTAATTTTAAGTCTTAGCGTTCAGTCTAAAGTTGAAATCACAAGTTGAAGTCTTAGGGTTAACTCTTTAGAGTTAAGTCTTGGGGATAAGTCTTAGGGTTAAGTCTTAACGTTTCAGTCCTAAGGTTAACTCTTAGGGTTAAATCTGTAAGGTCAACACTTAAGGTTAACTCTTAGGGTTAAGTTTAGGGTTAAGCCTTAAGGTTACATCTTAAAGTTAAATATTAAGGTTAAGTCTTAGGGCTATTTCTTAAGTTTAAGTCTGAGGGTTATATCTGAGCGTTAATTATTAAGTTGAAGTCTTAGAGTTCATTCTCAGGGTTAAGTCTTCAAGTTACTTCTTAAGGTTGAGGCTTAGGATTAAGTTTTAAGGTTAAGTCCGAATGTTACATCTTAAAGTTAAGTCTTAGGGTTAAATCTCAGTGTTAAGTCTCAAGGTTAGGTCTCAGGGTAGAAGTCGTAAGGTTGTGTCTTAATGTTCAGGCTTATTGTTAAGTCTTGAAAGTTATATTTTAGGGTTCAGTCTTAGGGTTAAATTTTAAGGTTAAGTCTTCAGGTTAAGTCTTAAGGGGAAGTCTTATGGCTTGAATCTTAGGGTTAAGTCTAAAGTTTAATTCATAAGTTTAAGTCTTAGACTTAAGTCTTGGGGCTAAGTCTTAGGGTTAAGTCTTAAATCTTAGGTTTAAGTCTCAGTGTTGAGTCTTAGGGATAAGTCTTTGAATTAAGTCTTCAAGTTTTGTCTTAAGGTTTAACCTTAAGTTTAAGTCATAGGGTTAAGTCTTAGGGTTAAGTATTGAGTGTAAATCTTAAGGTTACGCTTTAAAGGTTAAGTCTTAATGGTACATCTTAAAGTTAAGTCTTAGCATTAAGACTTAGGGTTAAATCCCAGGGTTAAATTTCAAGGTAAAGTCTCAAGGTTAAGTCTCAGGGTTACGTGGTAAGGTTGTGTCTTAGGATTCAGTCTTAGGGTTAAGTTTTGAGGTTAAATTGAGGTTAAGTCTTAGGGTTAAGTCTCAGGATTATGTCTTAGGGATAAGTCTTAAGTTTAAACCTTAAGCTTAAGTCTTAGGGTTAAGCCTTAAGGTTAAGTGTCAGGGTTAATTCCTAAAGGTTAAGTCTTAAGTTTACATCTCATAGATTGCGTCTTAGGGTTAATTAAGTCTTAAGTTTACATCTCATAGATTGAGTCTTAGGGTTAAGTCTGCATCTTAAGTCTTAGGGTTAAGTCTTAGAGTACAATCTTGAGGATAAGTCTTATGGTTAAGTCTCAGGGTTAAGTCTTAAGGTTGAGCCTTAAGGTTAAGTCTTAGGGTTAAGCCTTAGAGTTATGTCTTGGGGCTAAGTCTTAGGGCTAAGTCTCAGGATTAAGTATCAAGGTTAAAGCTCAAGGATAAGTCTCAGGGCTACGTTTTAGGGTTAAGTCTTCAGGTTAAATCTTAGGTTTAAGTCTCAGTTTTCAGTTTTAGGGATAAGTCTTATGGATAAATTTCACGACTAAGTCTCAGGGTTGAGTCTTAAGGTTAAAACTTAACCTGAAGTCTTAGGGTTAAGTCTTATGGTTAAATCTTAATGTTAAATCGTAATTTTAAGTCTTAGCGTTCAGTCTAAAGTTGAAATCACAAGTTGAAGTCTTAGGGTTAACTCTTTAGAGTTAAGTCTTGGGGATAAGTCTTAGGGTTAAGTCTTAACGTTTCAGTCCTAAGGTTAACTCTTAGGGTTAAATCTGTAAGGTCAACACTTAAGGTTAACTCTTAGGGTTAAGTTTAGGGTTAAGCCTTAAGGTTACATCTTAAAGTTAAATATTAAGGTTAAGTCTTAGGGCTATTTCTTAAGTTTAAGTCTGAGGGTTATATCTGAGCGTTAATTATTAAGTTGAAGTCTTAGAGTTCATTCTCAGGGTTAAGTCTTCAAGTTACTTCTTAAGGTTGAGGCTTAGGATTAAGTTTTAAGGTTAAGTCCGAATGTTCCATCTTAAAGTTAAGTCTTAGGGTTAAATCTCAGTGTTAAGTCTCAAGGTTAGGTCTCAGGGTAGAAGTCGTAAGGTTGTGTCTTAATGTTCAGGCTTATTGTTAAGTCTTGAAAGTTATATTTTAGGGTTCAGTCTTAGGGTTAAATTTTAAGGTTAAGTCTTCAGGTTAAGTCTTAAGGGGAAGTCTTATGGCTTGAATCTTAGGGTTAAGTCTAAAGTTTAATTCATAAGTTTAAGTCTTAGACTTAAGTCTTGGGGCTAAGTCTTAGGGTTAAGTCTTAAATCTTAGGTTTAAGTCTCAGTGTTGAGTCTTAGGGATAAGTCTTTGAATTAAGTCTTCAAGTTTTGTCTTAAGGTTTAACCTTAAGTTTAAGTCATAGGGTTAAGTCTTAGGGTTAAGTATTGAGTGTAAATCTTAAGGTTACGCTTTAAAGGTTAAGTCTTAATGGTACATCTTAAAGTTAAGTCTTAGCATTAAGACTTAGGGTTAAATCCCAGGGTTAAATTTCAAGGTAAAGTCTCAAGGTTAAGTCTCAGGGTTACGTGGTAAGGTTGTGTCTTAGGATTCAGTCTTAGGGTTAAGTTTTGAGGTTAAATTGAGGTTAAGTCTTAGGGTTAAGTCTCAGGATTATGTCTTAGGGATAAGTCTTAAGTTTAAACCTTAAGCTTAAGTCTTAGGGTTAAGCCTTAAGGTTAAGTGTCAGGGTTAATTCCTAAAGGTTAAGTCTTAAGTTTACATCTCATAGATTGCGTCTTAGGGTTAATTAAGTCTTAAGTTTACATCTCATAGATTGAGTCTTAGGGTTAAGTCTGCATCTTAAGTCTTAGGGTTAAGTCTTAGAGTACAATCTTGAGGATAAGTCTTATGGTTAAGTCTCAGGGTTAAGTCTTAAGGTTGAGCCTTAAGGTTAAGTCTTAGGGTTAAGCCTTAGAGTTATGTCTTGGGGCTAAGTCTTAGGGCTAAGTCTCAGGATTAAGTATCAAGGTTAAAGCTCAAGGATAAGTCTCAGGGCTACGTTTTAGGGTTAAGTCTTCAGGTTAAATCTTAGGTTTAAGTCTCAGTTTTCAGTTTTAGGGATAAGTCTTATGGATAAATTTCACGACTAAGTCTCAGGGTTGAGTCTTAAGGTTAAAACTTAACCTGAAGTCTTAGGGTTAAGTCTTATGGTTAAATCTTAATGTTAAATCGTAATTTTAAGTCTCAGCGTTCAGTCTAAAGTTGAAATCACAAGTTGAAGTCTTAGGGTTAACTCTTTAGAGTTAAGTCTTGGGGATAAGTCTTAGGGTTAAGTCTTAACGTTTCAGTCCTAAGGTTAACTCTTAGGGTTAAATCTGTAAGGTCAACACTTAAGGTTAACTCTTAGGGTTAAGTTTAGGGTTAAGCCTTAAGGTTACATCTTAAAGTTAAATATTAAGGTTAAGTCTTAGGGCTATTTCTTAAGTTTAAGTCTGAGGGTTATATCTGAGCGTTAATTATTAAGTTGAAGTCTTAGAGTTCATTCTCAGGGTTAAGTCTTCAAGTTACTTCTTAAGGTTGAGGCTTAGGATTAAGTTTTAAGGTTAAGTCCGAATGTTACATCTTAAAGTTAAGTCTTAGGGTTAAATCTCAGTGTTAAGTCTCAAGGTTAGGTCTCAGGGTAGAAGTCGTAAGGTTGTGTCTTAATGTTCAGGCTTATTGTTAAGTCTTGAAAGTTATATTTTAGGGTTCAGTCTTAGGGTTAAATTTTAAGGTTAAGTCTTCAGGTTAAGTCTTAAGGGGAAGTCTTATGGCTTGAATCTTAGGGTTAAGTCTAAAGTTTAATTCATAAGTTTAAGTCTTAGACTTAAGTCTTGGGGCTAAGTCTTAGGGTTAAGTCTTAAATCTTAGGTTTAAGTCTCAGTGTTGAGTCTTAGGGATAAGTCTTTGAATTAAGTCTTCAAGTTTTGTCTTAAGGTTTAACCTTAAGTTTAAGTCATAGGGTTAAGTCTTAGGGTTAAGTATTGAGTGTAAATCTTAAGGTTACGCTTTAAAGGTTAAGTCTTAATGGTACATCTTAAAGTTAAGTCTTAGCATTAAGACTTAGGGTTAAATCCCAGGGTTAAATTTCAAGGTAAAGTCTCAAGGTTAAGTCTCAGGGTTACGTGGTAAGGTTGTGTCTTAGGATTCAGTCTTAGGGTTAAGTTTTGAGGTTAAATTGAGGTTAAGTCTTAGGGTTAAGTCTCAGGATTATGTCTTAGGGATAAGTCTTAAGTTTAAACCTTAAGCTTAAGTCTTAGGGTTAAGCCTTAAGGTTAAGTGTCAGGGTTAATTCCTAAAGGTTAAGTCTTAAGTTTACATCTCATAGATTGCGTCTTAGGGTTAATTAAGTCTTAAGTTTACATCTCATAGATTGAGTCTTAGGGTTAAGTCTGCATCTTAAGTCTTAGGGTTAAGTCTTAGAGTACAATCTTGAGGATAAGTCTTATGGTTAAGTCTCAGGGTTAAGTCTTAAGGTTGAGCCTTAAGGTTAAGTCTTAGGGTTAAGCCTTAGAGTTATGTCTTGGGGCTAAGTCTTAGGGCTAAGTCTCAGGATTAAGTATCAAGGTTAAAGCTCAAGGATAAGTCTCAGGGCTACGTTTTAGGGTTAAGTCTTCAGGTTAAATCTTAGGTTTAAGTCTCAGTTTTCAGTTTTAGGGATAAGTCTTATGGATAAATTTCACGACTAAGTCTCAGGGTTGAGTCTTAAGGTTAAAACTTAACCTGAAGTCTTAGGGTTAAGTCTTATGGTTAAATCTTAATGTTAAATCGTAATTTTAAGTCTCAGCGTTCAGTCTAAAGTTGAAATCACAAGTTGAAGTCTTAGGGTTAACTCTTTAGAGTTAAGTCTTGGGGATAAGTCTTAGGGTTAAGTCTTAACGTTTCAGTCCTAAGGTTAACTCTTAGGGTTAAATCTGTAAGGTCAACACTTAAGGTTAACTCTTAGGGTTAAGTTTAGGGTTAAGCCTTAAGGTTACATCTTAAAGTTAAATATTAAGGTTAAGTCTTAGGGCTATTTCTTAAGTTTAAGTCTGAGGGTTATATCTGAGCGTTAATTATTAAGTTGAAGTCTTAGAGTTCATTCTCAGGGTTAAGTCTTCAAGTTACTTCTTAAGGTTGAGGCTTAGGATTAAGTTTTAAGGTTAAGTCCGAATGTTCCATCTTAAAGTTAAGTCTTAGGGTTAAATCTCAGTGTTAAGTCTCAAGGTTAGGTCTCAGGGTAGAAGTCGTAAGGTTGTGTCTTAATGTTCAGGCTTATTGTTAAGTCTTGAAAGTTATATTTTAGGGTTCAGTCTTAGGGTTAAATTTTAAGGTTAAGTCTTCAGGTTAAGTCTTAAGGGGAAGTCTTATGGCTTGAATCTTAGGGTTAAGTCTAAAGTTTAATTCATAAGTTTAAGTCTTAGACTTAAGTCTTGGGGCTAAGTCTTAGGGTTAAGTCTTAAATCTTAGGTTTAAGTCTCAGTGTTGAGTCTTAGGGATAAGTCTTTGAATTAAGTCTTCAAGTTTTGTCTTAAGGTTTAACCTTAAGTTTAAGTCATAGGGTTAAGTCTTAGGGTTAAGTATTGAGTGTAAATCTTAAGGTTACGCTTTAAAGGTTAAGTCTTAATGGTACATCTTAAAGTTAAGTCTTAGCATTAAGACTTAGGGTTAAATCCCAGGGTTAAATTTCAAGGTAAAGTCTCAAGGTTAAGTCTCAGGGTTACGTGGTAAGGTTGTGTCTTAGGATTCAGTCTTAGGGTTAAGTTTTGAGGTTAAATTGAGGTTAAGTCTTAGGGTTAAGTCTCAGGATTATGTCTTAGGGATAAGTCTTAAGTTTAAACCTTAAGCTTAAGTCTTAGGGTTAAGCCTTAAGGTTAAGTGTCAGGGTTAATTCCTAAAGGTTAAGTCTTAAGTTTACATCTCATAGATTGCGTCTTAGGGTTAATTAAGTCTTAAGTTTACATCTCATAGATTGAGTCTTAGGGTTAAGTCTGCATCTTAAGTCTTAGGGTTAAGTCTTAGAGTACAATCTTGAGGATAAGTCTTATGGTTAAGTCTCAGGGTTAAGTCTTAAGGTTGAGCCTTAAGGTTAAGTCTTAGGGTTAAGCCTTAGAGTTATGTCTTGGGGCTAAGTCTTAGGGCTAAGTCTCAGGATTAAGTATCAAGGTTAAAGCTCAAGGATAAGTCTCAGGGCTACGTTTTAGGGTTAAGTCTTCAGGTTAAATCTTAGGTTTAAGTCTCAGTTTTCAGTTTTAGGGATAAGTCTTATGGATAAATTTCACGACTAAGTCTCAGGGTTGAGTCTTAAGGTTAAAACTTAACCTGAAGTCTTAGGGTTAAGTCTTATGGTTAAATCTTAATGTTAAATCGTAATTTTAAGTCTCAGCGTTCAGTCTAAAGTTGAAATCACAAGTTGAAGTCTTAGGGTTAACTCTTTAGAGTTAAGTCTTGGGGATAAGTCTTAGGGTTAAGTCTTAACGTTTCAGTCCTAAGGTTAACTCTTAGGGTTAAATCTGTAAGGTCAACACTTAAGGTTAACTCTTAGGGTTAAGTTTAGGGTTAAGCCTTAAGGTTACATCTTAAAGTTAAATATTAAGGTTAAGTCTTAGGGCTATTTCTTAAGTTTAAGTCTGAGGGTTATATCTGAGCGTTAATTATTAAGTTGAAGTCTTAGAGTTCATTCTCAGGGTTAAGTCTTCAAGTTACTTCTTAAGGTTGAGGCTTAGGATTAAGTTTTAAGGTTAAGTCCGAATGTTACATCTTAAAGTTAAGTCTTAGGGTTAAATCTCAGTGTTAAGTCTCAAGGTTAGGTCTCAGGGTAGAAGTCGTAAGGTTGTGTCTTAATGTTCAGGCTTATTGTTAAGTCTTGAAAGTTATATTTTAGGGTTCAGTCTTAGGGTTAAATTTTAAGGTTAAGTCTTCAGGTTAAGTCTTAAGGGGAAGTCTTATGGCTTGAATCTTAGGGTTAAGTCTAAAGTTTAATTCATAAGTTTAAGTCTTAGACTTAAGTCTTGGGGCTAAGTCTTAGGGTTAAGTCTTAAATCTTAGGTTTAAGTCTCAGTGTTGAGTCTTAGGGATAAGTCTTTGAATTAAGTCTTCAAGTTTTGTCTTAAGGTTTAACCTTAAGTTTAAGTCATAGGGTTAAGTCTTAGGGTTAAGTATTGAGTGTAAATCTTAAGGTTACGCTTTAAAGGTTAAGTCTTAATGGTACATCTTAAAGTTAAGTCTTAGCATTAAGACTTAGGGTTAAATCCCAGGGTTAAATTTCAAGGTAAAGTCTCAAGGTTAAGTCTCAGGGTTACGTGGTAAGGTTGTGTCTTAGGATTCAGTCTTAGGGTTAAGTTTTGAGGTTAAATTGAGGTTAAGTCTTAGGGTTAAGTCTCAGGATTATGTCTTAGGGATAAGTCTTAAGTTTAAACCTTAAGCTTAAGTCTTAGGGTTAAGCCTTAAGGTTAAGTGTCAGGGTTAATTCCTAAAGGTTAAGTCTTAAGTTTACATCTCATAGATTGCGTCTTAGGGTTAATTAAGTCTTAAGTTTACATCTCATAGATTGAGTCTTAGGGTTAAGTCTGCATCTTAAGTCTTAGGGTTAAGTCTTAGAGTACAATCTTGAGGATAAGTCTTATGGTTAAGTCTCAGGGTTAAGTCTTAAGGTTGAGCCTTAAGGTTAAGTCTTAGGGTTAAGCCTTAGAGTTATGTCTTGGGGCTAAGTCTTAGGGCTAAGTCTCAGGATTAAGTATCAAGGTTAAAGCTCAAGGATAAGTCTCAGGGCTACGTTTTAGGGTTAAGTCTTCAGGTTAAATCTTAGGTTTAAGTCTCAGTTTTCAGTTTTAGGGATAAGTCTTATGGATAAATTTCACGACTAAGTCTCAGGGTTGAGTCTTAAGGTTAAAACTTAACCTGAAGTCTTAGGGTTAAGTCTTATGGTTAAATCTTAATGTTAAATCGTAATTTTAAGTCTCAGCGTTCAGTCTAAAGTTGAAATCACAAGTTGAAGTCTTAGGGTTAACTCTTTAGAGTTAAGTCTTGGGGATAAGTCTTAGGGTTAAGTCTTAACGTTTCAGTCCTAAGGTTAACTCTTAGGGTTAAATCTGTAAGGTCAACACTTAAGGTTAACTCTTAGGGTTAAGTTTAGGGTTAAGCCTTAAGGTTACATCTTAAAGTTAAATATTAAGGTTAAGTCTTAGGGCTATTTCTTAAGTTTAAGTCTGAGGGTTATATCTGAGCGTTAATTATTAAGTTGAAGTCTTAGAGTTCATTCTCAGGGTTAAGTCTTCAAGTTACTTCTTAAGGTTGAGGCTTAGGATTAAGTTTTAAGGTTAAGTCCGAATGTTACATCTTAAAGTTAAGTCTTAGGGTTAAATCTCAGTGTTAAGTCTCAAGGTTAGGTCTCAGGGTAGAAGTCGTAAGGTTGTGTCTTAATGTTCAGGCTTATTGTTAAGTCTTGAAAGTTATATTTTAGGGTTCAGTCTTAGGGTTAAATTTTAAGGTTAAGTCTTCAGGTTAAGTCTTAAGGGGAAGTCTTATGGCTTGAATCTTAGGGTTAAGTCTAAAGTTTAATTCATAAGTTTAAGTCTTAGACTTAAGTCTTGGGGCTAAGTCTTAGGGTTAAGTCTTAAATCTTAGGTTTAAGTCTCAGTGTTGAGTCTTAGGGATAAGTCTTTGAATTAAGTCTTCAAGTTTTGTCTTAAGGTTTAACCTTAAGTTTAAGTCATAGGGTTAAGTCTTAGGGTTAAGTATTGAGTGTAAATCTTAAGGTTACGCTTTAAAGGTTAAGTCTTAATGGTACATCTTAAAGTTAAGTCTTAGCATTAAGACTTAGGGTTAAATCCCAGGGTTAAATTTCAAGGTAAAGTCTCAAGGTTAAGTCTCAGGGTTACGTGGTAAGGTTGTGTCTTAGGATTCAGTCTTAGGGTTAAGTTTTGAGGTTAAATTGAGGTTAAGTCTTAGGGTTAAGTCTCAGGATTATGTCTTAGGGATAAGTCTTAAGTTTAAACCTTAAGCTTAAGTCTTAGGGTTAAGCCTTAAGGTTAAGTGTCAGGGTTAATTCCTAAAGGTTAAGTCTTAAGTTTACATCTCATAGATTGCGTCTTAGGGTTAATTAAGTCTTAAGTTTACATCTCATAGATTGAGTCTTAGGGTTAAGTCTGCATCTTAAGTCTTAGGGTTAAGTCTTAGAGTACAATCTTGAGGATAAGTCTTATGGTTAAGTCTCAGGGTTAAGTCTTAAGGTTGAGCCTTAAGGTTAAGTCTTAGGGTTAAGCCTTAGAGTTATGTCTTGGGGCTAAGTCTTAGGGCTAAGTCTCAGGATTAAGTATCAAGGTTAAAGCTCAAGGATAAGTCTCAGGGCTACGTTTTAGGGTTAAGTCTTCAGGTTAAATCTTAGGTTTAAGTCTCAGTTTTCAGTTTTAGGGATAAGTCTTATGGATAAATTTCACGACTAAGTCTCAGGGTTGAGTCTTAAGGTTAAAACTTAACCTGAAGTCTTAGGGTTAAGTCTTATGGTTAAATCTTAATGTTAAATCGTAATTTTAAGTCTCAGCGTTCAGTCTAAAGTTGAAATCACAAGTTGAAGTCTTAGGGTTAACTCTTTAGAGTTAAGTCTTGGGGATAAGTCTTAGGGTTAAGTCTTAACGTTTCAGTCCTAAGGTTAACTCTTAGGGTTAAATCTGTAAGGTCAACACTTAAGGTTAACTCTTAGGGTTAAGTTTAGGGTTAAGCCTTAAGGTTACATCTTAAAGTTAAATATTAAGGTTAAGTCTTAGGGCTATTTCTTAAGTTTAAGTCTGAGGGTTATATCTGAGCGTTAATTATTAAGTTGAAGTCTTAGAGTTCATTCTCAGGGTTAAGTCTTCAAGTTACTTCTTAAGGTTGAGGCTTAGGATTAAGTTTTAAGGTTAAGTCCGAATGTTCCATCTTAAAGTTAAGTCTTAGGGTTAAATCTCAGTGTTAAGTCTCAAGGTTAGGTCTCAGGGTAGAAGTCGTAAGGTTGTGTCTTAATGTTCAGGCTTATTGTTAAGTCTTGAAAGTTATATTTTAGGGTTCAGTCTTAGGGTTAAATTTTAAGGTTAAGTCTTCAGGTTAAGTCTTAAGGGGAAGTCTTATGGCTTGAATCTTAGGGTTAAGTCTAAAGTTTAATTCATAAGTTTAAGTCTTAGACTTAAGTCTTGGGGCTAAGTCTTAGGGTTAAGTCTTAAATCTTAGGTTTAAGTCTCAGTGTTGAGTCTTAGGGATAAGTCTTTGAATTAAGTCTTCAAGTTTTGTCTTAAGGTTTAACCTTAAGTTTAAGTCATAGGGTTAAGTCTTAGGGTTAAGTATTGAGTGTAAATCTTAAGGTTACGCTTTAAAGGTTAAGTCTTAATGGTACATCTTAAAGTTAAGTCTTAGCATTAAGACTTAGGGTTAAATCCCAGGGTTAAATTTCAAGGTAAAGTCTCAAGGTTAAGTCTCAGGGTTACGTGGTAAGGTTGTGTCTTAGGATTCAGTCTTAGGGTTAAGTTTTGAGGTTAAATTGAGGTTAAGTCTTAGGGTTAAGTCTCAGGATTATGTCTTAGGGATAAGTCTTAAGTTTAAACCTTAAGCTTAAGTCTTAGGGTTAAGCCTTAAGGTTAAGTGTCAGGGTTAATTCCTAAAGGTTAAGTCTTAAGTTTACATCTCATAGATTGCGTCTTAGGGTTAATTAAGTCTTAAGTTTACATCTCATAGATTGAGTCTTAGGGTTAAGTCTGCATCTTAAGTCTTAGGGTTAAGTCTTAGAGTACAATCTTGAGGATAAGTCTTATGGTTAAGTCTCAGGGTTAAGTCTTAAGGTTGAGCCTTAAGGTTAAGTCTTAGGGTTAAGCCTTAGAGTTATGTCTTGGGGCTAAGTCTTAGGGCTAAGTCTCAGGATTAAGTATCAAGGTTAAAGCTCAAGGATAAGTCTCAGGGCTACGTTTTAGGGTTAAGTCTTCAGGTTAAATCTTAGGTTTAAGTCTCAGTTTTCAGTTTTAGGGATAAGTCTTATGGATAAATTTCACGACTAAGTCTCAGGGTTGAGTCTTAAGGTTAAAACTTAACCTGAAGTCTTAGGGTTAAGTCTTATGGTTAAATCTTAATGTTAAATCGTAATTTTAAGTCTTAGCGTTCAGTCTAAAGTTGAAATCACAAGTTGAAGTCTTAGGGTTAACTCTTTAGAGTTAAGTCTTGGGGATAAGTCTTAGGGTTAAGTCTTAACGTTTCAGTCCTAAGGTTAACTCTTAGGGTTAAATCTGTAAGGTCAACACTTAAGGTTAACTCTTAGGGTTAAGTTTAGGGTTAAGCCTTAAGGTTACATCTTAAAGTTAAATATTAAGGTTAAGTCTTAGGGCTATTTCTTAAGTTTAAGTCTGAGGGTTATATCTGAGCGTTAATTATTAAGTTGAAGTCTTAGAGTTCATTCTCAGGGTTAAGTCTTCAAGTTACTTCTTAAGGTTGAGGCTTAGGATTAAGTTTTAAGGTTAAGTCCGAATGTTCCATCTTAAAGTTAAGTCTTAGGGTTAAATCTCAGTGTTAAGTCTCAAGGTTAGGTCTCAGGGTAGAAGTCGTAAGGTTGTGTCTTAATGTTCAGGCTTATTGTTAAGTCTTGAAAGTTATATTTTAGGGTTCAGTCTTAGGGTTAAATTTTAAGGTTAAGTCTTCAGGTTAAGTCTTAAGGGGAAGTCTTATGGCTTGAATCTTAGGGTTAAGTCTAAAGTTTAATTCATAAGTTTAAGTCTTAGACTTAAGTCTTGGGGCTAAGTCTTAGGGTTAAGTCTTAAATCTTAGGTTTAAGTCTCAGTGTTGAGTCTTAGGGATAAGTCTTTGAATTAAGTCTTCAAGTTTTGTCTTAAGGTTTAACCTTAAGTTTAAGTCATAGGGTTAAGTCTTAGGGTTAAGTATTGAGTGTAAATCTTAAGGTTACGCTTTAAAGGTTAAGTCTTAATGGTACATCTTAAAGTTAAGTCTTAGCATTAAGACTTAGGGTTAAATCCCAGGGTTAAATTTCAAGGTAAAGTCTCAAGGTTAAGTCTCAGGGTTACGTGGTAAGGTTGTGTCTTAGGATTCAGTCTTAGGGTTAAGTTTTGAGGTTAAATTGAGGTTAAGTCTTAGGGTTAAGTCTCAGGATTATGTCTTAGGGATAAGTCTTAAGTTTAAACCTTAAGCTTAAGTCTTAGGGTTAAGCCTTAAGGTTAAGTGTCAGGGTTAATTCCTAAAGGTTAAGTCTTAAGTTTACATCTCATAGATTGCGTCTTAGGGTTAATTAAGTCTTAAGTTTACATCTCATAGATTGAGTCTTAGGGTTAAGTCTGCATCTTAAGTCTTAGGGTTAAGTCTTAGAGTACAATCTTGAGGATAAGTCTTATGGTTAAGTCTCAGGGTTAAGTCTTAAGGTTGAGCCTTAAGGTTAAGTCTTAGGGTTAAGCCTTAGAGTTATGTCTTGGGGCTAAGTCTTAGGGCTAAGTCTCAGGATTAAGTATCAAGGTTAAAGCTCAAGGATAAGTCTCAGGGCTACGTTTTAGGGTTAAGTCTTCAGGTTAAATCTTAGGTTTAAGTCTCAGTTTTCAGTTTTAGGGATAAGTCTTATGGATAAATTTCACGACTAAGTCTCAGGGTTGAGTCTTAAGGTTAAAACTTAACCTGAAGTCTTAGGGTTAAGTCTTATGGTTAAATCTTAATGTTAAATCGTAATTTTAAGTCTTAGCGTTCAGTCTAAAGTTGAAATCACAAGTTGAAGTCTTAGGGTTAACTCTTTAGAGTTAAGTCTTGGGGATAAGTCTTAGGGTTAAGTCTTAACGTTTCAGTCCTAAGGTTAACTCTTAGGGTTAAATCTGTAAGGTCAACACTTAAGGTTAACTCTTAGGGTTAAGTTTAGGGTTAAGCCTTAAGGTTACATCTTAAAGTTAAATATTAAGGTTAAGTCTTAGGGCTATTTCTTAAGTTTAAGTCTGAGGGTTATATCTGAGCGTTAATTATTAAGTTGAAGTCTTAGAGTTCATTCTCAGGGTTAAGTCTTCAAGTTACTTCTTAAGGTTGAGGCTTAGGATTAAGTTTTAAGGTTAAGTCCGAATGTTACATCTTAAAGTTAAGTCTTAGGGTTAAATCTCAGTGTTAAGTCTCAAGGTTAGGTCTCAGGGTAGAAGTCGTAAGGTTGTGTCTTAATGTTCAGGCTTATTGTTAAGTCTTGAAAGTTATATTTTAGGGTTCAGTCTTAGGGTTAAATTTTAAGGTTAAGTCTTCAGGTTAAGTCTTAAGGGGAAGTCTTATGGCTTGAATCTTAGGGTTAAGTCTAAAGTTTAATTCATAAGTTTAAGTCTTAGACTTAAGTCTTGGGGCTAAGTCTTAGGGTTAAGTCTTAAATCTTAGGTTTAAGTCTCAGTGTTGAGTCTTAGGGATAAGTCTTTGAATTAAGTCTTCAAGTTTTGTCTTAAGGTTTAACCTTAAGTTTAAGTCATAGGGTTAAGTCTTAGGGTTAAGTATTGAGTGTAAATCTTAAGGTTACGCTTTAAAGGTTAAGTCTTAATGGTACATCTTAAAGTTAAGTCTTAGCATTAAGACTTAGGGTTAAATCCCAGGGTTAAATTTCAAGGTAAAGTCTCAAGGTTAAGTCTCAGGGTTACGTGGTAAGGTTGTGTCTTAGGATTCAGTCTTAGGGTTAAGTTTTGAGGTTAAATTGAGGTTAAGTCTTAGGGTTAAGTCTCAGGATTATGTCTTAGGGATAAGTCTTAAGTTTAAACCTTAAGCTTAAGTCTTAGGGTTAAGCCTTAAGGTTAAGTGTCAGGGTTAATTCCTAAAGGTTAAGTCTTAAGTTTACATCTCATAGATTGCGTCTTAGGGTTAATTAAGTCTTAAGTTTACATCTCATAGATTGAGTCTTAGGGTTAAGTCTGCATCTTAAGTCTTAGGGTTAAGTCTTAGAGTACAATCTTGAGGATAAGTCTTATGGTTAAGTCTCAGGGTTAAGTCTTAAGGTTGAGCCTTAAGGTTAAGTCTTAGGGTTAAGCCTTAGAGTTATGTCTTGGGGCTAAGTCTTAGGGCTAAGTCTCAGGATTAAGTATCAAGGTTAAAGCTCAAGGATAAGTCTCAGGGCTACGTTTTAGGGTTAAGTCTTCAGGTTAAATCTTAGGTTTAAGTCTCAGTTTTCAGTTTTAGGGATAAGTCTTATGGATAAATTTCACGACTAAGTCTCAGGGTTGAGTCTTAAGGTTAAAACTTAACCTGAAGTCTTAGGGTTAAGTCTTATGGTTAAATCTTAATGTTAAATCGTAATTTTAAGTCTTAGCGTTCAGTCTAAAGTTGAAATCACAAGTTGAAGTCTTAGGGTTAACTCTTTAGAGTTAAGTCTTGGGGATAAGTCTTAGGGTTAAGTCTTAACGTTTCAGTCCTAAGGTTAACTCTTAGGGTTAAATCTGTAAGGTCAACACTTAAGGTTAACTCTTAGGGTTAAGTTTAGGGTTAAGCCTTAAGGTTACATCTTAAAGTTAAATATTAAGGTTAAGTCTTAGGGCTATTTCTTAAGTTTAAGTCTGAGGGTTATATCTGAGCGTTAATTATTAAGTTGAAGTCTTAGAGTTCATTCTCAGGGTTAAGTCTTCAAGTTACTTCTTAAGGTTGAGGCTTAGGATTAAGTTTTAAGGTTAAGTCCGAATGTTACATCTTAAAGTTAAGTCTTAGGGTTAAATCTCAGTGTTAAGTCTCAAGGTTAGGTCTCAGGGTAGAAGTCGTAAGGTTGTGTCTTAATGTTCAGGCTTATTGTTAAGTCTTGAAAGTTATATTTTAGGGTTCAGTCTTAGGGTTAAATTTTAAGGTTAAGTCTTCAGGTTAAGTCTTAAGGGGAAGTCTTATGGCTTGAATCTTAGGGTTAAGTCTAAAGTTTAATTCATAAGTTTAAGTCTTAGACTTAAGTCTTGGGGCTAAGTCTTAGGGTTAAGTCTTAAATCTTAGGTTTAAGTCTCAGTGTTGAGTCTTAGGGATAAGTCTTTGAATTAAGTCTTCAAGTTTTGTCTTAAGGTTTAACCTTAAGTTTAAGTCATAGGGTTAAGTCTTAGGGTTAAGTATTGAGTGTAAATCTTAAGGTTACGCTTTAAAGGTTAAGTCTTAATGGTACATCTTAAAGTTAAGTCTTAGCATTAAGACTTAGGGTTAAATCCCAGGGTTAAATTTCAAGGTAAAGTCTCAAGGTTAAGTCTCAGGGTTACGTGGTAAGGTTGTGTCTTAGGATTCAGTCTTAGGGTTAAGTTTTGAGGTTAAATTGAGGTTAAGTCTTAGGGTTAAGTCTCAGGATTATGTCTTAGGGATAAGTCTTAAGTTTAAACCTTAAGCTTAAGTCTTAGGGTTAAGCCTTAAGGTTAAGTGTCAGGGTTAATTCCTAAAGGTTAAGTCTTAAGTTTACATCTCATAGATTGCGTCTTAGGGTTAATTAAGTCTTAAGTTTACATCTCATAGATTGAGTCTTAGGGTTAAGTCTGCATCTTAAGTCTTAGGGTTAAGTCTTAGAGTACAATCTTGAGGATAAGTCTTATGGTTAAGTCTCAGGGTTAAGTCTTAAGGTTGAGCCTTAAGGTTAAGTCTTAGGGTTAAGCCTTAGAGTTATGTCTTGGGGCTAAGTCTTAGGGCTAAGTCTCAGGATTAAGTATCAAGGTTAAAGCTCAAGGATAAGTCTCAGGGCTACGTTTTAGGGTTAAGTCTTCAGGTTAAATCTTAGGTTTAAGTCTCAGTTTTCAGTTTTAGGGATAAGTCTTATGGATAAATTTCACGACTAAGTCTCAGGGTTGAGTCTTAAGGTTAAAACTTAACCTGAAGTCTTAGGGTTAAGTCTTATGGTTAAATCTTAATGTTAAATCGTAATTTTAAGTCTCAGCGTTCAGTCTAAAGTTGAAATCACAAGTTGAAGTCTTAGGGTTAACTCTTTAGAGTTAAGTCTTGGGGATAAGTCTTAGGGTTAAGTCTTAACGTTTCAGTCCTAAGGTTAACTCTTAGGGTTAAATCTGTAAGGTCAACACTTAAGGTTAACTCTTAGGGTTAAGTTTAGGGTTAAGCCTTAAGGTTACATCTTAAAGTTAAATATTAAGGTTAAGTCTTAGGGCTATTTCTTAAGTTTAAGTCTGAGGGTTATATCTGAGCGTTAATTATTAAGTTGAAGTCTTAGAGTTCATTCTCAGGGTTAAGTCTTCAAGTTACTTCTTAAGGTTGAGGCTTAGGATTAAGTTTTAAGGTTAAGTCCGAATGTTACATCTTAAAGTTAAGTCTTAGGGTTAAATCTCAGTGTTAAGTCTCAAGGTTAGGTCTCAGGGTAGAAGTCGTAAGGTTGTGTCTTAATGTTCAGGCTTATTGTTAAGTCTTGAAAGTTATATTTTAGGGTTCAGTCTTAGGGTTAAATTTTAAGGTTAAGTCTTCAGGTTAAGTCTTAAGGGGAAGTCTTATGGCTTGAATCTTAGGGTTAAGTCTAAAGTTTAATTCATAAGTTTAAGTCTTAGACTTAAGTCTTGGGGCTAAGTCTTAGGGTTAAGTCTTAAATCTTAGGTTTAAGTCTCAGTGTTGAGTCTTAGGGATAAGTCTTTGAATTAAGTCTTCAAGTTTTGTCTTAAGGTTTAACCTTAAGTTTAAGTCATAGGGTTAAGTCTTAGGGTTAAGTATTGAGTGTAAATCTTAAGGTTACGCTTTAAAGGTTAAGTCTTAATGGTACATCTTAAAGTTAAGTCTTAGCATTAAGACTTAGGGTTAAATCCCAGGGTTAAATTTCAAGGTAAAGTCTCAAGGTTAAGTCTCAGGGTTACGTGGTAAGGTTGTGTCTTAGGATTCAGTCTTAGGGTTAAGTTTTGAGGTTAAATTGAGGTTAAGTCTTAGGGTTAAGTCTCAGGATTATGTCTTAGGGATAAGTCTTAAGTTTAAACCTTAAGCTTAAGTCTTAGGGTTAAGCCTTAAGGTTAAGTGTCAGGGTTAATTCCTAAAGGTTAAGTCTTAAGTTTACATCTCATAGATTGCGTCTTAGGGTTAATTAAGTCTTAAGTTTACATCTCATAGATTGAGTCTTAGGGTTAAGTCTGCATCTTAAGTCTTAGGGTTAAGTCTTAGAGTACAATCTTGAGGATAAGTCTTATGGTTAAGTCTCAGGGTTAAGTCTTAAGGTTGAGCCTTAAGGTTAAGTCTTAGGGTTAAGCCTTAGAGTTATGTCTTGGGGCTAAGTCTTAGGGCTAAGTCTCAGGATTAAGTATCAAGGTTAAAGCTCAAGGATAAGTCTCAGGGCTACGTTTTAGGGTTAAGTCTTCAGGTTAAATCTTAGGTTTAAGTCTCAGTTTTCAGTTTTAGGGATAAGTCTTATGGATAAATTTCACGACTAAGTCTCAGGGTTGAGTCTTAAGGTTAAAACTTAACCTGAAGTCTTAGGGTTAAGTCTTATGGTTAAATCTTAATGTTAAATCGTAATTTTAAGTCTTAGCGTTCAGTCTAAAGTTGAAATCACAAGTTGAAGTCTTAGGGTTAACTCTTTAGAGTTAAGTCTTGGGGATAAGTCTTAGGGTTAAGTCTTAACGTTTCAGTCCTAAGGTTAACTCTTAGGGTTAAATCTGTAAGGTCAACACTTAAGGTTAACTCTTAGGGTTAAGTTTAGGGTTAAGCCTTAAGGTTACATCTTAAAGTTAAATATTAAGGTTAAGTCTTAGGGCTATTTCTTAAGTTTAAGTCTGAGGGTTATATCTGAGCGTTAATTATTAAGTTGAAGTCTTAGAGTTCATTCTCAGGGTTAAGTCTTCAAGTTACTTCTTAAGGTTGAGGCTTAGGATTAAGTTTTAAGGTTAAGTCCGAATGTTACATCTTAAAGTTAAGTCTTAGGGTTAAATCTCAGTGTTAAGTCTCAAGGTTAGGTCTCAGGGTAGAAGTCGTAAGGTTGTGTCTTAATGTTCAGGCTTATTGTTAAGTCTTGAAAGTTATATTTTAGGGTTCAGTCTTAGGGTTAAATTTTAAGGTTAAGTCTTCAGGTTAAGTCTTAAGGGGAAGTCTTATGGCTTGAATCTTAGGGTTAAGTCTAAAGTTTAATTCATAAGTTTAAGTCTTAGACTTAAGTCTTGGGGCTAAGTCTTAGGGTTAAGTCTTAAATCTTAGGTTTAAGTCTCAGTGTTGAGTCTTAGGGATAAGTCTTTGAATTAAGTCTTCAAGTTTTGTCTTAAGGTTTAACCTTAAGTTTAAGTCATAGGGTTAAGTCTTAGGGTTAAGTATTGAGTGTAAATCTTAAGGTTACGCTTTAAAGGTTAAGTCTTAATGGTACATCTTAAAGTTAAGTCTTAGCATTAAGACTTAGGGTTAAATCCCAGGGTTAAATTTCAAGGTAAAGTCTCAAGGTTAAGTCTCAGGGTTACGTGGTAAGGTTGTGTCTTAGGATTCAGTCTTAGGGTTAAGTTTTGAGGTTAAATTGAGGTTAAGTCTTAGGGTTAAGTCTCAGGATTATGTCTTAGGGATAAGTCTTAAGTTTAAACCTTAAGCTTAAGTCTTAGGGTTAAGCCTTAAGGTTAAGTGTCAGGGTTAATTCCTAAAGGTTAAGTCTTAAGTTTACATCTCATAGATTGCGTCTTAGGGTTAATTAAGTCTTAAGTTTACATCTCATAGATTGAGTCTTAGGGTTAAGTCTGCATCTTAAGTCTTAGGGTTAAGTCTTAGAGTACAATCTTGAGGATAAGTCTTATGGTTAAGTCTCAGGGTTAAGTCTTAAGGTTGAGCCTTAAGGTTAAGTCTTAGGGTTAAGCCTTAGAGTTATGTCTTGGGGCTAAGTCTTAGGGCTAAGTCTCAGGATTAAGTATCAAGGTTAAAGCTCAAGGATAAGTCTCAGGGCTACGTTTTAGGGTTAAGTCTTCAGGTTAAATCTTAGGTTTAAGTCTCAGTTTTCAGTTTTAGGGATAAGTCTTATGGATAAATTTCACGACTAAGTCTCAGGGTTGAGTCTTAAGGTTAAAACTTAACCTGAAGTCTTAGGGTTAAGTCTTATGGTTAAATCTTAATGTTAAATCGTAATTTTAAGTCTTAGCGTTCAGTCTAAAGTTGAAATCACAAGTTGAAGTCTTAGGGTTAACTCTTTAGAGTTAAGTCTTGGGGATAAGTCTTAGGGTTAAGTCTTAACGTTTCAGTCCTAAGGTTAACTCTTAGGGTTAAATCTGTAAGGTCAACACTTAAGGTTAACTCTTAGGGTTAAGTTTAGGGTTAAGCCTTAAGGTTACATCTTAAAGTTAAATATTAAGGTTAAGTCTTAGGGCTATTTCTTAAGTTTAAGTCTGAGGGTTATATCTGAGCGTTAATTATTAAGTTGAAGTCTTAGAGTTCATTCTCAGGGTTAAGTCTTCAAGTTACTTCTTAAGGTTGAGGCTTAGGATTAAGTTTTAAGGTTAAGTCCGAATGTTCCATCTTAAAGTTAAGTCTTAGGGTTAAATCTCAGTGTTAAGTCTCAAGGTTAGGTCTCAGGGTAGAAGTCGTAAGGTTGTGTCTTAATGTTCAGGCTTATTGTTAAGTCTTGAAAGTTATATTTTAGGGTTCAGTCTTAGGGTTAAATTTTAAGGTTAAGTCTTCAGGTTAAGTCTTAAGGGGAAGTCTTATGGCTTGAATCTTAGGGTTAAGTCTAAAGTTTAATTCATAAGTTTAAGTCTTAGACTTAAGTCTTGGGGCTAAGTCTTAGGGTTAAGTCTTAAATCTTAGGTTTAAGTCTCAGTGTTGAGTCTTAGGGATAAGTCTTTGAATTAAGTCTTCAAGTTTTGTCTTAAGGTTTAACCTTAAGTTTAAGTCATAGGGTTAAGTCTTAGGGTTAAGTATTGAGTGTAAATCTTAAGGTTACGCTTTAAAGGTTAAGTCTTAATGGTACATCTTAAAGTTAAGTCTTAGCATTAAGACTTAGGGTTAAATCCCAGGGTTAAATTTCAAGGTAAAGTCTCAAGGTTAAGTCTCAGGGTTACGTGGTAAGGTTGTGTCTTAGGATTCAGTCTTAGGGTTAAGTTTTGAGGTTAAATTGAGGTTAAGTCTTAGGGTTAAGTCTCAGGATTATGTCTTAGGGATAAGTCTTAAGTTTAAACCTTAAGCTTAAGTCTTAGGGTTAAGCCTTAAGGTTAAGTGTCAGGGTTAATTCCTAAAGGTTAAGTCTTAAGTTTACATCTCATAGATTGCGTCTTAGGGTTAATTAAGTCTTAAGTTTACATCTCATAGATTGAGTCTTAGGGTTAAGTCTGCATCTTAAGTCTTAGGGTTAAGTCTTAGAGTACAATCTTGAGGATAAGTCTTATGGTTAAGTCTCAGGGTTAAGTCTTAAGGTTGAGCCTTAAGGTTAAGTCTTAGGGTTAAGCCTTAGAGTTATGTCTTGGGGCTAAGTCTTAGGGCTAAGTCTCAGGATTAAGTATCAAGGTTAAAGCTCAAGGATAAGTCTCAGGGCTACGTTTTAGGGTTAAGTCTTCAGGTTAAATCTTAGGTTTAAGTCTCAGTTTTCAGTTTTAGGGATAAGTCTTATGGATAAATTTCACGACTAAGTCTCAGGGTTGAGTCTTAAGGTTAAAACTTAACCTGAAGTCTTAGGGTTAAGTCTTATGGTTAAATCTTAATGTTAAATCGTAATTTTAAGTCTCAGCGTTCAGTCTAAAGTTTAAATCACAAGTTGAAGTCTTAGGGTTAACTCTTTAGAGTTAAGTCTTGGGGATAAGTCTTAGGGTTAAGTCTTAACGTTTCAGTCCTAAGGTTAACTCTTAGGGTTAAATCTGTAAGGTCAACACTTAAGGTTAACTCTTAGGGTTAAGTTTAGGGTTAAGCCTTAAGGTTACATCTTAAAGTTAAATATTAAGGTTAAGTCTTAGGGCTATTTCTTAAGTTTAAGTCTGAGGGTTATATCTGAGCGTTAATTATTAAGTTGAAGTCTTAGAGTTCATTCTCAGGGTTAAGTCTTCAAGTTACTTCTTAAGGTTGAGGCTTAGGATTAAGTTTTAAGGTTAAGTCCGAATGTTACATCTTAAAGTTAAGTCTTAGGGTTAAATCTCAGTGTTAAGTCTCAAGGTTAGGTCTCAGGGTAGAAGTCGTAAGGTTGTGTCTTAATGTTCAGGCTTATTGTTAAGTCTTGAAAGTTATATTTTAGGGTTCAGTCTTAGGGTTAAATTTTAAGGTTAAGTCTTCAGGTTAAGTCTTAAGGGGAAGTCTTATGGCTTGAATCTTAGGGTTAAGTCTAAAGTTTAATTCATAAGTTTAAGTCTTAGACTTAAGTCTTGGGGCTAAGTCTTAGGGTTAAGTCTTAAATCTTAGGTTTAAGTCTCAGTGTTGAGTCTTAGGGATAAGTCTTTGAATTAAGTCTTCAAGTTTTGTCTTAAGGTTTAACCTTAAGTTTAAGTCATAGGGTTAAGTCTTAGGGTTAAGTATTGAGTGTAAATCTTAAGGTTACGCTTTAAAGGTTAAGTCTTAATGGTACATCTTAAAGTTAAGTCTTAGCATTAAGACTTAGGGTTAAATCCCAGGGTTAAATTTCAAGGTAAAGTCTCAAGGTTAAGTCTCAGGGTTACGTGGTAAGGTTGTGTCTTAGGATTCAGTCTTAGGGTTAAGTTTTGAGGTTAAATTGAGGTTAAGTCTTAGGGTTAAGTCTCAGGATTATGTCTTAGGGATAAGTCTTAAGTTTAAACCTTAAGCTTAAGTCTTAGGGTTAAGCCTTAAGGTTAAGTGTCAGGGTTAATTCCTAAAGGTTAAGTCTTAAGTTTACATCTCATAGATTGCGTCTTAGGGTTAATTAAGTCTTAAGTTTACATCTCATAGATTGAGTCTTAGGGTTAAGTCTGCATCTTAAGTCTTAGGGTTAAGTCTTAGAGTACAATCTTGAGGATAAGTCTTATGGTTAAGTCTCAGGGTTAAGTCTTAAGGTTGAGCCTTAAGGTTAAGTCTTAGGGTTAAGCCTTAGAGTTATGTCTTGGGGCTAAGTCTTAGGGCTAAGTCTCAGGATTAAGTATCAAGGTTAAAGCTCAAGGATAAGTCTCAGGGCTACGTTTTAGGGTTAAGTCTTCAGGTTAAATCTTAGGTTTAAGTCTCAGTTTTCAGTTTTAGGGATAAGTCTTATGGATAAATTTCACGACTAAGTCTCAGGGTTGAGTCTTAAGGTTAAAACTTAACCTGAAGTCTTAGGGTTAAGTCTTATGGTTAAATCTTAATGTTAAATCGTAATTTTAAGTCTCAGCGTTCAGTCTAAAGTTGAAATCACAAGTTGAAGTCTTAGGGTTAACTCTTTAGAGTTAAGTCTTGGGGATAAGTCTTAGGGTTAAGTCTTAACGTTTCAGTCCTAAGGTTAACTCTTAGGGTTAAATCTGTAAGGTCAACACTTAAGGTTAACTCTTAGGGTTAAGTTTAGGGTTAAGCCTTAAGGTTACATCTTAAAGTTAAATATTAAGGTTAAGTCTTAGGGCTATTTCTTAAGTTTAAGTCTGAGGGTTATATCTGAGCGTTAATTATTAAGTTGAAGTCTTAGAGTTCATTCTCAGGGTTAAGTCTTCAAGTTACTTCTTAAGGTTGAGGCTTAGGATTAAGTTTTAAGGTTAAGTCCGAATGTTCCATCTTAAAGTTAAGTCTTAGGGTTAAATCTCAGTGTTAAGTCTCAAGGTTAGGTCTCAGGGTAGAAGTCGTAAGGTTGTGTCTTAATGTTCAGGCTTATTGTTAAGTCTTGAAAGTTATATTTTAGGGTTCAGTCTTAGGGTTAAATTTTAAGGTTAAGTCTTCAGGTTAAGTCTTAAGGGGAAGTCTTATGGCTTGAATCTTAGGGTTAAGTCTAAAGTTTAATTCATAAGTTTAAGTCTTAGACTTAAGTCTTGGGGCTAAGTCTTAGGGTTAAGTCTTAAATCTTAGGTTTAAGTCTCAGTGTTGAGTCTTAGGGATAAGTCTTTGAATTAAGTCTTCAAGTTTTGTCTTAAGGTTTAACCTTAAGTTTAAGTCATAGGGTTAAGTCTTAGGGTTAAGTATTGAGTGTAAATCTTAAGGTTACGCTTTAAAGGTTAAGTCTTAATGGTACATCTTAAAGTTAAGTCTTAGCATTAAGACTTAGGGTTAAATCCCAGGGTTAAATTTCAAGGTAAAGTCTCAAGGTTAAGTCTCAGGGTTACGTGGTAAGGTTGTGTCTTAGGATTCAGTCTTAGGGTTAAGTTTTGAGGTTAAATTGAGGTTAAGTCTTAGGGTTAAGTCTCAGGATTATGTCTTAGGGATAAGTCTTAAGTTTAAACCTTAAGCTTAAGTCTTAGGGTTAAGCCTTAAGGTTAAGTGTCAGGGTTAATTCCTAAAGGTTAAGTCTTAAGTTTACATCTCATAGATTGCGTCTTAGGGTTAATTAAGTCTTAAGTTTACATCTCATAGATTGAGTCTTAGGGTTAAGTCTGCATCTTAAGTCTTAGGGTTAAGTCTTAGAGTACAATCTTGAGGATAAGTCTTATGGTTAAGTCTCAGGGTTAAGTCTTAAGGTTGAGCCTTAAGGTTAAGTCTTAGGGTTAAGCCTTAGAGTTATGTCTTGGGGCTAAGTCTTAGGGCTAAGTCTCAGGATTAAGTATCAAGGTTAAAGCTCAAGGATAAGTCTCAGGGCTACGTTTTAGGGTTAAGTCTTCAGGTTAAATCTTAGGTTTAAGTCTCAGTTTTCAGTTTTAGGGATAAGTCTTATGGATAAATTTCACGACTAAGTCTCAGGGTTGAGTCTTAAGGTTAAAACTTAACCTGAAGTCTTAGGGTTAAGTCTTATGGTTAAATCTTAATGTTAAATCGTAATTTTAAGTCTCAGCGTTCAGTCTAAAGTTGAAATCACAAGTTGAAGTCTTAGGGTTAACTCTTTAGAGTTAAGTCTTGGGGATAAGTCTTAGGGTTAAGTCTTAACGTTTCAGTCCTAAGGTTAACTCTTAGGGTTAAATCTGTAAGGTCAACACTTAAGGTTAACTCTTAGGGTTAAGTTTAGGGTTAAGCCTTAAGGTTACATCTTAAAGTTAAATATTAAGGTTAAGTCTTAGGGCTATTTCTTAAGTTTAAGTCTGAGGGTTATATCTGAGCGTTAATTATTAAGTTGAAGTCTTAGAGTTCATTCTCAGGGTTAAGTCTTCAAGTTACTTCTTAAGGTTGAGGCTTAGGATTAAGTTTTAAGGTTAAGTCCGAATGTTCCATCTTAAAGTTAAGTCTTAGGGTTAAATCTCAGTGTTAAGTCTCAAGGTTAGGTCTCAGGGTAGAAGTCGTAAGGTTGTGTCTTAATGTTCAGGCTTATTGTTAAGTCTTGAAAGTTATATTTTAGGGTTCAGTCTTAGGGTTAAATTTTAAGGTTAAGTCTTCAGGTTAAGTCTTAAGGGGAAGTCTTATGGCTTGAATCTTAGGGTTAAGTCTAAAGTTTAATTCATAAGTTTAAGTCTTAGACTTAAGTCTTGGGGCTAAGTCTTAGGGTTAAGTCTTAAATCTTAGGTTTAAGTCTCAGTGTTGAGTCTTAGGGATAAGTCTTTGAATTAAGTCTTCAAGTTTTGTCTTAAGGTTTAACCTTAAGTTTAAGTCATAGGGTTAAGTCTTAGGGTTAAGTATTGAGTGTAAATCTTAAGGTTACGCTTTAAAGGTTAAGTCTTAATGGTACATCTTAAAGTTAAGTCTTAGCATTAAGACTTAGGGTTAAATCCCAGGGTTAAATTTCAAGGTAAAGTCTCAAGGTTAAGTCTCAGGGTTACGTGGTAAGGTTGTGTCTTAGGATTCAGTCTTAGGGTTAAGTTTTGAGGTTAAATTGAGGTTAAGTCTTAGGGTTAAGTCTCAGGATTATGTCTTAGGGATAAGTCTTAAGTTTAAACCTTAAGCTTAAGTCTTAGGGTTAAGCCTTAAGGTTAAGTGTCAGGGTTAATTCCTAAAGGTTAAGTCTTAAGTTGACATCTCATAGATTGCGTCTTAGGGTTAATTAAGTCTTAAGTTTACATCTCATAGATTGAGTCTTAGGGTTAAGTCTGCATCTTAAGTCTTAGGGTTAAGTCTTAGAGTACAATCTTGAGGATAAGTCTTATGGTTAAGTCTCAGGGTTAAGTCTTAAGGTTGAGCCTTAAGGTTAAGTCTTAGGGTTAAGCCTTAGAGTTATGTCTTGGGGCTAAGTCTTAGGGCTAAGTCTCAGGATTAAGTATCAAGGTTAAAGCTCAAGGATAAGTCTCAGGGCTACGTTTTAGGGTTAAGTCTTCAGGTTAAATCTTAGGTTTAAGTCTCAGTTTTCAGTTTTAGGGATAAGTCTTATGGATAAATTTCACGACTAAGTCTCAGGGTTGAGTCTTAAGGTTAAAACTTAACCTGAAGTCTTAGGGTTAAGTCTTATGGTTAAATCTTAATGTTAAATCGTAATTTTAAGTCTCAGCGTTCAGTCTAAAGTTGAAATCACAAGTTGAAGTCTTAGGGTTAACTCTTTAGAGTTAAGTCTTGGGGATAAGTCTTAGGGTTAAGTCTTAACGTTTCAGTCCTAAGGTTAACTCTTAGGGTTAAATCTGTAAGGTCAACACTTAAGGTTAACTCTTAGGGTTAAGTTTAGGGTTAAGCCTTAAGGTTACATCTTAAAGTTAAATATTAAGGTTAAGTCTTAGGGCTATTTCTTAAGTTTAAGTCTGAGGGTTATATCTGAGCGTTAATTATTAAGTTGAAGTCTTAGAGTTCATTCTCAGGGTTAAGTCTTCAAGTTACTTCTTAAGGTTGAGGCTTAGGATTAAGTTTTAAGGTTAAGTCCGAATGTTCCATCTTAAAGTTAAGTCTTAGGGTTAAATCTCAGTGTTAAGTCTCAAGGTTAGGTCTCAGGGTAGAAGTCGTAAGGTTGTGTCTTAATGTTCAGGCTTATTGTTAAGTCTTGAAAGTTATATTTTAGGGTTCAGTCTTAGGGTTAAATTTTAAGGTTAAGTCTTCAGGTTAAGTCTTAAGGGGAAGTCTTATGGCTTGAATCTTAGGGTTAAGTCTAAAGTTTAATTCATAAGTTTAAGTCTTAGACTTAAGTCTTGGGGCTAAGTCTTAGGGTTAAGTCTTAAATCTTAGGTTTAAGTCTCAGTGTTGAGTCTTAGGGATAAGTCTTTGAATTAAGTCTTCAAGTTTTGTCTTAAGGTTTAACCTTAAGTTTAAGTCATAGGGTTAAGTCTTAGGGTTAAGTATTGAGTGTAAATCTTAAGGTTACGCTTTAAAGGTTAAGTCTTAATGGTACATCTTAAAGTTAAGTCTTAGCATTAAGACTTAGGGTTAAATCCCAGGGTTAAATTTCAAGGTAAAGTCTCAAGGTTAAGTCTCAGGGTTACGTGGTAAGGTTGTGTCTTAGGATTCAGTCTTAGGGTTAAGTTTTGAGGTTAAATTGAGGTTAAGTCTTAGGGTTAAGTCTCAGGATTATGTCTTAGGGATAAGTCTTAAGTTTAAACCTTAAGCTTAAGTCTTAGGGTTAAGCCTTAAGGTTAAGTGTCAGGGTTAATTCCTAAAGGTTAAGTCTTAAGTTTACATCTCATAGATTGCGTCTTAGGATTAATTAAGTCTTAAGTTTACATCTCATAGATTGAGTCTTAGGGTTAAGTCTGCATCTTAAGTCTTAGGGTTAAGTCTTAGAGTACAATCTTGAGGATAAGTCTTATGGTTAAGTCTCAGGGTTAAGTCTTAAGGTTGAGCCTTAAGGTTAAGTCTTAGGGTTAAGCCTTAGAGTTATGTCTTGGGGCTAAGTCTTAGGGCTAAGTCTCAGGATTAAGTATCAAGGTTAAAGCTCAAGGATAAGTCTCAGGGCTACGTTTTAGGGTTAAGTCTTCAGGTTAAATCTTAGGTTTAAGTCTCAGTTTTCAGTTTTAGGGATAAGTCTTATGGATAAATTTCACGACTAAGTCTCAGGGTTGAGTCTTAAGGTTAAAACTTAACCTGAAGTCTTAGGGTTAAGTCTTATGGTTAAATCTTAATGTTAAATCGTAATTTTAAGTCTTAGCGTTCAGTCTAAAGTTGAAATCACAAGTTGAAGTCTTAGGGTTAACTCTTTAGAGTTAAGTCTTGGGGATAAGTCTTAGGGTTAAGTCTTAACGTTTCAGTCCTAAGGTTAACTCTTAGGGTTAAATCTGTAAGGTCAACACTTAAGGTTAACTCTTAGGGTTAAGTTTAGGGTTAAGCCTTAAGGTTACATCTTAAAGTTAAATATTAAGGTTAAGTCTTAGGGCTATTTCTTAAGTTTAAGTCTGAGGGTTATATCTGAGCGTTAATTATTAAGTTGAAGTCTTAGAGTTCATTCTCAGGGTTAAGTCTTCAAGTTACTTCTTAAGGTTGAGGCTTAGGATTAAGTTTTAAGGTTAAGTCCGAATGTTACATCTTAAAGTTAAGTCTTAGGGTTAAATCTCAGTGTTAAGTCTCAAGGTTAGGTCTCAGGGTAGAAGTCGTAAGGTTGTGTCTTAATGTTCAGGCTTATTGTTAAGTCTTGAAAGTTATATTTTAGGGTTCAGTCTTAGGGTTAAATTTTAAGGTTAAGTCTTCAGGTTAAGTCTTAAGGGGAAGTCTTATGGCTTGAATCTTAGGGTTAAGTCTAAAGTTTAATTCATAAGTTTAAGTCTTAGACTTAAGTCTTGGGGCTAAGTCTTAGGGTTAAGTCTTAAATCTTAGGTTTAAGTCTCAGTGTTGAGTCTTAGGGATAAGTCTTTGAATTAAGTCTTCAAGTTTTGTCTTAAGGTTTAACCTTAAGTTTAAGTCATAGGGTTAAGTCTTAGGGTTAAGTATTGAGTGTAAATCTTAAGGTTACGCTTTAAAGGTTAAGTCTTAATGGTACATCTTAAAGTTAAGTCTTAGCATTAAGACTTAGGGTTAAATCCCAGGGTTAAATTTCAAGGTAAAGTCTCAAGGTTAAGTCTCAGGGTTACGTGGTAAGGTTGTGTCTTAGGATTCAGTCTTAGGGTTAAGTTTTGAGGTTAAATTGAGGTTAAGGCTTAGGGTTAAGTCTCAGGATTATGTCTTAGGGATAAGGCTTAAGTTTAAACCTTAAGCTTAAGTCTTAGGGTTAAGCCTTAAGGTTAAGTGTCAGGGTTAATTCCTAAAGGTTAAGTCTTAAGTTGACATCTCATAGATTGCGTCTTAGGGTTAATTAAGTCTTAAGTTTACATCTCATAGATTGAGTCTTAGGGTTAAGTCTGCATCTTAAGTCTTAGGGTTAAGTCTTAGAGTACAATCTTGAGGATAAGTCTTATGGTTAAGTCTCAGGGTTAAGTCTTAAGGTTGAGCCTTAAGGTTAAGTCTTAGGGTTAAGCCTTAGAGTTATGTCTTGGGGCTAAGTCTTAGGGCTAAGTCTCAGGATTAAGTATCAAGGTTAAAGCTCAAGGATAAGTCTCAGGGCTACGTTTTAGGGTTAAGTCTTCAGGTTAAATCTTAGGTTTAAGTCTCAGTTTTCAGTTTTAGGGATAAGTCTTATGGATAAATTTCACGACTAAGTCTCAGGGTTGAGTCTTAAGGTTAAAACTTAACCTGAAGTCTTAGGGTTAAGTCTTATGGTTAAATCTTAATGTTAAATCGTAATTTTAAGTCTTAGCGTTCAGTCTAAAGTTGAAATCACAAGTTGAAGTCTTAGGGTTAACTCTTTAGAGTTAAGTCTTGGGGATAAGTCTTAGGGTTAAGTCTTAACGTTTCAGTCCTAAGGTTAACTCTTAGGGTTAAATCTGTAAGGTCAACACTTAAGGTTAACTCTTAGGGTTAAGTTTAGGGTTAAGCCTTAAGGTTACATCTTAAAGTTAAATATTAAGGTTAAGTCTTAGGGCTATTTCTTAAGTTTAAGTCTGAGGGTTATATCTGAGCGTTAATTATTAAGTTGAAGTCTTAGAGTTCATTCTCAGGGTTAAGTCTTCAAGTTACTTCTTAAGGTTGAGGCTTAGGATTAAGTTTTAAGGTTAAGTCCGAATGTTACATCTTAAAGTTAAGTCTTAGGGTTAAATCTCAGTGTTAAGTCTCAAGGTTAGGTCTCAGGGTAGAAGTCGTAAGGTTGTGTCTTAATGTTCAGGCTTATTGTTAAGTCTTGAAAGTTATATTTTAGGGTTCAGTCTTAGGGTTAAATTTTAAGGTTAAGTCTTCAGGTTAAGTCTTAAGGGGAAGTCTTATGGCTTGAGTCTTAGGGTTAAGTCTAAAGTTTAATTCATAAGTTTAAGTCTTAGACTTAAGTCTTGGGGCTAAGTCTTAGGGTTAAGTCTTAAATCTTAGGTTTAAGTCTCAGTGTTGAGTCTTAGGGATAAGTCTTTGAATTAAGTCTTCAAGTTTTGTCTTAAGGTTTAACCTTAAGTTTAAGTCATAGGGTTAAGTCTTAGGGTTAAGTATTGAGTGTAAATCTTAAGGTTACGCTTTAAAGGTTAAGTCTTAATGGTACATCTTAAAGTTAAGTCTTAGCATTAAGACTTAGGGTTAAATCCCAGGGTTAAATTTCAAGGTAAAGTCTCAAGGTTAAGTCTCAGGGTTACGTGGTAAGGTTGTGTCTTAGGATTCAGTCTTAGGGTTAAGTTTTGAGGTTAAATTGAGGTTAAGTCTTAGGGTTAAGTCTCAGGATTATGTCTTAGGGATAAGTCTTAAGTTTAAACCTTAAGCTTAAGTCTTAGGGTTAAGCCTTAAGGTTAAGTGTCAGGGTTAATTCCTAAAGGTTAAGTCTTAAGTTGACATCTCATAGATTGCGTCTTAGGGTTAATTAAGTCTTAAGTTTACATCTCATAGATTGAGTCTTAGGGTTAAGTCTGCATCTTAAGTCTTAGGGTTAAGTCTTAGAGTACAATCTTGAGGATAAGTCTTATGGTTAAGTCTCAGGGTTAAGTCTTAAGGTTGAGCCTTAAGGTTAAGTCTTAGGGTTAAGCCTTAGAGTTATGTCTTGGGGCTAAGTCTTAGGGCTAAGTCTCAGGATTAAGTATCAAGGTTAAAGCTCAAGGATAAGTCTCAGGGCTACGTTTTAGGGTTAAGTCTTCAGGTTAAATCTTAGGTTTAAGTCTCAGTTTTCAGTTTTAGGGATAAGTCTTATGGATAAATTTCACGACTAAGTCTCAGGGTTGAGTCTTAAGGTTAAAACTTAACCTGAAGTCTTAGGGTTAAGTCTTATGGTTAAATCTTAATGTTAAATCGTAATTTTAAGTCTTAGCGTTCAGTCTAAAGTTGAAATCACAAGTTGAAGTCTTAGGGTTAACTCTTTAGAGTTAAGTCTTGGGGATAAGTCTTAGGGTTAAGTCTTAACGTTTCAGTCCTAAGGTTAACTCTTAGGGTTAAATCTGTAAGGTCAACACTTAAGGTTAACTCTTAGGGTTAAGTTTAGGGTTAAGCCTTAAGGTTACATCTTAAAGTTAAATATTAAGGTTAAGTCTTAGGGCTATTTCTTAAGTTTAAGTCTGAGGGTTATATCTGAGCGTTAATTATTAAGTTGAAGTCTTAGAGTTCATTCTCAGGGTTAAGTCTTCAAGTTACTTCTTAAGGTTGAGGCTTAGGATTAAGTTTTAAGGTTAAGTCCGAATGTTCCATCTTAAAGTTAAGTCTTAGGGTTAAATCTCAGTGTTAAGTCTCAAGGTTAGGTCTCAGGGTAGAAGTCGTAAGGTTGTGTCTTAATGTTCAGGCTTATTGTTAAGTCTTGAAAGTTATATTTTAGGGTTCAGTCTTAGGGTTAAATTTTAAGGTTAAGTCTTCAGGTTAAGTCTTAAGGGGAAGTCTTATGGCTTGAATCTTAGGGTTAAGTCTAAAGTTTAATTCATAAGTTTAAGTCTTAGACTTAAGTCTTGGGGCTAAGTCTTAGGGTTAAGTCTTAAATCTTAGGTTTAAGTCTCAGTGTTGAGTCTTAGGGATAAGTCTTTGAATTAAGTCTTCAAGTTTTGTCTTAAGGTTTAACCTTAAGTTTAAGTCATAGGGTTAAGTCTTAGGGTTAAGTATTGAGTGTAAATCTTAAGGTTACGCTTTAAAGGTTAAGTCTTAATGGTACATCTTAAAGTTAAGTCTTAGCATTAAGACTTAGGGTTAAATCCCAGGGTTAAATTTCAAGGTAAAGTCTCAAGGTTAAGTCTCAGGGTTACGTGGTAAGGTTGTGTCTTAGGATTCAGTCTTAGGGTTAAGTTTTGAGGTTAAATTGAGGTTAAGTCTTAGGGTTAAGTCTCAGGATTATGTCTTAGGGATAAGTCTTAAGTTTAAACCTTAAGCTTAAGTCTTAGGGTTAAGCCTTAAGGTTAAGTGTCAGGGTTAATTCCTAAAGGTTAAGTCTTAAGTTTACATCTCATAGATTGCGTCTTAGGGTTAATTAAGTCTTAAGTTTACATCTCATAGATTGAGTCTTAGGGTTAAGTCTGCATCTTAAGTCTTAGGGTTAAGTCTTAGAGTACAATCTTGAGGATAAGTCTTATGGTTAAGTCTCAGGGTTAAGTCTTAAGGTTGAGCCTTAAGGTTAAGTCTTAGGGTTAAGCCTTAGAGTTATGTCTTGGGGCTAAGTCTTAGGGCTAAGTCTCAGGATTAAGTATCAAGGTTAAAGCTCAAGGATAAGTCTCAGGGCTACGTTTTAGGGTTAAGTCTTCAGGTTAAATCTTAGGTTTAAGTCTCAGTTTTCAGTTTTAGGGATAAGTCTTATGGATAAATTTCACGACTAAGTCTCAGGGTTGAGTCTTAAGGTTAAAACTTAACCTGAAGTCTTAGGGTTAAGTCTTATGGTTAAATCTTAATGTTAAATCGTAATTTTAAGTCTTAGCGTTCAGTCTAAAGTTGAAATCACAAGTTGAAGTCTTAGGGTTAACT
The DNA here is from genome assembly GCF_963210335.1 of Falco punctatus. Classification (NCBI taxonomy): domain Eukaryota; kingdom Metazoa; phylum Chordata; class Aves; order Falconiformes; family Falconidae; genus Falco; species Falco punctatus. Next base: position 1,042,571 of record NW_027660119.1, read on the forward strand.
CTTTAGAGTTAAGTCTTGGGGATAAGTCTTAGGGTTAAGTCTTAACGTTTCAGTCCTAAGGTTAACTCTTAGGGTTAAATCTGTAAGGTCAACACTTAAGGTTAACTCTTAGGGTTAAGTTTAGGGTTAAGCCTTAAGGTTACATCTTAAAGTTAAATATTAAGGTTAAGTCTTAGGGCTATTTCTTAAGTTTAAGTCTGAGGGTTATATCTGAGCGTTAATTATTAAGTTGAAGTCTTAGAGTTCATTCTCAGGGTTAAGTCTTCAAGTTACTTCTTAAGGTTGAGGCTTAGGATTAAGTTTTAAGGTTAAGTCCGAATGTTACATCTTAAAGTTAAGTCTTAGGGTTAAATCTCAGTGTTAAGTCTCAAGGTTAGGTCTCAGGGTAGAAGTCGTAAGGTTGTGTCTTAATGTTCAGGCTTATTGTTAAGTCTTGAAAGTTATATTTTAGGGTTCAGTCTTAGGGTTAAATTTTAAGGTTAAGTCTTCAGGTTAAGTCTTAAGGGGAAGTCTTATGGCTTGAATCTTAGGGTTAAGTCTAAAGTTTAATTCATAAGTTTAAGTCTTAGACTTAAGTCTTGGGGCTAAGTCTTAGGGTTAAGTCTTAAATCTTAGGTTTAAGTCTCAGTGTTGAGTCTTAGGGATAAGTCTTTGAATTAAGTCTTCAAGTTTTGTCTTAAGGTTTAACCTTAAGTTTAAGTCATAGGGTTAAGTCTTAGGGTTAAGTATTGAGTGTAAATCTTAAGGTTACGCTTTAAAGGTTAAGTCTTAATGGTACATCTTAAAGTTAAGTCTTAGCATTAAGACTTAGGGTTAAATCCCAGGGTTAAATTTCAAGGTAAAGTCTCAAGGTTAAGTCTCAGGGTTACGTGGTAAGGTTGTGTCTTAGGATTCAGTCTTAGGGTTAAGTTTTGAGGTTAAATTGAGGTTAAGTCTTAGGGTTAAGTCTCAGGATTATGTCTTAGGGATAAGTCTTAAGTTTAAACCTTAAGCTTAAGTCTTAGGGTTAAGCCTTAAGGTTAAGTGTCAGGGTTAATTCCTAAAGGTTAAGTCTTAAGTTTACATCTCATAGATTGCGTCTTAGGGTTAATTAAGTCTTAAGTTTACATCTCATAGATTGAGTCTTAGGGTTAAGTCTGCATCTTAAGTCTTAGGGTTAAGTCTTAGAGTACAATCTTGAGGATAAGTCTTATGGTTAAGTCTCAGGGTTAAGTCTTAAGGTTGAGCCTTAAGGTTAAGTCTTAGGGTTAAGCCTTAGAGTTATGTCTTGGGGCTAAGTCTTAGGGCTAAGTCTCAGGATTAAGTATCAAGGTTAAAGCTCAAGGATAAGTCTCAGGGCTACGTTTTAGGGTTAAGTCTTCAGGTTAAATCTTAGGTTTAAGTCTCAGTTTTCAGTTTTAGGGATAAGTCTTATGGATAAATTTCACGACTAAGTCTCAGGGTTGAGTCTTAAGGTTAAAACTTAACCTGAAGTCTTAGGGTTAAGTCTTATGGTTAAATCTTAATGTTAAATCGTAATTTTAAGTCTTAGCGTTCAGTCTAAAGTTGAAATCACAAGTTGAAGTCTTAGGGTTAACTCTTTAGAGTTAAGTCTTGGGGATAAGTCTTAGGGTTAAGTCTTAACGTTTCAGTCCTAAGGTTAACTCTTAGGGTTAAATCTGTAAGGTCAACACTTAAGGTTAACTCTTAGGGTTAAGTTTAGGGTTAAGCCTTAAGGTTACATCTTAAAGTTAAATATTAAGGTTAAGTCTTAGGGCTATTTCTTAAGTTTAAGTCTGAGGGTTATATCTGAGCGTTAATTATTAAGTTGAAGTCTTAGAGTTCATTCTCAGGGTTAAGTCTTCAAGTTACTTCTTAAGGTTGAGGCTTAGGATTAAGTTTTAAGGTTAAGTCCGAATGTTACATCTTAAAGTTAAGTCTTAGGGTTAAATCTCAGTGTTAAGTCTCAAGGTTAGGTCTCAGGGTAGAAGTCGTAAGGTTGTGTCTTAATGTTCAGGCTTATTGTTAAGTCTTGAAAGTTATATTTTAGGGTTCAGTCTTAGGGTTAAATTTTAAGGTTAAGTCTTCAGGTTAAGTCTTAAGGGGAAGTCTTATGGCTTGAATCTTAGGGTTAAGTCTAAAGTTTAATTCATAAGTTTAAGTCTTAGACTTAAGTCTTGGGGCTAAGTCTTAGGGTTAAGTCTTAAATCTTAGGTTTAAGTCTCAGTGTTGAGTCTTAGGGATAAGTCTTTGAATTAAGTCTTCAAGTTTTGTCTTAAGGTTTAACCTTAAGTTTAAGTCATAGGGTTAAGTCTTAGGGTTAAGTATTGAGTGTAAATCTTAAGGTTACGCTTTAAAGGTTAAGTCTTAATGGTACATCTTAAAGTTAAGTCTTAGCATTAAGACTTAGGGTTAAATCCCAGGGTTAAATTTCAAGGTAAAGTCTCAAGGTTAAGTCTCAGGGTTACGAGGTAAGGTTGTGTCTTAGGATTCAGTCTTAGGGTTAAGTTTTGAGGTTAAATTGAGGTTAAGGCTTAGGGTTAAGTCTCAGGATTATGTCTTAGGGATAAGGCTTAAGTTTAAACCTTAAGCTTAAGTCTTAGGGTTAAGCCTTAAGGTTAAGTGTCAGGGTTAATTCCTAAAGGTTAAGTCTTAAGTTGACATCTCATAGATTGCGTCTTAGGGTTAATTAAGTCTTAAGTTTACATCTCATAGATTGAGTCTTAGGGTTAAGTCTGCATCTTAAGTCTTAGGGTTAAGTCTTAGAGTACAATCTTGAGGATAAGTCTTATGGTTAAGTCTCAGGGTTAAGTCTTAAGGTTGAGCCTTAAGGTTAAGTCTTAGGGTTAAGCCTTAGAGTTATGTCTTGGGGCTAAGTCTTAGGGCTAAGTCTCAGGATTAAGTATCAAGGTTAAAGCTCAAGGATAAGTCTCAGGGCTACGTTTTAGGGTTAAGTCTTCAGGTTAAATCTTAGGTTTAAGTCTCAGTTTTCAGTTTTAGGGATAAGTCTTATGGATAAATTTCACGACTAAGTCTCAGGGTTGAGTCTTAAGGTTAAAACTTAACCTGAAGTCTTAGGGTTAAGTCTTATGGTTAAATCTTAATGTTAAATCGTAATTTTAAGTCTTAGCGTTCAGTCTAAAGTTGAAATCACAAGTTGAAGTCTTAGGGTTAACTCTTTAGAGTTAAGTCTTGGGGATAAGTCTTAGGGTTAAGTCTTAACGTTTCAGTCCTAAGGTTAACTCTTAGGGTTAAATCTGTAAGGTCAACACTTAAGGTTAACTCTTAGGGTTAAGTTTAGGGTTAAGCCTTAAGGTTACATCTTAAAGTTAAATATTAAGGTTAAGTCTTAGGGCTATTTCTTAAGTTTAAGTCTGAGGGTTATATCTGAGCGTTAATTATTAAGTTGAAGTCTTAGAGTTCATTCTCAGGGTTAAGTCTTCAAGTTACTTCTTAAGGTTGAGGCTTAGGATTAAGTTTTAAGGTTAAGTCCGAATGTTCCATCTTAAAGTTAAGTCTTAGGGTTAAATCTCAGTGTTAAGTCTCAAGGTTAGGTCTCAGGGTAGAAGTCGTAAGGTTGTGTCTTAATGTTCAGGCTTATTGTTAAGTCTTGAAAGTTATATTTTAGGGTTCAGTCTTAGGGTTAAATTTTAAGGTTAAGTCTTCAGGTTAAGTCTTAAGGGGAAGTCTTATGGCTTGAATCTTAGGGTTAAGTCTAAAGTTTAATTCATAAGTTTAAGTCTTAGACTTAAGTCTTGGGGCTAAGTCTTAGGGTTAAGTCTTAAATCTTAGGTTTAAGTCTCAGTGTTGAGTCTTAGGGATAAGTCTTTGAATTAAGTCTTCAAGTTTTGTCTTAAGGTTTAACCTTAAGTTTAAGTCATAGGGTTAAGTCTTAGGGTTAAGTATTGAGTGTAAATCTTAAGGTTACGCTTTAAAGGTTAAGTCTTAATGGTACATCTTAAAGTTAAGTCTTAGCATTAAGACTTAGGGTTAAATCCCAGGGTTAAATTTCAAGGTAAAGTCTCAAGGTTAAGTCTCAGGGTTACGTGGTAAGGTTGTGTCTTAGGATTCAGTCTTAGGGTTAAGTTTTGAGGTTAAATTGAGGTTAAGTCTTAGGGTTAAGTCTCAGGATTATGTCTTAGGGATAAGTCTTAAGTTTAAACCTTAAGCTTAAGTCTTAGGGTTAAGCCTTAAGGTTAAGTGTCAGGGTTAATTCCTAAAGGTTAAGTCTTAAGTTTACATCTCATAGATTGCGTCTTAGGGTTAATTAAGTCTTAAGTTTACATCTCATAGATTGAGTCTTAGGGTTAAGTCTGCATCTTAAGTCTTAGGGTTAAGTCTTAGAGTACAATCTTGAGGATAAGTCTTATGGTTAAGTCTCAGGGTTAAGTCTTAAGGTTGAGCCTTAAGGTTAAGTCTTAGGGTTAAGCCTTAGAGTTATGTCTTGGGGCTAAGTCTTAGGGCTAAGTCTCAGGATTAAGTATCAAGGTTAAAGCTCAAGGATAAGTCTCAGGGCTACGTTTTAGGGTTAAGTCTTCAGGTTAAATCTTAGGTTTAAGTCTCAGTTTTCAGTTTTAGGGATAAGTCTTATGGATAAATTTCACGACTAAGTCTCAGGGTTGAGTCTTAAGGTTAAAACTTAACCTGAAGTCTTAGGGTTAAGTCTTATGGTTAAATCTTAATGTTAAATCGTAATTTTAAGTCTTAGCGTTCAGTCTAAAGTTGAAATCACAAGTTGAAGTCTTAGGGTTAACTCTTTAGAGTTAAGTCTTGGGGATAAGTCTTAGGGTTAAGTCTTAACGTTTCAGTCCTAAGGTTAACTCTTAGGGTTAAATCTGTAAGGTCAACACTTAAGGTTAACTCTTAGGGTTAAGTTTAGGGTTAAGCCTTAAGGTTACATCTTAAAGTTAAATATTAAGGTTAAGTCTTAGGGCTATTTCTTAAGTTTAAGTCTGAGGGTTATATCTGAGCGTTAATTATTAAGTTGAAGTCTTAGAGTTCATTCTCAGGGTTAAGTCTTCAAGTTACTTCTTAAGGTTGAGGCTTAGGATTAAGTTTTAAGGTTAAGTCCGAATGTTACATCTTAAAGTTAAGTCTTAGGGTTAAATCTCAGTGTTAAGTCTCAAGGTTAGGTCTCAGGGTAGAAGTCGTAAGGTTGTGTCTTAATGTTCAGGCTTATTGTTAAGTCTTGAAAGTTATATTTTAGGGTTCAGTCTTAGGGTTAAATTTTAAGGTTAAGTCTTCAGGTTAAGTCTTAAGGGGAAGTCTTATGGCTTGAATCTTAGGGTTAAGTCTAAAGTTTAATTCATAAGTTTAAGTCTTAGACTTAAGTCTTGGGGCTAAGTCTTAGGGTTAAGTCTTAAATCTTAGGTTTAAGTCTCAGTGTTGAGTCTTAGGGATAAGTCTTTGAATTAAGTCTTCAAGTTTTGTCTTAAGGTTTAACCTTAAGTTTAAGTCATAGGGTTAAGTCTTAGGGTTAAGTATTGAGTGTAAATCTTAAGGTTACGCTTTAAAGGTTAAGTCTTAATGGTACATCTTAAAGTTAAGTCTTAGCATTAAGACTTAGGGTTAAATCCCAGGGTTAAATTTCAAGGTAAAGTCTCAAGGTTAAGTCTCAGGGTTACGTGGTAAGGTTGTGTCTTAGGATTCAGTCTTAGGGTTAAGTTTTGAGGTTAAATTGAGGTTAAGTCTTAGGGTTAAGTCTCAGGATTATGTCTTAGGGATAAGTCTTAAGTTTAAACCTTAAGCTTAAGTCTTAGGGTTAAGCCTTAAGGTTAAGTGTCAGGGTTAATTCCTAAAGGTTAAGTCTTAAGTTTACATCTCATAGATTGCGTCTTAGGGTTAATTAAGTCTTAAGTTTACATCTCATAGATTGAGTCTTAGGGTTAAGTCTGCATCTTAAGTCTTAGGGTTAAGTCTTAGAGTACAATCTTGAGGATAAGTCTTATGGTTAAGTCTCAGGGTTAAGTCTTAAGGTTGAGCCTTAAGGTTAAGTCTTAGGGTTAAGCCTTAGAGTTATGTCTTGGGGCTAAGTCTTAGGGCTAAGTCTCAGGATTAAGTATCAAGGTTAAAGCTCAAGGATAAGTCTCAGGGCTACGTTTTAGGGTTAAGTCTTCAGGTTAAATCTTAGGTTTAAGTCTCAGTTTTCAGTTTTAGGGATAAGTCTTATGGATAAATTTCACGACTAAGTCTCAGGGTTGAGTCTTAAGGTTAAAACTTAACCTGAAGTCTTAGGGTTAAGTCTTATGGTTAAATCTTAATGTTAAATCGTAATTTTAAGTCTTAGCGTTCAGTCTAAAGTTGAAATCACAAGTTGAAGTCTTAGGGTTAACTCTTTAGAGTTAAGTCTTGGGGATAAGTCTTAGGGTTAAGTCTTAACGTTTCAGTCCTAAGGTTAACTCTTAGGGTTAAATCTGTAAGGTCAACACTTAAGGTTAACTCTTAGGGTTAAGTTTAGGGTTAAGCCTTAAGGTTACATCTTAAAGTTAAATATTAAGGTTAAGTCTTAGGGCTATTTCTTAAGTTTAAGTCTGAGGGTTATATCTGAGCGTTAATTATTAAGTTGAAGTCTTAGAGTTCATTCTCAGGGTTAAGTCTTCAAGTTACTTCTTAAGGTTGAGGCTTAGGATTAAGTTTTAAGGTTAAGTCCGAATGTTACATCTTAAAGTTAAGTCTTAGGGTTAAATCTCAGTGTTAAGTCTCAAGGTTAGGTCTCAGGGTAGAAGTCGTAAGGTTGTGTCTTAATGTTCAGGCTTATTGTTAAGTCTTGAAAGTTATATTTTAGGGTTCAGTCTTAGGGTTAAATTTTAAGGTTAAGTCTTCAGGTTAAGTCTTAAGGGGAAGTCTTATGGCTTGAATCTTAGGGTTAAGTCTAAAGTTTAATTCATAAGTTTAAGTCTTAGACTTAAGTCTTGGGGCTAAGTCTTAGGGTTAAGTCTTAAATCTTAGGTTTAAGTCTCAGTGTTGAGTCTTAGGGATAAGTCTTTGAATTAAGTCTTCAAGTTTTGTCTTAAGGTTTAACCTTAAGTTTAAGTCATAGGGTTAAGTCTTAGGGTTAAGTATTGAGTGTAAATCTTAAGGTTACGCTTTAAAGGTTAAGTCTTAATGGTACATCTTAAAGTTAAGTCTTAGCATTAAGACTTAGGGTTAAATCCCAGGGTTAAATTTCAAGGTAAAGTCTCAAGGTTAAGTCTCAGGGTTACGAGGTAAGGTTGTGTCTTAGGATTCAGTCTTAGGGTTAAGTTTTGAGGTTAAATTGAGGTTAAGGCTTAGGGTTAAGTCTCAGGATTATGTCTTAGGGATAAGGCTTAAGTTTAAACCTTAAGCTTAAGTCTTAGGGTTAAGCCTTAAGGTTAAGTGTCAGGGTTAATTCCTAAAGGTTAAGTCTTAAGTTGACATCTCATAGATTGCGTCTTAGGGTTAATTAAGTCTTAAGTTTACATCTCATAGATTGAGTCTTAGGGTTAAGTCTGCATCTTAAGTCTTAGGGTTAAGTCTTAGAGTACAATCTTGAGGATAAGTCTTATGGTTAAGTCTCAGGGTTAAGTCTTAAGGTTGAGCCTTAAGGTTAAGTCTTAGGGTTAAGCCTTAGAGTTATGTCTTGGGGCTAAGTCTTAGGGCTAAGTCTCAGGATTAAGTATCAAGGTTAAAGCTCAAGGATAAGTCTCAGGGCTACGTTTTAGGGTTAAGTCTTCAGGTTAAATCTTAGGTTTAAGTCTCAGTTTTCAGTTTTAGGGATAAGTCTTATGGATAAATTTCACGACTAAGTCTCAGGGTTGAGTCTTAAGGTTAAAACTTAACCTGAAGTCTTAGGGTTAAGTCTTATGGTTAAATCTTAATGTTAAATCGTAATTTTAAGTCTTAGCGTTCAGTCTAAAGTTGAAATCACAAGTTGAAGTCTTAGGGTTAACTCTTTAGAGTTAAGTCTTGGGGATAAGTCTTAGGGTTAAGTCTTAACGTTTCAGTCCTAAGGTTAACTCTTAGGGTTAAATCTGTAAGGTCAACACTTAAGGTTAACTCTTAGGGTTAAGTTTAGGGTTAAGCCTTAAGGTTACATCTTAAAGTTAAATATTAAGGTTAAGTCTTAGGGCTATTTCTTAAGTTTAAGTCTGAGGGTTATATCTGAGCGTTAATTATTAAGTTGAAGTCTTAGAGTTCATTCTCAGGGTTAAGTCTTCAAGTTACTTCTTAAGGTTGAGGCTTAGGATTAAGTTTTAAGGTTAAGTCCGAATGTTACATCTTAAAGTTAAGTCTTAGGGTTAAATCTCAGTGTTAAGTCTCAAGGTTAGGTCTCAGGGTAGAAGTCGTAAGGTTGTGTCTTAATGTTCAGGCTTATTGTTAAGTCTTGAAAGTTATATTTTAGGGTTCAGTCTTAGGGTTAAATTTTAAGGTTAAGTCTTCAGGTTAAGTCTTAAGGGGAAGTCTTATGGCTTGAATCTTAGGGTTAAGTCTAAAGTTTAATTCATAAGTTTAAGTCTTAGACTTAAGTCTTGGGGCTAAGTCTTAGGGTTAAGTCTTAAATCTTAGGTTTAAGTCTCAGTGTTGAGTCTTAGGGATAAGTCTTTGAATTAAGTCTTCAAGTTTTGTCTTAAGGTTTAACCTTAAGTTTAAGTCATAGGGTTAAGTCTTAGGGTTAAGTATTGAGTGTAAATCTTAAGGTTACGCTTTAAAGGTTAAGTCTTAATGGTACATCTTAAAGTTAAGTCTTAGCATTAAGACTTAGGGTTAAATCCCAGGGTTAAATTTCAAGGTAAAGTCTCAAGGTTAAGTCTCAGGGTTACGTGGTAAGGTTGTGTCTTAGGATTCAGTCTTAGGGTTAAGTTTTGAGGTTAAATTGAGGTTAAGTCTTAGGGTTAAGTCTCAGGATTATGTCTTAGGGATAAGTCTTAAGTTTAAACCTTAAGCTTAAGTCTTAGGGTTAAGCCTTAAGGTTAAGTGTCAGGGTTAATTCCTAAAGGTTAAGTCTTAAGTTGACATCTCATAGATTGCGTCTTAGGGTTAATTAAGTCTTAAGTTTACATCTCATAGATTGAGTCTTAGGGTTAAGTCTGCATCTTAAGTCTTAGGGTTAAGTCTTAGAGTACAATCTTGAGGATAAGTCTTATGGTTAAGTCTCAGGGTTAAGTCTTAAGGTTGAGCCTTAAGGTTAAGTCTTAGGGTTAAGCCTTAGAGTTATGTCTTGGGGCTAAGTCTTAGGGCTAAGTCTCAGGATTAAGTATCAAGGTTAAAGCTCAAGGATAAGTCTCAGGGCTACGTTTTAGGGTTAAGTCTTCAGGTTAAATCTTAGGTTTAAGTCTCAGTTTTCAGTTTTAGGGATAAGTCTTATGGATAAATTTCACGACTAAGTCTCAGGGTTGAGTCTTAAGGTTAAAACTTAACCTGAAGTCTTAGGGTTAAGTCTTATGGTTAAATCTTAATGTTAAATCGTAATTTTAAGTCTTAGCGTTCAGTCTAAAGTTGAAATCACAAGTTGAAGTCTTAGGGTTAACTCTTTAGAGTTAAGTCTTGGGGATAAGTCTTAGGGTTAAGTCTTAACGTTTCAGTCCTAAGGTTAACTCTTAGGGTTAAATCTGTAAGGTCAACACTTAAGGTTAACTCTTAGGGTTAAGTTTAGGGTTAAGCCTTAAGGTTACATCTTAAAGTTAAATATTAAGGTTAAGTCTTAGGGCTATTTCTTAAGTTTAAGTCTGAGGGTTATATCTGAGCGTTAATTATTAAGTTGAAGTCTTAGAGTTCATTCTCAGGGTTAAGTCTTCAAGTTACTTCTTAAGGTTGAGGCTTAGGATTAAGTTTTAAGGTTAAGTCCGAATGTTACATCTTAAAGTTAAGTCTTAGGGTTAAATCTCAGTGTTAAGTCTCAAGGTTAGGTCTCAGGGTAGAAGTCGTAAGGTTGTGTCTTAATGTTCAGGCTTATTGTTAAGTCTTGAAAGTTATATTTTAGGGTTCAGTCTTAGGGTTAAATTTTAAGGTTAAGTCTTCAGGTTAAGTCTTAAGGGGAAGTCTTATGGCTTGAATCTTAGGGTTAAGTCTAAAGTTTAATTCATAAGTTTAAGTCTTAGACTTAAGTCTTGGGGCTAAGTCTTAGGGTTAAGTCTTAAATCTTAGGTTTAAGTCTCAGTGTTGAGTCTTAGGGATAAGTCTTTGAATTAAGTCTTCAAGTTTTGTCTTAAGGTTTAACCTTAAGTTTAAGTCATAGGGTTAAGTCTTAGGGTTAAGTATTGAGTGTAAATCTTAAGGTTACGCTTTAAAGGTTAAGTCTTAATGGTACATCTTAAAGTTAAGTCTTAGCATTAAGACTTAGGGTTAAATCCCAGGGTTAAATTTCAAGGTAAAGTCTCAAGGTTAAGTCTCAGGGTTACGTGGTAAGGTTGTGTCTTAGGATTCAGTCTTAGGGTTAAGTTTTGAGGTTAAATTGAGGTTAAGTCTTAGGGTTAAGTCTCAGGATTATGTCTTAGGGATAAGTCTTAAGTTTAAACCTTAAGCTTAAGTCTTAGGGTTAAGCCTTAAGGTTAAGTGTCAGGGTTAATTCCTAAAGGTTAAGTCTTAAGTTTACATCTCATAGATTGCGTCTTAGGGTTAATTAAGTCTTAAGTTTACATCTCATAGATTGAGTCTTAGGGTTAAGTCTGCATCTTAAGTCTTAGGGTTAAGTCTTAGAGTACAATCTTGAGGATAAGTCTTATGGTTAAGTCTCAGGGTTAAGTCTTAAGGTTGAGCCTTAAGGTTAAGTCTTAGGGTTAAGCCTTAGAGTTATGTCTTGGGGCTAAGTCTTAGGGCTAAGTCTCAGGATTAAGTATCAAGGTTAAAGCTCAAGGATAAGTCTCAGGGCTACGTTTTAGGGTTAAGTCTTCAGGTTAAATCTTAGGTTTAAGTCTCAGTTTTCAGTTTTAGGGATAAGTCTTATGGATAAATTTCACGACTAAGTCTCAGGGTTGAGTCTTAAGGTTAAAACTTAACCTGAAGTCTTAGGGTTAAGTCTTATGGTTAAATCTTAATGTTAAATCGTAATTTTAAGTCTCAGCGTTCAGTCTAAAGTTGAAATCACAAGTTGAAGTCTTAGGGTTAACTCTTTAGAGTTAAGTCTTGGGGATAAGTCTTAGGGTTAAGTCTTAACGTTTCAGTCCTAAGGTTAACTCTTAGGGTTAAATCTGTAAGGTCAACACTTAAGGTTAACTCTTAGGGTTAAGTTTAGGGTTAAGCCTTAAGGTTACATCTTAAAGTTAAATATTAAGGTTAAGTCTTAGGGCTATTTCTTAAGTTTAAGTCTGAGGGTTATATCTGAGCGTTAATTATTAAGTTGAAGTCTTAGAGTTCATTCTCAGGGTTAAGTCTTCAAGTTACTTCTTAAGGTTGAGGCTTAGGATTAAGTTTTAAGGTTAAGTCCGAATGTTACATCTTAAAGTTAAGTCTTAGGGTTAAATCTCAGTGTTAAGTCTCAAGGTTAGGTCTCAGGGTAGAAGTCGTAAGGTTGTGTCTTAATGTTCAGGCTTATTGTTAAGTCTTGAAAGTTATATTTTAGGGTTCAGTCTTAGGGTTAAATTTTAAGGTTAAGTCTTCAGGTTAAGTCTTAAGGTGAAGTCTTATGGCTTGAGTCTTAGGGTTAAGTCTAAAGTTTAATTCATAAGTTTAAGTCTTAGACTTAAGTCTTGGGGCTAAGTCTTAGGGTTAAGTCTTAAATCTTAGGTTTAAGTCTCAGTGTTGAGTCTTAGGGATAAGTCTTTGAATTAAGTCTTCAAGTTTTGTCTTAAGGTTTAACCTTAAGTTTAAGTCATAGGGTTAAGTCTTAGGGTTAAGTATTGAGTGTAAATCTTAAGGTTACGCTTTAAAGGTTAAGTCTTAATGGTACATCTTAAAGTTAAGTCTTAGCATTAAGACTTAGGGTTAAATCCCAGGGTTAAATTTCAAGGTAAAGTCTCAAGGTTAAGTCTCAGGGTTACGTGGTAAGGTTGTGTCTTAGGATTCAGTCTTAGGGTTAAGTTTTGAGGTTAAATTGAGGTTAAGTCTTAGGGTTAAGTCTCAGGATTATGTCTTAGGGATAAGTCTTAAGTTTAAACCTTAAGCTTAAGTCTTAGGGTTAAGCCTTAAGGTTAAGTGTCAGGGTTAATTCCTAAAGGTTAAGTCTTAAGTTTACATCTCATAGATTGCGTCTTAGGGTTAATTAAGTCTTAAGTTTACATCTCATAGATTGAGTCTTAGGGTTAAGTCTGCATCTTAAGTCTTAGGGTTAAGTCTTAGAGTACAATCTTGAGGATAAGTCTTATGGTTAAGTCTCAGGGTTAAGTCTTAAGGTTGAGCCTTAAGGTTAAGTCTTAGGGTTAAGCCTTAGAGTTATGTCTTGGGGCTAAGTCTTAGGGCTAAGTCTCAGGATTAAGTATCAAGGTTAAAGCTCAAGGATAAGTCTCAGGGCTACGTTTTAGGGTTAAGTCTTCAGGTTAAATCTTAGGTTTAAGTCTCAGTTTTCAGTTTTAGGGATAAGTCTTATGGATAAATTTCACGACTAAGTCTCAGGGTTGAGTCTTAAGGTTAAAACTTAACCTGAAGTCTTAGGGTTAAGTCTTATGGTTAAATCTTAATGTTAAATCGTAATTTTAAGTCTTAGCGTTCAGTCTAAAGTTTAAATCACAAGTTGAAGTCTTAGGGTTAACTCTTCAGAGTTAAGTCTTGGGGATAAGTCTTAGGGTTAAGTCTTAACGTTTCAGTCCTAAGGTTAACTCTTAGGGTTAAATCTGTAAGGTCAACACTTAAGGTTAACTCTTAGGGTTAAGTTTAGGGTTAAGCCTTAAGGTTACATCTTAAAGTTAAATATTAAGGTTAAGTCTTAGGGCTATTTCTTAAGTTTAAGTCTGAGGGTTATATCTGAGCGTTAATTATTAAGTTGAAGTCTTAGAGTTCATTCTCAGGGTTAAGTCTTCAAGTTACTTCTTAAGGTTGAGGCTTAGGATTAAGTTTTAAGGTTAAGTCCGAATGTTCCATCTTAAAGTTAAGTCTTAGGGTTAAATCTCAGTGTTAAGTCTCAAGGTTAGGTCTCAGGGTAGAAGTCGTAAGGTTGTGTCTTAATGTTCAGGCTTATTGTTAAGTCTTGAAAGTTATATTTTAGGGTTCAGTCTTAGGGTTAAATTTTAAGGTTAAGTCTTCAGGTTAAGTCTTAAGGGGAAGTCTTATGGCTTGAATCTTAGGGTTAAGTCTAAAGTTTAATTCATAAGTTTAAGTCTTAGACTTAAGTCTTGGGGCTAAGTCTTAGGGTTAAGTCTTAAATCTTAGGTTTAAGTCTCAGTGTTGAGTCTTAGGGATAAGTCTTTGAATTAAGTCTTCAAGTTTTGTCTTAAGGTTTAACCTTAAGTTTAAGTCATAGGGTTAAGTCTTAGGGTTAAGTATTAAGTGTAAATCTTAAGGTTACGCTTTAAGGTTAAGTCTTAATGGTACATCTTAAAGTTAAGTCTTAGCATTAAGACTCTAGGGTTAAATCCCAGGGTTAAATTTCAAGGTAAAGTCTCAAGGTTAAGTCTCAGGGTTACGTGGTAAGGTTGTGTCTTAGGATTCAGTCTTAGGGTTAAGTTTTGAGGTTAAATTGAGGTTAAGTCTTAGGGTTAAGTCTCAGGATTATGTCTTAGGGATAAGTCTTAAGTTTAAACCTTAAGCTTAAGTCTTAGGGTTAAGCCTTAAGGTTAAGTGTCAGGGTTAATTCCTAAAGGTTAAGTCTTAAGTTTACATCTCATAGATTGCGTCTTAGGGTTAATTAAGTCTTAAGTTTACATCTCATAGATTGAGTCTTAGGGTTAAGTCTGCATCTTAAGTCTTAGGGTTAAGTCTTAGAGTACAATCTTGAGGATAAGTCTTATGGTTAAGTCTCAGGGTTAAGTCTTAATGAAGGTTGAGCCTTAAGGTTAAGTCTTAGGGTTAAGCCTTAGAGTTATGTCTTGGGGCTAAGTCTTAGGGCTAAGTCTCAGGATTAAGTATCAAGGTTAAAGCTCAAGGATAAGTCTCAGGGCTACGTTTTAGGGTTAAGTCTTCAGGTTAAATCTTAGGTTTAAGTCTCAGTTTTCAGTTTTAGGGATAAGTCTTATGGATAAATTTCACGACTAAGTCTCAGGGTTGAGTCTTAAGGTTAAAACTTAACCTGAAGTCTTAGGGTTAAGTCTTATGGTTAAATCTTAATGTTAAATCGTAATTTTAAGTCTTAGCGTTCAGTCTAAAGTTGAAATCACAAGTTGAAGTCTTAGGGTTAACTCTTTAGAGTTAAGTCTTGGGGATAAGTCTTAGGGTTAAGTCTTAACGTTTCAGTCCTAAGGTTAACTCTTAGGGTTAAATCTGTAAGGTCAACACTTAAGGTTAACTCTTAGGGTTAAGTTTAGGGTTAAGCCTTAAGGTTACATCTTAAAGTTAAATATTAAGGTTAAGTCTTAGGGCTATTTCTTAAGTTTAAGTCTGAGGGTTATATCTGAGCGTTAATTATTAAGTTGAAGTCTTAGAGTTCATTCTCAGGGTTAAGTCTTCAAGTTACTTCTTAAGGTTGAGGCTTAGGATTAAGTTTTAAGGTTAAGTCCGAATGTTACATCTTAAAGTTAAGTCTTAGGGTTAAATCTCAGTGTTAAGTCTCAAGGTTAGGTCTCAGGGTAGAAGTCGTAAGGTTGTGTCTTAATGTTCAGGCTTATTGTTAAGTCTTGAAAGTTATATTTTAGGGTTCAGTCTTAGGGTTAAATTTTAAGGTTAAGTCTTCAGGTTAAGTCTTAAGGGGAAGTCTTATGGCTTGAGTCTTAGGGTTAAGTCTAAAGTTTAATTCATAAGTTTAAGTCTTAGACTTAAGTCTTGGGGCTAAGTCTTAGGGTTAAGTCTTAAATCTTAGGTTTAAGTCTCAGTGTTGAGTCTTAGGGATAAGTCTTTGAATTAAGTCTTCAAGTTTTGTCTTAAGGTTTAACCTTAAGTTTAAGTCATAGGGTTAAGTCTTAGGGTTAAGTATTGAGTGTAAATCTTAAGGTTACGCTTTAAAGGTTAAGTCTTAATGGTACATCTTAAAGTTAAGTCTTAGCATTAAGACTCTAGGGTTAAATCCCAGGGTTAAATTTCAAGGTAAAGTCTCAAGGTTAAGTCTCAGGGTTACGTGGTAAGGTTGTGTCTTAGGATTCAGTCTTAGGGTTAAGTTTTGAAGTTAAATTGAGGTTAAGTCTTAGGGTTAAGTCTCAGGATTATGTCTTAGGGATAAGGCTTAAGTTTAAACCTTAAGCTTAAGTCTTAGGGTTAAGCCTTAAGGTTAAGTGTCAGGGTTAATTCCTAAAGGTTAAGTCTTAAGTTTACATCTCATAGATTGCGTCTTAGGGTTAATTAAGTCTTAAGTTTACATCTCATAGATTGAGTCTTAGGGTTAAGTCTGCATCTTAAGTCTTAGGGTTAAGTCTTAGAGTACAATCTTGAGGATAAGTCTTATGGTTAAGTCTCAGGGTTAAGTCTTAAGGTTGAGCCTTAAGGTTAAGTCTTAGGGTTAAGCCTTAGAGTTATGTCTTGGGGCTAAGTCTTAGGGCTAAGTCTCAGGATTAAGTATCAAGGTTAAAGCTCAAGGATAAGTCTCAGGGCTACGTTTTAGGGTTAAGTCTTCAGGTTAAATCTTAGGTTTAAGTCTCAGTTTTCAGTTTTAGGGATAAGTCTTATGGATAAATTTCACGACTAAGTCTCAGGGTTGAGTCTTAAGGTTAAAACTTAACCTGAAGTCTTAGGGTTAAGTCTTATGGTTAAATCTTAATGTTAAATCGTAATTTTAAGTCTTAGCGTTCAGTCTAAAGTTGAAATCACAAGTTGAAGTCTTAGGGTTAACTCTTTAGAGTTAAGTCTTGGGGATAAGTCTTAGGGTTAAGTCTTAACGTTTCAGTCCTAAGGTTAACTCTTAGGGTTAAATCTGTAAGGTCAACACTTAAGGTTAACTCTTAGGGTTAAGTTTAGGGTTAAGCCTTAAGGTTACATCTTAAAGTTAAATATTAAGGTTAAGTCTTAGGGCTATTTCTATAAGTTTAAGTCTGAGGGTTATATCTGAGCGTTCATTATTAAGTTGAAGTCTTAGAGTTCATTCTCAGGGTTAAGTCTTCAAGTTACTTCTAAAGGTTGAGGCTTAGGATTAAGTTTTAAGGTTAAGTCCGAATGTTCCATCTTAAAGTTAAGTCTTAGGGTTAAATCTCAGTGTTAAGTCTCAAGGTTAGGTCTCAGGGTAGAAGTCGTAAGGTTGTGTCTTAATGTTCAGTCTTATTGTTAACTCTTAAAAGTTATATTTTAGGGTTCAGTCTTAGGGTTAAATTTTAAGGTTAAGTCTTCAGGTTAAGTCTTAAGGGGAAGTCTTATGGCTTGAGTCTTAGGGTTAAGTCTAAAGTTTAATTCATAAGTTTAAGTCTTAGACTTAAGTCTTGGGGCTAAGTCTTAGGGTTAAGTCTTAAATCTTAGGTTTAAGTCTCAGTGTTGAGTCTTAGGGATAAGTCTTTGAATTAAGTCTTCGAGTTTTGTCTTAAGGTTTAACCTTAAGTTTAAGTCATAGGGTTAAGTCTTAGGGTTAAGTATTGAGTGTAAATCTTAAGGTTACGCTTTAAAGGTTAAGTCTTAATGGTACATCTTAAAGTTAAGTCTTAGCATTAAGACTTAGGGTTAAATCCCAGGGTTAAATTTCAAGGTAAAGTCTCAAGGTTAAGTCTCAGGGTTACGTGGTAAGGTTGTGTCTTAGGATTCAGTCTTAGGGTTAAGTTTTGAGGTTAAATTGAGGTTAAGTCTTAGGGTTAAGTCTCAGGATTATGTCTTAGGGATAAGTCTTAAGTTTAAACCTTAAGCTTAAGTCTTAGGGTTAAGCCTTAAGGTTAAGTGTCAGGGTTAATTCCTAAAGGTTAAGTCTTAAGTTTACATCTCATAGATTGCGTCTTAGGGTTAATTAAGTCTTAAGTTTACATCTCATAGATTGAGTCTTAGGGTTAAGTCTGCATCTTAAGTCTTAGGGTTAAGTCTTAGAGTACAATCTTGAGGATAAGTCTTATGGTTAAGTCTCAGGGTTAAGTCTTAAGGTTGAGCCTTAAGGTTAAGTCTTAGGGTTAAGCCTTAGAGTTATGTCTTGGGGCTAAGTCTTAGGGCTAAGTCTCAGGATTAAGTATCAAGGTTAAAGCTCAAGGATAAGTCTCAGGGCTACGTTTTAGGGTTAAGTCTTCAGGTTAAATCTTAGGTTTAAGTCTCAGTTTTCAGTTTTAGGGATAAGTCTTATGGATAAATTTCACGACTAAGTCTCAGGGTTGAGTCTTAAGGTTAAAACTTAACCTGAAGTCTTAGGGTTAAGTCTTATGGTTAAATCTTAATGTTAAATCGTAATTTTAAGTCTTAGCGTTCAGTCTAAAGTTGAAATCACAAGTTGAAGTCTTAGGGTTAACTCTTTAGAGTTAAGTCTTGGGGATAAGTCTTAGGGTTAAGTCTTAACGTTTCAGTCCTAAGGTTAACTCTTAGGGTTAAATCTGTAAGGTCAACACTTAAGGTTAACTCTTAGGGTTAAGTTTAGGGTTAAGCCTTAAGGTTACATCTTAAAGTTAAATATTAAGGTTAAGTCTTAGGGCTATTTCTTAAGTTTAAGTCTGAGGGTTATATCTGAGCGTTAATTATTAAGTTGAAGTCTTAGAGTTCATTCTCAGGGTTAAGTCTTCAAGTTACTTCTTAAGGTTGAGGCTTAGGATTAAGTTTTAAGGTTAAGTCCGAATGTTACATCTTAAAGTTAAGTCTTAGGGTTAAATCTCAGTGTTAAGTCTCAAGGTTAGGTCTCAGGGTAGAAGTCGTAAGGTTGTGTCTTAATGTTCAGGCTTATTGTTAAGTCTTGAAAGTTATATTTTAGGGTTCAGTCTTAGGGTTAAATTTTAAGGTTAAGTCTTCAGGTTAAGTCTTAAGGGGAAGTCTTATGGCTTGAATCTTAGGGTTAAGTCTAAAGTTTAATTCATAAGTTTAAGTCTTAGACTTAAGTCTTGGGGCTAAGTCTTAGGGTTAAGTCTTAAATCTTAGGTTTAAGTCTCAGTGTTGAGTCTTAGGGATAAGTCTTTGAATTAAGTCTTCAAGTTTTGTCTTAAGGTTTAACCTTAAGTTTAAGTCATAGGGTTAAGTCTTAGGGTTAAGTATTGAGTGTAAATCTTAAGGTTACGCTTTAAAGGTTAAGTCTTAATGGTACATCTTAAAGTTAAGTCTTAGCATTAAGACTTAGGGTTAAATCCCAGGGTTAAATTTCAAGGTAAAGTCTCAAGGTTAAGTCTCAGGGTTACGTGGTAAGGTTGTGTCTTAGGATTCAGTCTTAGGGTTAAGTTTTGAAGTTAAATTGAGGTTAAGTCTTAGGGTTAAGTCTCAGGATTATGTCTTAGGGATAAGGCTTAAGTTTAAACCTTAAGCTTAAGTCTTAGGGTTAAGCCTTAAGGTTAAGTGTCAGGGTTAATTCCTAAAGGTTAAGTCTTAAGTTTACATCTCATAGATTGCGTCTTAGGGTTAATTAAGTCTTAAGTTTACATCTCATAGATTGAGTCTTAGGGTTAAGTCTGCATCTTAAGTCTTAGGGTTAAGTCTTAGAGTACAATCTTGAGGATAAGTCTTATGGTTAAGTCTCAGGGTTAAGTCTTAAGGTTGAGCCTTAAGGTTAAGTCTTAGGGTTAAGCCTTAGAGTTATGTCTTGGGGCTAAGTCTTAGGGCTAAGTCTCAGGATTAAGTATCAAGGTTAAAGCTCAAGGATAAGTCTCAGGGCTACGTTTTAGGGTTAAGTCTTCAGGTTAAATCTTAGGTTTAAGTCTCAGTTTTCAGTTTTAGGGATAAGTCTTATGGATAAATTTCACGACTAAGTCTCAGGGTTGAGTCTTAAGGTTAAAACTTAACCTGAAGTCTTAGGGTTAAGTCTTATGGTTAAATCTTAATGTTAAATCGTAATTTTAAGTCTTAGCGTTCAGTCTAAAGTTGAAATCACAAGTTGAAGTCTTAGGGTTAACTCTTTAGAGTTAAGTCTTGGGGATAAGTCTTAGGGTTAAGTCTTAACGTTTCAGTCCTAAGGTTAACTCTTAGGGTTAAATCTGTAAGGTCAACACTTAAGGTTAACTCTTAGGGTTAAGTTTAGGGTTAAGCCTTAAGGTTACATCTTAAAGTTAAATATTAAGGTTAAGTCTTAGGGCTATTTCTTAAGTTTAAGTCTGAGGGTTATATCTGAGCGTTAATTATTAAGTTGAAGTCTTAGAGTTCATTCTCAGGGTTAAGTCTTCAAGTTACTTCTTAAGGTTGAGGCTTAGGATTAAGTTTTAAGGTTAAGTCCGAATGTTACATCTTAAAGTTAAGTCTTAGGGTTAAATCTCAGTGTTAAGTCTCAAGGTTAGGTCTCAGGGTAGAAGTCGTAAGGTTGTGTCTTAATGTTCAGGCTTATTGTTAAGTCTTGAAAGTTATATTTTAGGGTTCAGTCTTAGGGTTAAATTTTAAGGTTAAGTCTTCAGGTTAAGTCTTAAGGGGAAGTCTTATGGCTTGAGTCTTAGGGTTAAGTCTAAAGTTTAATTCATAAGTTTAAGTCTTAGACTTAAGTCTTGGGGCTAAGTCTTAGGGTTAAGTCTTAAATCTTAGGTTTAAGTCTCAGTGTTGAGTCTTAGGGATAAGTCTTTGAATTAAGTCTTCAAGTTTTGTCTTAAGGTTTAACCTTAAGTTTAAGTCATAGGGTTAAGTCTTAGGGTTAAGTATTGAGTGTAAATCTTAAGGTTACGCTTTAAAGGTTAAGTCTTAATGGTACATCTTAAAGTTAAGTCTTAGCATTAAGACTCTAGGGTTAAATCCCAGGGTTAAATTTCAAGGTAAAGTCTCAAGGTTAAGTCTCAGGGTTACGTGGTAAGGTTGTGTCTTAGGATTCAGTCTTAGGGTTAAGTTTTGAAGTTAAATTGAGGTTAAGTCTTAGGGTTAAGTCTCAGGATTATGTCTTAGGGATAAGGCTTAAGTTTAAACCTTAAGCTTAAGTCTTAGGGTTAAGCCTTAAGGTTAAGTGTCAGGGTTAATTCCTAAAGGTTAAGTCTTAAGTTTACATCTCATAGATTGCGTCTTAGGGTTAATTAAGTCTTAAGTTTACATCTCATAGATTGAGTCTTAGGGTTAAGTCTGCATCTTAAGTCTTAGGGTTAAGTCTTAGAGTACAATCTTGAGGATAAGTCTTATGGTTAAGTCTCAGGGTTAAGTCTTAAGGTTGAGCCTTAAGGTTAAGTCTTAGGGTTAAGCCTTAGAGTTATGTCTTGGGGCTAAGTCTTAGGGCTAAGTCTCAGGATTAAGTATCAAGGTTAAAGCTCAAGGATAAGTCTCAGGGCTACGTTTTAGGGTTAAGTCTTCAGGTTAAATCTTAGGTTTAAGTCTCAGTTTTCAGTTTTAGGGATAAGTCTTATGGATAAATTTCACGACTAAGTCTCAGGGTTGAGTCTTAAGGTTAAAACTTAACCTGAAGTCTTAGGGTTAAGTCTTATGGTTAAATCTTAATGTTAAATCGTAATTTTAAGTCTTAGCGTTCAGTCTAAAGTTGAAATCACAAGTTGAAGTCTTAGGGTTAACTCTTTAGAGTTAAGTCTTGGGGATAAGTCTTAGGGTTAAGTCTTAACGTTTCAGTCCTAAGGTTAACTCTTAGGGTTAAATCTGTAAGGTCAACACTTAAGGTTAACTCTTAGGGTTAAGTTTAGGGTTAAGCCTTAAGGTTACATCTTAAAGTTAAATATTAAGGTTAAGTCTTAGGGCTATTTCTTAAGTTTAAGTCTGAGGGTTATATCTGAGCGTTAATTATTAAGTTGAAGTCTTAGAGTTCATTCTCAGGGTTAAGTCTTCAAGTTACTTCTTAAGGTTGAGGCTTAGGATTAAGTTTTAAGGTTAAGTCCGAATGTTACATCTTAAAGTTAAGTCTTAGGGTTAAATCTCAGTGTTAAGTCTCAAGGTTAGGTCTCAGGGTAGAAGTCGTAAGGTTGTGTCTTAATGTTCAGGCTTATTGTTAAGTCTTGAAAGTTATATTTTAGGGTTCAGTCTTAGGGTTAAATTTTAAGGTTAAGTCTTCAGGTTAAGTCTTAAGGTGAAGTCTTATGGCTTGAGTCTTAGGGTTAAGTCTAAAGTTTAATTCATAAGTTTAAGTCTTAGACTTAAGTCTTGGGGCTAAGTCTTAGGGTTAAGTCTTAAATCTTAGGTTTAAGTCTCAGTGTTGAGTCTTAGGGATAAGTCTTTGAATTAAGTCTTCAAGTTTTGTCTTAAGGTTTAACCTTAAGTTTAAGTCATAGGGTTAAGTCTTAGGGTTAAGTATTGAGTGTAAATCTTAAGGTTACGCTTTAAGGTTAAGTCTTAATGGTACATCTTAAAGTTAAGTCTTAGCATTAAGACTTAGGGTTAAATCCCAGGGTTAAATTTCAAGGTAAAGTCTCAAGGTTAAGTCTCAGGGTTACGTGGTCAAGTTGTGTCTTAGGATTCAGTCTTAGGGTTAAGTTTTGAGGTTAAATTGAGGTTAAGTCTTAGGGTTAAGTCTCAGGATTATGTCTTAGGGATAAGTCTTAAGTTTAAACCTTAAGCTTAAGTCTTAGGGTTAAGCCTTAAGGTTAAGTGTCAGGGTTAATTCCTAAAGGTTAAGTCTTAAGTTTACATCTCATAGATTGCGTCTTAGGGTTAATTAAGTCTTAAGTTTACATCTCATAGATTGAGTCTTAGGGTTAAGTCTGCATCTTAAGTCTTAGGGTTAAGTCTTAGAGTACAATCTTGAGGATAAGTCTTATGGTTAAGTCTCAGGGTTAAGTCTTAAGGTTGAGCCTTAAGGTTAAGTCTTAGGGTTAAGCCTTAGAGTTATGTCTTGGGGCTAAGTCTTAGGGCTAAGTCTCAGGATTAAGTATCAAGGTTAAAGCTCAAGGATAAGTCTCAGGGCTACGTTTTAGGGTTAAGTCTTCAGGTTAAATCTTAGGTTTAAGTCTCAGTTTTCAGTTTTAGGGATAAGTCTTATGGATAAATTTCACGACTAAGTCTCAGGGTTGAGTCTTAAGGTTAAAACTTAACCTGAAGTCTTAGGGTTAAGTCTTATGGTTAAATCTTAATGTTAAATCGTAATTTTAAGTCTTAGCGTTCAGTCTAAAGTTGAAATCACAAGTTGAAGTCTTAGGGTTAACTCTTTAGAGTTAAGTCTTGGGGATAAGTCTTAGGGTTAAGTCTTAACGTTTCAGTCCTAAGGTTAACTCTTAGGGTTAAATCTGTAAGGTCAACACTTAAGGTTAACTCTTAGGGTTAAGTTTAGGGTTAAGCCTTAAGGTTACATCTTAAAGTTAAATATTAAGGTTAAGTCTTAGGGCTATTTCTTAAGTTTAAGTCTGAGGGTTATATCTGAGCGTTAATTATTAAGTTGAAGTCTTAGAGTTCATTCTCAGGGTTAAGTCTTCAAGTTACTTCTTAAGGTTGAGGCTTAGGATTAAGTTTTAAGGTTAAGTCCGAATGTTACATCTTAAAGTTAAGTCTTAGGGTTAAATCTCAGTGTTAAGTCTCAAGGTTAGGTCTCAGGGTAGAAGTCGTAAGGTTGTGTCTTAATGTTCAGGCTTATTGTTAAGTCTTGAAAGTTATATTTTAGGGTTCAGTCTTAGGGTTAAATTTTAAGGTTAAGTCTTCAGGTTAAGTCTTAAGGTGAAGTCTTATGGCTTGAGTCTTAGGGTTAAGTCTAAAGTTTAATTCATAAGTTTAAGTCTTAGACTTAAGTCTTGGGGCTAAGTCTTAGGGTTAAGTCTTAAATCTTAGGTTTAAGTCTCAGTGTTGAGTCTTAGGGATAAGTCTTTGAATTAAGTCTTCAAGTTTTGTCTTAAGGTTTAACCTTAAGTTTAAGTCATAGGGTTAAGTCTTAGGGTTAAGTATTGAGTGTAAATCTTAAGGTTACGCTTTAAGGTTAAGTCTTAATGGTACATCTTAAAGTTAAGTCTTAGCATTAAGACTTAGGGTTAAATCCCAGGGTTAAATTTCAAGGTAAAGTCTCAAGGTTAAGTCTCAGGGTTACGTGGTCAAGTTGTGTCTTAGGATTCAGTCTTAGGGTTAAGTTTTGAGGTTAAATTGAGGTTAAGTCTTAGGGTTAAGTCTCAGGATTATGTCTTAGGGATAAGTCTTAAGTTTAAACCTTAAGCTTAAGTCTTAGGGTTAAGCCTTAAGGTTAAGTGTCAGGGTTAATTCCTAAAGGTTAAGTCTTAAGTTTACATCTCATAGATTGCGTCTTAGGGTTAATTAAGTCTTAAGTTTACATCTCATAGATTGAGTCTTAGGGTTAAGTCTGCATCTTAAGTCTTAGGGTTAAGTCTTAGAGTACAATCTTGAGGATAAGTCTTATGGTTAAGTCTCAGGGTTAAGTCTTAAGGTTGAGCCTTAAGGTTAAGTCTTAGGGTTAAGCCTTAGAGTTATGTCTTGGGGCTAAGTCTTAGGGCTAAGTCTCAGGATTAAGTATCAAGGTTAAAGCTCAAGGATAAGTCTCAGGGCTACGTTTTAGGGTTAAGTCTTCAGGTTAAATCTTAGGTTTAAGTCTCAGTTTTCAGTTTTAGGGATAAGTCTTATGGATAAATTTCACGACTAAGTCTCAGGGTTGAGTCTTAAGGTTAAAACTTAACCTGAAGTCTTAGGGTTAAGTCTTATGGTTAAATCTTAATGTTAAATCGTAATTTTAAGTCTTAGCGTTCAGTCTAAAGTTGAAATCACAAGTTGAAGTCTTAGGGTTAACTCTTTAGAGTTAAGTCTTGGGGATAAGTCTTAGGGTTAAGTCTTAACGTTTCAGTCCTAAGGTTAACTCTTAGGGTTAAATCTGTAAGGTCAACACTTAAGGTTAACTCTTAGGGTTAAGTTTAGGGTTAAGCCTTAAGGTTACATCTTAAAGTTAAATATTAAGGTTAAGTCTTAGGGCTATTTCTTAAGTTTAAGTCTGAGGGTTATATCTGAGCGTTAATTATTAAGTTGAAGTCTTAGAGTTCATTCTCAGGGTTAAGTCTTCAAGTTACTTCTTAAGGTTGAGGCTTAGGATTAAGTTTTAAGGTTAAGTCCGAATGTTACATCTTAAAGTTAAGTCTTAGGGTTAAATCTCAGTGTTAAGTCTCAAGGTTAGGTCTCAGGGTAGAAGTCGTAAGGTTGTGTCTTAATGTTCAGGCTTATTGTTAAGTCTTGAAAGTTATATTTTAGGGTTCAGTCTTAGGGTTAAATTTTAAGGTTAAGTCTTCAGGTTAAGTCTTAAGGGGAAGTCTTATGGCTTGAGTCTTAGGGTTAAGTCTAAAGTTTAATTCATAAGTTTAAGTCTTAGACTTAAGTCTTGGGGCTAAGTCTTAGGGTTAAGTCTTAAATCTTAGGTTTAAGTCTCAGTGTTGAGTCTTAGGGATAAGTCTTTGAATTAAGTCTTCAAGTTTTGTCTTAAGGTTTAACCTTAAGTTTAAGTCATAGGGTTAAGTCTTAGGGTTAAGTATTGAGTGTAAAGCTTAAGGTTACGCTTTAAGGTTAAGTCTTAATGGTACATCTTAAAGTTAAGTCTTAGCATTAAGACTTAGGGTTAAATCCCAGGGTTAAATTTCAAGGTAAAGTCTCAAGGTTAAGTCTCAGGGTTACGTGGTCAAGTTGTGTCTTAGGATTCAGTCTTAGGGTTAAGTTTTGAGGTTAAATTGAGGTTAAGTCTTAGGGTTAAGTCTCAGGATTATGTCTTAGGGATAAGTCTTAAGTTTAAACCTTAAGCTTAAGTCTTAGGGTTAAGCCTTAAGGTTAAGTGTCAGGGTTAATTCCTAAAGGTTAAGTCTTAAGTTTACATCTCATAGATTGCGTCTTAGGGTTAATTAAGTCTTAAGTTTACATCTCATAGATTGAGTCTTAGGGTTAAGTCTGCATCTTAAGTCTTAGGGTTAAGTCTTAGAGTACAATCTTGAGGATAAGTCTTATGGTTAAGTCTCAGGGTTAAGTCTTAAGGTTGAGCCTTAAGGTTAAGTCTTAGGGTTAAGCCTTAGAGTTATGTCTTGGGGCTAAGTCTTAGGGCTAAGTCTCAGGATTAAGTATCAAGGTTAAAGCTCAAGGATAAGTCTCAGGGCTACGTTTTAGGGTTAAGTCTTCAGGTTAAATCTTAGGTTTAAGTCTCAGTTTTCAGTTTTAGGGATAAGTCTTATGGATAAATTTCACGACTAAGTCTCAGGGTTGAGTCTTAAGGTTAAAACTTAACCTGAAGTCTTAGGGTTAAGTCTTATGGTTAAATCTTAATGTTAAATCGTAATTTTAAGTCTTAGCGTTCAGTCTAAAGTTGAAATCACAAGTTGAAGTCTTAGGGTTAACTCTTTAGAGTTAAGTCTTGGGGATAAGTCTTAGGGTTAAGTCTTAACGTTTCAGTCCTAAGGTTAACTCTTAGGGTTAAATCTGTAAGGTCAACACTTAAGGTTAACTCTTAGGGTTAAGTTTAGGGTTAAGCCTTAAGGTTACATCTTAAAGTTAAATATTAAGGTTAAGTCTTAGGGCTATTTCTTAAGTTTAAGTCTGAGGGTTATATCTGAGCGTTAATTATTAAGTTGAAGTCTTAGAGTTCATTCTCAGGGTTAAGTCTTCAAGTTACTTCTTAAGGTTGAGGCTTAGGATTAAGTTTTAAGGTTAAGTCCGAATGTTACATCTTAAAGTTAAGTCTTAGGGTTAAATCTCAGTGTTAAGTCTCAAGGTTAGGTCTCAGGGTAGAAGTCGTAAGGTTGTGTCTTAATGTTCAGGCTTATTGTTAAGTCTTGAAAGTTATATTTTAGGGTTCAGTCTTAGGGTTAAATTTTAAGGTTAAGTCTTCAGGTTAAGTCTTAAGGGGAAGTCTTATGGCTTGAGTCTTAGGGTTAAGTCTAAAGTTTAATTCATAAGTTTAAGTCTTAGACTTAAGTCTTGGGGCTAAGTCTTAGGGTTAAGTCTTAAATCTTAGGTTTAAGTCTCAGTGTTGAGTCTTAGGGATAAGTCTTTGAATTAAGTCTTCAAGTTTTGTCTTAAGGTTTAACCTTAAGTTTAAGTCATAGGGTTAAGTCTTAGGGTTAAGTATTGAGTGTAAATCTTAAGGTTACGCTTTAAGGTTAAGTCTTAATGGTACATCTTAAAGTTAAGTCTTAGCATTAAGACTTAGGGTTAAATCCCAGGGTTAAATTTCAAGGTAAAGTCTCAAGGTTAAGTCTCAGGGTTACGTGGTCAAGTTGTGTCTTAGGATTCAGTCTTAGGGTTAAGTTTTGAGGTTAAATTGAGGTTAAGTCTTAGGGTTAAGTCTCAGGATTATGTCTTAGGGATAAGTCTTAAGTTTAAACCTTAAGCTTAAGTCTTAGGGTTAAGCCTTAAGGTTAAGTGTCAGGGTTAATTCCTAAAGGTTAAGTCTTAAGTTTACATCTCATAGATTGCGTCTTAGGGTTAATTAAGTCTTAAGTTTACATCTCATAGATTGAGTCTTAGGGTTAAGTCTGCATCTTAAGTCTTAGGGTTAAGTCTTAGAGTACAATCTTGAGGATAAGTCTTATGGTTAAGTCTCAGGGTTAAGTCTTAAGGTTGAGCCTTAAGGTTAAGTCTTAGGGTTAAGCCTTAGAGTTATGTCTTGGGGCTAAGTCTTAGGGCTAAGTCTCAGGATTAAGTATCAAGGTTAAAGCTCAAGGATAAGTCTCAGGGCTACGTTTTAGGGTTAAGTCTTCAGGTTAAATCTTAGGTTTAAGTCTCAGTTTTCAGTTTTAGGGATAAGTCTTATGGATAAATTTCACGACTAAGTCTCAGGGTTGAGTCTTAAGGTTAAAACTTAACCTGAAGTCTTAGGGTTAAGTCTTATGGTTAAATCTTAATGTTAAATCGTAATTTTAAGTCTTAGCGTTCAGTCTAAAGTTGAAATCACAAGTTGAAGTCTTAGGGTTAACTCTTTAGAGTTAAGTCTTGGGGATAAGTCTTAGGGTTAAGTCTTAACGTTTCAGTCCTAAGGTTAACTCTTAGGGTTAAATATGTAAGGTCAACACTTAAGGTTAACTCTTAGGGTTAAGTTTAGTGTTAAGCCTTAAGGTTACATCTTAAAGTTAAATATTAAGGTTAAGTCTTAGGGCTATTTCTTAAGTTTAAGTCTGAGGGTTATATCTGAGCATTCATTATTAAGTTGAAGTCTTAGAGTTCATTCTCAGGGTTAAGTCTTCAAGTTACTTCTTAAGGTTGAGGCTTAGGATTAAGTTTTAAGGTTAAGTCCGAATGTTACATCTTAAAGTTAAGTCTTAGGGTTAAATCTCAGTGTTAAGTCTCAAGGTTAGGTCTCAGGGTAGAAGTCGTAAGGTTGTGTCTTAATGTTCAGGCTTATTGTTAAGTCTTGAAAGTTATATTTTAGGGTTCAGTCTTAGGGTTAAATTTTAAGGTTAAGTCTTCAGGTTAAGTCTTAAGGGGAAGTCTTATGGCTTGAATCTTAGGGTTAAGTCTAAAGTTTAATTCATAAGTTTAAGTCTTAGACTTAAGTCTTGGGGCTAAGTCTTAGGGTTAAGTCTTAAATCTTAGGTTTAAGTCTCAGTGTTGAGTCTTAGGGATAAGTCTTTGAATTAAGTCTTCAAGTTTTGTCTTAAGGTTTAACCTTAAGTTTAAGTCATAGGGTTAAGTCTTAGGGTTAAGTATTGAGTGTAAATCTTAAGGTTACGCTTTAAAGGTTAAGTCTTAATGGTACATCTTAAAGTTAAGTCTTAGCATTAAGACTTAGGGTTAAATCCCAGGGTTAAATTTCAAGGTAAAGTCTCAAGGTTAAGTCTCAGGGTTACGTGGTAAGGTTGTGTCTTAGGATTCAGTCTTAGGGTTAAGTTTTGAAGTTAAATTGAGGTTAAGTCTTAGGGTTAAGTCTCAGGATTATGTCTTAGGGATAAGGCTTAAGTTTAAACCTTAAGCTTAAGTCTTAGGGTTAAGCCTTAAGGTTAAGTGTCAGGGTTAATTCCTAAAGGTTAAGTCTTAAGTTTACATCTCATAGATTGCGTCTTAGGGTTAATTAAGTCTTAAGTTTACATCTCATAGATTGAGTCTTAGGGTTAAGTCTGCATCTTAAGTCTTAGGGTTAAGTCTTAGAGTACAATCTTGAGGATAAGTCTTATGGTTAAGTCTCAGGGTTAAGTCTTAAGGTTGAGCCTTAAGGTTAAGTCTTAGGGTTAAGCCTTAGAGTTATGTCTTGGGGCTAAGTCTTAGGGCTAAGTCTCAGGATTAAGTATCAAGGTTAAAGCTCAAGGATAAGTCTCAGGGCTACGTTTTAGGGTTAAGTCTTCAGGTTAAATCTTAGGTTTAAGTCTCAGTTTTCAGTTTTAGGGATAAGTCTTATGGATAAATTTCACGACTAAGTCTCAGGGTTGAGTCTTAAGGTTAAAACTTAACCTGAAGTCTTAGGGTTAAGTCTTATGGTTAAATCTTAATGTTAAATCGTAATTTTAAGTCTTAGCGTTCAGTCTAAAGTTGAAATCACAAGTTGAAGTCTTAGGGTTAACTCTTCAGAGTTAAGTCTTGGGGATAAGTCTTAGGGTTAAGTCTTAACGTTTCAGTCCTAAGGTTAACTCTTAGGGTTAAATCTGTAAGGTCAACACTTAAGGTTAACTCTTAGGGTTAAGTTTAGGGTTAAGCCTTAAGGTTACATCTTAAAGTTAAATATTAAGGTTAAGTCTTAGGGCTATTTCTTAAGTTTAAGTCTGAGGGTTATATCTGAGCGTTCATTATTAAGTTGAAGTCTTAGAGTTCATTCTCAGGGTTAAGTCTTCAAGTTACTTCTAAAGGTTGAGGCTTAGGGTTAAGTTTTAAGGTTAAGTCCGAATGTTCCATCTTAAAGTTAAGTCTTAGGGTTAAATCTCAGTGTTAAGTCTCAAGGTTAGGTCTCAGGGTAGAAGTCGTAAGGTTGTGTCTTAATGTTCAGGCTTATTGTTAAGTCTTGAAAGTTATATTTTAGGGTTCAGTCTTAGGGTTAAATTTTAAGGTTAAGTCTTCAGGTTAAGTCTTAAGGGGAAGTCTTATGGCTTGAGTCTTAGGGTTAAGTCTAAAGTTTAATTCATAAGTTTAAGTCTTAGACTTAAGTCTTGGGGCTAAGTCTTAGGGTTAAGTCTTAAATCTTAGGTTTAAGTCTCAGTGTTGAGTCTTAGGGATAAGTCTTTGAATTAAGTCTTCAAGTTTTGTCTTAAGGTTTAACCTTAAGTTTAAGTCATAGGGTTAAGTCTTAGGGTTAAGTATTAAGTGTAAATCTTAAGGTTACGCTTTAAGGTTAAGTCTTAATGGTACATCTTAAAGTTAAGTCTTAGCATTAAGACTCTAGGGTTAAATCCCAGGGTTAAATTTCAAGGTAAAGTCTCAAGGTTAAGTCTCAGGGTTACGTGGTAAGGTTGTGTCTTAGGATTCAGTCTTAGGGTTAAGTTTTGAGGTTAAATTGAGGTTAAGTCTTAGGGTTAAGTCTCAGGATTATGTCTTAGGGATAAGGCTTAAGTTTAAACCTTAAGCTTAAGTCTTAGGGTTAAGCCTTAAGGTTAAGTGTCAGGGTTAATTCCTAAAGGTTAAGTCTTAAGTTTACATCTCATAGATTGAGTCTTAGGGTTAATTAAGTCTTAAGTTTACATCTCATAGATTGAGTCTTAGGGTTAAGTCTGCATCTTAAGTCTTAGGGTTAAGTCTTAGAGTACAATCTTGAGGATAAGTCTTATGGTTAAGTCTCAGGGTTAAGTCTTAATGTTAAGTCTTAAGGTTAAGTCTTAGGGTTAAGCCTTAGAGTTATGTCTTGGGGCTAAGTCTTAGGGCTAAGTCTCAGGATTAAGTATCAAGGTTAAAGCTCAAGGATAAGTCTCAGGGCTACGTTTTAGGGTTAAGTCTTCAGGTTAAATCTTAGGTTTAAGTCTCAGTTTTCAGTTTTAGGGATAAGTCTTATGGATAAATTTCACGACTAAGTCTCAGGGTTGAGTCTTAAGGTTAAAACTTAACCTGAAGTGTTAGGGTTAAGTCTTATGGTTAAATCTTAATGTTAAATCGTAATTTTAAGTCTTAGCGTTCAGTCTAAAGTTTAAATCACAAGTTGAAGTCTTAGGGTTAACTCTTCAGAGTTAAGTCTTGGGGATAAGTCTTAGGGTTAAGTCTTAACGTTTCAGTCCTAAGGTTAACTCTTAGGGTTAAATCTGTAAGGTCAACACTTAAGGTTAACTCTTAGGGTTAAGTTTAGGGTTAAGCCTTAAGGTTACATCTTAAAGTTAAATATTAAGGTTAAGTCTTAGGGCTATTTCTTAAGTTTAAGTCTGAGGGTTATACCTGAGCGTTAATTATTAAGTTGAAGTCTTAGAGTTCATTCTCAGGGTTAAGTCTTCAAGTTACTTCTTAAGGTTGAGGCTTAGGACTAAGTTTTAGAGGTTAAGTCCGAATGTTCCATCTTAAAGTTAAGTCTTAGGGTTAAATCTCAGTGTTAAGTCTCAAGGTTAGGTCTCAGGGTAGAAGTCGTAAGGTTGTGTCTTAATGTTCAGGCTTATTGTTAAGTCTTGAAAGTTATATTTTAGGGTTCAGTCTTAGGGTTAAATTTTAAGGTTAAGTCTTCAGGTTAAGTCTTAAGGGGAAGTCTTATGGCTTGAGTCTTAGGGTTAAGTCTAAAGTTTAATTCATAAGTTTAAGTCTTAGACTTAAGTCTTGGGGCTAAGTCTTAGGGTTAAGTCTTAAATCTTAGGTTTAAGTCTCAGTGTTGAGTCTTAGGGATAAGTCTTTGAATTAAGTCTTCAAGTTTTGTCTTAAGGTTTAACCTTAAGTTTAAGTCATAGGGTTAAGTCTTAGGGTTAAGTATTAAGTGTAAATCTTAAGGTTACGCTTTAAGGTTAAGTCTTAATGGTACATCTTAAAGTTAAGTCTTAGCATTAAGACTCTAGGGTTAAATCCCAGGGTTAAATTTCAAGGTAAAGTCTCAAGGTTAAGTCTCAGGGTTACGTGGTAAGGTTGTGTCTTAGGATTCAGTCTTAGGGTTAAGTTTTGAGGTTAAATTGAGGTTAAGTCTTAGGGTTAAGTCTCAGGATTATGTCTTAGGGATAAGGCTTAAGTTTAAACCTTAAGCTTAAGTCTTAGGGTTAAGCCTTAAGGTTAAGTGTCAGGGTTAATTCCTAAAGGTTAAGTCTTAAGTTTACATCTCATAGATTGAGTCTTAGGGTTAAGTCTGCATCTTAAGTCTTAGGGTTAAGTCTTAGAGTACAATCTTGAGGATAAGTCTTATGGTTAAGTCTCAGGGTTAAGTCTTAATGTTAAGTCTTAAGGTTAAGTCTTAGGGTTAAGCCTTAGAGTTATGTCTTGGGGCTAAGTCTTAGGGCTAAGTCTCAGGATTAAGTATCAAGGTTAAAGCTCAAGGATAAGTCTCAGGGCTACGTTTTAGGGTTAAGTCTTCAGGTTAAATCTTAGGTTTAAGTCTCAGTTTTCAGTTTTAGGGATAAGTCTTATGGATAAATTTCACGACTAAGTCTCAGGGTTGAGTCTTAAGGTTAAAACTTAACCTGAAGTCTTAGGGTTAAGTCTTATGGTTAAATCTTAATGTTAAATCGTAATTTTAAGTCTCAGCGTTCAGTCTAAAGTTGAAATCACAAGTTGAAGTCTTAGGGTTAACTCTTTAGAGTTAAGTCTTGGGGATAAGTCTTAGGGTTAAGTCTTAACGTTTCAGTCCTAAGGTTAACTCTTAGGGTTAAATCTGTAAGGTCAACACTTAAGGTTAACTCTTAGGGTTAAGTTTAGGGTTAAGCCTTAAGGTTACATCTTAAAGTTAAATATTAAGGTTAAGTCTTAGGGCTATTTCTTAAGTTTAAGTCTGAGGGTTATATCTGAGCGTTAATTATTAAGTTGAAGTCTTAGAGTTCATTCTCAGGGTTAAGTCTTCAAGTTACTTCTAAAGGTTGAGGCTTAGGGTTAAGTTTTAAGGTTAAGTCCGAATGTTCCATCTTAAAGTTAAGTCTTAGGGTTAAATCTCAGTGTTAAGTCTCAAGGTTAGGTCTCAGGGTAGAAGTCGTAAGGTTGTGTCTTAATGTTCAGTCTTATTGTTAACTCTTAAAAGTTATATTTTAGGGTTCAGTCTTAGGGTTAAATTTTAAGGTTAAGTCTTCAGGTTAAGTCTTAAGGGGAAGTCTTATGGCTTGAGTCTTAGGGTTAAGTCTAAAGTTTAATTCATAAGTTTAAGTCTTAGACTTAAGTCTTGGGGCTAAGTCTTAGGGTTAAGTCTTAAATCTTAGGTTTAAGTCTCAGTGTTGAGTCTTAGGGATAAGTCTTTGAATTAAGTCTTCAAGTTTTGTCTTAAGGTTTAACCTTAAGTTTAAGTCATAGGGTTAAGTCTTAGGGTTAAGTATTAAGTGTAAATCTTAAGGTTACGCTTTAAGGTTAAGTCTTAATGGTACATCTTAAAGTTAAGTCTTAGCATTAAGACTCTAGGGTTAAATCCCAGGGTTAAATTTCAAGGTAAAGTCTCAAGGTTAAGTCTCAGGGTTACGTGGTAAGGTTGTGTCTTAGGATTCAGTCTTAGGGTTAAGTTTTGAGGTTAAATTGAGGTTAAGTCTTAGGGTTAAGTCTCAGGATTATGTCTTAGGGATAAGGCTTAAGTTTAAACCTTAAGCTTAAGTCTTAGGGTTAAGCCTTAAGGTTAAGTGTCAGGGTTAATTCCTAAAGGTTAAGTCTTAAGTTTACATCTCATAGATTGAGTCTTAGGGTTAAGTCTGCATCTTAAGTCTTAGGGTTAAGTCTTAGAGTACAATCTTGAGGATAAGTCTTATGGTTAAGTCTCAGGGTTAAGTCTTAATGTTAAGTCTTAAGGTTAAGTCTTAGGGTTAAGCCTTAGAGTTATGTCTTGGGGCTAAGTCTTAGGGCTAAGTCTCAGGATTAAGTATCAAGGTTAAAGCTCAAGGATAAGTCTCAGGGCTACGTTTTAGGGTTAAGTCTTCAGGTTAAATCTTAGGTTTAAGTCTCAGTTTTCAGTTTTAGGGATAAGTCTTATGGATAAATTTCACGACTAAGTCTCAGGGTTGAGTCTTAAGGTTAAAACTTAACCTGAAGTCTTAGGGTTAAGTCTTATGGTTAAATCTTAATGTTAAATCGTAATTTTAAGTCTCAGCGTTCAGTCTAAAGTTGAAATCACAAGTTGAAGTCTTAGGGTTAACTCTTTAGAGTTAAGTCTTGGGGATAAGTCTTAGGGTTAAGTCTTAACGTTTCAGTCCTAAGGTTAACTCTTAGGGTTAAATCTGTAAGGTCAACACTTAAGGTTAACTCTTAGGGTTAAGTTTAGGGTTAAGCCTTAAGGTTACATCTTAAAGTTAAATATTAAGGTTAAGTCTTAGGGCTATTTCTTAAGTTTAAGTCTGAGGGTTATATCTGAGCGTTAATTATTAAGTTGAAGTCTTAGAGTTCATTCTCAGGGTTAAGTCTTCAAGTTACTTCTAAAGGTTGAGGCTTAGGGTTAAGTTTTAAGGTTAAGTCCGAATGTTCCATCTTAAAGTTAAGTCTTAGGGTTAAATCTCAGTGTTAAGTCTCAAGGTTAGGTCTCAGGGTAGAAGTCGTAAGGTTGTGTCTTAATGTTCAGTCTTATTGTTAACTCTTAAAAGTTATATTTTAGGGTTCAGTCTTAGGGTTAAATTTTAAGGTTAAGTCTTCAGGTTAAGTCTTAAGGGGAAGTCTTATGGCTTGAGTCTTAGGGTTAAGTCTAAAGTTTAATTCATAAGTTTAAGTCTTAGACTTAAGTCTTGGGGCTAAGTCTTAGGGTTAAGTCTTAAATCTTAGGTTTAAGTCTCAGTGTTGAGTCTTAGGGATAAGTCTTTGAATTAAGTCTTCAAGTTTTGTCTTAAGGTTTAACCTTAAGTTTAAGTCATAGGGTTAAGTCTTAGGGTTAAGTATTAAGTGTAAATCTTAAGGTTACGCTTTAAGGTTAAGTCTTAATGGTACATCTTAAAGTTAAGTCTTAGCATTAAGACTCTAGGGTTAAATCCCAGGGTTAAATTTCAAGGTAAAGTCTCAAGGTTAAGTCTCAGGGTTACGTGGTAAGGTTGTGTCTTAGGATTCAGTCTTAGGGTTAAGTTTTGAGGTTAAATTGAGGTTAAGTCTTAGGGTTAAGTCTCAGGATTATGTCTTAGGGATAAGGCTTAAGTTTAAACCTTAAGCTTAAGTCTTAGGGTTAAGCCTTAAGGTTAAGTGTCAGGGTTAATTCCTAAAGGTTAAGTCTTAAGTTTACATCTCATAGATTGAGTCTTAGGGTTAATTAAGTCTTAAGTTTACATCTCATAGATTGAGTCTTAGGGTTAAGTCTGCATCTTAAGTCTTAGGGTTAAGTCTTAGAGTACAATCTTGAGGATAAGTCTTATGGTTAAGTCTCAGGGTTAAGTCTTAAGGTTGAGCCTTAAGGTTAAGTCTTAGGGTTAAGCCTTAGAGTTATGTCTTGGGGCTAAGTCTTAGGGCTAAGTCTCAGGATTAAGTATCAAGGTTAAAGCTCAAGGATAAGTCTCAGGGCTACGTTTTAGGGTTAAGTCTTCAGGTTAAATCTTAGGTTTAAGTCTCAGTTTTCAGTTTTAGGGATAAGTCTTATGGATAAATTTCACGACTAAGTCTCAGGGTTGAGTCTTAAGGTTAAAACTTAACCTGAAGTCTTAGGGTTAAGTCTTATGGTTAAATCTTAATGTTAAATCGTAATTTTAAGTCTTAGCGTTCAGTCTAAAGTTGAAATCACAAGTTGAAGTC
The DNA here is from genome assembly GCF_963210335.1 of Falco punctatus. NCBI lineage: Eukaryota > Metazoa > Chordata > Aves > Falconiformes > Falconidae > Falco > Falco punctatus. The sequence goes on from NW_027660119.1 coordinate 1,077,191, forward strand.
TTAGGGTTAACTCTTTAGAGTTAAGTCTTGGGGATAAGTCTTAGGGTTAAGTCTTAACGTTTCAGTCCTAAGGTTAACTCTTAGGGTTAAATCTGTAAGGTCAACACTTAAGGTTAACTCTTAGGGTTAAGTTTAGGGTTAAGCCTTAAGGTTACATCTTAAAGTTAAATATTAAGGTTAAGTCTTAGGGCTATTTCTTAAGTTTAAGTCTGAGGGTTATATCTGAGCGTTAATTATTAAGTTGAAGTCTTAGAGTTCATTCTCAGGGTTAAGTCTTCAAGTTACTTCTTAAGGTTGAGGCTTAGGACTAAGTTTTAGAGGTTAAGTCTGAATGTTACATCTTAAAGTTAAGTCTTAGGGTTAAATCTCAGTGTTAAGTCTCAAGGTTAGGTCTCAGGGTAGAAGTCGTAAGGTTGTGTCTTAATGTCCAGGCTTATTGTTAAGTCTTGAAAGTTATATTTTAGGGTTCAGTCTTAGGGTTAAATTTTAAGGTTAAGTCTTCAGGTTAAGTCTTAAGGGGAAGTCTTATGGCTTGAATCTTAGGGTTAAGTCTAAAGTTTAATTCATAAGTTTAAGTCTTAGACTTAAGTCTTGGGGCTAAGTCTTAGGGTTAAGTCTTAAATCTTAGGTTTAAGTCTCAGTGTTGAGTCTTAGGGATAAGTCTTTGAATTAAGTCTTCAAGTTTTGTCTTAAGGTTTAACCTTAAGTTTAAGTCATAGGGTTAAGTCTTAGGGTTAAGTATTGAGTGTAAATCTTAAGGTTACGCTTTAAAGGTTAAGTCTTAATGGTACATCTTAAAGTTAAGTCTTAGCATTAAGACTTAGGGTTAAATCCCAGGGTTAAATTTCAAGGTAAAGTCTCAAGGTTAAGTCTCAGGGTTACGTGGTAAGGTTGTGTCTTAGGATTCAGTCTTAGGGTTAAGTTTTGAAGTTAAATTGAGGTTAAGTCTTAGGGTTAAGTCTCAGGATTATGTCTTAGGGATAAGTCTTAAGTTTAAACCTTAAGCTTAAGTCTTAGGGTTAAGCCTTAAGGTTAAGTGTCAGGGTTAATTCCTAAAGGTTAAGTCTTAAGTTTACATCTCATAGATTGAGTCTTAGGGTTAATTAAGTCTTAAGTTTACATCTCATAGATTGAGTCTTAGGGTTAAGTCTGCATCTTAAGTCTTAGGGTTAAGTCTTAGAGTACAATCTTGAGGATAAGTCTTATGGTTAAGTCTCAGGGTTAAGTCTTAATGTTAAGTCTTAAGGTTAAGTCTTAGGGTTAAGCCTTAGAGTTATGTCTTGGGGCTAAGTCTTAGGGCTAAGTCTCAGGATTAAGTATCAAGGTTAAAGCTCAAGGATAAGTCTCAGGGCTACGTTTTAGGGTTAAGTCTTCAGGTTAAATCTTAGGTTTAAGTCTCAGTTTTCAGTTTTAGGGATAAGTCTTATGGATAAATTTCACGACTAAGTCTCAGGGTTGAGTCTTAAGGTTAAAACTTAACCTGAAGTCTTAGGGTTAAGTCTTATGGTTAAATCTTAATGTTAAATCGTAATTTTAAGTCTTAGCGTTCAGTCTAAAGTTGAAATCACAAGTTGAAGTCTTAGGGTTAACTCTTTAGAGTTAAGTCTTGGGGATAAGTCTTAGGGTTAAGTCTTAACGTTTCAGTCCTAAGGTTAACTCTTAGGGTTAAATCTGTAAGGTCAACACTTAAGGTTAACTCTTAGGGTTAAGTTTAGGGTTAAGCCTTAAGGTTACATCTTAAAGTTAAATATTAAGGTTAAGTCTTAGGGCTATTTCTTAAGTTTAAGTCTGAGGGTTATATCTGAGCGTTAATTATTAAGTTGAAGTCTTAGAGTTCATTCTCAGGGTTAAGTCTTCAAGTTACTTCTAAAGGTTGAGGCTTAGGGTTAAGTTTTAAGGTTAAGTCCGAATGTTCCATCTTAAAGTTAAGTCTTAGGGTTAAATCTCAGTGTTAAGTCTCAAGGTTAGGTCTCAGGGTAGAAGTCGTAAGGTTGTGTCTTAATGTTCAGTCTTATTGTTAACTCTTAAAAGTTATATTTTAGGGTTCAGTCTTAGGGTTAAATTTTAAGGTTAAGTCTTCAGGTTAAGTCTTAAGGGGAAGTCTTATGGCTTGAGTCTTAGGGTTAAGTCTAAAGTTTAATTCATAAGTTTAAGTCTTAGACTTAAGTCTTGGGGCTAAGTCTTAGGGTTAAGTCTTAAATCTTAGGTTTAAGTCTCAGTGTTGAGTCTTAGGGATAAGTCTTTGAATTAAGTCTTCAAGTTTTGTCTTAAGGTTTAACCTTAAGTTTAAGTCATAGGGTTAAGTCTTAGGGTTAAGTATTAAGTGTAAATCTTAAGGTTACGCTTTAAGGTTAAGTCTTAATGGTACATCTTAAAGTTAAGTCTTAGCATTAAGACTCTAGGGTTAAATCCCAGGGTTAAATTTCAAGGTAAAGTCTCAAGGTTAAGTCTCAGGGTTACGTGGTAAGGTTGTGTCTTAGGATTCAGTCTTAGGGTTAAGTTTTGAGGTTAAATTGAGGTTAAGTCTTAGGGTTAAGTCTCAGGATTATGTCTTAGGGATAAGTCTTAAGTTTAAACCTTAAGCTTAAGTCTTAGGGTTAAGCCTTAAGGTTAAGTGTCAGGGTTAATTCCTAAAGGTTAAGTCTTAAGTTTACATCTCATAGATTGCGTCTTAGGGTTAATTAAGTCTTAAGTTTACATCTCATAGATTGAGTCTTAGGGTTAAGTCTGCATCTTAAGTCTTAGGGTTAAGTCTTAGAGTACAATCTTGAGGATAAGTCTTATGGTTAAGTCTCAGGGTTAAGTCTTAAGGTTGAGCCTTAAGGTTAAGTCTTAGGGTTAAGCCTTAGAGTTATGTCTTGGGGCTAAGTCTTAGGGCTAAGTCTCAGGATTAAGTATCAAGGTTAAAGCTCAAGGATAAGTCTCAGGGCTACGTTTTAGGGTTAAGTCTTCAGGTTAAATCTTAGGTTTAAGTCTCAGTTTTCAGTTTTAGGGATAAGTCTTATGGATAAATTTCACGACTAAGTCTCAGGGTTGAGTCTTAAGGTTAAAACTTAACCTGAAGTCTTAGGGTTAAGTCTTATGGTTAAATCTTAATGTTAAATCGTAATTTTAAGTCTTAGCGTTCAGTCTAAAGTTGAAATCACAAGTTGAAGTCTTAGGGTTAACTCTTCAGAGTTAAGTCTTGGGGATAAGTCTTAGGGTTAAGTCTTAACGTTTCAGTCCTAAGGTTAACTCTTAGGGTTAAATCTGTAAGGTCAACACTTAAGGTTAACTCTTAGGGTTAAGTTTAGGGTTAAGCCTTAAGGTTACATCTTAAAGTTAAATATTAAGGTTAAGTCTTAGGGCTATTTCTTAAGTTTAAGTCTGAGGGTTATATCTGAGCGTTAATTATTAAGTTGAAGTCTTAGAGTTCATTCTCAGGGTTAAGTCTTCAAGTTACTTCTAAAGGTTGAGGCTTAGGGTTAAGTTTTAAGGTTAAGTCCGAATGTTCCATCTTAAAGTTAAGTCTTAGGGTTAAATCTCAGTGTTAAGTCTCAAGGTTAGGTCTCAGGGTAGAAGTCGTAAGGTTGTGTCTTAATGTTCAGTCTTATTGTTAACTCTTAAAAGTTATATTTTAGGGTTCAGTCTTAGGGTTAAATTTTAAGGTTAAGTCTTCAGGTTAAGTCTTAAGGGGAAGTCTTATGGCTTGAGTCTTAGGGTTAAGTCTAAAGTTTAATTCATAAGTTTAAGTCTTAGACTTAAGTCTTGGGGCTAAGTCTTAGGGTTAAGTCTTAAATCTTAGGTTTAAGTCTCAGTGTTGAGTCTTAGGGATAAGTCTTTGAATTAAGTCTTCAAGTTTTGTCTTAAGGTTTAACCTTAAGTTTAAGTCATAGGGTTAAGTCTTAGGGTTAAGTATTGAGTGTAAATCTTAAGGTTACGCTTTAAGGTTAAGTCTTAATGGTACATCTTAAAGTTAAGTCTTAGCATTAAGACTCTAGGGTTAAATCCCAGGGTTAAATTTCAAGGTAAAGTCTCAAGGTTAAGTCTCAGGGTTACGTGGTAAGGTTGTGTCTTAGGATTCAGTCTTAGGGTTAAGTTTTGAGGTTAAATTGAGGTTAAGTCTTAGGGTTAAGTCTCAGGATTATGTCTTAGGGATAAGGCTTAAGTTTAAACCTTAAGCTTAAGTCTTAGGGTTAAGCCTTAAGGTTAAGTGTCAGGGTTAATTCCTAAAGGTTAAGTCTTAAGTTTACATCTCATAGATTGAGTCTTAGGGTTAAGTCTGCATCTTAAGTCTTAGGGTTAAGTCTTAGAGTACAATCTTGAGGATAAGTCTTATGGTTAAGTCTCAGGGTTAAGTCTTAATGTTAAGTCTTAAGGTTAAGTCTTAGGGTTAAGCCTTAGAGTTATGTCTTGGGGCTAAGTCTTAGGGCTAAGTCTCAGGATTAAGTATCAAGGTTAAAGCTCAAGGATAAGTCTCAGGGCTACGTTTTAGGGTTAAGTCTTCAGGTTAAATCTTAGGTTTAAGTCTCAGTTTTCAGTTTTAGGGATAAGTCTTATGGATAAATTTCACGACTAAGTCTCAGGGTTGAGTCTTAAGGTTAAAACTTAACCTGAAGTCTTAGGGTTAAGTCTTATGGTTAAATCTTAATGTTAAATCGTAATTTTAAGTCTTAGCGTTCAGTCTAAAGTTGAAATCACAAGTTGAAGTCTTAGGGTTAACTCTTTAGAGTTAAGTCTTGGGGATAAGTCTTAGGGTTAAGTCTTAACGTTTCAGTCCTAAGGTTAACTCTTAGGGTTAAATCTGTAAGGTCAACACTTAAGGTTAACTCTTAGGGTTAAGTTTAGGGTTAAGCCTTAAGGTTACATCTTAAAGTTAAATATTAAGGTTAAGTCTTAGGGCTATTTCTTAAGTTTAAGTCTGAGGGTTATATCTGAGCGTTAATTATTAAGTTGAAGTCTTAGAGTTCATTCTCAGGGTTAAGTCTTCAAGTTACTTCTAAAGGTTGAGGCTTAGGGTTAAGTTTTAAGGTTAAGTCCGAATGTTCCATCTTAAAGTTAAGTCTTAGGGTTAAATCTCAGTGTTAAGTCTCAAGGTTAGGTCTCAGGGTAGAAGTCGTAAGGTTGTGTCTTAATGTTCAGTCTTATTGTTAACTCTTAAAAGTTATATTTTAGGGTTCAGTCTTAGGGTTAAATTTTAAGGTTAAGTCTTCAGGTTAAGTCTTAAGGGGAAGTCTTATGGCTTGAGTCTTAGGGTTAAGTCTAAAGTTTAATTCATAAGTTTAAGTCTTAGACTTAAGTCTTGGGGCTAAGTCTTAGGGTTAAGTCTTAAATCTTAGGTTTAAGTCTCAGTGTTGAGTCTTAGGGATAAGTCTTTGAATTAAGTCTTCAAGTTTTGTCTTAAGGTTTAACCTTAAGTTTAAGTCATAGGGTTAAGTCTTAGGGTTAAGTATTAAGTGTAAATCTTAAGGTTACGCTTTAAGGTTAAGTCTTAATGGTACATCTTAAAGTTAAGTCTTAGCATTAAGACTCTAGGGTTAAATCCCAGGGTTAAATTTCAAGGTAAAGTCTCAAGGTTAAGTCTCAGGGTTACGTGGTAAGGTTGTGTCTTAGGATTCAGTCTTAGGGTTAAGTTTTGAGGTTAAATTGAGGTTAAGTCTTAGGGTTAAGTCTCAGGATTATGTCTTAGGGATAAGACTTAAGTTTAAACCTTAAGCTTAAGTCTTAGGGTTAAGCCTTAAGGTTAAGTGTCAGGGTTAATTCCTAAAGGTTAAGTCTTAAGTTTACATCTCATAGATTGCGTCTTAGGGTTAATTAAGTCTTAAGTTTACATCTCATAGATTGAGTCTTAGGGTTAAGTCTGCATCTTAAGTCTTAGGGTTAAGTCTTAGAGTACAATCTTGAGGATAAGTCTTATGGTTAAGTCTCAGGGTTAAGTCTTAAGGTTGAGCCTTAAGGTTAAGTCTTAGGGTTAAGCCTTAGAGTTATGTCTTGGGGCTAAGTCTTAGGGCTAAGTCTCAGGATTAAGTATCAAGGTTAAAGCTCAAGGATAAGTCTCAGGGCTACGTTTTAGGGTTAAGTCTTCAGGTTAAATCTTAGGTTTAAGTCTCAGTTTTCAGTTTTAGGGATAAGTCTTATGGATAAATTTCACGACTAAGTCTCAGGGTTGAGTCTTAAGGTTAAAACTTAACCTGAAGTCTTAGGGTTAAGTCTTATGGTTAAATCTTAATGTTAAATCGTAATTTTAAGTCTTAGCGTTCAGTCTAAAGTTGAAATCACAAGTTGAAGTCTTAGGGTTAACTCTTCAGAGTTAAGTCTTGGGGATAAGTCTTAGGGTTAAGTCTTAACGTTTCAGTCCTAAGGTTAACTCTTAGGGTTAAATCTGTAAGGTCAACACTTAAGGTTAACTCTTAGGGTTAAGTTTAGGGTTAAGCCTTAAGGTTACATCTTAAAGTTAAATATTAAGGTTAAGTCTTAGGGCTATTTCTTAAGTTTAAGTCTGAGGGTTATATCTGAGCGTTAATTATTAAGTTGAAGTCTTAGAGTTCATTCTCAGGGTTAAGTCTTCAAGTTACTTCTAAAGGTTGAGGCTTAGGGTTAAGTTTTAAGGTTAAGTCCGAATGTTCCATCTTAAAGTTAAGTCTTAGGGTTAAATCTCAGTGTTAAGTCTCAAGGTTAGGTCTCAGGGTAGAAGTCGTAAGGTTGTGTCTTAATGTTCAGTCTTATTGTTAACTCTTAAAAGTTATATTTTAGGGTTCAGTCTTAGGGTTAAATTTTAAGGTTAAGTCTTCAGGTTAAGTCTTAAGGTGAAGTCTTATGGCTTGAGTCTTAGGGTTAAGTCTAAAGTTTAATTCATAAGTTTAAGTCTTAGACTTAAGTCTTGGGGCTAAGTCTTAGGGTTAAGTCTTAAATCTTAGGTTTAAGTCTCAGTGTTGAGTCTTAGGGATAAGTCTTTGAATTAAGTCTTCAAGTTTTGTCTTAAGGTTTAACCTTAAGTTTAAGTCATAGGGTTAAGTCTTAGGGTTAAGTTTTGAGTGTAAATCTTAAGGTTACGCTTTAAGGTTAAGTCTTAATGGTACATCTTAAAGTTAAGTCTTAGCATTAAGACTCTAGGGTTAAATCCCAGGGTTAAATTTCAAGGTAAAGTCTCAAGGTTAAGTCTCAGGGTTACGTGGTAAGGTTGTGTCTTAGGATTCAGTCTTAGGGTTAAGTTTTGAGGTTAAATTGAGGTTAAGTCTTAGGGTTAAGTCTCAGGATTATGTCTTAGGGATAAGGCTTAAGTTTAAACCTTAAGCTTAAGTCTTAGGGTTAAGCCTTAAGGTTAAGTGTCAGGGTTAATTCCTAAAGGTTAAGTCTTAAGTTTACATCTCATAGATTGAGTCTTAGGGTTAAGTCTGCATCTTAAGTCTTAGGGTTAAGTCTTAGAGTACAATCTTGAGGATAAGTCTTATGGTTAAGTCTCAGGGTTAAGTCTTAAGGTTGAGCCTTAAGGTTAAGTCTTAGGGTTAAGCCTTAGAGTTATGTCTTGGGGCTAAGTCTTAGGGCTAAGTCTCAGGATTAAGTATCAAGGTTAAAGCTCAAGGATAAGTCTCAGGGCTACGTTTTAGGGTTAAGTCTTCAGGTTAAATCTTAGGTTTAAGTCTCAGTTTTCAGTTTTAGGGATAAGTCTTATGGATAAATTTCACGACTAAGTCTCAGGGTTGAGTCTTAAGGTTAAAACTTAACCTGAAGTCTTAGGGTTAAGTCTTATGGTTAAATCTTAATGTTAAATCGTAATTTTAAGTCTTAGCGTTCAGTCTAAAGTTGAAATCACAAGTTGAAGTCTTAGGGTTAACTCTTTAGAGTTAAGTCTTGGGGATAAGTCTTAGGGTTAAGTCTTAACGTTTCAGTCCTAAGGTTAACTCTTAGGGTTAAATCTGTAAGGTCAACACTTAAGGTTAACTCTTAGGGTTAAGTTTAGGGTTAAGCCTTAAGGTTACATCTTAAAGTTAAATATTAAGGTTAAGTCTTAGGGCTATTTCTTAAGTTTAAGTCTGAGGGTTATATCTGAGCGTTAATTATTAAGTTGAAGTCTTAGAGTTCATTCTCAGGGTTAAGTCTTCAAGTTACTTCTAAAGGTTGAGGCTTAGGGTTAAGTTTTAAGGTTAAGTCCGAATGTTCCATCTTAAAGTTAAGTCTTAGGGTTAAATCTCAGTGTTAAGTCTCAAGGTTAGGTCTCAGGGTAGAAGTCGTAAGGTTGTGTCTTAATGTTCAGTCTTATTGTTAACTCTTAAAAGTTATATTTTAGGGTTCAGTCTTAGGGTTAAATTTTAAGGTTAAGTCTTCAGGTTAAGTCTTAAGGGGAAGTCTTATGGCTTGAGTCTTAGGGTTAAGTCTAAAGTTTAATTCATAAGTTTAAGTCTTAGACTTAAGTCTTGGGGCTAAGTCTTAGGGTTAAGTCTTAAATCTTAGGTTTAAGTCTCAGTGTTGAGTCTTAGGGATAAGTCTTTGAATTAAGTCTTCAAGTTTTGTCTTAAGGTTTAACCTTAAGTTTAAGTCATAGGGTTAAGTCTTAGGGTTAAGTATTAAGTGTAAATCTTAAGGTTACGCTTTAAGGTTAAGTCTTAATGGTACATCTTAAAGTTAAGTCTTAGCATTAAGACTCTAGGGTTAAATCCCAGGGTTAAATTTCAAGGTAAAGTCTCAAGGTTAAGTCTCAGGGTTACGTGGTAAGGTTGTGTCTTAGGATTCAGTCTTAGGGTTAAGTTTTGAGGTTAAATTGAGGTTAAGTCTCAGGATTATGTCTTAGGGATAAGGCTTAAGTTTAAACCTTAAGCTTAAGTCTTAGGGTTAAGCCTTAAGGTTAAGTGTCAGGGTTAATTCCTAAAGGTTAAGTCTTAAGTTTACATCTCATAGATTGAGTCTTAGGGTTAAGTCTGCATCTTAAGTCTTAGGGTTAAGTCTTAGAGTACAATCTTGAGGATAAGTCTTATGGTTAAGTCTCAGGGTTAAGTCTTAAGGTTGAGCCTTAAGGTTAAGTCTTAGGGTTAAGCCTTAGAGTTATGTCTTGGGGCTAAGTCTTAGGGCTAAGTCTCAGGATTAAGTATCAAGGTTAAAGCTCAAGGATAAGTCTCAGGGCTACGTTTTAGGGTTAAGTCTTCAGGTTAAATCTTAGGTTTAAGTCTCAGTTTTCAGTTTTAGGGATAAGTCTTATGGATAAATTTCACGACTAAGTCTCAGGGTTGAGTCTTAAGGTTAAAACTTAACCTGAAGTCTTAGGGTTAAGTCTTATGGTTAAATCTTAATGTTAAATCGTAATTTTAAGTCTTAGCGTTCAGTCTAAAGTTGAAATCACAAGTTGAAGTCTTAGGGTTAACTCTTTAGAGTTAAGTCTTGGGGATAAGTCTTAGGGTTAAGTCTTAACGTTTCAGTCCTAAGGTTAACTCTTAGGGTTAAATCTGTAAGGTCAACACTTAAGGTTAACTCTTAGGGTTAAGTTTAGGGTTAAGCCTTAAGGTTACATCTTAAAGTTAAATATTAAGGTTAAGTCTTAGGGCTATTTCTTAAGTTTAAGTCTGAGGGTTATATCTGAGCGTTCATTATTAAGTTGAAGTCTTAGAGTTCATTCTCAGGGTTAAGTCTTCAAGTTACTTCTAAAGGTTGAGGCTTAGGGTTAAGTTTTAAGGTTAAGTCCGAATGTTCCATCTTAAAGTTAAGTCTTAGGGTTAAATCTCAGTGTTAAGTCTCAAGGTTAGGTCTCAGGGTAGAAGTCGTAAGGTTGTGTCTTAATGTTCAGTCTTATTGTTAACTCTTAAAAGTTATATTTTAGGGTTCAGTCTTAGGGTTAAATTTTAAGGTTAAGTCTTCAGGTTAAGTCTTAAGGGGAAGTCTTATGGCTTGAGTCTTAGGGTTAAGTCTAAAGTTTAATTCATAAGTTTAAGTCTTAGACTTAAGTCTTGGGGCTAAGTCTTAGGGTTAAGTCTTAAATCTTAGGTTTAAGTCTCAGTGTTGAGTCTTAGGGATAAGTCTTTGAATTAAGTCTTCAAGTTTTGTCTTAAGGTTTAACCTTAAGTTTAAGTCATAGGGTTAAGTCTTAGGGTTAAGTATTAAGTGTAAATCTTAAGGTTACGCTTTAAGGTTAAGTCTTAATGGTACATCTTAAAGTTAAGTCTTAGCATTAAGACTCTAGGGTTAAATCCCAGGGTTAAATTTCAAGGTAAAGTCTCAAGGTTAAGTCTCAGGGTTACGTGGTAAGGTTGTGTCTTAGGATTCAGTCTTAGGGTTAAGTTTTGAGGTTAAATTGAGGTTAAGTCTTAGGGTTAAGTCTCAGGATTATGTCTTAGGGATAAGGCTTAAGTTTAAACCTTAAGCTTAAGTCTTAGGGTTAAGCCTTAAGGTTAAGTGTCAGGGTTAATTCCTAAAGGTTAAGTCTTAAGTTTACATCTCATAGATTGAGTCTTAGGGTTAAGTCTGCATCTTAAGTCTTAGGGTTAAGTCTTAGAGTACAATCTTGAGGATAAGTCTTATGGTTAAGTCTCAGGGTTAAGTCTTAATGTTAAGTCTTAAGGTTAAGTCTTAGGGTTAAGCCTTAGAGTTATGTCTTGGGGCTAAGTCTTAGGGCTAAGTCTCAGGATTAAGTATCAAGGTTAAAGCTCAAGGATAAGTCTCAGGGCTACGTTTTAGGGTTAAGTCTTCAGGTTAAATCTTAGGTTTAAGTCTCAGTTTTCAGTTTTAGGGATAAGTCTTATGGATAAATTTCACGACTAAGTCTCAGGGTTGAGTCTTAAGGTTAAAACTTAACCTGAAGTCTTAGGGTTAAGTCTTATGGTTAAATCTTAATGTTAAATCGTAATTTTAAGTCTTAGCGTTCAGTCTAAAGTTGAAATCACAAGTTGAAGTCTTAGGGTTAACTCTTTAGAGTTAAGTCTTGGGGATAAGTCTTAGGGTTAAGTCTTAACGTTTCAGTCCTAAGGTTAACTCTTAGGGTTAAATCTGTAAGGTCAACACTTAAGGTTAACTCTTAGGGTTAAGTTTAGGGTTAAGCCTTAAGGTTACATCTTAAAGTTAAATATTAAGGTTAAGTCTTAGGGCTATTTCTTAAGTTTAAGTCTGAGGGTTATATCTGAGCGTTAATTATTAAGTTGAAGTCTTAGAGTTCATTCTCAGGGTTAAGTCTTCAAGTTACTTCTTAAGGTTGAGGCTTAGGGTTAAGTTTTAAGGTTAAGTCCGAATGTTACATCTTAAAGTTAAGTCTTAGGGTTAAATCTCAGTGTTAAGTCTCAAGGTTAGGTCTCAGGGTAGAAGTCGTAAGGTTGTGTCTTAATGTTCAGTCTTATTGTTAAGTCTTAAAAGTTATATTTTAGGGTTCAGTCTTAGGGTTAAATTTTAAGGTGAAGTCTTCAGGTTAAGTCTTATGGCTTGAGTCTTAGGGTTAAGTGTAAAGTTTAATTCATAAGTTGAAGTCTTAGACTTAAGTCTTGGGGCTAAGTCTTAGGGTTAAATCTTAAATCTTAGGTTTAAGTCTCAGTGTTGAGTCTTAGGGATAAGTCTTTGAATTAAGTCTTCAAGTTTTGTCTTAAGGTTTAACCTTAAGTTTAAGTCATAGGGTTAAGTCTTAGGGTTAAGTATTAAGTGTAAATCTTAAGGTTACGCTTTAAGGTTAAGTCTTAATGGTACATCTTAAAGTTAAGTCTTAGCATTAAGACTTAGGGTTAAATCCCAGGGTTAAATTTCAAGGTAAAGTCTCAAGGTTAAGTCTCAGGGTTACGTGGTAAGGTTGTGTCTTAGGATTCAGTCTTAGGGTTAAGTTTTGAGGTTAAATTGAGGTTAAGTCTTAGGGTTAAGTCTCAGGATTATGTCTTAGGGATAAGGCTTAAGTTTAAACCTTAAGCTTAAGTCTTAGGGTTAAGCCTTAAGGTTAAGTGTCAGGGTTAATTCCTAAAGGTTAAGTCTTAAGTTGACATCTCATAGATTGAGTCTTAGGGTTAATTAAGTCTTAAGTTTACATCTCATAGATTGAGTCTTAGGGTTAAGTCTGCATCTTAAGTCTTAGGGTTAAGTCTTAGAGTACAATCTTGAGGATAAGTCTTATGGTTAAGTCTCAGGGTTAAGTCTTAAGGTTGAGCCTTAAGGTTAAGTCTTAGGGTTAAGCCTTAGAGTTATGTCTTGGGGCTAAGTCTTAGGGCTAAGTCTCAGGATTAAGTATCAAGGTTAAAGCTCAAGGATAAGTCTCAGGGCTACGTTTTAGGGTTAAGTCTTCAGGTTAAATCTTAGGTTTAAGTCTCAGTTTTCAGTTTTAGGGATAAGTCTTATGGATAAATTTCACGACTAAGTCTCAGGGTTGAGTCTTAAGGTTAAAACTTAACCTGAAGTCTTAGGGTTAAGTCTTATGGTTAAATCTTAATGTTAAATCGTAATTTTAAGTCTTAGCGTTCAGTCTAAAGTTTAAATCACAAGTTGAAGTCTTAGGGTTAACTCTTTAGAGTTAAGTCTTGGGGATAAGTCTTAGGGTTAAGTCTTAACGTTTCAGTCCTAAGGTTAACTCTTAGGGTTAAATCTGTAAGGTCAACACTTAAGGTTAACTCTTAGGGTTAAGTTTAGGGTTAAGCCTTAAGGTTACATCTTAAAGTTAAATATTAAGGTTAAGTCTTAGGGCTATTTCTTAAGTTTAAGTCTGAGGGTTATATCTGAGCGTTAATTATTAAGTTGAAGTCTTAGAGTTCATTCTCAGGGTTAAGTCTTCAAGTTACTTCTTAAGGTTGAGGCTTAGGACTAAGTTTTAGAGGTTAAGTCCGAATGTTACATCTTAAAGTTAAGTCTTAGGGTTAAATCTCAGTGTTAAGTCTCAAGGTTAGGTCTCAGGGTAGAAGTCGTAAGGTTGTGTCTTAATGTTCAGGCTTATTGTTAAGTCTTGAAAGTTATATTTTAGGGTTCAGTCTTAGGGTTAAATTTTAAGGTTAAGTCTTCAGGTTAAGTCTTAAGGGGAAGTCTTATGGCTTGAATCTTAGGGTTAAGTCTAAAGTTTAATTCATAAGTTTAAGTCTTAGACTTAAGTCTTGGGGCTAAGTCTTAGGGTTAAGTCTTAAATCTTAGGTTTAAGTCTCAGTGTTGAGTCTTAGGGATAAGTCTTTGAATTAAGTCTTCAAGTTTTGTCTTAAGGTTTAACCTTAAGTTTAAGTCATAGGGTTAAGTCTTAGGGTTAAGTATTGAGTGTAAATCTTAAGGTTACGCTTTAAAGGTTAAGTCTTAATGGTACATCTTAAAGTTAAGTCTTAGCATTAAGACTTAGGGTTAAATCCCAGGGTTAAATTTCAAGGTAAAGTCTCAAGGTTAAGTCTCAGGGTTACGTGGTAAGGTTGTGTCTTAGGATTCAGTCTTAGGGTTAAGTTTTGAAGTTAAATTGAGGTTAAGTCTTAGGGTTAAGTCTCAGGATTATGTCTTAGGGATAAGTCTTAAGTTTAAACCTTAAGCTTAAGTCTTAGGGTTAAGCCTTAAGGTTAAGTGTCAGGGTTAATTCCTAAAGGTTAAGTCTTAAGTTTACATCTCATAGATTGAGTCTTAGGGTTAATTAAGTCTTAAGTTTACATCTCATAGATTGAGTCTTAGGGTTAAGTCTGCATCTTAAGTCTTAGGGTTAAGTCTTAGAGTACAATCTTGAGGATAAGTCTTATGGTTAAGTCTCAGGGTTAAGTCTTAATGTTAAGTCTTAAGGTTAAGTCTTAGGGTTAAGCCTTAGAGTTATGTCTTGGGGCTAAGTCTTAGGGCTAAGTCTCAGGATTAAGTATCAAGGTTAAAGCTCAAGGATAAGTCTCAGGGCTACGTTTTAGGGTTAAGTCTTCAGGTTAAATCTTAGGTTTAAGTCTCAGTTTTCAGTTTTAGGGATAAGTCTTATGGATAAATTTCACGACTAAGTCTCAGGGTTGAGTCTTAAGGTTAAAACTTAACCTGAAGTCTTAGGGTTAAGTCTTATGGTTAAATCTTAATGTTAAATCGTAATTTTAAGTCTTAGCGTTCAGTCTAAAGTTGAAATCACAAGTTGAAGTCTTAGGGTTAACTCTTTAGAGTTAAGTCTTGGGGATAAGTCTTAGGGTTAAGTCTTAACGTTTCAGTCCTAAGGTTAACTCTTAGGGTTAAATCTGTAAGGTCAACACTTAAGGTTAACTCTTAGGGTTAAGTTTAGGGTTAAGCCTTAAGGTTACATCTTAAAGTTAAATATTAAGGTTAAGTCTTAGGGCTATTTCTTAAGTTTAAGTCTGAGGGTTATATCTGAGCGTTAATTATTAAGTTGAAGTCTTAGAGTTCATTCTCAGGGTTAAGTCTTCAAGTTACTTCTTAAGGTTGAGGCTTAGGATTAAGTTTTAAGGTTAAGTCCGAATGTTCCATCTTAAAGTTAAGTCTTAGGGTTAAATCTCAGTGTTAAGTCTCAAGGTTAGGTCTCAGGGTAGAAGTCGTAAGGTTGTGTCTTAATGTTCAGTCTTATTGTTAACTCTTAAAAGTTATATTTTAGGGTTCAGTCTTAGGGTTAAATTTTAAGGTTAAGTCTTCAGGTTAAGTCTTAAGGGGAAGTCTTATGGCTTGAGTCTTAGGGTTAAGTCTAAAGTTTAATTCATAAGTTTAAGTCTTAGACTTAAGTCTTGGGGCTAAGTCTTAGGGTTAAGTCTTAAATCTTAGGTTTAAGTCTCAGTGTTGAGTCTTAGGGATAAGTCTTTGAATTAAGTCTTCAAGTTTTGTCTTAAGGTTTAACCTTAAGTTTAAGTCATAGGGTTAAGTCTTAGGGTTAAGTATTGAGTGTAAATCTTAAGGTTACGCTTTAAGGTTAAGTCTTAATGGTACATCTTAAAGTTAAGTCTTAGCATTAAGACTCTAGGGTTAAATCCCAGGGTTAAATTTCAAGGTAAAGTCTCAAGGTTAAGTCTCAGGGTTACGTGGTAAGGTTGTGTCTTAGGATTCAGTCTTAGGGTTAAGTTTTGAGGTTAAATTGAGGTTAAGTCTTAGGGTTAAGTCTCAGGATTATGTCTTAGGGATAAGGCTTAAGTTTAAACCTTAAGCTTAAGTCTTAGGGTTAAGCCTTAAGGTTAAGTGTCAGGGTTAATTCCTAAAGGTTAAGTCTTAAGTTTACATCTCATAGATTGCGTCTTAGGGTTAATTAAGTCTTAAGTTTACATCTCATAGATTGAGTCTTAGGGTTAAGTCTGCATCTTAAGTCTTAGGGTTAAGTCTTAGAGTACAATCTTGAGGATAAGTCTTATGGTTAAGTCTCAGGGTTAAGTCTTAAGGTTGAGCCTTAAGGTTAAGTCTTAGGGTTAAGCCTTAGAGTTATGTCTTGGGGCTAAGTCTTAGGGCTAAGTCTCAGGATTAAGTATCAAGGTTAAAGCTCAAGGATAAGTCTCAGGGCTACGTTTTAGGGTTAAGTCTTCAGGTTAAATCTTAGGTTTAAGTCTCAGTTTTCAGTTTTAGGGATAAGTCTTATGGATAAATTTCACGACTAAGTCTCAGGGTTGAGTCTTAAGGTTAAAACTTAACCTGAAGTCTTAGGGTTAAGTCTTATGGTTAAATCTTAATGTTAAATCGTAATTTTAAGTCTTAGCGTTCAGTCTAAAGTTGAAATCACAAGTTGAAGTCTTAGGGTTAACTCTTTAGAGTTAAGTCTTGGGGATAAGTCTTAGGGTTAAGTCTTAACGTTTCAGTCCTAAGGTTAACTCTTAGGGTTAAATCTGTAAGGTCAACACTTAAGGTTAACTCTTAGGGTTAAGTTTAGGGTTAAGCCTTAAGGTTACATCTTAAAGTTAAATATTAAGGTTAAGTCTTAGGGCTATTTCTTAAGTTTAAGTCTGAGGGTTATATCTGAGCGTTAATTATTAAGTTGAAGTCTTAGAGTTCATTCTCAGGGTTAAGTCTTCAAGTTACTTCTTAAGGTTGAGGCTTAGGACTAAGTTTTAGAGGTTAAGTCCGAATGTTACATCTTAAAGTTAAGTCTTAGGGTTAAATCTCAGTGTTAAGTCTCAAGGTTAGGTCTCAGGGTAGAAGTCGTAAGGTTGTGTCTTAATGTTCAGGCTTATTGTTAAGTCTTGAAAGTTATATTTTAGGGTTCAGTCTTAGGGTTAAATTTTAAGGTTAAGTCTTCAGGTTAAGTCTTAAGGGGAAGTCTTATGGCTTGAATCTTAGGGTTAAGTCTAAAGTTTAATTCATAAGTTTAAGTCTTAGACTTAAGTCTTGGGGCTAAGTCTTAGGGTTAAGTCTTAAATCTTAGGTTTAAGTCTCAGTGTTGAGTCTTAGGGATAAGTCTTTGAATTAAGTCTTCAAGTTTTGTCTTAAGGTTTAACCTTAAGTTTAAGTCATAGGGTTAAGTCTTAGGGTTAAGTATTGAGTGTAAATCTTAAGGTTACGCTTTAAGGTTAAGTCTTAATGGTACATCTTAAAGTTAAGTCTTAGCATTAAGACTTAGGGTTAAATCCCAGGGTTAAATTTCAAGGTAAAGTCTCAAGGTTAAGTCTCAGGGTTACGTGGTAAGGTTGTGTCTTAGGATTCAGTCTTAGGGTTAAGTTTTGAAGTTAAATTGAGGTTAAGTCTTAGGGTTAAGTCTCAGGATTATGTCTTAGGGATAAGTCTTAAGTTTAAACCTTAAGCTTAAGTCTTAGGGTTAAGCCTTAAGGTTAAGTGTCAGGGTTAATTCCTAAAGGTTAAGTCTTAAGTTTACATCTCATAGATTGCGTCTTAGGGTTAATTAAGTCTTAAGTTTACATCTCATAGATTGAGTCTTAGGGTTAAGTCTGCATCTTAAGTCTTAGGGTTAAGTCTTAGAGTACAATCTTGAGGATAAGTCTTATGGTTAAGTCTCAGGGTTAAGTCTTAATGTTAAGTCTTAAGGTTAAGTCTTAGGGTTAAGCCTTAGAGTTATGTCTTGGGGCTAAGTCTCAGGATTAAGTATCAAGGTTAAAGCTCAAGGATAAGTCTCAGGGCTACGTTTTAGGGTTAAGTCTTCAGGTTAAATCTTAGGTTTAAGTCTCAGTTTTCAGTTTTAGGGATAAGTCTTATGGATAAATTTCACGACTAAGTCTCAGGGTTGAGTCTTAAGGTTAAAACTTAACCTGAAGTCTTAGGGTTAAGTCTTATGGTTAAATCTTAATGTTAAATCGTAATTTTAAGTCTTAGCGTTCAGTCTAAAGTTGAAATCACAAGTTGAAGTCTTAGGGTTAACTCTTTAGAGTTAAGTCTTGGGGATAAGTCTTAGGGTTAAGTCTTAACGTTTCAGTCCTAAGGTTAACTCTTAGGGTTAAATCTGTAAGGTCAACACTTAAGGTTAACTCTTAGGGTTAAGTTTAGGGTTAAGCCTTAAGGTTACATCTTAAAGTTAAATATTAAGGTTAAGTCTTAGGGCTATTTCTTAAGTTTAAGTCTGAGGGTTATATCTGAGCGTTAATTATTAAGTTGAAGTCTTAGAGTTCATTCTCAGGGTTAAGTCTTCAAGTTACTTCTTAAGGTTGAGGCTTAGGACTAAGTTTTAGAGGTTAAGTCCGAATGTTACATCTTAAAGTTAAGTCTTAGGGTTAAATCTCAGTGTTAAGTCTCAAGGTTAGGTCTCAGGGTAGAAGTCGTAAGGTTGTGTCTTAATGTTCAGGCTTATTGTTAAGTCTTGAAAGTTATATTTTAGGGTTCAGTCTTAGGGTTAAATTTTAAGGTTAAGTCTTCAGGTTAAGTCTTAAGGGGAAGTCTTATGGCTTGAATCTTACGGTTAAGTCTAAAGTTTAATTCATAAGTTTAAGTCTTAGACTTAAGTCTTGGGGCTAAGTCTTAGGGTTAAGTCTTAAATCCTAGGTTTAAGTCTCAGTGTTGAGTCTTAGGGATAAGTCTTTGAATTAAGTCTTCAAGTTTTGTCTTAAGGTTTAACCTTAAGTTTAAGTCATAGGGTTAAGTCTTAGGGTTAAGTATTGAGTGTAAATCTTAAGGTTACGCTTTAAGGTTAAGTCTTAATGGTACATCTTAAAGTTAAGTCTTAGCATTAAGACTCTAGGGTTAAATCCCAGGGTTAAATTTCAAGGTAAAGTCTCAAGGTTAAGTCTCAGGGTTACGTGGTAAGGTTGTGTCTTAGGATTCAGTCTTAGGGTTAAGTTTTGAGGTTAAATTGAGGTTAAGTCTTAGGGTTAAGTCTCAGGATTATGTCTTAGGGATAAGGCTTAAGTTTAAACCTTAAGCTTAAGTCTTAGGGTTAAGCCTTAAGGTTAAGTGTCAGGGTTAATTCCTAAAGGTTAAGTCTTAAGTTGACATCTCATAGATTGAGTCTTAGGGTTAATTAAGTCTTAAGTTTACATCTCATAGATTGAGTCTTAGGGTTAAGTCTGCATCTTAAGTCTTAGGGTTAAGTCTTAGAGTACAATCTTGAGGATAAGTCTTATGGTTAAGTCTCAGGGTTAAGTCTTAAGGTTGAGCCTTAAGGTTAAGTCTTAGGGTTAAGCCTTAGAGTTATGTCTTGGGGCTAAGTCTTAGGGCTAAGTCTCAGGATTAA